>NC_091473.1:140913538-141626038 GCF_036971445.1 Narcine bancroftii | reverse complement strand
GGCCCAGTTGCCAAGCAACGTCCAATCAACGGGACATTCCCACACCTCCTATTCTTCGTGGAAAAGTTTTTACGAACACTTTTGATGTCATCCATTGGGCAGTGGTCAGCATGGAATGTCCTGCAAACACTGGGAGATAAGGACTCTTGTGGAGAGTGTGGAGTGGTTTCCCTGAGCAAATTGTCCAAGTCATCTGGCAGAAAGCTTCATCCCCAGTGCTCGTTAATGAGCACCAGGACTTGGTCTGGCTGGTGGTGAGAGAAGGCCTCCTGGTCAGATCCTTCCTGCACAACAGAAATATCACCCACAGCGCATATTGTGGGAGATGACTGCGGTGGGTGGAGACAGTCACCCACCTCTTTGCAGAAGAGGTGCAGAGAGAAAGATGCAAGGGTCCCTGTCACTGTTAATCCCCACCAGCAGCATAATGGAGGACTCTCCGATTTACAGGCTCTTCCTGGGGAATCCTGTCTTTGTTGCGTGTGAGGGCAGAGGGAATGGAGGATATGTGGGTGAGGGCCGAGTTAAGGGTGGAAGAGGGAAAGCTATATTGTTTGAAAAAGGAGGACATCTCTGATGATCTGGCAGGTCCTCATCCTGAGTGCAGATGCAACAGAGATGGAGGAATTGAGAGAATGGAATGATATCCTTACAGGGGACAGAGTGGGGAAGAGGTGTAGTTGAGGTAGCTGTGCGAGTTGGTGGGTTTATACAAGAGGTCTATCAAGAGTTTGTCTCCTGACATGGAGACAAAGAGATCGAGGAGAGTGTCGGTAGAGATGAACCAAGCGAATTTCAGGTCGGGGTGGAAGTCAGCAGCAAAGTAGATTAAGTCAACGAGCTCATGGGTACATGAGGCAGCACCAAAGTAGTCATCGATTTAACGGAGGAAGAGTTGAGGGGCCTTGCCTGTGTAGGCTTGTAGCATGGATTGCTCCACATTGCCAACAAAAAGGCAGGCATAGCTGGGGCCCATGCGGGTACCCATGGCTACCCCTTTAACCTGGAGAAAGTGGGATCAGTCAAAGGAGAAATTATTGAGGGTGAGGACAAGTTTTGCCAGCCAGAGGAGGGTGGTGGTGGAGGGGGACAGGTTGGTTCTATTGACCAGAAAGAAACAAAGGGCTTTGAGTCCTTCAGTATGGGGAACGGATGTGTTTAAGGATTGGATATCCTTGGTAAATATGGGGCGATCAAGTTCAGGGAACTGGGAGTTGTTGAAGTGATGGAGGGCATGTGAAGTGTCCCAGATGTAGGTGGGGGGACTTTAACTTCCACATAGATTGGGAAAATCAAGTTGGTCGTGGGAGTCTAGAAGAGGACTTCATAGAATGCATCCGCGATAGCTTTCTTGAGCAGCATGTTAAGGAACCCACAAGAGAAAATGCTCTCCTGGATCTCGTGTTGTGCAATGAGATAGGTAGAGTAAATGATGTAATAGTCAGAGACCATCTGGGAAATAGCGATCATAGTAGGATTGAATTTCTCATTCAGATGGAAGGGGAAATAGTTAGATCTAAAACTAATATATTATGCTTAAACAGGGGTGACTACCATAGGATGAGGGAGGAATTGGGCAGAGTGGACTGGGAGCACAGGCTCATTGATGAAACAGTTGAGGAACTGTGGAAGATTTTCAAAGAAATATTTTGTAGTGCTCAACAAAAATATATTCCGGTCAGGAAAAAGGGCAGCAAGGGAGGGAAAAATCAACCGTGGTCAACAAATGAAATAAAGGAGAGTATAAAATTGAAGGCGCAGGTGTAAAAAGCTGCAAAGAGCAGTGGGAAACTGGAAGATTGGGAAAACTGAGACAACAAGGGGTTACAAAGCGGGTAATAAGAAATGGGAAAAAGGATTATGAAAGTAAATTGGCACAAAATATAAAAACAGAAAGCAAAAAATTTTATAAATATATAAAACGGAAGAGGGTGGCCAGAGTTAACATAGGACCCTTGGAGGATGAGAAAGGAAAACTGGTAGCAAAAAATGAGGAAATGGCCGAGGCATTAAACAAATATTTTGTGTCAGTCTTCACGGTGGAAGACACGTCCAGCATGCCCAAGTGCGGAGTTAAGGATGTGAATGTTGGGGAGGGCCTTGATAAAATAGTTGTTACAAAGGAAGTAGTGATGGAGAAGCTAATTGGACTAAATCCAAACAAATCACCTGGTCCTGATGATATGCATCCAAGGGTTCTGAAGGAATTGGCAGAAGTTATAGTTGATGAATTGGTGGTCATAGACCAAAATTCCTTGGATTCTGGGCAGGTCCCGGCAGATTGGAAGACAGCAAATATCACGCCACTTTTTAAGAAAGGATGTAGGCAGAAGACTGGAAATTATCGGCGAATTAGCTTGACGTCTGTAGTTGGAAAAATGCTTGAAGCCGTCATTAAAGATGAAATAGTAAAACTTTTGGAACGCAAGGGTTCAATCAGGCAGACGAAGCATGGTTTTAGAAAGGGAAGATCTTGTTTGACAAACTTGTTAGGATTCTTTGAGGATATAATGGGTGCGGTGGATAGAGGGGAACAGGTTGATGTTGTCTATTTGGATTTCCAGAAAGCGTTTGATAAGGTGCCGCACAAGAGACTTCTCAGTAAATTACAGGAAAGTGGAGTCCGGGGAAGTATATTGGCCTGGATTGAAAATTGGTTGTCTGACAGGAGGCAGAGAGTCGGGATAAATGGGAGTTTTTCAGGTTGGCAGAGAGTGGTAAGTGGGGTGCCGCAGGGATCAGTGTTAGGCCCACAACTGTTCATCATTTACATTGATGACTTGGAGGAGGGGACAAAATGTGGTGTAGCCATGTTTGCGGATGACACCAAATTGAGTGGAAGAGCAAATTGTAATGAGGATGTGGAGAGTCTGCAGAGGGATATAGTTAAGCTGGATGAGTGGGCAAAGGTCTGGCAGATGGAGTACAATGTTAGTAAGTGTGAGGTTATCCACTTTGGCAAGAAAAATAAAAGAGCTGAATATTATTTAAAGGGAGAAAAACTACAGCATGCTGTAGTGCAGAGGGACTTGGGAGGGCTTGTGCATGAATCGCAAAAAGTTAGGTTGCAGGTGCAGCAGGTTATTAAGAAGGCAAATGGAATGTTGGCCTTCATCGCTAGAGGAATTGAATTCAGGAGTAGGGAGGTAATGTTGCAACTGTATAAGGTGCTGATGAGACCGCACCTGGAGTATTGTGTCCAGTCTGGTCTCCATATTTGAGGAAAGATATAGTGGCTTTGGAGACGGTCCAGAGGAGGTTTACTAGGTTGATCCCTGGGATGAAGGGGTTGACTTATGATGAAAGATTAAATCGTCTAGGATTGTATTCGCTCGAGTTCAGAAGAATGAGAGGAGATCTTATAGAAACATATAGGATTATGAAGGGTATGGATAGGATAGATGTAGGAAGGTTTTTTGAGCTGGCCGGGGAAACTAAAATGAGAGGACACAGTCTCAAGATTCGTGGGAGTAGATTTAGGACAGAGATGAGGAAAAATAGTTTTTCCCAGAGAGTAGTGAATGTTTGGAATTCTCTAACCAGGGAAATGGTTGAGGCTGCCTCATTAAACATATTTAAAATTCGGTTAGATAAATTTTTACATGATAGAGGAATTAGGGGATATGTGGAGAAGATAGGTAGGTGGAGTTAGGTCATAAATTAGATCAGCCATGACCGTATTGAATGGCGGAGCAGACTCGATGAGCCATTTTTGGCCTACTCCTGTTCCTACTTCCCATGTTCCTATGGACCAAGGGGACAAAACAGTGTCCAGGTAAGTGGAGACCAATTTGGTGGGGCAGGAGTATGTGGACTGATTAGTGCTGCCTGACAATGATGTGTTCGGTCCTTACCTATTCATTGAATTTACCAATAGAATAGATTGTACTATAGAGAGCCATATATCCTAGTCTTATCAATGATATTGGCAGTGGAGGTGGAAGCATAAAATTATTCTTCTTTGGCTTGGCTTCGCGGACGAAGATTTATGGAGGGGGTAAAAAGTCCACGTCAGCTGCAGGCTCGTTTGTGGCTGACAAGTCCGATGCGGGACAGGCAGACACGATTGCAGCGGTTGCAAGGGAAAATTGGTTGGTTGGGGTTGGGTGTTGGGTTTTTCCTCCTTTGCCTTTTGTCAGTGAGGTGGGCTCTGCGGTCTTCTTCATAGGAGGTTGCTGCCCGCCAAACTGTGAGGCGCCAAGATGCACGGTTTGAGGCGTTATCAGCCCACTGGCGGTGGTCAATGTGGCAGGCACCAAGAGATTTCTTTAGGCAGTCCTTGTACCTTTTCTTTGGTGCACCTCTGTCACGGTGGCCAGTGGAGAGCTCGCCATATAACAGGATCTTGGGAAGGCGATGGTCCTCCATTCTGGAGACGTGACCCATCCAGCGCAGCTGGATCTTCAGCAGCGTGGACTCGATGCTGTCGACCTCTGCCATCTCGAGTACTTCGACGTTAGGGGTGTAAGCGCTCCAATGGATGTTGAGGATGGAGCGGAGACAACGCTGGTGGAAGCGTTCTAGGAGCCGTAGGTGGTGCCGGTAGATGACCCATGATTCGGAGCCGAACAGGAGTGTGGGTATGACAACGGCTCTGTATACGCTTATCTTTGTGAGGTTTTTCAGTTGGTTGTTTTTCCAGACTCTTTTGTGTAGTCTTCCAAAGGCGCTATTTGCCTTGGCGAGTCTGTTGTCTATCTCATTGTCGATCCTTGCATCTGATGAAATGGTGCAGCCGAGATAGGTAAACTGGTTGACCGTTTTGAGTTTTGTGTGCCCGATGGAGATGTGGGGGGGCTGGTAGTCATGGTGGGGAGCTGGCTGATGGAGGACCTCAGTTTTCTTCAGGCTGACTTCCAGGCCAAACATTTTGGCAGTTTCCGCAAAGCAGGACGTCAAGCGCTGAAGAGCTGGCTCTGAATGGGCAACTAAAGCGGCATCATCTGCAAAGAGTAGTTCACGGACAAGTTTCTCTTGTGTCTTGGTGTGAGCTTGCAGGCGCCTCAGATTGAAGAGACTGCCATCCGTGCGGTACCGGATGTAAACAGCGTCTTCATTGTTGGGGTCTTTCATGGCTTGGTTCAGCATCATGCTGAAGAAGATTGAAAAGAGGGTTGGTGCGAGAACACAGCCTTGCTTCACGCCATTGTTAATGGAGAAGGGTTCAGAGAGCTCATTGCTGTATCTGACCCGACCTTGTTGGTTTTCGTGCAGTTGGATAATCATGTTGAGGAACTTTGGGGGACATCCGATGCGCTCTAGTATTTGCCAAAGCCCTTTCTTGCTCACGGTGTCGAAGGCTTTGGTGAGGTCAACAAAGGTGATGTAGAGTCCTTTGTTTTGTTCTCTGCACTTTTCTTGGAGCTGTCTGAGGGCAAAGACCATGTCAGTGGTTCCTCTGTTTGCGCGAAAGCCGCACTGTGATTCTGGGAGAATATTCTCGGCGACACTAGGTATTATTCTATTTAGTAGAATCCCAGCGAAGATTTTGCCTGCAATGGAGAGCAACGTGATTCCCCTGTAGTTTGAGCAGTCTGATTTCTCGCCTTTGTTTTTGTACAGGGTGATGATGGTGGCATCACAAAGATCCTGAGGCAGTTTACCTTGGTCCCAACAAAGCTTGAAAAACTCATGCAGTTTGGCATGCAGAGTTTTGCCGCCAGCCTTCCAGACTTCTGGGGGGATTCCATCCATACCTGCTGCTTTGCCACTTTTCAGTTGTTCGATTGCCTTATATGTCTCATCCAGGGTGGGAACCTCATCCAGCTCTAGCCTTAGGGGCTGTTGAGGGAGCTGGAGCAGGGCGGAATCTTGGACTGAGCGGTTGGCACTGAAAAGAGATTGGAAATGTTCTGACCATCGGTTGAGGATGGAGATCTTGTCGCTGAGGAGGACTTTGCCGTCTGAGCTGCGCAGCGGGCTTTGGACTTGGGGTGAGGGTCCGTACACAGCCTTTAGAGCCTCGTAGAAACCCCTGAAGTCGCCAATGTCCGCGCTGAGCTGTGTTCGTTTGGCGAGGCTAGTCCACCACTCATTTTGGATCTCCCGGAGTTTGCGCTGAAGATGGCTGCATGCGCGACGGAAGGCTTGTTTCTTCTCTGGACAGGACGGCTTTGTAAGGTGAGCCTGGTGGGCAGCTCGCTTCTTTGCCAGCAGCTCCTGGATTTCCTGGCTGTTTTCGTCAAACCAGTCCTTGTTTTTCCTGGAGGAGAAGCCCAGTACCTCTTCAGTGGATTGCAGTATGGTAGTCTTCAACTGATCCCAGAGGGTTTCAGGGGACGGGTCCGTGAGGCGGGTTGCAACGTCGAGCTTTGCCTGGAAGTTTCCTCTCGCTTCGTCTGACTGCAGGTTTCCAACATTGAACCTCTTTCTGGGGGCTTTATTGTTCCTGGGCTTTGGCTTGAAGTGAAGGTTGAGCTTGCAGCGAACCAGCCGGTGGTCAGTGTGGCATTCCGCGCTAGGCATGACCCTGGTGTGGAGCACATCTTGTTTGTCACTTTCTTGCACCAGGATGTAGTCCAGGAGGTGCCAGTGTTTGGATCGGGGATGCATCCAGGTGGTCTTAAGGCTGTCCCTCTGCTGAAAAAGGGTGTTTGTAATGACAAGTCGCTGTTCTGCGCAGAGCTCCAACAGGAGGCGCCCATTGTCGTTGCACTTGCCGACGCCATGCTTGCCCAGGATTCCTGGCCAGGTTTCTGAGTCTTTGCCGACACGAGCGTTGAAGTCGCCCAGGATGACAACCTTGTCGGTTGTAGGGGTACGTTGGATGAGGTTGGGCAGGTCGGTGTAGAACTTGTTCTTTTCTGCTGGTTCCGCCTGGAGGGTTGGAGCATAGACACTGATGAGGGTGATGTGACGCTTGTTTTGAAGTGGGAGTCGCATGGACATGATTCGGTCCGAGAGGCCTGTCGGAAGGTTTTCGAGTTTGGAGGCAATGAAGCTCTTGACCATGAAGCCTACACCAGATAGGCGTCGTTCATCCGAAGGCTTGCCAGACCAGTAGAGTGTGTAGCCCGCGCCGCGTTCTTGGAGGCTGCCTACATCTGCCAGGCGGACTTCACTGAGAGCGGCTATGTCGATGTCAAGTCTGAGGAGTTCATGTGCAATGAGGGCAGACCGACGTTCAGGTCGGTGGCTGTCAGCCTTGTCTAGCATGGTTCTGATGTTCCAGCATGCTAGCTTGAGTTTGTGAGCATCTTTTGAGGGGGAGAACGTGGAGGGGGAGGACGTGGAGGGGGAGGACGTGGAGGGGGAGGACGTGGAGGGGGAGGACGTGGAGGGGGAGGACGTGGAGGGGGAGGACGTGGAGGGGGAGGACGTGGAGGGGGAGGACGTGGAGGGGGAGGACGTGGAGGGGGAGGACGTGGAGGGGGAGGACGTGGAGGGGGAGGACGTGGAGGGGGAGGACGTGGAGGGGGAGGACGTGGAGGGGGAGGACGTGGAGGGGGAGGACGTGGAGGGGGAGGACGTGGAGGGGGAGGACGTGGAGGGGGAGGACGTGGAGGGGGAGGACGTGGAGGGGGAGGACGTGGAGGGGGAGGACGTGGAGGGGGAGGACGTGGAGGGGGAGGACGTGGAGGGGGAGGACGTGGAGGGGGAGGACGTGGAGGGGGAGGACGTGGAGGGGGAGGACGTGGAGGGGGAGGACGTGGAGGGGGAGGACGTGGAGGGGGAGGACGTGGAGGGGGAGGACGTGGAGGGGGAGGACGTGGAGGGGGAGGACGTGGAGGGGGAGGACGTGGAGGGGGAGGACGTGGAGGGGGAGGACGTGGAGGGGGAGGACGTGGAGGGGGAGGACGTGGAGGGGGAGGACGTGGAGGGGGAGGACGTGGAGGGGGAGGACGTGGACCTGTCCTCGGGCCTGCGCAAAGGAGCTTTTAGGTGGAGTGCAGTGCGCGCAGTACTGGCCCCACCCTTTACACCCATGGTTCGTGTGCCGTGGCCAAGCAAGCTGGGACGTGGCAGCGAGGTCCTTGGGTCGTAGGTTTTATATCGTAGTGGCCTTCTCCTATGCAGGTTTCTTACCCGGGCTGGAGGGGTCTGCCTCCCCTCCTAGGTCGGTCCATACTGCCCGGACCGGGGCCGAGGCCGCCGCAGTTCACCCTGTGCCTGGATTGGGGCCTCCGCCTCCCACTCTCTGCCCGGATCGGAGCCTTCGCCTGCCCCACTCGACTGAGGCCGGGGCCGCCGTCTCCCCCTTGCTCCTGCCCGGATCGGGGCCGCCGCCGTCTACCCTTCGCCCGGACCGGGGCCGGGGCCGGGACCGGTGCTGCTCTCCCTGTGCCCGGACTGGGGCCGCCGCCTCCCACTCCCTGTCCGGACCGGGGCCTCCGCCTGCCTCACTCGACCGAGGCCGGGGCCGCCATCTCCCCCTTGCTCCTGCCCGTATCGGGGCCGCCGCCGTCTACCCTTCGCCCGGACCGGGGCCGGGGCCGCTGCTGCTCTCCCTGTGCCTGGACTGGGGCCGCCGCCTCCCACTCCCTGCCCGGAGTACTAAATTATTAGTACATAATGAATTAACCAAAACCGAGAAAATTAGTTTCAGTGTGAGCAAATACAAGATTGAAACTGTTTACCTTAAAAGAATGTGATTAAGTTATTTCTTTACAGTAAAAACCTATGAACAATGGAGATCCAAAGAGATTTGGGGCTTCTCTAATAATGTCATAGAAAGTTACAGTGCAGTGTTACAGACTATTATAGATATGTTTTTGGGAGATAAATTGGGAAAGGTTTGTTAATGTAGGTAACATAAAAACACTTTAAAACAGATCTTATTGGAAATACTGGAGCTCTGCTATGCTTGACATATCGGCCTCACAGCCTTTGCAAGAGCTTTGGAGAGTGCCCAAGAGACTTCACTTATGGATTTTTGATTATAAAAAGGCAACAGATGAAAGAGCTTGTTGGAGCCACCGTATGTCTGGAAGGGAACTTGTTGTTCTAAGAGGGTCATATGGTTTTGCAAGCAGAGAGAGTCAGATGCTTTTTTCTCTCAGAGAGAGACAGACAGACAGACGGACACACAGAGATCACTTCTACAGTGTTACAGTCAGCCACATCAGGTGGGACTGGAACAGGACAAGCTGGAAAGCTTGTGGAAAACCCCATTTGGAAGATGGGTTCTTATTTCAGCCTGGTCATAGCCCTCGTGGTTCATGCAAGAGGAGAGGACTGGCTGTCTCATGTTTCACTTGGAATAAGTGAAACAAAGAGGAACTCTGGTGACCTGAAAGAAAGAGGTTATCATTTGGAGATCCCGGAGGGGGAAAGTTCCATCAGCAAGACACTGAAGTGTCTGATGGAAGTAAATCAGTTGTGGAGGTTCTGGAACAACAAATCTCTCTCTGCAAACCAACAAGAACCTTCCTGAACGGTAACCATTTACCTTTCAAGCACCAAAGCTTGGTGAACTTTATAAATGTTAAATTTTGTGCACAGTATAAGAATTTCCTCCAACCAGTGAACTTGGAGGAATGAGAAGTGAAATTGGACTGTGAACCAAACAACTTTTCTGAACTTACACACACATTGAATGGCGGAGCAGGCTCGAAGGGCCGAATGACCTACTCCTGCTCCTATCTTCTATGTTTACATACACGTGTACTTAGAATTAGAAGGAGGTTAAGTTAGGTTAGTTGAGTCAATAGTGATAAGTTAAAGTGTGATTCTGTTTTCATGTGTAAAGATAATTAAAAGCATATTTTGTTTAAGTAGCCCTTTGATTTGGTGAATATCTATTGCTGCTGGGTTTTGGGGTCCTCTGGGCTCGTAACAGTAGCGCCTACGATACGGTGGCACTGCAAAGAGAAAGGAACATGTCTGCACTGAGCTTGAGTGAACCAGTAACTGACTGTTTATTCAAACAGACCGTGCTATAAAAGCAATACTGCAAAACCCCCAGCCGCCATGCTGGTTCACGGGAGTGATGTCAGCGAACAGTCTCAGGAGTGGCACTTGCACCCTGCAGTCTGCTCTTTTAACCCTGGTGCTTCTCTTCAGGGAGGAGGCGGTCTCTATGCCGTTGTGTGTAGGCTGTGTGCTGCGGTGATTCGGCCCCATGTGTACAGGGCTGGACCAGACTGCTACAACAGTTAATTATCAGACGTGCAAATGGACCTTTTATCCAAAAAAGAGAATGCTAAATTAACAGATTAACTGGGCTAATGCCTGGAATGCATTGCCAGGGATGGTGGTAGAAGGTGATACAAAAACACTCATGGACGCAAGAAAAATGAGGGGTTGTGACCTGTGACGGGGGAAGGGTAGACTGAGGCGTAGGTTTATAGTGGGTCAGCATGTTATAGGCCAAAGGGTGGTACTGTTCTAATACCTTGATCCAAATAGTTAAGTTACAAGGAAAGATTATTCCAATTTGAGTTGTATTCCAAAGAATTTTACAAAGTTACAGGGTAATTTGATAAAAGTTTTAAAGGATATTAATAAAGCCGAAAGGAGGGGGTTCAGGGGATGACAAATTTTAAAAAAAATAGCAGCTGCTGAAATCTGAAATAAAACAGAAAATGTGAGAAACACTCAGGAGGTCAGGCAGCATCTGTGGGAAGAGAAACAGAATTAAGATTTCAGGATTGAAGACCCCCCATCAACAGCGAAATAAAGAAAAGCAAATAATTGCTGGTTAGAGTGTGTTGGACTAAGAGAGATTGTCTACAATTCAATCAAGACTCAAGAAGTTGATTATGCAAGTAAATGTTGGTACAGATTAGAACTTTCTTCCACAAACACTAATTGATGCTTGACGGGAGCTGGACAAGAAAATATGCAGTTGCTGGGTTCTAGTGCAATACACCAAAATACTAGAAAAACTCACCAGGTCACGCAACATCTACAGGAAGTTAAAGGCAATCAACGACGTGGGCCTGAGCTCCTTGTGGGGAATCTGGAAAAGCAGGTAGTCACCTGAATAAAGAGGAGGGTGGAAATTTAAATTTTTTTTTTTAAACATTTAAATTAAATTTTAACATTTAAGTTTTAATTGTTTTTAAATTTAGACAGAATTTTGGCCCACGAACCCATGCCGCCCAATTACACCCATAACCCCATGTATGTCTTGAAGGGTGGGAGGAAACCAGAGCCCCCGAGGAAAACACCTGCAGACCTGGGGAAAACATACAAACTCCTTACAGACAGCCTGGGATTCGAACCCTGATGCCAATCGCTGGTGCTGTAACAGCATTGCACTAACCTCTATGCTAACCATGCCGAGGAGAAGAGGGAGGAAAGGAATACAGGCTAACAGGTAAGATGGACTAAGTGGATGCAGCTTGGAGGGTAGAAGAGAAAGAGACTGGGAAGGTAAAGGGGAGAGGCTAGAGGAGAGCTCTCCAATAGGAAAGAGATGGGGTGGAGGAAAGGAGGCAAGAGTTTAGAGAAAGAGAGAGACCAGGGGAGTGGGTTCATGGAAACCAGAGAAATTGTTGCCAGATCATTTGTTATTTTAATACTTTAAATTAATAATTGTAGTTGATCAAAGATATGAGAAGGCGATGAGAGTAAGTTCACAGAGCAGCTGGTGAAAAATGCCAGAGAAAATTAATGGTTAGTGTATCTTAATTAGCTCCGACCAAAATGTTCAAATAAACTGATCGTACTCGTTGAGGATGGAAATAGCAAGAAAAAGAATTATAAAATTTTTTGATTAATACGTATTTGAGAATTTTAGTTTGTAAAAAGTATTTTCAACTTTAACATTTCAGAAGCATTATTTATTTCCTTGGGAGCAGAGCTTTAACAATGGATTTTATTTGTGGATTGGACATGAACTTCAGACAGCGCTGTGAGCTTTAGAGATTCAGTAACAAAAGAAACATTTATAGCAAAAGCTTAAGTATAGCCTTTAGGAACTCAGCCACAAAAGAAGCAATAACAATGAGTGCTTTGAATATTAAAAAGACAAAGACACTAAATAAAAGAACAACTGTATTTTAGAGGTCAATATCTAAGAATACATTAGTAATCTTTTAATGCTCATTTAAGGGCTCTCACTTGTGCACTTTATTGATTTCCTTTTTGTTCTCTCTATTGCACAGTTTGTTTACATTTATTATGTTTCCAGTTCCTTGTCTACATGTGTTACGCTGTTTGGCACTACCAATTTGTGATAATTTTGCTGCGCCTGCAGGAGAAAGCAATCTCAGGGTTGTATGTGATTTCATGTATGTACTCTGACAATAAATTTGTAATCTAGTAGATAGTTTTATTTTTCTCTTCTTTTTCAAGAGATTATCATACAGCGTACTGTTCTTGTGATAACAAGATATTGGAGCAGAGGTAGGCCCATCGAATCTGCTCAGCCTTTCTATCATGAGCTGATCCATCCCCCCACTCACCTCCACTCCCTGGCCTTCTCCTTGTAACCCTTGATGCCCTAATCAAATACCTGACAATCACTGCCTTAAATGCACTCATCGACCTTGCTTCTACACCCACCTGTAGCAACGAGTTCCACAGACCCACGACCCTCCAACTAAAGAAATTTTTCCACATCTGTTTTAAATTGACGCCCCTCTACCCTGTAGTTGTAGACTCTTTTCCTAGATGCCCCAACCATGGGATACAGCCTTGCAACATCTACTCTGTCCAGGCCTTTCAGCATTCAAAATGTCTCAATGAGGTCCCCCTTCCTCCTTCTGTACTCCAACGAGCTCAGTCTAAGAGCAGACAAATGTTCTGACAACGCTATGTGAAAAGTTGGCGGAAAAAGTAAATTTGTAATTTTAATTAACAAAAAAATAGATTTTAAAATAAAAAAATTGAAGCCAAAAACCAAATGCTAGGCAAAAAGTTAAATTGGATGGACTCAGCAGTCAGGTAGAGAAATAGAGAGCCAATGTTTTGGGTTAGGAACCTTTATTGAGGGGAGATATCAAGCATAAAAAAGGAATGGAGCTAGGGCTGGGGAGGGGCCATAGTAATATTAAACTGGACAAATGTAAGTGGGAAAGATGGAGTGGAGAGGCTCAAAGGGGATTAGACCACTTGGCAGGTGCTAAGGATAGGTGGAAACAATGGGATCTCACATCATGGAGACATGGTTTCAAGGCAACCAAAGTTGGGAACTGAATACTTAAGAGATATTTGACATGTAGGAAAGGAAAAGGGAGTAGCTCTGTAACTGAAGGCTGGGAGCGCAGTGATGAGGAATGATATTGGTTCAGAAGCTCAAGATGTAAAACCTATTTGGGTGGAGATATCACTGGTGCAATTAGCATGCGAGCTTCTATGAAATGCTACATGTGAGAGAAAAGTGTAAATCAAGACATAATGGGGCCTTGTAAGAAAGTACAGGTGTGCGCTGCTTATCATCCACGATATTAGCAAACTTTCACGGGATGCTGTAATGTACCTGTAAACTTTTTAATTGTAAATAGGGACTGACACAGGGCAGTGGAGAGGGCGGGGCAGTGGAATCAGTTTGGGTGTACAGTATAAATTTCTTATAGCTAGCAATCGGTTTTTCTAAATTTGCTGTGAACTTGCTCACAGTAAATGAATAATTATAGGACCTCAGACATGTACGTGGTCAGATGTTGCCTGAACAGATGTTAATGGTGTATACCTGTTAAAGTGATTTTATTTGGACAAATAAAAGTAATATTAGCCTTGAGGTCAAATTCAGTTCCAATTTGGAACTTAGAGCAACAGAACCATAGAACACTATAGCACAGAAACAGACCCTTTAGCCCATCTAGTCGGTGCTGAACAATTATTCTGCTTAGTCCCAATGACCTGCACCATAGGCCTCCATTCCACCCCCATCAATGTACCCATTCGAATTTTTATTAAATTTCAAAATGGAGCCGCATTCAACACTTCAGCTGGCAGCTCATTCCACATTCCCACCACTCTCTATGCTAAGATCCCCCCCTAATGTTCCCTTTAAATATTTCCCCTTTCATCCTTAATCCATATCCTCTCGTTATTGCCTCACGTAACTTCAGTGGAAAACGCCTATTTGCATTTACTCTATCTATACCCCACCCCTCGCCGTTTTGTAAATATATCAAGGAACAGACTGTATTAGGCCTGGTATCGTGCAATGAGAAAATCAGTGAGCTCATAATAAAATAGGCAGCAAATTCAAAATTCTTCACCCTATACCCGAACTCAGAATCATCCACTTTAATCTTTTTGTCAGGTAATCGTTCAGTATCGACGATACCTTTCTTCAATCCTGATTCTGGAATGTGCATGTGTCTATATATGACAAGAACATGAGCACTTAACCATAGCCCTATCAACTCATTACCTGCTAATGGACATAAATACATGGCTGCTCACAAAAACCTGTCTCCTTCCCCTCTCTTTCCATAACACACTCTAAATGTTTAATACTTCAAAATAAAAACAGGTTTTAAATTTCAATTAAAACAGGCCAGGCAGCCTTCTCAGAGAGAAACGTAATTAATAACCTTCCATAAGGGAAATGCAGGGGAAAGAAAATAGGATGAAAGGAAAGGTTGTCGGAAGCTTGTGGATTAAACAAAGGTATTTCACCAACCAATCACCATTCTGCAGTTGGTCCTTCAGTGCAGAAAAGGGCTGAGTTTTGAACAGCAAAAGCAAGCATCCCAACTGGAAAAAAAATACTGTTTCAAAAACAAACAAAAGAAAAAAAATTGCACTTGCAACCAGAAAGACTGGTTTGGAGAACTGAAAATGAGGGAGGAGATAAAAGGGCGGGTGTTGCATCTACACTAAAAAGTTGCCGAACTTTATGTTGATGCCAGTAACCGAACCTAGATATTGAAAAATATTTCCTTAAGAATTGCAGAAAGGGAGGGGAGGTAGGGAGGGTGGGATGGGAAGAGGGAGAGAGGGGGGAGAAAACGACACTGTATATATTTGAAAAGGAAAATATATGTATCTTGATCAATGTGGTTTATAATGTGAAAAATAAAAAAAAAATTTTTTTAAAATTACAGAAAGGGAAAGGAAAAATGTGTCTGCTTTCATATTAGTTTGCAATGTCAGAAATGGTACATTATGTGATGGAAAAGGAAAATTTGGAAAAAAAATCTGCAGATCCTGGAAATCTGAAGTAAAATGAGAATATACCAGAAACACTGAGCGAGATAGACAGCAGCATAGAGAACCCTTTATCAGAACTAGGAATCTAAGGGCTGTACAGTTGGTGTAGCAGTTAGTGCAATTCATTTACAGCACTAGCGTTGGAATCTCGCACTGTCTGTAAGGAGCCCATGTCCGTGAGGGTGTTTCCCCAGGGACTCCAGCTTCCTCCCACCATTCAAAACGAACCAAGGGGTTGTAGATTAATTGGGTGTAAATTGGACAGCACGGACTTGAGCCGAAATGGTCTTTTTTTTTAATTAATTTTAAGTTGCACAAAAAGAAGGGCAGAGAGATTTGAGCAAGAGCAACACAAAATGGTGCTGTGGAACATGCCCTGCAGTAGTAATGGAGAAAAACTGAGACAGTAGCCTTTTTCACATTGGCTAACCAATAAATTGGCTGTTCAATGAACCAGTTTACGAAGCTGTTTTTACTGTTTAAGCTGGACCTCTTAACCAGTTCTCTGCGTCCTTTCACACTCACCATCAGTCATTCCCGGGAAGAGGGGCGCCTATCCTCCACCAGTGACGTCTGAGTGAAGCATCCGAATGATCTTGTATTTAATCAAAATCAATCATGTGTGGCGAAGAACGTTTGCAACGGCGAACTGGCCACACTTGTCACGCGCTGTCAGCAGGGCAGCTGCGGCAAGGGTGGCGTCACGGGACCGTCTCTTCTGGTCCAGACCGGAAGATCGCATACATGCTTGCATCATTGGGACGCAAGAGCCGGGACCGAGAACGGGCTTAAAGGCTGCAGTATGGAATTTTTAAAAAACCAGTTGTGATACTTGAGTTCACACCCTGTTGCCTGCCTCAGTCACTTCGCTGTGCTCGCTCACAACTCACTACATTGGTGACCCCGACGACTCTCCACATCCTGAAGACTCGACACAATGGAATAAGCAGCTGTAGGCACCATTGCGTTGAAGCTGCCCACTTTCTGGACAAACAAGTCCCGGACTTGGTTTGGCCAAGCAAAGGCCCAGTTCCAGATCAACTCACTCGACCAGGAAGCCACCTCACAAGTCGATGATCTAATCCAAGCGCCGCCAGAGGAAGGTAAATACATGTCTCTGAAAAACTTCCTCATTAGCACATATGGCCTCACAATGCAAGAGAGCAGCCAGGCTCCTGCACTTGGATGGCCTAGGCGATAGGACCCCCTCTGCCCTCATGGATGAGATGCTCACACTAGCAGAAGGGCACAAACCCTGCCTCATGTTCGAGCAGGTGTTTCTCGAGCAGGCGTTTCTCGAGCAGATGCCCGAAGACATCAGACTCTTTTTGGCTGACGCGGACTTCAGCCATGAGATTGCAGCGTGAGTGAATATTCTCTACCATTCCAAGCGCAAAGTTATAGACTCGGTCAACTACGTCATGCAGCCATCACTGAGGACAATGCCCAAATTCAGTCCACCACGTAAGCAGGAAACAGAGAGGTCCAATACTCAATGATGTTTCTACCACCAATGTTGGGTTGGCATCTGCATGCAGGTACCGCCAGCCATGTTTGTTCCCGGTAAACAACGGGACCAGTCGCTGTTAGTGCCTGTGACAGCTGGTCGACCAATTAGCCTTCTCCACGTCTGGGACAGCATCTCAGGCTGCAGGTTCCTCATGGACACAGGGGCAAAGACAGGTGTCCTACCCCCTACAGCACTCGAGATGTGTACGAGACCCCACTGCCCTTACCTGTGTGCTGTCAATAACACCGTCAGAACCTTTGGGAAAAAGGCGAATTAGATACGTTTCGACGACACTACTTTCCAATGGTCCTTCATGCTCGCTTCAGTGAAAAAGACTCTGCTAGGCACAGATTTCCTCTGGGCACACTCCCTACTTGTTGACCTCCAGGGCAGACGACTAGTCCATGCTGAGACTTTCCACCCAGTGCCCCTTGGCAAGTTCAACAAGCCTTCCACCCAACTTGCTTCTGTGGAAACCCAACATGGCCAGTACAGCCACCTCCTCGCACAATTTCCCTCCATTATGTGCCCCTAGTCATGCCCAAGCACGGTGTCCAACACCACATTGCCACCACTGCATTCATGGGCCAGCCACCTGGAAGAGTTTAGGTGCATGGAGGAGCTCTACATCATCCATTATCCCGAAAGCCAGTGGGCCTCAGGCCTCAACTTGGTGCCCAGGTCCAATGGCAGCTAGAGACCTTATGATTACTGATGTCTCAACAACAACGGATCACTATCCTGTGCACCCGGATGACACCCAAAAGACTGCCATTATCACGCCGTTTGAGCTCTTATGCAGGCCGTTTGGTTTAAAAATGTGGCGCAGACATTTCAGCGCCTCATGGATGTGGTCAGCAGATTTGCCTTTTCTCTTCATTTACCTCGACAACATCCTGGTAGCCAGCAGCTCACCAGAGGAGCATGGTGCATCTCTGCCAGTTTTTTTTACTTGCCTCACCATTAACCCTGAGAAGTGCCAGTTCGGCCTCATGGAAAGAGATTTCTAGGCCACAAAATTACCACAGCCGGTGCCATATGACGCTTCGCCAGACCAACAACACTGAAGGGCCTGCAGGAGTTCGTGGGCATGGTAAATTTTTACAACAGATTCATCCCAGCGGCAGCCAAAATTATGCGCCCTCTCTTCACGTTAATGTCGGGCTCGTCAAAGGAGCTTGAATGGACCGATGAGGCTCACACCGCTTTCAAGTGGACCGTGGTGGTCCTGGCCCACACAATGCTAGTACACCCACAAATGAATGTACCACTGGCCCTCAGTCGTCGTGTCAACCACCCTGTAGGTACCCCCATGACTTGTACTCGTGCGCAAAGGCACACACAGAACTCCCCTCCAGTGACCTTATGAGGGTTGATACAAGAGACACTTCGACGTTCATCTTTGACATTGGGGGCAAGAAAGAGTTATTCACGCTGGACCGGTTAAAACCAGCCAATGTAGGTTCCTCCACCAGTGCAGAGGTCAGACGCCAAAACAGCACACCTCACCTTCGACGCATCCTGAGACCATCAGTGTCAGTTCTGGGGGCGGGGTGTGGCAATGCACGTTTACAATGGTAAACGTTTACAATGGCCCCACTTGTCACGCGTGATCAGCGCGACAGCTGTAGCAAGGATGGCATCACGGGACCATCTCTTCCTGTCCAGACCAGCAGGTTGTGTACATGCTTGCGTCATCGGGACCCAAGCGCTGCGACGTTAGGGGCGGGACCGAGGACAGGCTTTAAGGCTGCAGCACGAAATTCAAAATAAACCAGTTGTGATACTCGAGCTCCCAGTCTGTTGCCCCAGTCCCTCACAACTCACTACACATACCTAATAATAACATAATTAAGCATTATGTACAGCAGAGTATAAGCCCTTCAGCCCCTGTTGTTGTGCCGACCTAATATAAACCCATGTAAATTTATAAAGGACTGTGGGAAAGTGGTAGCAATAATAAAACACATAGGTGCACAATTTATAAAGGACCATGGATACAGTGAAAATTAAGAAAGATTATATGAAAGAGGATGATTAATTGGAAAAAGAAATAGAAAGTTTGGAGAAGGATTTACAAAGAAAGGCTTCCGAGGACAAAAGGAAGAAATTAATAATTAAAAAGCTTAATTATAATACGATTTAGACTTGGAGAACGCAGAAATTAATTGAGAGAACCAAGCAAAGATATTATTAATTAGGGGAAAGAGCTCAAAGTTCTTGCTTGACAATTGAAAATGGAACAAACTTTTAGAACAATTAATGCTATTTAAAATTTCTAAGACAATTACATATAAACAATGATTTATTTTTAAAATTTTATTCTAATTTATATAAATCTAGTCTAGATGTGATGAAAATAAGATTGAGAATATTTTTATCCCAAATAAGTTTACCTAGCCTGAATTACTGGGACCAAACAGACTTAGATGCTCTTTTATGGCAAGAGAAGTTAGTGAGGTATTGAGTTCATTACAAAGTGACAAGTCGCTGGGGGAGAATGGTTTTACATCTGAGTTTTAGAAATTTAAGGACCATTTAATACCTCCCTTTATGGAAGTCTTAAATCAAGTAGCAGAGTCTCATTCTCTACTAGTGATAGAGACCCTTTAAAGCCAGTGTCTTATAGACCAAAATCTCTATTGAATGCAGATTATAAAATTGTTGCTAAAGCTTTAGCAAATAAATTAGCTAATTACTTACCAAAATTAATCCATATGGATCAAATAGGTTTTGTTAAAAAGCAACATTCTTCTTATCGTGTTGTAAGATTGATTAGTCCAATTCATTTAGCCCAGAAAAGGTGAGATTTAAGTATGGCAGTGAATTTGGATGCAGAGAAGGCCATTGACAGGTAAGAATGGATATTGAAAGTTTGGTCTATGGCCAACATTTATTAAATTCTTATACTAAAGTCCTTGTGCAAAAGTAGTAACTAATGGTCAAATTTCTACTCCTTTTCAATTGAATAGATTGAGTGGACAGGGTATCCTTTATCACCAGCTTTATTTTAGCAATCGGGCCTCTAGCTGAGTTAATAACATCCTATTATCAAGTGTATAAAGGTCAAATCAAGAGGAATATAAATGCTGATGAGGTTTTGATTTATTTGACAGATCTTATGAATTCTTTACATCAATTGCATACAAGATTTTAAAAGTATGGTAAAGTATCTGGGTATAAGATTAATTGGAATAAAAGTGAAATTTTGCCCTTAGTTAAGGGTGACTATACACAATGTAGAAAGGCCACTCAATTTAGGTGGCCAGATGATGGAATTTAATATTTAGGTATTCGGGTCAATAATGATTTGAATAGTTTATATAAATTAAATTACTCACCATTACTTAATAAAATTATTGATGATTTGAATAACTGGAATATCCTACCTATTACTTTTGTAGGTAGGGTAAATTGTATTAAGATGAATATTCTTCCTAGAATTCTATATCTTTTTCTGTCAATCCAAATTTCCCCCCCACAAAAAAAATTAAATATTTGAATAAGCATTAGATTTTTATGGAAAGGGAAAATGGCAAGGGTTTCTTTGGAAAAATTGACTTGGAAGTTTGAGCTTGTGGGGGTGGGGGGGGGGTGGGAATTACATTAACAACTTCCCCATTTTAAGAATTATTGTAATAAAGCTGCCCAATTGAGATAACATCCCTGCTTGGATTAATATAGAATTAGTAAATTAGGAGAAATAAATTTGCAGGATTTTATTAATAAATGGAATTCTAAATTGTTGGTAGGAGGTAGGGGTACACCTATTTTGAAACATTTGATTGAATTATGGAATAAAATTGATTATGAACTAGGAATGAGAGGTTTAATTTCAAGAAAAATGCCCTTATGTCAAAATAGACTTATCCCATTTTCTATAGACAATCAATTTTTGACGACTTAGATGCAGATGGGTATTCAGAGGATAGAGGATTGTTTTGAAGCTGGAACATATATATTTGAAGAAATTAAGAATAAGTTTAATGTGCCTATCAATACCTTTCTCTGATATTATCATCGTGGTTTTTTCACTGATGACATAGGTCAGAATTTGATACTACAAAGTTGGAATTACTGATTCACAACAGTAATGCCAAGTAAATTTATTTCTGTAATGTATAATTTACTTCAAAGGAAAGCTCCCAAAATAGGGGTGTAAAAGTCGAGATTGAGAAGAGATGTGGACCTAATTAGGCAAATAGACAACATAAAATTGGATGAAACTATGTAAAGATAATATGACAAAAATTATCAATGTTAGATATAGGCTGGTTCAATACAATTTTTGCTCTCAGTTATATCTGGCTCCTCAAAAACTAAAAAGATTAAATCCTGCATTATCAAATTTGTGTTTTAGGTGTGGATGAGAAATTGGATAATTTTCCCCATGCTATTTGGCAGTGTCTTTGTTAAGCCTTTTTTGGTGCAAGTTGGTAATTTTTTGGAATGAATAACAGGGGTTAAGTTCCCAAAGGATCTGATGTTATTTTTGTTAGGTAATATTAAGGTTATAAAACCTAAATTAAAAAAGGTATCAAAATGAATTTGTAAAAATTGCTTTAGCAGTTTCTAGGAAATGTATAGCAACAACTTGGAAATCAGATATAGATTTAGGGATGGAGAGATGGCATGCGGAACTTCATAGTTGCACACCACTTAAGATCACTTATAGTTTATTAAATATCATAAACTTTATTTATACACATATACATATATAAAATTCCCTCTATATTCTCCAGTCCTCCTTTATTTATGGGGCTATGGGGGGGAGGGGGGGGAAAGAGGAGGAGGTTTTACATCACTTGTATAATCTTCAGAAGCATTGTCATTGAAAATGTATTTACTGTTGTGGTTTAAAATTTATAAATATTTTTTAAAAAAGGCCATGGGAAAGAGGCAAAGTGACCTGCCCTCCCAGAATTCCATGCATCAGAGAAAGGGCTGTATGCACGGAGCATCCATGGAGGAGTTTCTCCGCCTCATGGAATTCTGGGAGGGCTAGTCTACCATTGCTCTCTCTGTGACTTTTCCAAGATCTTTATAAATTGTGCGCTTATGTGTTTTACTGCTTTCATAATTTTAAGTTTCTCTCTTTACACATTAATTTTGTTTAAATAAACGATCATAATACATTGATCAGGATTTAGTAAATTGAATACAAAGTTTATACCTTTTTAATCTTTTGTTTCCTTCACGTTATTGCACTCATACAAAAATGTCAACAACGCATCACTATATCCGCTCATATTGTAGAGCCACCGTGCACATAGATTTCATAGCGTCGTGAAGCTCCAGGTCTGGATTAAACCTCGATGCATGCTGCAGTGGGTGATCTCAATTTGTGTGAGGATTACAGTGAATGTGGAGGAAGCAGAATTCGACATCATCATTGAAATTCTGGGAGCACAGGAACATTATTTCCAATCACGCTGGAATAAACAGTAGAGAAGAAAAAAGCATCATCAATATTTTTACAAGTATTTCAAGTTAATCTCACTCTTGTTCAACAAATGTTTTATGACCCCACAAAAGCAGTTTTAAGATTAGTCGGAATTTCTTCTGAAATCTAATATGCATAGGGCCCGATTGCTCAACATTTCTTCTTAACACAACCTTCATCTCAAATCAACTTCACAAACCTTCACTTAACAGCCTTCGATGCAGCACTCATCCTGCTTAAAGGCCAAAACTGTAAGCTTGGTCTAATAATCTAGACAGTTGTGCAACTGTCCCCAATTAGGGAGGCCTTCTCCATGACCTTTACAGCAAAGAACAACATTCCTTTGAGCTTCCAATTGCATGCCAATTTCTGTGTTCCATGTATATTTAAACTCATCTCTCAGGCATTGTTCTGTAGACTCTCTCCAATTACGCTTTCCATACCAAGGTGAATAAGATCTCACATCCCACATTATCTTCCCAGCTTTTACCCACTTATTTTATCTATTTACAGTTACACCATGTTAATCCAGCATAGTGTTTGGATATTTTGGTAGTCTGGAATCCTATCACTCATTAGAATGGAGCAAGAGTCACAGTGCAAGTAGGGTGTGCACCCAGGGCTTGTAACCACAGCAGAGGGTCAAGGGTGCAACCAAAACTGGGACCAGGCTGTGCACAAGTTCACAGGGGCAGGGTCCCAAATATCCCAGATCAGCAATGTTGATTGCTCTAGAGCAGAGGTCCAGTGTGCTTTTCTATTACCTAATAACCAGAACATACTGTGCAAGATGTTAAAAGTGAAATAAAATTGTTTGGGCATTAATAGAGTACACATTCAATAGGTCCAGAAAATCTGGACAGCTAAGATCTACCAAAATCCCAAGAGTTATAAATGATTGAGTTTTACATATCCCTCTGCAGTGCCCTTGTCACAACTTGCTTTCCCAATTATTGACAGCAAATTTGGTTACTACATACTGTTTCTACATCATAGTCATTAATTGAAGTTATACAAATCCTAGTATAGACTCCCATTAATTACAACTTTCCACTCCCAAAATGGACCATGTTTTCTACAATCTTGTAATTCTCCATCCTTCCTATTATCCTCAATTTCAAGCAAACATGAAGCAACCTTTTGTGGCATCATACTTTTAGAAATCCAAACCAAATTCCCTTGCACGAGGCTATTTTGGCTCAGAACAAAATGTTTTAGGATTTCTACTACTTCCTTAATCATAGATGACGGCATTTATCAATAACAAATGTTCAGCTCAATGAACTGTACTTTCCTTGGGGGGGGTTTCCCCCTGATCTTCTTGGACTTTTCCAGAACTTGGGAGATGTAAGATGATCACTTAGTTATTTAAGTTGTTGGGATGAAGGCAATCAAATCCAACTAGATTTTTCTCAAATCATTCCTCAACGCATCTGGATTAGCTCCTGTCGGACAACTGGGTTTAGCTCTCATTGATTGAATGGCCTCTTAAACTACAATTCTACTAATGAATGTACCAACGTAACTGCCATGACAGCACACAAATCTGTTTCCCAATTCAACTCAGAAAAAAGTCAGGAAACATTACCCCGTTCTGTATATTCAAAGATGCCTTAGCGAAGCTAGTAGCGGACCCCCACCTTATCTAAATCATAGGTTGGCACATCATGGGCTGAAGGACCTTTTGCTGTAATAAACTACATTCTATTAACAGTTCCGAAAGGAAATTGGACAATTGTCGGAAGGCTCTAACTCTCAATAGCAACAAGAGTTTTGAAATAGATAAAGTAAACACAAAATATTTAACATTTTTTAATAAAAACCTGTTTTTATTGCGAAGAGAAAGAGCACATGAAAAATGTAAGAAGAATAAGCACCATGAAAGAGTTTATATCAACCTTGCAATGCAGATTTTTTGCTAAACATACACTCCACAATGGAAACCTTCCCCAGATGTAGCAAGGTGAAATGTAGCAAGGACTCAAAATCAAGACAGTTTTATTTCTTTAAGAACACGAAGCGTTACACAGTACAAAACAGTTAAAACATTTGAGCAGCAGTCAACGTGCATCCCCCGAAGAGCCCACTTCATTTGTCAATCTTCCCAAAGCCGAATTCACTCTTTGCTACTGCAAATGCTGCCAAAAATGTGTTTTGTTTCTTTTCCAACCCTTCCGGAAATAGAGCTTACATTACACCTAGGAGGTAAATCTAACCAAAGGACATATGCGGCATAAAATTAAGACTAAAAAGTCTACTATAGATTTGATGGTCTTATCAAAGATAATATAATGTTACTCTTTAAAATTCTGTGAACTCAAACTCATTTTAAAAAAATGAACCAAGGGCAGGTTAACTGGTTTTTTTTTTAAAAAAAAGTCAGTTTCACCCCAGTTACAAGTCGCACGTTAAAAAACATTTCAATTGCAAACTTAAATAAGCCACAATAAATTTGCTTTCAGTGTGTGTTAAACAGTAGGGGAGCAACTGGTTACACAAACTGAAGCATTAATTCAGATTCACAAGTATTAACAATACTGATTTTCAGAAAGCTGCAAGAAACAGTACTGCATTGATTTGATTTGATGCTCCCAACACTTGTTGCCTGATGTGTAACTAATAATAGTATTCTCAACATTCCAATCCTGGGCACTTCCACAAATAAAAAGTAATTGGTTGTTACACATGAAAACTCATGACCCTCTGCAAGGTTGTGAATGAAGCTGAAAGTTGCAGACTGGCCAGGTCACTTGTTAATGTGCGGTAAAAGGACATCTGTGTAAAAGTAAAGTTGCTGGTTAAGTTTAAACATCATCCTCTTCCTCTTCATCTTGTGAAGATCCTGCTTTATTAAGTGGATTGGATGTGGCTGATGTTGCTATCTGTGCTTGCTGGGCAGCTTGCTGCATCTGTAACCACTCCTGCTGGGCTAATTCTGCCTGCTGCTGTCTGGCCTGCAATAAGAAGAAAGAGGGCATCTGTAAATACTTTCCATGGAAACCTGGTAATCTGCCAAATGATTCTGAAGGTCATACTAACAGAAGGGCAACACAATAATCCCTCAATTATCTAGCTGATCAGATTTCAATGAACAATGGGAACAAGAATACAAGGATAAATTGGGAAGCACCTGAACCAAGAGCTAAGAAACTACAATTATAAAACATGCTTATAAATATCATGGCAATGTTTGCAAACACCAAGATATCATTTACTCTTCGATTTTGCTTTAAATTACATTTCATTGTCAATGGAAACGGCACGGTAAAAATCCAGAATAATTTAAAGAAACGTTTCCTGCAAACTTAAGAGCTTGAATGTTTACAGACACTAAAATATTGGAGCTTTACTTTCAGAAACCTCCCCCAATATGATCTGCGTCCAAGAAGAGTTGGTATAGAAGGCCATTTGGTCCATGCTGACCAAATTAATCAAGTTAATCTATTACCCAACTTTTAGGATGTTACCCTGCATCATGGCTTGTAGAAAAACCATAAAGTTTACAAATTTCCTTAAAACACCAGTGAACCAGCAAGATTTTATTTTTAAAAATCTACCAATTTCATAGTTACCTTTACTGAAACTGCGATTTTAAATTCTAGAATTTTAATGGCAGGTGGTCCCCTACTTCCAACCTAACGATCTATGTGACTTATGACCATCCGTACATACAACCAAAAAACTATAAATTTAAAAAATAAAGAAAAAGATGTAAATATAAAAATGATGCATCAGGTCACAAGGATCATGGGGCTGTTTATTTTGACGGATCAACACGGCAGCGGCCACGGGCTGGGAGGAGGCCGAGACTCCGCTGCCACCGAACGTGTTCTATTTTCAGAACACGAAGATGGTGGCGGACCCGGAGTTCAAAGAGGGGGAGGTGAACGATGGCCAGGTGTTGATGGTGAATAACGGGTCTTTCCAGTGCTGGGCTGTGGACAACGTGTGCAGCTCCAGTCTAAGACTGTGTCAGCCTGGAGTGACTAGCACCCATTTCGAGATCCAATTGGTTGGTTGGAACAGAACTCAGGTGTACATTGGGGACCTATGTACTTGTACTTAAACGACCAAATCACTGATTCAGAACTCTGGCTATAAGGAAGAGAGAACAGCAAAATTGAAAACCACTTAAAGCATCCCCAGTATATTTTTGTTTAAAATTAGGAAGCAAATATTTATGACAGAGTAGTTGTTGAGCTAATTATCAATCTGACTTCTGGATTACTAGTTGAGTGATTTAATTTTTGATGTACTTTTCATGTTTACAATGTTAATAACTACACTAGTGATTCACTCGTAGGATGAAGCAACTCCAGGAGTATTCCTTGATTTTAAGGAGGACAAGATAACTGAAGGTTTTCCCTATGACTAATTAAAAACAGTTCTGATGTTTCACAAAATTATCACAACATAGGCCCATGCATCTGTTATGCCAGACGCTGGCTATACATATCAAAATAAAAATTGCAAATTGATTTAAACAGAATACCAATAGGTGTGGAAAAAGACCTGGCACACTGAGATTCCAAAAGTACAGGCTAAAAATTTGAGAAAGTTCTATATGCTTGAATGCACCAGTGAAAACATGTGATAGTGAAGAATGAGAATGTAATTTCACCTTGTTTGTTCCTTGGGCGCTCCCAGTCATGGTTCTGATTTTGTCTTTTTATGATTTCAATTTATTTTAATAAAAAGAATTCTAAATTTTGGCCATCCTCTTCAGCAAAATCCTGTGAGTTGACTTAATTGTGTACACTGCAAATTTGTTTCCCCCTTTTTTTCTAGATTGTAGAACTTCTCAGCTCTCCTGTCAGAGTTTTTCTTTGCACATGGTAAAAGTTTGATGATATTCTCCCTAATACAGTCAGTCTTTTCACATTGTGGTGAGAAAATGGGATCTTTTAGCAAGAGTATTACAATGCGAAGCTCAACTTTTGTCAATTTGTTGTTTTTAATCAAGCACTCGATCCAATGCCCAGAACAGAATTTTTCAACCTGTGGACCATGGACCACTAGCAATCTGTGAGTTTGTTATAGGCAGTCCGTGGCCGTACAACAAAGAGAAATATTACTGATAAGAACCAGATTATAAGTTTAGTGTCAAAAGAAATGTGCAAAATTAAAAATTCCCACAAAGACAAAATGAAAAAAGGATCCATGGTAATAGGGAGAATCCTGGGAATTATAGACCAATGAGTCTTGCAAACTACTTGAGAAGATTCTTAGGGACAGGATTTACCAGCATTTAGTGAAGCAAAGTCTTCTCTGGGGTAGGTTGTGGCACATGAGCCTAATTTTTCCAGGAGGTGACAAAAGAAATTGATAAATCTAAGATGGTAGATGCGGTGTGTATGGATTTTAATAAACCATTGGACATGGTAGGCTCATTCAGAATGTCATGAGGCATGGGATCCATGGAACTTTGGCTCAATGGATTCAGGATTAGCTTACCTGCAGATGGCAGAGGATGCGAGTAGATGGAACATATTCTGCTAGGAGGTCAGTGCTCCACAGGGATATGCTCTGGGACCCCTGCCCTGTGATTTTTATAAATGACTTGGAAAAAGAAGTAGAGGGGTGGGTAAGTAAATTTGCCATCGCAAGAAGATCGGAGGTGTAGATAGTCCAGAAGGCTGACGTAGATTACAAGACACAGAGTTGAGCGGAGAAGTGGCAGATGGAATTCAATCCACAATATATCCAGTAAATATAGTAATGCACTTTGGAAGGTCGAACTTGAAGGCAGAGTAAGTGGTTAATGCCAAGATTCTTAACAGCATGGAGGAACAAAAAGATCTTGGAGTCCAAGTCCATAGATTCCTCAGGGTTGCCATGCAACCTAGGGTGGTTAAGAAACCACATGATGTGCTGGCCTTCATTAGCTGCGGAAATAGTGTTCAAGAGCTGTGAGTTAATGTTGCAGTTCGAGAGAACTCTGGCTAGACCACACTTGGAGTGCTATGTTTAGTTCTGGTCACCTCTTTAAAGGAAGGATGTAAAAGTTTTAGAGAGGATGCAGATATTGTCTGCATTAGAGAACATGTCTTGCAAAACAAGGTCAACTTAGCTCAGGCTTTTCTCTTTGGAGTGACAAAAGGATGAGAGGTGACTTAAAGGCACACAAGATTGTCAGATGGGGTGGACAGCCAGCATCTTTTTTCCAAGAGGGAAAATGGAAGATACCAGAAGGCATCTGTTTAAGCTGAGTGGAGGAAAGTTTTGGGGAGATGTCAGTTTTTTAAAATAAATAAATACACAGAGAGTGGTGGGTTCTTGGAATGCATTGACAAAGGTGGTGGAAGAGGCTGATACAAAAGGGACATTCAAAAGAATCTTAAGATTAGATTGTTGTGGAGTAGGTTTACATACCTGTAGATCAACACATCATCATGGACCGAAGGACCCTTACTATTTTATATAACCAATTTATATCTTTACCAATATTTCACAATAAAAATTTGAGTACTCAATTTCAAACGGTAATATAGTAATAATGCCAAGAATGACAACACCTGTATAATGGTTTGAACATCAACACGTTACTTACTTTTGCAAATAGCTCCTGTTGCTGCCTCAATAGTTCTTCTTCTGGTATGCCGAGGTTCTCTAGTCTTGAGCTTGCTTTTCTCCTCTTTAGTGCTACTGTTTTGCACTCTTGCAAGACTTCCTTTACTTCACTAATATACGAGCAAAAGCCAAGACTTTCCAGGGCTAAAAAAAAGTCATAAAATTATATTAGCATTTGTGCATGCTGCATAAAAAATTTCCTTCCAATTAAATTGCAAGACAATAGCTAACAGGAAATACAGCAATGAGAAAGTATCTATATCAGACAAAGTTGAACCCCTGAACCTTGTTTCTCACCCTGTGTATTTGCATAACTGTAGTTGTCTCTCAAGTACTGGAGAACATTTTTGTCAGACCCAACATGCATAAATTTGGATTGTTTTGAAATTTTGCCCATATACATACTTTTTTTTTAAAAAAAAGGTGTCTGGCTATTCCAATACAATTTCCAAAACAGACTTACAAAATGGTGATGCAAACTCTTCTAGATCAAAAATTTCCTTTACATTTCAAGCAATAAAACATTGCTTCTTTCTCCTAGACTTAATTGCAAAAAAAATGCCACGGCAATAGAATTAAAATGCAACATGAAACATATGAGAAGAATTTCAGCATTTCACAAAAATTACACTTATAGAAACCATCATCAGATTAAAATAACATCTGCTGCAAACCTAATAAGTTCAAGAATGTAATGAACTTCAATGGAATGCTACTTATGGATGACATCATTACAGGTAGAAATTGCCTTCCAATATTTGATCAAAACTGGTTCTTCAACACGCAGATTGTACAGCTCTTGGTTCATGTTGATCTTTAACTCTCATATTCCAATAAGATCAGATTTTAGTGTAATTTTTTACTGATTTGCTCCTGGACACAGATTTACAGTGGACCATTCTAAGATGACGGTTCATTGGTGAATAAATTACAACTCTATTAACAATGTGGTAGCATTTATCCAAATAAATTGAAGATTCCAATGTTATGGGATCGGAGGATTCATTAGCTACACCTCCACAAGAAAGTGCACGATTTGAGTGAATAGGGTCCATTGGTTTTGATAGCAAGCCATACACACCAGGTTCAAATCCTCAAGTTCTCAAAATGAGCAAAACTGGAGGCAGTTCAATAGATGAGTGATTCAATTAACAACACAAACATAAAATAAAGCAAATCAACTATGAGGCTCCAGGTCTTAACCAATACCCAATGTTGTACAAAAAAATAATTAGTTGTAAATTTCCTACTTACTGCTGCATGTATCATGTGGAACTCCAGTCAATAGTACCATCTCCCTAGATTTCTGGCTTGAAGTGAATTAATATGACTGTGTCAAAGTTTCCTAGATCACTTGATCTCTATTGCCCAATCAGCTTCATGCTGACGTGAGCTTTTCAAATCCAACTGCTTGAGTCACCTGACTCCAATTGGCAGGTGCAGCCTTCAGATAACGTCCCTTTTGAAATCTGCTACAATGCACTCAATGAAAAATAATTGTACTAACTTAAGGGCACATTTAAGAATGTCACCTCCTGGAGAGGAGTCACGTGATAAAGTAGTGGCCGGTAGGAGAATACCAACCCTCTCCAGAAAAAAAGGAAAAAAGTTAAGAAAAAGCAAAGCCCCAGACACACAAATCACAACAAATAAAAGATAAAGGTGTGGAGAAAATGGCACCTAAGAAAAAAAACCCAAAAACAACAGGAAAAAAAAGGAAAGATGCCAGAAAAGAAAGGTGAAGGCCTTACTTGCAAGAAAAAGCATGGACCCGCCGTGGAAAGCAGAGCCCACTCTTCGAGGTTAGTGGAGTCCCCCGCAGGGTCGCGACCCACTGACCGCAGGACTGCAAAAATGTCTCACGGAGCCAAACAGGGGTGAGCAACTGCACACAAGGAGAACACCTAGAACATCGTGCTGAGAGATGCCCGACAGCAGGGCTCCCAGCTGGAAGAAAAAGAAAGCAACGGGAAAGAAAAACAGAAGTAGGGGGCCCAACAGATAACCAGCCCAGAAGATGATCAACATTAAGAACCCATGGAAAAAAAATACCCAACAAACTGAGACAAGCAGCTCAACAAGAAAGTCAGAAGAGACACAGATACAAGGAAGAGAAATAGAAGATACAAACCCAAGAGCAGACACAGAAGAAGAAGGAGAACACCAAGCTCTGCACAGAGGAATAGGAGGTAAAATGAATGGACAGTACATAGATTAAAAAAAATTTCAAGAACAAATGAAAGCATTAAAAGAATGGCTGGCACTAGAATTTAGTGAACTGAAAAGAAAAATGAAAACTACAGAAGAAAAAGTGAGTAGAATAGAGCTAGTCATAACAGATGTAGGGAAAAGATTAGAAAATATGGAAGAACGTGTAATGGCAGTAGACATGGAAGTGAACGACTTAAAGAAAATTGGAAGAAAGTGACAAAAAGTTAAAGAAACAAAGGAGTTGTTAGCTCAGAAGATGGATATAATGGAAAACTATAGTAGGTGAAACAATATAAAGATAGTGGGCCTTAATGAAGATGAAGAAGGCAAATATATGAAAGAATTTATAAAAGAATGGATCCCCAGGGTCCTAAGAATGCCAGAAATACAGGAAGGAATGGAAATAGAAAGGGCACAAAGCACATTAGCCCCGAAACCATAGTCACAACAAAAAAGATCCATTTTAGTAAAATTCCTGAGATACATGACAAGAGAAAATATATTGGAGAAGGCAATGAATAAAATTAGAGAAGACCAGCCCTGGAATACAAAGGTCAAAATTTTTTTTTCTACCCAGACAAAAGTTTTGAGCTCCAAAAGAAGAGGAAGGAGTTTAACGCAGCAAAATCAATCCTATGAAAGAAAGGCTATAAATTTATGTTAAGATATCCAGCGGTGCTTAAAATAGTTATCCCAGGGCAGCAAAACAGACTGAGAGATGGAGATGTAACAAGAACAAAGAATGACGACAAACTACATATAAAGATGTAAAAATAATGTACAAGTAAGAACTAAAGAATGGAAAGAAAAGGGAAGAAAGGAAGTAAGGGGGGGGGGGAAGAGGGTGAGCTTTGTTATATGTGAAGATAAAAGTCTTTTCTGGAGGGGGTTGGGTGGGAGAGGATAACAGTCACTGCGAAATCAGCTGACACTTGCGAACGGCCACAGTCCAAATGGAGAATACTTGGGATTAAGGGAATTTTAGATGTGGGAATGGTTGAAATATTTTATGTTTTAGAAGTGTCATACAGTGCGTTCAAAAAAAGAAAACTGAGAAATGGAAATGGGGAAAAGGGGAAAGCTGGTGGTGAAGAAGCGGAAATGAAGTGTAAACAGGGTATGATATGGCCATGTTGAACTATATGACTAAAAATATTAACGGAATACATAACCAAATCAAAAGGAAGAGGCTATTAAATTTACTGAAAAAATAAAAAAATAGATATAGCATTCATGCAGGAAACGCATCTAAGTGAAGTGGAACACAACAAATTAAAGAGAGATTGGATAGGACATGTAACAGCAGCATCATATAATTCAAGAACCAGAGGTGTAGCTATATTAATCAATAAAAATGTACCAATCAAAATAGAGGAGGAAATAATAGATCCAGCAGGGAGGTATGTAATGATAAAATGTCAGATATATTCAGAACTCTGGAATTTGGTCAATATATATGCACCTAATGAAGAGAATCAAAAGTTTATGCAAGATATTTTTTTGAAGATTGTAGATACGCAGGGGAATAGGGGGGGTCTTTAACCTTAATTTGGATTCAAAGATGGATAAAACTGGACAAAAGACTAGCAAAAAGAACAAAGTAGCCAAATTTATGGTTAAATCAATGCAGGAAATGAAACGTATGGATATATGGAGGAGACAACACCCAAAGGAGAAAGAATACTCATATTATTCGAGTAGACATAAAAAATACTCAAGGATTGACCTGTTTCTGTTGTCAGCCCACATCCAAGGGAGAGTTAGGAAAACGGAATATAAAGCTAGATTATTATCTGATCACTCACCCCTGTTATTAGCAATAGAGCTGGAGGACATCCCACCTAGATGGAGATTAAACTCCATGCTACCTAAAAGACAGGACTTAAAGAGAATTTATTGAGCACAAAATTAAAATGTACTTTGAAATAAATACAGAATCAGTGAAAGACAAATTTATATTATGGGATGCAATGAATCCGATCAGAGGGCAGATAATAAGTTATGTAACTAAGATGAAGAAGGACTACAATCGGGAAATAGAACAGCTGGAAAGGGAAATAGTATGTACAGAAAAAGAACAAGCAACAAGGGAAGATACAACAAAAAGAAGAGAATTGGCAGACAAAAAAATAAAATATGAAACATTACAAACATATAAGGTGGAGAAGAACATAATGAAAATAAAGCAGAAGTATTACAAGCTAGGAGAAAAAATGCACAAAATATTGGCTTGGCAGCCTAAAACAGAACAAGCTAAAAGAACGGTATTGGCATCAAGGAAAAAAGACAAGCAACATACCAAAAAATCCACAGATCTTTCTTCTAAGTAATACAAGAAGTAAAGAACTTGGACTCGATTTGGATGGAGCACAAAAAAGATTTATTATGATAGCCTTAGCTGTAGCAAAAAAATGTATTATGTCAACCTCGAAATTAGAAAATAGCCTGAGAATACAGCAATGGTACATAGAAATTAATAAATGTATTCCATTGGAAAAAATAACATATAATTTAAGAAATAACATCGCAGTATTTGAACAAATTTGGGATCCGTACATGGAACACAGAGAAGTCCTACCGCAGACCTCCACCGCCTAAATTGACAGAAGGAGAAGACAACGAAATAAACTGACCCAGTATGTAAAAGTAGAAGACACAAATTTCTTGTTTATTTTCATTGTGTGTCGACATTGTTTAATAGGATTTAATGTAACGTATCATATAGGTTGAACTTCGAGTGGGTGGGGAGGAGGGGGTTAAGGAGGGAGGGAAGGGAGGGGGGAAAAGGGGAGAAAATGACACTGTGTATTCAAGAGGGAAATGTTTGTGTGTATTTTGGTTAGTATGGTTCATAGTGTGAAAAATTTTTAAAAAATTAAAAAAAAGACAAACAAATTACATATAACCCAACAGAGATCAATGAAAACGTCAAGGAATTCTATTAATAATTATACCGAATTGAAAACGAAGGGAAAGAAGACAAAATAGGTGAGTTTTTAGCTAAAATTGAACTACCGAAATTGCAAGAGGAGCAAAACAAATTGATAAAACCATTTGAAATAGAGGAAATATAGAATATATTAAAAAAGCTACTGAACAATAAAACACCTGAAGAGGATGGACTCCCAATAGAATTCTATAAAACATTTAAAGAGTTATTAATTCCTATCTCCTGGAAGTAATGAACCAGATTGAAGAAACACAAAACATGCCAGATTCATGCAAAACAGCAATAATTACAGTAATACCAAAGATGGGGAAAGATCCACTAACACCAGCATAGTATAGACCAATATCTCTACTTAACACAGATTATAAGATAATAGCTAAACTATTAGCAAACAGATTGGCCGACTGTGTACCAAAAATAGTAAAACTAGATCAAACTGGATTTATTAAGAAAAGACGAACAATGGACAATATCTGTAAGTTCATTAACTTAATCCAATGCAGTAAAAGGAAACGAGATGCTAACAGTGGCAGTTGCCTTAGATGCAGAGAAAGCCTTTGACAGAGTAGAATGGAAATATTTATTCAAAGTACAACAGAGGTTCAACCTACCGGAGAAATATATTAATTGGATTAAAGCATTATATAAGGGACCATTGGCAAAGGTGACAGTAAATGGATATATATCAAATCAATTTAAATTAAGCAGGTCAGCTAGGCAGGGATGTTCACCATCTCCCTCACTGTTCACTTTAGCAATAGAACCATTTGCAGAACTGATAAGAACAGAAAATAAAATAAAAGGGATAAAAATAAAAGAGAAGGAATATAAAATCAGTCTATTTGCAGATGACATCATAGTATACTTAACAGAACCAGAATTATAAATAAAAGAATTACATAAGAAATTGAAGGAATATGGAGAAATATCGGGGTAGAAGATCAATGCAAATAAAAGTGAACCGATGCCAATGAATAATGTGGATTTCACAAAGTTTAAGAAAGAATCACCATTTAAATGGCAAACACAAGCAATCCGATACCTAGGTATTAGACTAGATAATAATCTAGGACATTTATACAAATTAAATTACAGCCATTAACAAAGAAATTACAAGATGACTTAGAACATTGGAAAGATTTACCACCAACACTGATAGGAAGGGTAAATTGCATTAAAATGAATATCTTCCCAAGAATACAATACCTATTTCAATCATTACCAATTCCCTTAACAGAGAAATTCTTCAATGAGCTAAATAATAAGGAAATTCTTATGGAAAGGGGGGGAAACCGAGGATAATGCTAGATAAATTAACAGAATGGTACAAACAAGGGGGTTTGCAGCTACCAAACTTTAAGAATTATTATAGACCAGCACAATTAAGATATCTATCAGATTTTTATCAAACATGGGAAAAACCAGATTGGACCAGGATAGAGCTAGATAAAATAGGGGAGAAGGAACCAGAACATACACTTTATAAGTGTGATGAAAAACTGATGCAATATAAAAGTTCACCAGTACTGCACCATCTGTTCAACATTTGGAAGAAGATTCACGTTGAAAGGAAAAAAAAAATTACCAACCACCAAAATTATTATTGATGCAAAATCAACTAATCCCTTTCACAATAGATAGATAACCTTTCCTTTAGAGAATGGGAGAGAAAAGGGATTAAAAGAATAAAAATTGTTTTTTGGGAAATAATTTATTATCTTTTGAACAAATGAGGGACAAATATGGAATAATTCACGGTAGGTACAATGTTTACATACCACCAACTGAAAACCTACTTAAAGAGCAAATTGGGAAGCAACTTTGAATATGTGATTACAGACACAATGATAATTAAAAGATTTATAACAAACATGTACATCAAGCTACAAGAGAAAGTAAATGATGAAATAAGCTGTAAACCCAAACAAAAGTGGGAACAAGATCTAAACATAAAGAATGAAACATGTAAAATAATTACTGTTATAGTCACATACCCAGAATAGAAGCTGTAGAATTCTAAAGTGGATACACGGGCATAGAGTTGGACAGAATACTAAAAAAATATATTTTAGCCACAGTAAAATAGTACTCTCCGAAAACCAGCTCTAAACGGCAGCTTCAACTTCAAGTATTTGGTGGGCACCGTTTTTAAAATATGCAAGGTCAATGTGACAAAATAACTTTGTACTTTACCAATCACAAAAATGTAGAAAACAAAAAAAAAATTAAACTTTGCATTTTTCACTACCTTCTGCTCAAATCTTCTTATTTCTAGAAGTTGTGTTTGAATAATTTACTTACCTGCTTCTTAAGTTGCTTTAAGGTGCAAGGGTTTATTTCACTACGTAACGTGGAACCAGCCCCAATACAGTAAAACCCCTGGTATCCGGCACTCCTGGGACCCAGGTGCAATTACTGCAGCAAAGGTGCTGGAAACTCCTTTTAAATTGCAGTGGGATCTACCCATTAAATCACCAACCTGCAAGCACTGATGTTACCGGAATGTGCGGGTCAGCCATTTTTGTTTTCAAATCAACTGTGGACGTGACCTAGGTAAGTTTAACTGGATTTCCTGACTACCTGGAGGTACATCAGGGATTTGGTTGGATTCAGATTGGGTTGATCGGGTCAGACCCTTTCTAATTGCCGTGTAACTGGGGTACTAACCAGGAAAATTGCCCTGTTAACTTAATTTTACATGACAGTTTGAAAGGGCCTATTTGATATTAGTGCTTTAAATGACTGGGTTGCAGAGTACATTCTGCCCCAGGCTGGCACTGGAGGAGCTGAGAACTATAATCAACAACCGTGAGACAGCACTCCCTGATGCCTTCTCGATCATGTAGGGAACTTCAACCAGGCCAGCCTGAAGAAGTCTCTTATAAACTACTAGCAGCATATCATCTGTTCAACCAGAGGAGTCAACATACATGACCACTGTTATACCACCATCAAGATCTCTTACTGTACCATCCCATGCAAGTCTGATCAACTGCCTGTACTTCTAGACTCTGCGTACAAGTAGAGACTGAAGACTACAGCACCAGTGGTGAAGACAGTGAAGATATAGTTGAGGGAGGTAGAGAAGCATCTGCAGGTCTGCCCTGACTCAGTGGACTGGACCATATTTATGGATTCATCCTCAGATTTTAATGAATATGCCACAGTTGAGTAAATTTCGAGTACCCTAACCAATAGCCCATGGATGAAGCAAAGGATTTGCAGCAAGCTGAAAGCTAGATTAATGATGTTCAAGACTGGTTATCCAGAACTTTATTGAAACACCAGGTAAGACCTATGGCCATCTTAATTGCCATCTACAAGTTTGCTGAAGATACCACGATTGTTGGCAGAATCCCAGATAGCAATGAGGAAGGAAACAGGAGTGAGATATATCAGCTAGTTGAGTGATGTCACAACAACCACCTTGCACTCTATCTCAATAAAACAAAAGAAATGATTGTAGACTTCAGGAAGGCGAAGCCAAGAGAATACAAGCCATGGGTCAGCAGTGGAGAGAGTAAGAAACCAGATACCTGGGTGTTAATATCTCTGAAGATCTACCCTTAGACTATCATATTAATGCAATTATGAAGAAGGCTCACCTGTAGCTATATTGTTTGAGGAGTTTGAAGAGATTTGGTATGTCACCAAAGGCTTGAAAATTTCTGCAGGTGTACTGTGGAGAACATTCTGACTGGTTGCATCAAAATTCGGTATGTAGGTACGAATGGGGAACAGAGGGTTGTAAACTCAGCCAGTGCCATCATGGGCATTAAGAGGTAGTGTCTCAAGAAAGCAGCATCTATCACCAAGGACCCTCATTACACAGGTCACTCACTCCCTTTTCTCAGTACTACCATCAGGAAGGTGGTACAGAAGCCTGAAGACACACACTCAATGTTACAACATCATCTTCCTCCCCTCCAAAATCAGACTTCTGAACAGTCAATGAACTTGGACACTATCTCCTCTTCTTTGCACTACTAATTTTTTTTTAAAATCTTGGATTTATGTAATTTTTACACCTTGTTCGGCACAAAACAACACATTTCATGACAAACTTGATTCTGATTTCAATCCTTTTCCCAAGTCTCTCTTCTACTTCTTTATGGCCATTGGCCTAACTCCCATTATTTCCACGTGGCTGGCAGCAGATTTTGTTTCACAGTCCTCAATTAAAAGGCTCTATAAAAATGGACTGTTGACTCATGTCAAAGAATGATAGATGAAACAAGGAGTGTGAAATGGAAAATTTAAAAAAAGACACTAAATGGGGAGATTTTAAAAGTCTCTGAAAGTAAAAAAAATTGGGAAAGGGAGGAAAAACCAGCAAGGAAAATATTGTCTGAATGATTAACCTCTAAAGAGAAAGTACTTAAATTTCTATATGCCCACAGGACATGCCAAGCCTTCTACAGTTATTTTTTGTTGTTGAAAAACATAGCAACTAATTCGCAGGCCAATGTGATAACTAAATAATTAGCTACTTAGCCTGCATTAAGTAGTGTTGCTTCAAGGTCAAAAGAAAATTACCCTGCTTTTATCAGAACAGCATAAAGTATGCATGGCAGGTTGACAAGATTTTTGAAAGTCAGGTGCTGAGAATATGGAGAGATTTGAAAGGGAGGACAAGGATTCTGTAAGTATTTTGTTGGAGACAGTTAGTTGCAAATGATTCCATGTGGACTTATGTTAAGTAATTAGATTGACACTGAATTAAAGCTCTCAGACTGAAGCCAACTCATGAAGCAACGTGTGCTAGAATTGAAGCCAATCATTGTGATGAATGCACGTATCAATGCTAATACAGTAGGTTATAACAAATCATGGCTTGGCTTCACAAATGAAGATGTAGGAAGGGGGCTGTCCATGTCTGCTGCAGGCTCGCTGGTGGCTGACAATGCCAATGCGGGACAGACATGCCCAGCCGCAGAGGCTGCAAGGGAAATTCTGTTCTGGCTTTGGTGTTTTGGGTTTGGTGCTGCTGTGTCATGGTTCTTCCTCCATCTCCTTTTATCCTCATGACCAGCTCTGCGTGCGTTCTTGAAGGAAGAGACAGACTGGTGAATGGCGTGTCGCCAGGCCGCGCCATCGGAGTCTAGAACAGACCAGTGGCGATGGTCAATAATAAGTACATCAATAATGAATGACCAAGAATGAAGTTAAGAGGCTAAGTGAAATAAAGATATAACCTACAAAAAAAATCTGCTGCGTTAATGGATCAAGAGTGCAAAAAGAAAAAAAGCAAGCTTTAATTTCTTTAAAAAGTAATGATTTCTACAACTAAAAGTATTTCTTACTTTACCTAGTGCTAACACAAGTGTAAAAAAGAATTTATCAATTGAGCTGCGAACAAATACAGAAGCTGATTTCAAATAGAGCAAAAATTAATGGGACATTTATTCTCAGCACAAAATAGTGCAAAGAGGATAGCAGATCAAAAGGATTAATGACATCAAGATTAAAACACGATGGAGTTTGAACCCTAATCATATAGAAACATAGAAGATAGAAGCAGGAGTAGGTCATTCGACCCTTCGAGCCTGCTCCGCCATTCAACGAGATCATGGCTGATCTTAAAGTTCAGTACCCCGTCCCCGCCTTCTCTCCGTAACCTTTAATACCCTTATACTGAAGAAATAGATCTCATTCCCTCTTCAATAGATTTAATGAACCTGCCTCGACTGCCCTCTGTGGCAATGAATTCCACAGATTCACCACCCTCTGGGTCAAGAAATTCCTCCTCATCTCGGTCCTAAATGGTTTGCCTATTATCCTCAAACCATGGCCCCAGGTTCTGGACTCCCCCACCATTGGAAACATCCCATCTGCGTCCATCCAGTCCTGCCAGAATTTTATATCAGTAAAATATTGCACAAAAACTCTCCCAATAATACAATTGATAGTTTCAGGAAATCTGTTAAGAATCACCAAAACAGGTAGTGCTGGCAAATAAGTCATGCTATTTTGGAAGGGGAGGGGTGCAGTTAAACTGTAGAATATACCCCGTATCACCTTCCATTCCATAACTTGAGAATATTCAAAAGCAGACAAGAATTAGTTTCATCAGATCATGCAACGTGCACTTTTTCTTTTGTATCCTAATTTAATTATTTTAAAATTTACAGACATCTGTTTTGGACGGCGAGCCAAAGGCAGATATCCAACTTCCCCATAACAAAAGTACTGAAAATGCAGCTAGTTGAATATTGTGATATCTGCACAACAAAATCTTGTGTAGTGCACCAATAACACACAAGAGCAATTTAAAATAAATTCCTTTAGATATTTAATATCTAACGTTATCAACAGCATCTGTACAAATGTTAGGATTAAAGGACACTAATTCTACCAACTAAAACTACGCGCTTCAAAATTTGAACAAAATTACCGTTTTGAGTTTATTGCCACTAAATGAGAGAACATGAGATCGTCAGTAATAGCAAAGTCAAGCAGATGAGTGCCAAAGATTAAAGTATTCTGAATCAATGTTTTAAGAGAGAATTGGTAAATTATCACAACCCTGCTTCTTCCCAAAGTCCCTTTGATCAAAGAAGTCGAGCCAATTGAACTTGCCAATATCAAGAAAAAGCCAAGACCAAAAGCTTTTAGAGCCAGACAACCCAGCTGCAGCCTTGAAGACTTTCATCGTAAGGACACAAGTGGGAATGTTTGTTGATGATTGAATAATGGAGTTTTTTTTTAAATGAAATAGTTGTTTGGCTGCAGCGAGTACAGTTTGTGACAATAAACTCATTGCCATTCTATTTCTGAAAAAATTAAGTTGTCCATGCCTGCATTCAGCAAGACTTAGATTTTTGGTTGGATTAAAATACCAGGCAATGAGCATCTCCAACAGAGTCGAGCCAAGGTGCCTTGCCAAATTCACCACCATTAACATTCTGGGCAGACACCATTATTGATAAACTCGCCTACCGACTCTCCAAAGTTAATGGACTATCGACATCATATGTGATGGATTACTCTCCTACTGCCTGGAAAGGTACAGCTTCAACAAAACTCAACTTCAAGTGCAGCACTATTTAGGGTAAAGCAGCCCAACTGACTGCCATCCCATCCACTCTAAATATTTGCTCCTTCCTCACCAACCAATACCGAGGCACCAAGGTTGCAGTTTATGCCATATACAAAATTCAACAGCAATTACTTACCAGTGACCTCCACCACAAAGGACAAGGTGAGCAAGCACAAGGGGCTCATTATCACCTGCAAATCACTCCCCCTCAACCCAAAGTCAGACAGCAATCATGCCTGGAAATATGTCACTGCTTTTTCATCACTGCCTCCAAATCCTCGAACTCCTTTGTCAACAGCAATTTTGGAGTACATTCACCAGAAACCCTGCAGTAATTCAAGTGGCAGGGAGGATTAAGGTTGACAAAAAAAAATGTTGGCCATGCCACTAGTGAATGCCCTATTCCCAAAATATTTAATCATGGTATTACATGAGAGATCCAGCACAGAAACAGGGCTTCCTTAAAGTTCTGCTAATCTTTTGTTCTGCAAGTTGCTCTATAGTCCCAAAATTTGTATCTGCGACTTGTCAAATTTTACTTGATAACGCCTAGTGAATATCTTTGAATTTATAATGTTAATTACATTAATACAAGCTGTAATTTAGAAATACAAGCACACAGGCAACCAATTAGAGGGGGTTGTATTCCGAGCAAATAGTCTGTCTGAATCACAACATGAAATAACATTTATTTCAAGCAGTTGTTTTCAAAATGCCCCCCCCCAACTCACATTCTACCTTAAATAATCCCTATGCCATAAGTGCTCTGTGATTAGTAAGGGATTGCTTAAAGTGGTATGCGAGTAGAAAGAAAGGTTGTAAATCGTACCTAATTGACTCATTATGTGCACGGTTTCATAGCTCCCAAGGAAATGGGCCAATGACAATTTTTCTCAAGCAACATGTTTCAGTGACAATTGGGCCTAGAGCAGTAGTTCTCAACCTTTTTATCCCCACGCACATACCATCTTAGGCAATCCCTTACTAATCACAGCAGTTATGGCATTAGGGATTATTTAAGGTGGAATGTGAATGGGGGGGGGGGGGTAGGGGCAGTTGGAAAACCACGATTTAAAGCTAGAAAGCAGATCTAGCCATGGCCAGCAAAGAAAAGTGCTAAATTAAAGGAAAAGGCACATACTTTTTTTTTTAAACTTTATTTATTCGTTCAAAATACAAATAGTAGATAACATATACAACAATTAACCATAAACATGAACATTTTTTTTATATATAGAAAAAAAAGAAAAGAACGCCCCCCCCCTTCAGCCATAAAAAAATTAAGGAAAAATTAAACATACATATCAAGATCTAATCAACATAAATTAAAATGTAAATATTCTGAATATGACAACCACTTATTAATTAAAAAAACCCTGTAATTATCATGCGAAACATGTAATTTTTTTTCCATTATTAAACAATATTTCATCTCATTATGCCATCTATTAATATCATTCATATTTGTATCTTTCCACGTACTAGCAATACATTATTTTGCTACAGATAAAGCTAAGTATACAAAAGCAAGTTGAAATTTATCTAATCCCAAACCTTTCAGAGGTTGCAAACTGCCCAGTAAAAAAAACTATCAGATCTAAAGGTATTTTAATCTTATACAGGTATTCTAAAAACAATTGAATGTTCTTCCAAAAAGATTTTATATATATATACATATATATATATATATATATATATATACATATATATTATATATATGTGTGTGTGTGTGTGTGTGTGTGTGTGTGTGTGTGTGTGTGTGTGTGTGTGTGTGTGTGTGTGTGTGTGTGTGTGTATATATATAGATAGATAGATACACACACACACATGACCAGACAACATGAAAAAAAGTTCCAACAGAATTACCACATCTAAAACACAAATCTGATTCAGGAAAACCATACTTTTTTAAATTTTTCAGGTGTTAAGTTTAATTGACGTAGAAAATTATAATTAATCATTGCATAATGTGCATTTATCAATCTAGTTACACTATCATGACAGATATCTAACCAATCATCCTCGAAAAAAATAAAACCAATATCCGCTTCCCATTTACTTTTGGATTTATCCCAACCCTTTTTATCCATACCATCCTGTAGTATTTGATACATAAATGAAATATAACCCTTCCCTGGTACCTTCATAAGAAGTCTCAAATTTAGTCATTTCAGGTAAAATCATATCTCTACGAAACCTATGTAAAAAGCAACATCAATTTTCATTTTCTTAATATACGCCAAGACTCGCTTACACTTGATCGGACTGTTTAAACCTCGAACATTAAAAGTAGCAAACTTCAACTTTGACATACCTACTAATATTACTAAATACCAATAATATCTTTATATGAAAACTCAAAAATCAACGTATATAGGCCCTCCAATAGGAGAAAAAGTCACAAATTAAAAGCTAACTAAAATGAAAATAAAAAGAAGAAAAAAAATCCCCCCTCCCCCAAAAAAAACTACCAAAAGGTAGTAATCCTAAACAAAAATTGGGTGTGGGTCACCCACCAGTGGCTGATGACTAGTAGAACTTAAGAGCAAATCTCTCCCTCTCCAGCCAAACAAAGAATAACATCAAAATATCATAATAACATAAAAAGTAAAATAAGAATAAGAAAATTCTTCTATTCATCCAAGAGATTCCAAACTCGGAGACCCCATTTCAAAAGAAGTTGGACTCTTTCCATTCCCGTTTTTCCCATTTCTTCCGTTTCCAGAACAACCAGATTTTTCTTTAGGAGACAATGGTGGACTACGTCTTTGTCCTCGTATATCTGGCAATGAATCAGCAAAAATCATTGCTTCATGATCATTCTCAAAAATCCGAGATTGATAGTCTCCATAAAACACCTTCAACACTGCCAGGTAGCGAAAAGTAGACTTATAATCTTTACGCCACAAAACTTCTTTAACTGGATTAAATCGACGTCGACGTTGAATGACCTCTTGACTCAAATCAGGATTAAAAAAACTCTGCTATTCTGAATCAATAATGGAGTTTGTTGTCGTCTCGCATTTTGCACTGCAAGTCGAAGTATTGGTTCTCTGTCCAAATAATTCAAACATCGAATTATTACAGGTCTCGGTGGTTGACCAGGTAAAGGTGTTCTTCTTGAAGCTCTTTGAGCTCTTTCCAATACCAAGCCTCCAGAAAAAAATTCTTGCCCTAGTACTTGTGGGATCCAGTCTTTAAAAAAACGAAGAGGATCTTGTCCTTCCATACCTTCTGGCAAACCAATGATTTTCACATTATTCCTTCTGCTTTGATTCTCCAAGTAGTCTATTTTCCCCTCTAACTCCTTCTCACGTTCTCGCAATTCTATAACTGATTTTTCAACCTTCAACACTTTTTTTGTATTAGAAACCACTTGCTGTTTACATTTCAAAAAAGCAGACTGAAATTTTTTTTTTAAAATCTTCACAAGATGCTTCCACACGTATTTTAATTGTATTCAATTCTGAACTTATATTAGCATTCATTTGGGCCATCTCATTCAGTAAGGGTTGAATGGCAGCTTTTTAGCTCAGAAAAGCTCAGCCCTGCTTTCTCTGACATAGTGGCAGAACCAGGTAACTGCAGCTCCTGCTGCAACTCAACAAAAGGCATTTTAGAGGTTTTACTGTGGGTCTGGACTCCCAGCGACGGCACCCCGACTTCCTCAGGGGGTCGCCGCTGGTCTCCCCCCGCAGCTCGTTGTTTTCTCGCAAAATCACGGAGGAAATCAAAATCCTCAGGTTGGAATGCTGCCTGAAGCATTTCAGACAATGGAGTCGTCTTCCTGCGTCTCCCTCCGCTAAAATCAAAAGGCTTCCAGAATCAGGATCCACTTCTTGGGAACACGCACCTTCCTCCAGAGAGTGGGTAATTCCAGCGCTATCCTTCACTTGGTGAGTAGTAGACATTTTTTTTCAACTCCCACAGGCAGTCTTTGTAGTTTAGACACTGAAGAAATTAAACCTGAAGCTGTAGCAAGTTGTTTAGGCCCCAAATCTTCAATACTTCGAAAATGTAACTTCTTCTGCACTTGAGGTTTAATCTTTTTACCATTAATGGCCATAATGGTTCCTTAATACTTTAAACTAAAATTTAAGAAGTTTAAACTTGAAAACAAAGGGTTGAAAAAGCCAGAGAGGTCGAGATTACACGTCTAGACTCGACGCCATCTTGCCACGCCCCCCGAAAAGGCACTTATTGATGCCATCAAAAAAAGTAGCCATGGGTGCCAGAAAAATTTTTACTTCAGAAGGATCAAAAGAATTATAGTGAAATAGAAATAAGAAAGGTTGCAGATCTACTATGATTACAGAGACATGGGTGTCCCTCTACACGAGTCACAAAAGCTTCGTTTGCAGGTGCATCAGGTAATCAAAGCAACAAATGGGATGATGGCTTTATTTGTTACAGGGATAGAATTTAAGAGCAGGGAGGTTCTGCATCAACTCTACAGGATAAGAGTGAGGCCACACCTGGGGTACTATGCATAATTCTGGTCTCCTACCCTAAGAAAGGATTTTCTGGTTTTGAAGAAGTGCAGTGGATATTCACAAGGTTGACTGAATACGAGGGGACTAGCTTATGAATAACTGAGTAGCTTCCTGGGAGTTTTAAATGATGGGGAGGGGAAATTTTATTGAACCATACAAAATGATCAAATGGATAGACAAGATAGAAAGAAAGAGGATATTTCTACTGGCAGGAGAGACGAGAACCAAGGGACATGGCCTCAGGATTCAGAGGATCAGAGTTGCGGGATCAAGAAGGAATGTTTCTCCCAAAGAAAACTTCCCTGCCTAATGATGCAGTGAAGGCAGACTCATTAAATGTATTCCAAGCAGAGATAAATTGGGGAATTATGAGATTATGGAGATCAGCCATGATCTTGTTGAATGACTCGACAGGATACATGGCCGACTCTTGCTCCAATTTCTCACATTCAATAGCATGGAGGTTAGCGCAACGCGATTACAGCATCGGAAACCTGGGTTTGAATCCACCATGGTGAGGAGCTTGTGTGTGAGGAGCTTGTGTGTTCACCCCGTGACCACATGGATTTCCTCATTTGAAAGACGTTATTGGGGGGAGTGGGAAGGTCGGTCACTTAAACGGTCACATGGGTGTATTTGGGTAGCACGGGCTTGTAAATAAGTGAAACGAAAATATGAGGCAAAATTAAAGTGGGTTGAAATAAAGTCCGCAGACGCTGCGGCTGTAGTAAATAAACGAAAGTACTGAAGTCAGATTCCACTGCATCCATTGAAGGCAAAAATGTAACTAGTGTTGAGTCTGAGCCATTTGTCAAGGTATTAGCAAAAAGCAGGCAGATGCCCAAATGAAAAGGTAAGTGAAAGGATGGAAAAGGGGGCAGGGGAGGAGCACGGATCAACAGGTGGACGAGGAAAGGAGGTCAGGAAAGAAAAACTGAATTGATTTGGGGGGGGGGGGTTAGCTCTGAGAATGAAGAGCTGAAAGAAAGGAGACAGAAGGATAGGAAAAGAGAGATACAAGGGGAGGGAAGCTGGATGAAAGGAGGCATGGGAATAAGGAACAAGAGTCATCAAAAATCTTGGCAAGCTTCGTGGAAAGTGTGCTGACTGGCTGCATCGTGGCCTGATAATGAAGGTATCAATACCTCTGAGTGGAAAGCCCTGCAAAAGATAGTGGTCACAGCCCAGTATATCGTCACGGCTGTGGACTTGAATTCGTCAAGAGCGGTGTCAGCCACAGCTGATGATGTAGACGATGCAACACACATGATTAATAATGCACATGCGTCGGTGTGTTAAGCATCAGCATACAGGTGATAAATCTCAGAAGTAGGAGGAGGAGAGCGAGAACATCACCCATGTGGCAGTGATCCAATGAGAATGTCAAAGGGGTTTGGCTGGGGAGGTGGTGTTTGGGGAGTTGAACAATGAAATGTTGTCTAGTGAATAAAAAAGAAAGTAGACTTCATTGTGTGCTGAAAGAAATGAGTGTATTCTTTATTTGTTTGGACGCTGTAGTAAATCAGTGCTGCTACAACAACCGTCAAAACTCTCCCCACCAGAGAGAAAATCTACATAGAATGCTGCCATTGGAGAGCAACAACAATCAAGGATCCATACTACCCACGACATGGTCTGGTCTTGCTGCTGCCACCATGAAAGAGGTATCGGAGCCACAATACTCTTACCACAAGGTTCAGAAACAGTCGCTACCCCTCCACCATCAGACTCCTCACAACAAGCTCAGACTCATTTAAGGACTCTTACTTTACACCTTATTATTGAATATTTATTTTCTATATTGCACAGTCAGTTTGTTTGCACTTCCTTCATTGGGTACATTTCTCTCTTTTGTATATGAATCTTTTGAGTAGTTTCATTACACTACCAATAAGTAGAAATTCTGCATGCCCACAGGAAAAAATGTCAGTGTTGTACGTGATGTCATGTATGTACGCTGACAATAAATCTGAACTTTGACTTTGAGATGGGGCGGGGGGGTTAACAGAGAAGTCCACATTAATGCCATCTGATTGGAGGGTGCCCAGACAGAAAGAGTTTGTCCTCCAATTTGTGGATGCTCTTAGTTGGGCAGTGCATGAGACCATGAACTGATATGCTGACATGGAAATAGGGCAGGGAATTGAATTGAGTTGCTACTGGAAGATCCCTGCTATTACAGCAAACAGAGCAAAGGTTCTTAAAAGTGATTGGCCAGTCCCTCCAACATAGAGGAGGCCACAATGGCAGTGCCAGTGATGAACCCTGCAGATTCACAAGTGAAATGTTGCTTCATTGGTTTGTGGCCCCAAATGGTGTAGCATTTTCAGCAGTTACAGGAGAAGGTACCAAGGGGACGCTTTGTGTGAAGGGATGAGTGAACTAGAGATCCACAGAGGGACCGGACCCTGCAGAAGGTGGAAAGGGGAGAGGGAAAGATGTGTCTGGTGGTTGCATCACAATGTAGTTGGTGGAAATTGCACAGGATAATGTGTGGGATACAGAGGCTGGTCGGGAGATAGATGAGAACAATGGGAATCCTGTCCTTGTTGCGCCTGGGGACAGAGGGAGCTAGGGCAGATGCGCAAGAAATGGAGGATATTCAAGTTTATGGTAGTGGAGGGGGAGCCACTTTTTCTTTTGAAGGAGAACATCATGGATGATCTTGCTGGAAGGCTTCATCCTAGGAGCAAATACAATGGAGACTGGGGAATTATGAGGAATATAATCCTTACAGGGAACAGGGAGTGAAGAGGTGTAGTTGAAGGAACTGGGAGAGTTGATGACTTTGTAGAAAATGTCAGTTGAAAGTTTGTCCCCCAAGATGGAGACAGAGAGATCAAGAAAGGGAAGGACAGAGTGACATTGAGGTTAGGGTGGAAGTCGACAAAAGCTTATCATAAGCGCACACGGCAGCACCAATGTAATCGTCAATGTAGCGGAGGAAAAGTTTAGGAGCCTTGGCCATTGTAGGCTTGTAGTTTGGATTGTTCCATATAGCCAACAAAAAGGCAGGCTACATCGCAAATTAATCGAGATTAGAGAAGAGCTTAAAAGAGCTACTGAATACCTAAATTTGATTTGCATTCTATAAGGTAGTTTCGCAAGCTCAAATTATTCAATAATATTAAACAAGAAAATAGGAACAACCTCCCAAGCCCCTAGAGTCTCCCCTGCCATTCAATAGGATCTTGGCTAATCAATGCTGGCTTTGGCAACTCTTCTATACCAGTTTCCCACAACTTTAAATTCCTCATCTTTCAAACCCTTATACCCATCTTAAATATGTATCTAATAATAGGCCCCACCAGTCAGGAGCGGGGAATGACAGAGATTCACTACCCACAGAAATGAAATTTCTGCACACCTCAGTTGACCCTTATCCTGTAACTATGTTCCCTTGTTTGTGATTCTCTCATTAGTAACACACATTTTGTCAAGCACATTTTGAATCAGGTTACTCTCTTGTTCTTCTAACCTCCAAGGAATATCAAGTTAGCTTCAAATTGTCCAATGTTTATGTGGTAGGAATCAGCTTCGTGGCTCACACATCTTGTCAAGCACTCTTTAGGTCCTTGGACATTTTGAATCAGGTTACTCTCTTGTTCTTCTAACCTCCAAGGAATATCAAGTTAGCTTCAAATTGTCCAATGTTTATGTGGTAGGAATCAGCTTCGTGGCTCACACATCTTGTCAAGCACTCTTTAGGTCCTTGGACATTTTGAATCAGGTTACTCTCTTGTTCTTCTAACTCCAAGGAATATCAAGTTAGCTTCAAATTGTCCAATGTTTATGTGGTAGGAATCAGCTTCGTGGCTCACACATCTTGTCAAGCACTCTTTAGGTCCTTGGACATTTTGAATCAGGTTACTCTCTTGTTCTTCTAACCTCCAAGGAATATCAAGTTAGCTTCAAATTGTCCAATGTTTATGTGGTAGGAATCAGCTTCGTGGCTCACACATCTTGTCAAGCACTCTTTAGGTCCTTGGACATTTTGAATCAGGTTACTCTCTTGTTCTTCTAACCTCCAAGGAATATCAAGTTAGCTTCAAATTGTCCAATGTTTATGTGGTAGGAATCAGCTTCGTGGCTCACACATCTTGTCAAGCACTCTTTAGGTCCTTGGACATTTTGAATCAGGTTACTCTCTTGTTCTTCTAACTCCAAGGAATATCAAGTTAGCTTCAAATTGTCCAATGTTTATGTGGTAGGAATCAGCTTCGTGGCTCACACATCTTGTCAAGCACTCTTTAGGTCCTTGGACATTTTGAATCAGGTTACTCTCTTGTTCTTCTAACTCCAAGGAATATCAAGTTAGCTTCAAATTGTCGAATGTTTATGTGGTAGGAATCAGCTTCGTGGCTCACACATCTTGTCAAGCACTCTTTAGGTCCTTGGACATTTTGAATCAGGTTACTCTCTTGTTCTTCTAACTCCAAGGAATATCAAGTTAGCTTCAAATTGTCGAATGTTTATGTGGTAGGAATCAGCTTCGTGGCTCACACATCTTGTCAAGCACTCTTTAGGTCCTTGGACATTTTGAATCAGGTTACTCTCTTGTTCTTCTAACCTCCAAGGAATATCAAGTTAGCTTCAAATTGTCCAATGTTTATGTGGTCGGAATCAGCTTCGTGGCTCACACATCTTGTCAAGCACTCTTTAGTCCTTGGACATTTTGAATCAGGTTACTCTCTTGTTCTTCTAACTCCAAGGAATATCAAGTTAGCTTCAAATTGTCCAATGTTTATGTGGTAGGAATCAGCTTCGTGGCTCACACATCTTGTCAAGCACTCTTTAGGTCCTTGGACATTTTGAATCAGGTTACTCTCTTGTTCTTCTAACTCCAAGGAATATCAAGTTAGCTTCAAATTGTCCAATGTTTATGTGGTAGGAATCAGCTTCGTGGCTCACACATCTGGTCAAGCACTCTTTTGGTCCTTGGACATTTTGAATCAGGTTACTCTCTTGTTCTTCTAACCTCCAAGGAATATCAAGTTAGCTTCAAATTGTCCAATGTTTATGTGGTAGGAATCAGCTTCGTGGCTCACACATCTGGTCAAGCACTCTTTAGGTCCTTGGACATTTTGAATCAGGTTACTCTCTTGTTCTTCTAACCTCCAAGGAATATCAAGTTAGCTTCAAATTGTCCAATGTTTATGTGGTAGGAATCAGCTTCGTGGCTCACACATCTTGTCAAGCACTCTTTAGGTCCTTGGACATTTTGAATCAGGTTACTCTCTTGTTCTTCTAACTCCAAGGAATATCAAGTTAGCTTCAAATTGTCCAATGTTTATGTGGTAGGAATCAGCTTCGTGGCTCACACATCTTGTCAAGCACTCTTTAGGTCCTTGGACATTTTGAATCAGGTTACTCTCTTGTTCTTCTAACCTCCAAGGAATATCAAGTTAGCTTCAAATTGTCCAATGTTTATGTGGTAGGAATCAGCTTCGTGGCTCACACATCTTGTCAAGCACTCTTTAGGTCCTTGGACATTTTGAATCAGGTTACTCTCTTGTTCTTCTAACTCCAAGGAATATCAAGTTAGCTTCAAATTGTCGAATGTTTATGTGGTAGGAATCAGCTTCGTGGCTCACACATCTTGTCAAGCACTCTTTAGGTCCTTGGACATTTTGAATCAGGTTACTCTCTTGTTCTTCTAACCTCCAAGGAATATCAAGTTAGCTTCAAATTGTCCAATGTTTATGTGGTAGGAATCAGCTTCGTGGCTCTCCTTCAGAATGCTTCCAATGCAACTACAGTACAACTCCAATTATCCAAAATGGTCAGTTCTGGGCCTATTTTGGATAAACTATATTTTTAGATAACTGGTGAATTTTTTTTTAGAGTACAGTAGCGATAGTGTTTAATATAAAACAAACAAGGGAAGGCTTTTTAAACATGAAATGTTTAATTCTCACCAAAAAACACAACCTGAACAAAATGAGATAAATCCAACAACAAAAACTCTAAATTCTACTCAGATTTTTCCAAAGTTTTTTCAACCCGTGATGTCAATTCAGCTTCAAAAAAAAATTGGATAACTGAAGATTTCTGATTGTTTCGGATATTCTCATTTATCCAAAAATTTTTCAGATCAATTGAGGATTTCTGATTTTTCTGAAATCCTCAATTATCTGAAAAAATTTCAGAGCCTCACAGACATCATTTCCAGGTCCAAAAAATTTCAGATAACTGAGGATTTGGATAATTGGAGTATACTATATATCCTTTTCTAGGCAAGGGGTTCAAAACTCTACACAGCATTACAGGTATGGTCTCCCTGTATCACTGCAGAAAAACTGCCATATTGTTAAACCCAACTCCTTTTCAATTAAGTCGGTGTTTTCAACTGCGTGTTGAAGCTGCCTACTGCCCTTTTTTAGTAATTCATGTACTAGAACACAGAGATCCCCCTGAACTTTACCTCATTTGTATTCTCTCTCCATTAAGATAACAATTCATCCTTTGAATCCTCTGACCAAACCACAAGACTTCCACTTCCTCACGTTAAACTCCATTTGCCAGGTTTTAGCCCGATCATTCAATCCTATCCTGCCCATCCCAAAAGAACAGCTTGCTCCTTTCACCTTACTAGTGAAAATGCTTCTGAAATGTGACCTGTTTCTATGACAGTTTCTCTTTGTGAAGTTTTGAGCTTTACATTTAAGTCTAAAATTCTATTTACCCTTTGCCAATTTGCTCAAGGTTCAATTCATCCACAATTATCACCAGTGGTTCTGTTTTTAATTACAGAATTTTTATTGAGCCAGTTAGGAGAGAAGCAGCAATCTACATTTTCCCACATTTATCAGTGGAATTCTAGAACTTCATTCGCCTTCCACCCTCCAACACTATAAAGCCGCTGGATGCAAGTTCAAATGATACTTTCACAATCCATCTGATTTTTGATGTCACTTTTTAATACAGGTATATGAAAAATCAAAATACTTAGCATCCTTTGCCGAGAGAAAAGGTGGCAAAGCCTAATGCTTCCAATCGAAGTGCTGGCAATACCACTGACCAATGCCTGCTGAGACCAGAATCTATCATACGATTCCAGAATTATTGTCAGAGCACATGCATGACATCACACAACCCTGAGATTCTTTTTCCTGTAGGCGAGGCAGAATGATCATACTGGCAGTGCAAAAAGACCGTACACAGCGTATACATGTAAATAAATAACTAAATAGATAACAAACTGACTATGCCATACAGAGAATTTAAAAAAATAAAGTGCATAAGTAAGAGTCCCTAAATGAATCCCTGATTGAGTGTCTGGTGGGGGAGGGGTAGCAGCTGTTCCTGAACTTGGTGGTGGGAGGCTTGTGGCACCTGTACCTTTTTCCTGATGGCAGCAGCGAGAAACGAACATGCATTGGGTGGTGTGGATCATTGATGATTGCTACTGCTCTCTGACGGCAGCGTTACCTTTAGATGTTCTCAATAGTGGGGAAAGTTTTGCCTGTTGTCCTTTTGCAGGGCTTTATGCTCAGGAGTATCGGTGTCTCCCATACGAAACCATGATGCAGCTGGTCAGCACACTTTCCACCACACAATCTGTAGAAATTTTCAGGGGTTTCTGGTGTCATACCAAACCTCCACAAACTCCTGAGGAAATAGAGGCACTGTTGTGCTTTCTTCACAATGCCATTGGTGTGTTGGGTCCAGGAAAGATCCTCCGAGATAGTGACTCCCAAAAACTTAATTTGCTCACCCTCTCCACCTCTGATCCCCCAATGATCACTGGATTATACACCTCTGGCTTTCCCTTCCTGAGGTCAACAATCAGCTCCTTGATTTAGTAGTAATTCCAAATTAATCCAGAAAAAAATCCCTTCAACAATAAAGATTTTAGGTTTAAGATGAACAAATGCAAGTTCCTACAGTAGATTCCTGTACTACATTGGGTGATCCTCAATGGGGTTGAACAGAGATCCAGTCTTGATTAGTATATTGTAAAGCAGATTGAAATACACTGATAATCCCCCACTACTCCTGGGAACAAGGGAAAGAAATGGGTGCTTGTTGTTCTAATATGGAACAAAAATCAGAAGGCTTTTAAATATATTTTCCTTTCTCTACATTAGCCACTAAAATACAACTTTATTTCTTGACAAATGATTGTACACATTAATTCAAGATGACCACTCTATGTCAATTTCTCACTCCACCCCATTTGTAAACAAGATGAATTTATAACCTACTCTTTATCCTAGGGCTGTTGCAGAACATAACTAGTTTCTGCATATTTACCAATAATGTTGCATTTTAAAGTAGCTTTTCCTTTAATGCTTCATTGATTCTTTCAATGGAAACATATAGCAGCTAGAAATTATTTACATTTTGAACTCTGAAGCCACCACCTATATGCAACTACAGTACCTCTAACATTCCTTGCATGCTAAATTATAACCCTACATTACAAACTTGATGTATTCTATAGGAATGATTTTGTACTGTATATATTAGCCATGTCTTCAGTTTATTAAACTACCCAGCTTTACAACTCCAATTCCAACTATACATTCCTATGAAAAGACTGCTATAGTTGTCATTTAGTGCCTTGGATAAAATAACTCACTGCCATTACTAGGAGAGTTTGAACAAACATATTTTCTCTTCCAGAAAGTATAAATAACACAAGCTTCTATCATAACCAAATAAACTCTGCCCAGCATTAAGCTTATTGAAAGAGACCAATCACAAGCTTCAGTCATAACCACCACCATTTCATCTTAATGTTTAACTGAAAATCCAGATGAGAAAATTAAACATAGATCTGTTCAAACATTACATACAGTGTCCTCCATGATATGTTTTGGACAAAGACACTTTTTTCTCTATTTGCCTGTGCTCCATAGTTTTACATTTGAAATCAAACAATTCACATGTAATCTTTGGTTCTTTTTTTTTTAAATTTTATTCAACTGTTTGCATCATTACAGGGAAAAAAAAAGAATCAAATATCCATAGCCCAATGATACAAAATTTTTTAAATATTTTTCTCCACATCCCCCCTTCGACCCAAAAGAAAAGAAACACCTACCATTTAATATACAATAATATTAGCACAGACAATCATAAATTTTTATTAAAAATTACTAATTAAGAGGAGTGAACAAGATAGTTGAGGTGAACGGAACATTATCCATAAAATCTCTATATAGTTTCCAAATACTATAAAAGTTTTCAACTTGATTCCTTAAACTATACATAATTTTTTCCAAAGGTCTACAATTTTGCATCTCATTATACCATCTACTTAATAACACTTCTCGATCATCTTTCTTTGTAGTTGCTATTGCAAAACTTTAAAAATTTTCTTGGTATTTGTCCAATTTCAATTTTATATCCTTTTCATAAATATCTCCAAGTAAAAATATTCTTGGATCCTTTGATATCTTTATCTTCATAATTTGCCCCAATAATAAACTCAGTTCATTCCAAAACCTTTCCACTTTTTCACAAGACCACATTGAATGTAAAAAGTCCCTATTTCTTTCACACATGGAAAACATTTATTTGAATAATTAGGATCAAGTCCATTTAATTTATGTGGAGTTTAATACAATTGATGAAGAAAATTATATTGAACCATTTGATATCCAAGTTACTGTATTCATAACACTTTCATAACATAATTTTGACTAAATCTCCTCCTGAATTTGTATATTTAAATCTTTCTCCCGTCAGATTTTTGATTTATATAAATCTTTTTTTCTTTACAGTTTCTTGTAACTTTATATACATATTGAAGTGCCAGTTAATGAAGAAGACGAAGGCTGAGTAGTTAACCAGAAATCATGGCTTTTATTAGCAGAAACTAGTGGTACAAGAATGAATGATAATGGGTGCATACACAGTTATACCCAAGGGGAGTGTCTTTAGTGGTAGAAAAATAATACACGTCCAATGTCAGTAAAGCAGACTATACAAGATTCATCTATGACACAGATTCATCACACATATTAGTAATAAATTTCTTAGCAACAAATGAATCTGTTATTATATCTTCAAATTGACTTTGTTTAGGGAGTGTCAAATCTGCTCCCAGTCTCTTTTTCAAATACATTTTTAATTGATAATATTCAAAAATTGTATTATGTATATTGTATTTATCTTTTAATTGATCAAAAGTTAAGAAAAAAATTCTAAGAAACAATCCTTTATTCTCTGTAGACCTTTACTACACCAATTATCAAATAAAGAATTCTTCAAAGTAAAAAGAAGTTGATTTTGTTTTAACAACATTTTTGGTAATTGATAATTTTTAATTCCTCTCTCAATATGAATTTCATTCCATATGTTTAAAATATGTTTCAATATGGAAAAATCTTTAGTTCCTTTAAATGACTCACTAATCCATTTATACAAAATCAACTCCTGAATAGATTCACCAATTTTATTCATTTCTATTTGAATCCAAGCTGGTTTTTCACCCCTTTGATAACAGGAGGACAAAAACCTCAATTTTGCTGCTTTAAAATAATTCTTAACATTTGGTAGTCTTAGTCCATCCTGATCAAATTTTCACATTAATTTTTCTAAACCAATTCTTGACATCTTACCTTTCTAAAGAAATTCACGTATTATTTTATTCAAGTTTCGAAAGAAAAATTATGGTAATTGAATGGGCAATGACTGAAACAAATATTGTATTCTTGGAAAAATATTCATTTTCATACAATTCACTCGTCTTATTAACATTAATCTTTATTAATATTAAACTTATTAACAGTAAATCTTTCCATCCTCCTCCAATTTTTAAAAAAAATGGTAAATAATTTAGTTTAAACAACTTACTTATATTTATACTAATTTTAATTCCTAAATATTTAATTGCTTCATTTTTCCATTTAAATTTTGTCAAATCTTTTACATTGAGAGTAATCCATCGGCATTACTTTACTTTTATCAACATTCACTATACAACCCAATACTAACCCATACTCTTTTAATCTCTCATTAAACTTATTTAAAGATATTTCTGGTCTTGTTAAATATACTATAGCATCAGCAAATAAACTAATTTTATGTTCTTCATTATCTACGTCAAATCCTTTCATTTGATTATCAGTTTGAATTACTTCTGCCAATCGTTCAATCGCTAATGCAAACAAAAAGGGTGAAAATGGGCAACCTTGTCCAGAACACCTTTCAAGCAAAAAGGGTTGTGAGATTTGTTTATTGGTAATCACTTTTGATTTTGGTTGATTATACAACGCCTTTATCCAGTTTATAAAAGTATTTGGAATCCCAAAAGCATAAAGTGTTTCAATTTTATTTTTTTTAATCCCATTCCAATCGATCAAATGCTTTCTCTTCATCTAATGCTACCACTACCACGGGAATCTTCCTATTTTGTGCTAAATTAACCAAACTTAAAAATTTAACTATGTTATCTGCAGCTTTTCTATTTTTAATAGAACCAGTTTAAATTGAATCATTTTGGCAAAACTTCAACTAATCCATTAGCTAACAATTCGCTACAATTTTATAGTTTGTATTCAATAATGATATAGGTCTATATAGGCTGTAAACAATCTTTCCCTTTTTTTGGAAAGAGTTATTAATGCTGTTTTAAAAGATTTAGGTAGATCATAAACCTTTTTCATTTGACCTAATACCTCCATCAATACAGGTATTAATAGCTCCTTAAACTCAAAAATTCTGGTGGGAAACCATCTTCACCTGGCACCTTATTATTCTGTAAAGACATTAGAGTCTCATAAACTTCTTTTTCTGAAAAATTCTCGGACAGTCTTATCTTTTCGCCCTCCTTTAACAGCGGTAATTTAATTTGTTTCAAATAAGCTCTTATTTTATCATCTCTCAGACTCTGAACGATAAAGTTTAGCACAAAGGTTTTTCAAATTATCATATTTCCTGCATTTTGTAAGTTATCTGTCCTGATCATTTCTTAGTTGCAATTATTGTTCTAGAAATCTGTTCCATTTTTAATTGCTATGCTAAAACTTTATGGGCCCTTTCACCCAACTTGTAAGATTTTTGTCATGTTCTCATTATATCTCTCTCCACTCTATAAGTCTGCACAGCATTAAGTCTTAATTTCTTTAACAATTTTCTCTTCCTCTCGTCTTTATGTACTTGAATTTCCTGCTCCAATTTCATTATTTCTTTATCTAATTGAGTTACTTCTTTCATGTATTCTTTTATTTTTGGTTTAACTTATTATTTGACCTCTCAAATATGTCTTCATTGAATCCCATAATACAAACTTACTCACAACTGAATCCTTATTAGTGTCAGGAAAAAAATGTTGTTGCCTCATAATATCACAAAATTCCCATTTCTTCAACAGAATAGTATTTAACCTCCATCTATAATCTAACTTTCTTCCAATGAAACAGACAAAATTAAAGGTGAATGATCTGATAAAACCCGCACTTGATATTCCACTCTTTGTACTCTATATTGAAGCTGTGCAGAAACTGAAAAATTATCTATCCATGAATATGTTTTAAATCGAAAAGAATAAAAATAATCTCTTTCACTTGGGTGGATTTTTCTACATATATCCACTAAATCCATATCTTTCAACAAACCTGTTACCATTTTTGCTACCTTATTTTTCACCATTCTATCTACTGATCTATCTAATTTAGGGTCTAAAGCAAAATTAAAATCCTCTCCCAATATAACTTTCCCCTTGGCATTGGTAAATTCATAAAGACATCTTGCATAAATTTTCCAACATCTACATTTGATGCATATACATTCATTAAGGTCCATTGTTCCGAATAAATCTAACAATTCACCATAATGTATCTCCCCATTACATCTATATTAATATCCATTTTAACAGGTAAATTTTTATTAATTAATATTGCTGTACCTCTAGCCTTACAATTAAAAGATGATGCTATTACTGTTCCTACCCAATCTCTTTTTAATTTTTGATGTTCTTTTTCCATCAAATGTGTTTCCTGTAAAAAAAATTGTCAATTTATTTTTTTTTCCCATACAAACCTAATAATTTTTTTCTGATTTGATTCTGAATCCCATTAATATTAATACTAATAAAATTGAATTTATCAGCAATCTAAACTCTCAAAATCCAATAATTGTCTAACTTTCCATCTCCACTCTTCTTACATCCAAAATTCTAACTAAACATTTCATAATACAATTTTTAAATTTAGGTGTATTAAAGAGAAAAAGGAAAGGAAAGAAAGAACAGAAACCCTACACCCCAAAAAAAAGGTATATATTATTAAAGAGTCTTCATACCCTGATCTATAGGAGTTGTGAACAAAAACCACTAGATTCCACAGAGGCCAGGCTCATACTCTCATCTAACTCCCCCCGAAATTATACTATCTCTTATGTCTCAAATCTACTCAAACTTACAATGATCAATTCATTTTTTTTTTTTTTTTTTTAATACACAGATCTATTGGGTAAAAACTGTCCTCTCTAAAGCAGCTTTCAGGTGCTCGGATCCAGATAATGCGCCGGCAGACACAGCTGGAGGAGTTCAGCTGGGACGTTCAGGTGGCCACGGAGAAGATGCCTTTCTGTCACCTGAAGGAGAGCCACGTCCGAACAAATGCCGGCTCCTGTGGTCTGTGGCCATAGTCCCACTGCTGCTTTCAGGTGCAACGGGGGATTCTCCGAGCCAGAGAATATAGGAGGAGGGTTAGGCAAGTGCTCCTCCTGGCCGGGTTCTCCACTTTCAGGTAGCCACCTGACAGACGCATTGGGGTAGAATAGGCCGCTTTACAATTGTATATTCTGGCCACCTGAAAGCAGCTTAATATTTTCTCTCCTCCTAAAACTTGTATCATTTCATTATACATCCCCAACTGCAATCTTTCCACTTCCTCTCTCTCTTCAAATATCTCCCAGCTCTCATCTCATTTTCTCAGGCAACAAATCTGCAAAACAAAAACTTTTAATACTGGTGGGTACCTTTTTTCCCATAGCACATTTTTAACAGCATTAATTATTTTAATTTTTTTTTCAACAAATCAAAACTTGTATCAGGGTAAAAGAAAATATTATTATAAATCAATGGCAATTGTCTCTCCTTCGCAGCCAGCTCCAAGATCTTCTCCCTCACTTCATAATGAAGCAACTTGACCAGAATCAAACGCGGCTTCTGATCTGGCTGTGGCTTAGGTTGTAATGCTCAATGAGCTCTTTCAATCTCAATATCTCCTTGAAATTCAGTTACACCCAAAGCTTGCAAAATCCAACGTTGTAAAAATTTCTTCATCGCCTTCCTTATGTCCGACAATTTTTATATTATTTCTTCTATTAAAATTTTCTAAACACATCAATATTTTGAGTTAATTATTCTTTAGTTGCAGCCACCTCAGCTTGAACCTTCTTCATTTGCTCTTTAACATGCTGAATTTCAAATTCATTACCTTTAATTTTCGCATCCATCACTTAACTTTTTGTTCCATTTGCAACATCATTCTATCCACCTTCTTCGTAGAACCCTTATTTTCAATTATACCCTCATAACATTTTTTAACTTCCATTGTTAACTGTAACAAAGTTTGCTGGAAAGAATCCAAATATTTCTTCATTTCAGTTGTAGATATACAAGGCTCCTTTATTTTCTCCTGTTTTTTGGCCAAAACTCTGTTCAACATACATTTCTTCTTCTTGGTCACTGGAGCAAGCAGTTTCTTGAGCTTTCTTTTTATATAAAGAAATTTGCCTCCTTTTTTTGTGCTCTGCACAGTGTCACTTCTGCACCCGTGGCAGTCAACCATTATCGGGGGAAGACCTTGGACAATTATGTCCAAGGTCTCCCCAGGTCCAGGTCTGTCACCACGGTTATTTGCCTCTGAAGAGCTCCAGGATCCTTCAAGGTCGGCCTCTCTTCTTTATTAGCTTCTTTTTCTTGTTCAAGTTTTTGAAAAGTAACAGTTTATCTTTCTTAGGAGGCATTGTTTATTGTTCTGAAGACCTTCCAATAGCTTTCTCTTTCATTTTCTTGCAGTCAGTTCAGGCTTCTTAACTCTTTTTAAAAACTTTTTCGGAGAGAGGAGAAAATTGAAGTCTAGCCCCACATCATCATGTGGCACTCCCCACCCCCGGTAATTTTTGGTTCTTGATCCTCCAAAATATTAAATATGGAATTTAAACTGGAGGTGGGGGAAGGTGTGCTCAAGGAGGAAATTTTTGAAGAGCTGTCTTAAATTTAATTGGGTCTGTTTGAATATGATAGGGCAATTGTTGCATGCTTTAACTGTACAGGGAAAAGAATGAATTGCTGTACACATCTGTCTTGGAAGATGGCACTACAAATTGGGTTGCGTGCCCCTGTCCGGTCCTAGCAGGCTTGGTTTGGTGTAGAATTGGCAGTCTACAATGGAGCTGGCAGTTTAGTATTTTGTAAAAGCAGGTCAGGGGGTGTGCTTCTCTTCTGTCTTGGAGAGAGCTCCACTTTAATGAATCCAAGAGCTTTGTAACACTCGCTTCTCTTCCATATGTATTTGTGACAAATCAGGCTGCTTGTCTTTGGACTCGTTCAATGGTAGTAGTGTTTATGCTTGTGTATGGGTCCCATGCAGCTACTGGGTGAAGTACAACTTCTCCTTGTCAGAAGTTGAACAATGATGGAAGTTGTGTCTCAGAAAATTTAGGACTTCTGTTGCCTTCACCACTGTAAATTTAGGTGTAAGATACGTCTGGTCATTCAGGATTTTGTGCCAAGGTGCTTGGCTTCATCAAAGGTTAATTAAATGATACCTTCCAGATATTATTCGATGTTATTTGTGTACATGTTGATTTGATCATGAAGAAATCACACCACTCTTTACACCTAGTCCCCTCATTTGCCTTGTGAGTACTCAGGACTGTTTAATTGCTTCATTGGGGCAGGTAGAAGAGAGCTTGGCTTGCTTCTATGCCTTTGGAGTCTGTAGTTGCTATTTTTCAACAGGAGGTCCAGAGCTGTGCCCATGAAAGTCAAAGAAGCCATAATGAGGCTGAAAAACAAGAATAAAACAGTAAGAAATATCGCCCAAACCTTAGGATTACCAAAATCAACTGTTTGGAACATCATTAAGAAGAAAAAGCATACTGGTGATCTCGGTAATCGCAAAGGGACTGGTATTTTAAGATCTCCACTACTGATGACAGAAGAATTCATAATGAAGGAAAATCCCTAAAAGCATGTCCAACAGATCAGAAACAATCTTCAGGAGGCAAGTATGGATACGTCTATGACTACTGTCCGCAGAAGACTTCATGAAAAGAAATAGAGAGGCCTCTGCAAGATGAGAACTCTAGTTCGCCATAGAAAGGATGGCCCGATTAGTTTGCCAAGTATTGAAAAGACTTGCAGGATTCTGGAAAAGGTTCTTGTGGACAGATGAGACCAAGAGTGATGGCAAGAGCAAAACGTGAAGGCTTAAAAGAACTGCCCAAGATCCAAAGCATGCCACAAGTTTGCATCTTGATAATATTCACACCTGCATCTTGAATATTGTTAATGATCTGTCATTTGGGGATTTTTCTTCATTATGGTAAGCATTCTGTCGAAGGTCTTCTTGGAATACCAGTTCCTTTGCGACTTCTGAGCTCCCAGTATGCTCTTTCTTCTTAATGATGTTCCAATCAGTTGTTTTGGTAATCCTAAAGTTTGGGCAATGTCTCTTACTGTTTTATTCTCGATTCTCAGCCTCATAATGGCTTCTTTGACTTTCATGGGCAAAACTCTGGCCCTCATGTTGAAAAATGGCAACTAGACTCCAAAGTTGATCTAACGCAGTGGTTTTTAAACTTTTTCTATCCCTATGCCATAGGTGTTCTGTGATTAGGGAAGAATTACTTAAGGTGGTATGTGAGTGGGAAGAAAAGGCTGAGAACCACTGCTCTAGACCCAATTGTTATTGAAATACAATGCTTGAGGAAAAATTGTCATTGGTCCATTTCCTTTGGAGTTATGAAACTGTGCTCAGAGAGTCAATTAGGTGCGATTAAAACAGTAGTTTTCAAACTTTTTCTTTCCACTCACATACCACTTTAAGTAGCCCATTACTATCACAGAGCACCTATGGCATCAGGATTAATTAAAGTGGTATGTGAATGGGGAAAAAAAAGTTTGAAAGCCACTGATCTAAAGTTTAGCCTGCACTAATGAAGCAATTAAACATACCCAAGATTTCACAAACACCTGTGAAGCCAAATGTCCCAAGCATTATGGTGCCCTGATGAGGAAACTCTGGAGAAAAAAGTGCTGTAATTTTCTACATGATCAAAGAAAATGGATACAAATAACTGTGAATAAAATCTGGAATTTGCACTTTAATTCCATGTGTATTATTTAATTACATAGTTAAAACTGTGGAACACAGGGTCAAATAAAGGGGAAAAAATGTCTTTGTCCCAAACATCATGGAGGACACAGTATGTATGGATAGTATTCGCTAATCTTGGGAATCATTACAGGAAAATGGATGAAAGTATTTTTTTCCCCTGAAGAAGTTTCATAATAAAAATAACCATCAATTCATTTTTCCTGAGGCTTAAAAGCAAATAAGCCCAAACATGCATTGTGGGTATGTCAGACTTCTAAGACCATGTGCACAGATTTAACCACCATATTTTTAGTAGAAGGCTACCTTGCACTGTCCATGCAAATTGAACTATTCCAAAAAACTTATCATTGCCAAGTAATTTTAAAAATGTATGCAAGATAATTATATAAATGGATGTGTTAAATATGCCATTACACACACAGGACAATTGATTTTGAACATTAAGCCAAATTCACAAAACTATGAACTTCAAATAAGCAATATAAACTGTGCTTAGCAATAACTGGTATTTCAGTCAAAAAGACTTCAAACTACTGGACAGACTTTCTTTTTGAAGCCAATGTCACACAAATTCAAAACAGCAGTCAAAATTGGAAAATCCCAGTTATACTGTTTATTTTCTGCTCAGGCAACAGTTGAATCTTAGTAACAATGTTGTTTCTGATGTATTCATCATAAACACAATTTTAGTTGAATCACTTTGATTCATTAACAAGTCAATACCTTTAATTGACCAGTCAAACATTTCTTTAAAACCTTGCCTTCTAGAACTAAACAATTTGGCAGTTTTTCTTAAAACCTACCCAAACTTTCTGTTTTCATCATAAACGAACGCTGCATTTGCTCACACCGTGTCTTTTTATAGGGCGATTTCCATGGTCTTTGGTATATTCAACAACTTTCAGCTTAAAAGCAGCTGAAAAAGAAACAGTCTGTGAAAATCATGTCATTTGTTCTTCAGCTGTGCTCATATGCCCACTGGGATCCTGAAACCAGCTTCAATGGTTAAATACTTAAATACGTCTAAAGGGAACTGCAATGTTTTGCTTTGAAGTACAAAAGACATTTTATTTGCTAAAAAAAAGTGGAAGTTTGTAAAAGATGAATAAATCTTATGATGCAGTCTACAAATACTCCAGAAAATCAATGAGCATTCAGGTACATTTCCAGATCTTGGTCAACAGTAAATATGTAAACATTGCCATTTCTGAGACAGTATTTTAAACTGCTGAAAGGAGAGGAAATGGCTGGCTGGCTCATTCAAGCCTCTTGTCACTAATCAACATGCCTGACATAGATCCAGTAGTAAAACCTAGGCTGTTTATACAAGTTGTAATGTGATAAAGACAAATTGTAGAAAATTATTTTGAATTTAAAAAAAACTGGCTTATATTTTTAATAAGGAACTTCCTCTATATGATTAAACTTGTCCTACTTGCATAATTCCCTACAAACTAGATGCTGAGACAATATTTCAAAAAAATTTCAACCCCAGCCACCAAAGCAATTGACAAAAAACTTTCACAAAGTCCCAATCCCTTTTTAGTTATTTGTAAAGAGCAGTACCTGAGTAACAAAAACATGTACCGAAGGAAATATGCTACAGTGACAGCCTCTGAAGGAAAAAATGTACCAGCCTATTAGGAATATATTGAAATGATTTTCTAGATACAGAATTAACCTTCTCACTAGATCAAAGAACACTGAACTATTTATTTCACTCAGAGCAAACAGATCCCAGATCATATTAAACTGCAGATGTGAACAGACAGTTACAGTTTTCCATTTTAATTAAATCACGTGCATAGGTTAAAGAATATAATTGGATTTTACAATGAAGCAATACAAATTCACCCCAGATTAAGGTGCATAAAAATTTCACACCTGCTCCAGGTCAATCTGAAATATGTATATCCACCTTTATCATTCACAAGATTACAAAGCTAGTTAAAAGGCTTCTCCAGAAGAGAGTTTCATACTCTCATCCATCAAATGATTTTTTTGGGTTAGTTCTCATACTTCAAACCAAAATGTCTATTTTGTGTTGAAAAATGGACTAATCTGTGCTGTGAATGAAAAGCAGAGATAACTGAAATACATCAAATTGTATTTTTAAAGTTTGCTTATTTTCACTAGTATTTTAATAAAGCGTGGAACAATTTACATCCATAGTGTCAATACTGTCGAACCAATTCCAGAGTGCAGTTAGTGAACATCTTTTAATAAAGTGTGCAGCAATTTACATCCATGGTGTCAATACCGTCAAACCAATTCCAGAGTGCAGTTAGTGAACATCTTTTAATAAAGTGTGCAACAATTTACATCCATGGTGTCAATACCGTCAAACCAATTCCAGAGTGCAGTTAGTGAACATCTTTTAATAAAGTGTGCAACAATTTACATCCATGGTGTCAATACCGTCAAACCAATTCCAGAGTGCAGTGAGTGAACATCTTTTAATAAAGTGTGCAACAATTTACATCCATGGTGTCAATACCGTCGAACCAATTCCAGAGTGCAGTTAGTGAACATTTTCTTCACTTATGTTCTTATTGTAGATAAAGTGAGGCATGGATAGCATAAAATACACATCCTTATTTTACCAAATACATCTCAATCCTATATAAAAGATTTCATCATGACCCAATGCAGGATTCCTTCCACCCCAATGGGAGCTGGAAACCTCAGAGTAATAACAATGCTGGAGAAACTCAACTGGTCAAACAGTGCACTTTATACAGCAATCGCAACGTTTCAGGATCGAGATGAGGGGCTGAGTTTCTCCCGCACTGTGTTGTGACTTCAACCACGGTGTCTGCAGACTGCGCGTTTTTTTTTAAATTTTACATTTCAGTCTCAACTTGACCGGCCACAGAAACGGCGGCTTCCGAACAATTTCCACCCCAGGCGCAGACCCGGGCGAAAGGGGAAATAAAGGAAGCCCCCCCCCCAAACCCACCCCCCCACAAACCCACCCCCCCACAAACCCACCCCCCCACAAACCCACCCCCCCACCCCCCCCAAACCCACCCCCCCACCAAACCCACCCCCCCACCCCCTTACCTTGGATCACGTGCTCCGGGGAGATGGTTTTCTTCTCCGACTTGTTGCAGATCTCGTTGGCCTCCGACGAGATGAGGTGAATGAACTCGGTGCAGCAGCTCACCACCAGCTCCCGGGCTTCGTTGGCCACCCGCACGTTGGGCAGCGTCTCCTTGATCATCTTATTGATGGCCGCTCGGGGGATGGTCAGGTCGTCGTCGTTCCCAGACGCCGAAGCCATGATTCACTTCAGATACTTTTTAAAGATTAAAAACCTTCCCACTCGGGGGGTGGCCCCCGGCCACAGTCCCCGCGGGGGGGGGGGGGGGGGGGGGCCTTTGTGGTTAAACACCCCCTCCTGTCCACGCGGCCTCTCACTATCCTCCTTTATTATCCCTCCTCCTCCTCCTCCTCTCTCTCCCCCTCCCTCTATCGCCTCGAGTCCCCGGCCTTCAGGCACTCTCATCAAAACCTCCGAGCGGAGCCCCTTCCGTCCGCCTCCCTCATTGCTCCGCTCACGACGGCAGCGCCATCTTCAATCGCTCGCCGGAAACCATCCGCGAAGCCGTGCGGGGCTGCACTTCCGGTTCCTGCCCTGGGACAGGCGGAAGGGCCACGTTCCAGTTCCCCTCTTCCCAGCTCTGCAGTTCAAATAGCACCTGGAACAAAAGCAGAAAATGCTTCTCTTTTACACACGAATCTTTTCTCGAGTGTAGTTTTTTTTAAATTCTTTGCACTTTCCATAAGTAGAAATTCTGCTTTGCCCTCATGAAAAAGGAATCTCAGGGTTGTATGAGGTGGCATGTAGGTACTCTTGACAATAAATCTGGAATCTGAATTTGAACAATGCAGTCAAGGCATTTACCTCAATCCCAGAGATGCTTTTAATGTATTAACCTATGCTGTATCTCTAATTTAAAAAAAAAATGCAATCAAAATTAAATCTGCAAAAAGAAAAGATGAGGCAAAATTAATTTGGGATGAAACAAGAAAGTCTGCCATTAATGTGACTGTAGTAAAGACACGGAAGTGCTGGAGTAAGTCAGCAGATCCCGTTGGAAGCAAAAGCGTGGCCGGCGCCAAGGGGGGGGCATTCGCGGCCGTTGCCCCTCACCCCCAGGAGTGACTGTGCCCCCCCCACCCACCCATAGCGCTAGCGCCCACACGATATAAGCGTGTGTTTGTTACGTCGGATGACGGCGGCACGGGGAGGTGGTTCATGGCAGATATGGCACCCACCTTCCCCCCCCCCCCCCCACCCAGCCCCGCAGAGTGAGTCTTTGAATCTCAGTTTGTGCCCCCGCCCCACCATGGTTCTCCCCCATTAGACTCGTTCTGACACCGACTCTGAGCAAAGATATGTAACAAACATCTCAGGCCTGAGCCCTTTAGGTCAAGGTATTAGCTAAAAGCATAGCTCTGAGTGGAAAGCCCTGCAAAAGGTAGTGGACACATAGCATCTGCAGACTTTCTTGTTTCATCCCACATTAATTTTGCCTCATTTTTTTGCTTATTTAATTTTAATTGCATGTTTTTAAAATTTAGAGACACAGCACAGGTGCTGTTAATACATTGAAAGCATCTTTGGGTTCAAAGTAAATGCCTTTACTACATTACCTGTTCAGTGCATTACAGGTAAAACTTTCCCCACCATTGATAAAATCTATATGGAACGCTGTCATTGGAGAGCAGCAGCAATTATCAAGGATCCACACTACCCAAGATATGCTCTGTTCTTGCTGCTGCCATCAGGAAAGAAATATAGGAACCACAATACTCATGCCACCAGGTTCAGGGATAGTCTCTACCCCTCCACCAACAGACTCCTCAACAACAAACACAATCAGAGACTCATTTAAGGACTCTTACTTTGCATTTTATTATTGAATGTTTATTTCCTGTATTGCACGGTCAGTTTCTTGCACTCTCTTCTTTGAATACGTATCTTGAGTACAGTTTTATTACACTATCAATAAGTAGAAATTCTGCCTGACCCGCAGGAAAAATAATGTGATGTAATGTGTGCACTCTGTTAATAAATTTGAACTTGAACTTTGAACATTCAGCAAGTCAGGCATAATTAATAAAATTTGAGGATAGAACCAGACAACACTACATCACATAAAAAGGCCCTTCGTCTCTTCTAGTCTGCCTAGTCCCACTGACCTGCACCTGGACCATATCTGTCCATGCCCCCCCCCCCATCCATGTACCTGTCCATGCTGGGGTCCAATCTAATATGTAAAATTTGACTGATGAGTAAAACAAAGCTGCAGAGTTTGTCCAGCGTTAACTTTTCAAGTTGCTGGCCTTTTATCACAAAGGACTTTTCATAGTCCCAACTTAATGTGGATTTTACTGAGGGTTCATATTTGGTTTCTACATCAGAGATTCTTAGCTCCACTTCAAAAACTGTTGTGATTGATAATCCACTACATTCTCAGAGGTACCATCTTTTGGATAAAACCAGCCTGCCCTTTTTAGCTCAGTGTCCCTTTCTGCAACTGGATACTTGAATTCTTGTCTAACAGACCAAAGACAGTAAAGGCGAGTAGGACCATCTCCTCCACGATCACCCTCAACACCAGCACTCCTCAAGGATGTGTACTCAGTCCCCAACTGTACTCCCTCTACACCCACAACTGTGCAGGTAAATACCATTCCAACTCCATCTTCAAATTCTCCAACAACACCACAGCAGTGGGCCAGGTATCAAATAATAATGAAACAGAATGCAGGAAAGTGATTGAAAGTCTCGTGGCACGGTGCCAAGATAGCAACCTCTTCCACAATGTTAATAAGATGAAGGAGATTATTATTGACTTCAAGAGACAGGGAAAAGTCCACACCCCTGAACATATTAATGGCATTGAAGTTGAAAGAGTGGATAGCTTAAAGTTCTTAAGAATAAATACATCTAATGATCTGACTTGGGGCAATCAAGTTGAAGTGACAGCCATGAAAGCACACCAATGCCTCTACTTTCTTAAAAGACTAAGAAAATTCGGCATGTCTCCCTTTTCCTTCAACATCTTCTACAGGTGTACCATTACTTAAATGCATCATAGCATGGTATGGGAGCTGTTCTGCTCAACAATGAAAGAGGCTACCGGAGTTAGCGAATGCAAATCCTTCTCCTTCATGGACTTCATCTACATCTCCCACTGCCTAGGAAAGGCAGCCAACACACTGAAAAGCCCATCACATTCCAGACATACTCCCTTCTCCTTCCTACCATTCGGAAAAAAGCCACAGGGTTTGTGTAGGAGTTAACGTAACATTATTAAACGTCAGCGACCTAGCCTTGTATCTGGTGCTGGCTGTAAGGAGGGTTTTTGTTCTCCCCCACATCTGGATGGGTTTTCCTCCCACTTTCATAGTTTGGGGGTTTGGAGGTATTTGGACAGCTTGTGGGCCTGAAGGGCCTATTGCCATACTGTATGTCTAAATTAAATTTAAAAAGTAAAATTAAAGTGTGAAAGCACACACCAACAGGCTGAAAGACAGTTTCTTCTTTATAGCTATCAGGCTCTGATTGAACCCCACAACAGTCCTGTCATTCTGCTTTTGCTTGGTGCTGATTGATCTTCCTTTTCATTGAACCCGATGTTCTGTAATCATTCCCTTCACATGCCTGTATGAATGTTGGAGATAATCTGTCAGCCAACTTCGGTATAGTTTTTGCATAAGGGTCAGAACCATGAATCCAGCAGCCCTTTGTTCAGGAACCAGTTTCTTTCCAACATTCATTTACTGTGTGCTCGCTTCGGCAGCACATATACTAAAATTGGAACGATACAGAGAAGATTAGCATGGCCCCTGCAACATTCATTGACTGTGACCTGCTGCATCACTCAAGTCATCAACAATACCAAAACGTTTTCTGTACCACTGACAGAAAACCAACCAACCAACTGTGAATATTCATTAATTATTTTCTTTTCACTTCCTTTTGTATTTATTATCATTCTTTTCTTGGCATCTTAATTATACTTAATTTATCTTTGAGGGCTTTTAAAAAAAATTAGACATACAGTACGGTAACAGGCCTTTTACACCCGTGCTGCTCAATTACACCCAATTGACCAACAACCCCGGTACGTTTTGAAGGGTGGGAGGAAACCAGAGCACCCAAAGGAAACCCACACAAACATGGGGAAAATTCCTTGCAGACAGCATGGGATTTGAACCCCAGTTCCAGTTACTGGCATTGTAACAGCTTCACGCTAACCGCTACACTAACTAACTGTGCTGCCTATGTAACTGGGAATCTACATCAAGTAGGACTTTCATTGCATCTGTGCGTTGTACTTATGTATATGACAATAAACTCTCATTCATGTTAAGACTAGAGCCTTTCCTGCCAATACAACATTATTGGTTATTCTGGCTACAGTGCTTTGATGGCCACGTGCGATTATGAGAAGCCATCATTGATTGCCAGTCACAATGTCCAAGGTACAATCTGATTCTCACTTAAAAAGAAATGGATGAAATTATTTCTTTGTTGATACAGTGCTTACTAATGCAGAGGTGAGCAGCAAATTGGGATTCACAACAGAAACCTAGTGAGGTCCTTGGAAAGGTTCTGTGGCAAAGAAGCCATATAACCATATAACCACTTACAGCACAGAACAGGCCAGTTCGGCCCTACTAGTCCATGCCATAACAAATCCCCACCCTCCTAGTCCCACTGACCAGCACCCGGTCCATATCCCTCCAGTCCTCTCCTATCCATGTAACTATCCAGTCTTTCCTTAAATGTAACCAATGATCCCGCCTCGACCACGTCTGTCGGAAGCTCATTCCACATCCCCACCACCCTTTGCGTAAAGAAATTTCCCCTCATGTTCCCCTTATAATTTTCCCCCTTCAATCTTAAACCATGCCCTCTAGTTTGAATCTCCCCCACTCTTAATTGAAAAAGCCTATCCACGTTTACTCTGTCTGTCCCTTTTAAAATCTTAAACACCTCTATCAAGTCCCCTCTCAATCTTCTACGCTCCAGAGAAAAAAGCTCTAGTCTGCACAACCTTTCCCTGTAACTCAAACCTTGAAATCCTGTCAACATTCTCGTGAACCTTCTCTGCACTCTCTCTATTTTGTTTATATCTTTCCTATAATTTGGTGACCAAAACTGTACACAGTACTCCAAATTTGGCCTCACAAATGCCTTGTACAATTTCATCATAACCTCCCTACTCTTGAATTCAATACTCTGATTTATGAAGGCCAACATTCCAAATGCCTTCTTCACCACACCATCTACCTGAGTATCAGCCTTGAGGGTACTATTTACCACAACTCCTAAATCCCTTTGTTGCTCTGCACATCTCAATAGCTTACCATTTAATGCATATGACCTATCTAGATTTGCCTTTCCAAAATGTAACACCTCACACTTATCTGTATTAAATTCCATCAGCCATTTCTCAGCCCACACCTACAGCCTTCCTAAATCACCTTTTAATCTACGGTAATCTTCTTCACTGTCCACAACACCACCAATCTTTGTATCATCCACAAACTTGCTTATCCAATTCTCCACCCCTACATCCAGATCATTAATATATATAACAAACAATAGTGGACTGAGGACCAATCCCTGAGGAACTCCACTAGTCACCGGCCTCCAATTGGACAAACAATTTTCTACCACTACTCTCTGACACCTCCCATCCAACCATTGCTGAATCCATTTCACTACCTCCTCATTTATACCTAATGCCTCCACCTTTTTTCCTAACCTCCTGTGGGGAACTTTGTCAAAAGCTTTACTAAAGTCTAAATAGACAACATCCACAGCTTTCCCTTCATCAACCTCTTTTGTAACCCCCTCGAAAAACTCAATCAGGTTTGTCAAGCATGATCTACCCCTGACAAAACCATGCTGATTACTCCCAGCAATCCCTGTACCTTCACATATTTGTAAATACCATCCCTCAGAACACTTTCCATCAACTTGCCTACCACAGACGTCAGACTCACGGCCTATAATTCCCAGGTTTACATTTAGACCCTTTCTTAAACAGCGGAACCATATGCGCCACCCTCCAATCCTTTGGCACTACCCCCGTGGCCAGTGACATCCTAAATATCTCTGTTAATGGCCCCACTATCTGTCCACTAGCCTCCCTGAGTGTCCTTGGGAATATTTCGTCATGTCCCGGAGATTTATCCACCTTTATCTTTTTCAACACAGCCATCACTACCTCCTCGGTTATCCTTATATGCTTCATTACCTCCCCACTATTTTTCTTTACCTCAACTGGTTCAATATTTTTTCCCCTAGTGAATACCGAGGCAAAGAAACCATTCAAAATTTCCCCCATTTCCTCTGACTTCTCACTCAGCCTACCCTCGCTATCTACAAGGGCTCCAATTTTATCCCTCACTAATCTTTTACTTTTAATGTACTTATAGAAACCCTTTGGATTTATTTTTACTCTGTCTGCCAAAACCTCTTCGTGCCTTTTTTTGGCCTTTCTAATTTCTTTCTTAAGATTCCTTCTACACTCCTTGTAGTCCTCCTTCAAATTGTCAGCTCTCTATTCTTTATACCCCTTGTACACCTCCCTTTTTCTCCTAAGCAAATTTCCAATATTCCTCGAAAACCAAGCCTCCCTATGACTTCCAGCCTTTCCTTTGATCCTCACTGGGACATAACTACTCTGTACCCTCAAAATTTCTTTTTTGAATATCCTCCATTTTTCATTTACACCCTCACCTGAAAATATCCTGTCCCACTCAATACTCCCCAAATCCCTTCTTATTCCTTCGAAATTTGCTTTTCTCCAATCCAGAACCTCAACTTTAGGCCTCTCCTTGCTCTTCCTTAAAACTACCTTAAAACTAAGAGAATTATGATCACTAGACACAATTGGATCTCCAACATTAATGTCTGATACCTGACCTAGCTCGTTCCCTAACAGGAGATCCAGTATTACACTGTCCCAAGTCAGTTCTTCTACTAATTGATTCAGAAAACAATCTTGAACACATTTAACGAACTCTAGCATGGTCAACAAGTCTGTTACTCCACAAAGAGCAGTCCAAACATGGGAGTTACACAAGAAAATTTGCAGATACTGGGGTCAAATATAATATACAAATGTGCTGGAGAAACTCAGCAAGTTACACAGCATCTGTAGGAAGTAAAAGGTAACCACAATTTTAGGCCTGAACTTCCCATGGTTGCTGCGAGACCTGCTGAGTTTCTCCAGCATATTTGTGAATTGCTCCAAGCAGAGGTCCAGCTAGGATTTGGTATCCCTGAAAACTCTTGTAGTGAACTGGGAATTCACTACTAGTGCGATGCTCTAAGGACTGGCACCTCCCCTGACTCCGTCCCCACATATCCCAATATAAACCCTGGACTCCCGTCAAAACCCGAGTTCAGTCCACAGACCATCTGTGTCATTCTTATTTAATAAAAGCGTGTTGTACTCTCTCTGGTCTTGAGTGCTCTCAGTCACACTACAATTTTTTTCAATAAAGAATGGGATAGAAGCCCTATTGAAGCCTGCGATGCTCCTCATCGACCTTCTGTCCCCAGATGAGCGTTTGTGTACTGGCTGGAGTGCTTCCTAATGTACCTGTCGGCCACACAAGGTCTACTCAACGGATAAGCTTAAGAGGTCGGTGCTCCTCTCTTGCGTCGGACCTAAAAGATTCCCAATCTTCAGGGCCTGTACAACTTAAGCAGCGGCTATTGATAAGCTGAAGGCCCACTACATGAGGCCCCAAAATGTCGTCCTAGCAAGGCATCAACTCTCACAATGGAAGCAGTGGCCTGGTGAGACCATTGAGGATTATGTCCTCATCCTACGAACACTCACAAGGATCTGTGGGTATAAGGATGGTGTGGCCCGAAAATGGGAGGATGAGCAGATCTGGGATGCTCTGGTCACTAGGGTGCAATCCAAATACATTCAACAATGGTTGCTGGAGAAAGGCAGTGTAACACTGCCTGACAATGTACTAGTGGCCAAGTCGCTGGAGATGGCCCAACTGGGGGCTGACTATTTGGAAGGCGGCAACACCCTTCATGAGGACCTGGGTCCTGGAGTGATGCTACATGCTGCATCAGCTCTGATGGCAACGGCCTTGGGCACTAAGGGATGCTTCTTCTGCGGTGGCAACAGAACCCAAGAACTCGATGTCCAGCTGAAGACTCCATCTGCTCCGGTCGTGGTAAGAAGGGGCACTGAGTGTAAGTTTGCAGGGTGAGGTGGAGTGCTGAGAGGTCCAACGCATGCAAGATCCTTGACGGACTGACTGAGGTGAACCCGAAACCCAAACCCCCTGCCTCCCATGCCAGTGTTGTATGCCATAGCCTTCCTGTGGGGCCGCGTGGCGAGAGCAGTGAGGTGGGAAAACCTGGCATCCAATGATGAGGGAGCGTGGCCATCTTGCTGCTCTACGTGGTCTCTTCCATCTTGTCGGCGTTCAAATTCCACGTGGCATTCAAATTCCACGGTGGAAGAAGGAGGAGGGTGGCCATCTTACTGTGCCTCATGGCCCCCGCCATCTTGCCTGCATCAGGATTTGAATGAGGGGAGCGACTCCAACAAGGGGAACGACGGCATCTCCAGAGTCTTGGCAGCGATGGTGTTGGACCAGGAGATACCGCACCAATTGAACTAATCCTCAAAAAAGGTGTGGGTTAATGGGCATAAACTGAAATGCTTAATTGACTCTGGCTCAACTGAGAGCTTCATAGACACGGAGACAGTCCAAAATCTCAATCTCAAAGTGAATCCCGCTAATTATCGTATTTATTTAGCATCCCATACAATATTTAAGAATATTGTATGGTTCATTTATCTTTACATTCTGTAAGTTCAAACTGTATTTATGTGCTCCAGTTTTGCTGGTCCTTGACTTCTTGTGTCATTTTAAAAACATGACCCTGGAGTATTCTGGGCCTCTCCCTCCCATTACGGTTCGGAACGGAAGGTCCCAAAACTCTGATGCCATTTGCTGTCTCACCACACTGAAAATAGATCCACCTCCTCTGTTCCCGAATTTGAGCGCCGATTGCAGACCGATTGCTACAAAAGGCAGGCGCTACAGCACAGAGGACCAGGCATTCATCAAGGCTGAGACACAACGACTGCTTAATGGGAACATTATTGAGCACAGTACCCACTCATGGAGAGCACAGGTGGTTGTTGTAAAAGTGGAAGAAAAGTCCAGACTAGTAATTGACTATAGCTGAATGATTAATCGCTTCATACTCCTGGATGCATACCCCCTCCTTCGCATTTTGGACATGGTGAATGAAATTGCACAGTACAAGGGTCTATTTGACCATCGACCTTAAAGCTGCTTATCACCAGTTGCCAATCCATTCCGAGGACCGTCCCTACACCACTTTTGAGGCTAATTGGAGACTCTATCAGTTCCGGAGGGTACTATTTTGTATCGCAAATGGGGTCCCAATCTTCCAGAGACAGATGGACCAAATGATAGACGAATTTAAGTTGAAAGCCACCTTGCCATACCTCGACAACATTGTGGCCACACTCTGGAGGACAATAACACCAACCTCCAGAACTTTCTCCATTTGGCTAAAGCCCAGAACCTCACATATAACACCATCTTAGCTGCATGGTGGAGAATGGCATAATTGGCCCCGACCCCTAGAGGATGCCACCCCTGTTGGAACTCCCGATCCTGAGGACAATGAAGGCATTGAGGAGGTGGCTGGGCTTTTTCTCATATTGCACCCAATGGGTCCCTCAATATACTGACCGACAAGGTATGTCCACTCCTAACAACCACTTTTTTCCCACTAACAGTCGAAGCTCAAACAGCTTTCAACTACGTCAGAAGCCACATTAAAAAGGTCACCATACACACCGTGGATGAAAATGTACCTTTCCAGGTGGAAAGCAAGACATCAGATGTAGCCCAGGCTGTATCCTTTAATCAGGCAGGTAGGTCAGTTGCATTTTTTCCAGGACCCTACAAGGCCACGAGCTTCTGAATTCGTCAGTGGAGAAAGAAGCACAAGCCATTGTAGAGGTCATCAGGCACTGGAGGCACTACCTGGTGGGTAGGAAATTCATCTTCCTCACAGACCAGCGATTGGTGGCTTTTATGTTCAACAACACAAAACGAGGCAAAATTAAAAATGACAAAATTGCCCGGTGGAGGATTGAACTCTCCACTTACAACTATGGCATAGTCTACCGACCTGGTTCCCTCAATGAGCCTCCAGATGCCCTGTCCAGAGGAAGCTGTGCTTCTGCATGCACCGCCCAGTTGCAGTCACGATGAGCTCTGCCATCCAGGCATCACTCGCATGGCTCATGTCAGGGAAATGGCCAGGTCATGCCAGGCCTGTGTAAGCCGCACTTATACCATCCCAGAAAGGCATACCTGATAAAGGCATTCAGGCCCTTTGAACAGCTCAGTGTCAATTTCAAGGGACCTCTCCCCTCCACAAATGGGAATGTGTATTTCTCACTGTCATTGACGAGTACTCTCATTTCTCATTCGCCATTCCCTGCCTAGACACATCCACACTGTCCATCACTGGGGCCCTAGACTTTATTTTTGCCCTGTTTGGGTATCCTGGCTATATCCATAGCAAGTGGGGCTCATCATTTATGATTGCATTGCATCCAACAGGATGACTAGCTATAACCCCGGGGGAATGGCCAGGTTGAGAAGGAGAATGCTATGGTTTGGAAGGCTGTAAAATTGGCTCTCTGGTCCAAAGGACTTCCAGACTCACGCTGGCAGGATGTCCTAGCCATGGCACTCCACTCCATTAGGTCACTACTCTGTACTGTGACCAATGCGACTCCTCACGAGTTGACATTTTCTTTCAAGAGTAAGTCAACATCAGCACCAGGTCCAGTGCTGTTCCAAAAACATGTGAGGAGGAGCAAATGCGACCCCCTGGTCAAGAGGGTGCTCCTACTCCATGCCAACCCCACTTACACCTACGTGGCATACCCAGATGGCAGGGAGGACACTGTCTCGATCAGGGACCTGGCACCCATCGGAATTGAGAGCCCACCACCTCAAGGGGGCCAGGACTCTGTCCTACTTAGGGTTTCTAAAAAAACACCAAGGGGCTCAGGTGAGCTGTCGCAGGAAGTAGCTCCAGCCACCCTTCAACCAGTGCCAGATCAATGCCCGGGAACTAAAGGACGGTCAGGAAGCCCAGGGCCAGCTGACACTGCAGCGCTCTGCCTGCATTTACAGAGCTCCTGACAGTAAAAAAAAACTTTTGACTATCCGACGTTCTCTGTTTTCACCCGCATGCTTCATTCAAAAGGGTGAATGTAATGAACTGGGAATTCATTACTGATGCTATGCACGAAGGACTGGCTCCTCCCCTGACTCCACCCCCCACATATTCCGATATAAACCCTGGACCCCCGCTAAAACCCCAGTTCAGTCCACAGACTATGTGTGCCATTCTTATTGAATAAAAGCTTGTTGTACTCTCTCTGGTCTTGAGTGCTCTCAGTCGCACTACAGCTCTGTGGAAGGTCTGTACCTCCTGCTCCATGGTCTGTACCTCCTGCTCCATGCTAATCCCCCGAAAGGGGGATCGATAAGATGATTAGTCACATTCCACGGTAGGGAAGTCTAAAGATAGAGGGCATGGGTTTAAAGTGAGAATTTATCAGAATTTATTGTCATGAACATCTCACAAAATTCTTTGTCTTGCTGTAGCATTACAGTACAAATATTCCTACAAATTACATTTCAAAAATAAATAAATAGTGCAAGAAAAGAAAATAAAGTGAGGTATCATTTTTGGTTCATTGTCCATTCAGAAATCTGATGGGAGAGGGGAAGAAGCTGTCCTTGTGCCACTGGGTGTTCGTATTTCCTATTACCTATTTCTGAATGGCAGCAGTGTGAAGAGGACATGGTCTGGGTGGAGGGGGTCCTTGAGGAGAGAGACTGCTTCCTGAAGACACCGTCTCTTGTAGATGTCCTCACTGGAGGGAAGACAGATGCCCATGATGTTACTGGCTGAGTTAATAACTCTGGAGATTTTTCCTGTCCTATGCATCAACTCCTCCATACCAGACAGTGATGCATCTAGTCATTTATCTTTCCACAGTACACTTGTAGAAATATTTGAGTCTTTGGTAACATATCAAATCACCTCAAACTGAGGGGAGAGATTTAAATGGACACTGAGGGGAAACTTTTACACTCAGAGGGTGGTGGATATATGGAACAAGTTGCCAAGTATTATTACAACATTTAAAGGGGATTGAGGCAGTGACATGGACAGGGATATGGACCAAACAATGGCAAATGAGACGAGGTCAGATAGACAAGATGATTAAGCACAAAAAGGTTGCAGTGAACTGGGATTCACTGGTAGTGTGTGGTGCTGATGGCTGGCCCTGCCTTCCAGCTCCGCCCCTATCTGCTCACATGTAACCCCGGTTTCCCACCTAAACCCAGAACTCTTCCGAAGACTACTGTGAAACCCTACCCATAATTATAAGCTAATAAAAGCATTTGTTCTCCCTCCAGTCATGAGAGCTTTTATTCATGCTACAATTTTATTAGCTTATTCCCAAAACAATGGAAGTGCTACTCAAGCCTGGTATGCTGTTGATAGACCCTCTTTTGTCCGACGTGGCTGAGGAGTTCACATACTGGCTAGACTGCTTCCAGGCCTGACCAGAGATGTCTTCCACACCGATGAACTCAGAAGGTCTACACTCATTTCGGGGGTAGGAACGAAAGGGTATGCAGTCATCAAGGACTGCACTATAAATGATGCTGCCATTAAAGCTTTGATGGCTAGGTACTTGAAGTAGCAGAACAAGATCCTAGCAAGGCACCGACTCACTCTATGTTGCAAATGGCCAGGAGAGACCATCAATGACTACCTGCTGCATCTGTGGACGCTTACCAAGAAGTGCAGGTACGAAGCGGCTATGGGCCATGTTCATGAGGAAGAACAGATCCGGGACACTCTAGCCGCTGGGGTCCACTCGAGGTATGTGAGGCAGCGGCTGCTCGAGTCATGAAAGAAGGACCTGGCTAGCCACATCGAGCTGGCCAAATCGTTCGAACAGGCCAAGCTCGAGAACAACGAACTCGAAGCCAGCGAGCTCACCCACCCAGGTGACCACTTCCAAGGACCGGCTGCTCCCGCTACCCCAGCCCTAATGGCTGCTGCTTCCCGTGCTAGAGGGTTATTTATCTGCAGCAAGAGCCAGCACCCCCGATCTCATTGCCCGGCTAAAGACGGGTGAGGGTTTGCCACTCGAGGGGAAGCCCGCGGCCTGCACCAGTCCCGGATCCGACTCCAGACCCAAGCAGTCTGCCCCGAATTCACCCAAGCCCACTTGCTGCGCTACATGCCAATGGAGGGTGGCAGTGAGGAAATGGCGCGAAAAGGCTTGGTGACCAACTTGCCGTGACTCAAATTCAAACGGCATCATCATTATTGAAGGAGGAAGGAGGGCGGCCATCTTTCCGCGCCACGAGGTTGACACCATCTTACCCACGCAAGGCAACCCAGGATGGTGGAGGCCATTTGAGTGAGGAGTATGGAGTCTCCAAGGACCTAGATCAGGACAGACCTCACCAGCTCAGCAACTTCATAGGGACTGTGAAGGTAAATGGACATTCCGCTAAACGCCTGATCAACACGGGCTCAACTGAAAGCTTCATAGAATCACAGAGAGTGCAAGAATACAACCTAAAGATGTATCCTTCCAGTTACCACATATTTCTTGCGTCTCATTCACATTCTATGCGTGTTCAACAACACTGTATCGTACACCTGTCATTTGAAGGGCTGGTAAATTTTGCCTGTATATATCTGTTGGGTCTGGTTTGACTGTGTGACCTTAAAAGCGTGACCTTGGAGTATTGTGGTCCCCTCCCCCCCCCCGTATCGGTTCGGAACAGAGGGCCCCTAAAATCAGAACCCACACGCAGCCTCTCCACACTGTATATCAACCCTCCCCACCTCTCTTCCCAAATCTGTCTTCGGACTGCAAACCTATTGCTACCAAGAGCAGGCGGTACAGCACAGCAGACCGACATTTCATAAAGTCTGAGACACAACGTTTCCTCGACGAAGATATCATCGAACCTAGCATCAGCCTGTGGAGAGTGCAAGTGGTAGAGGCAAAAGGGGAAAACAAGTCCAGGCGAGTACACACTCCTGGACACATACCCCCTCCCTCGAATTTTGGATGATATTGCGCAGTATCTGGTCTTTTCAACCATCGACCTGAAAGCTGCTTATCACCGGTTGCCAATCCATTCCGAGGACTGTCCGTAAATGGCATTTGAGGCTAATGGTCATCTCTAACAATTCCACTGATCAACTCATCCAGGCCCTTCAAATGGCTCAGTGTCGATTTTAAGGGACCTCTCCCCTCCACGAAAGGGAACACCTTCTTCCTCTCTGTCATTGACGAGTACTCCCACTTATCATTTGCCATTTCATATCCAGACACGTCCACTCCATCAGTCATAAAGGCCCTATATTCTATTTTCACCCTGTTCGGGTATCCCAGCTACATTCATTGCGATCAGGGCTCGTCCTTTATGGGTGATGAGCTATGTCAGTACCTGCTGGGGAGGGGCATCGCATCCAGCAGGACTACTAGCTACAATCCTGGGGGGAATGGGCAGGTTGAAAAGGAAAATGCCACAGTCTGGAAGGCTGTCAAACTGACCCTGAAGTCAAAAGGCCTTCCAGACTCATGCTGGCAGGAAGTCTTCCCTATGGCGCTTCATTCCATCTGGTCGCTACTATGTACCGTGACCAACGCTACTCCTCATGATCTCCTGTTCAATTTCAAAAGTAGGTTGGCATCAGGAACTAAACTCCCAACCTGGCTCACCACGCCCGGTCCAGTCCTTCTCAGGAAGCACTTGAAGAGAAGCATGACCAACACCCTGGCGGAAAGGCTGAAACTGCTCCATGCCAATCCCACGTATGCCTATGTGGAGTACCCGAATGGCAGGGAGGACACCATCTCCATCAGGGACCTGGCACCCGCAGGAACAGAGGGTCTGTTGCCTCAGGTGCCCTGTGAGCCACGGAGCTCATTTTTGCCACCCCCAGTCAAGGCCTCGGGGGATCCGGTTCAGGAGGAAAGTGCATCCCCTTTCACCATTGAGCCGGAGACCCAGTCCGCCTCTCCTTCCTCACAAGGGGACCAGGAGACCCAGAGCCCCCCCCCCCACACCGGTGCTAAGGTGCTCCACCAGGATCTCCAGACCCCCGGACCACTTAAATCTGTAAATTTGTAAGTAACGATATATTTTTAAACCTTTTTTTTGTGAACCCATGTTCTCTGTCTTCATTCCCAGACCCTAAATTCTACAGGAATGGGGGAATGCAGTGAACTGGGATTCACTCATTTTATGTTGTGCTGACGGCTGGCCCTGCCTTCCGGCTTTGCCCCCATCTGCTCCGATATAACCCTGAACCCAGAACCCTTCCGAAGACCCTACCCATAGTTATAAGCTCCAGTCATGAGAGCTTTTATTTGTGTGACACGGGTTTGGTTGCAGGATCTGACTCTATGTTGTATAACTCCATAACGATAAACTCCAGAGCTAAACACTCTTTCCCAAAAGAAAACCTGATCACTGCATCTACTCTGAAGAAGTTCCCCCAGAATCTTGTTCTTTTATCAATGCAATCAATTTTCCTGGCCCTCTCTAGTCTTTTTTTAACCATTTCTGGCAATGAGAGTGTTTCCTTTATTTTCTGTTCATATGGAAATTTACAAGCGTACATCACATGTACTCTGAGTCACCAGTGTGTGGAGCTGGGAGTCCATTCTAATTGAAATTACTTCCCCAAAGATACCATTCAGTCCTTGCTCATTTTGTGTGCCAATTTTACAGGGAAAGGAAGAACTGTCATTTTTACGACAAAAGGGCTTGTTCTTTTAATTTGCGCTTTATCTCTTATTGTGCCCTCAAAGTAGCATTTTAAAGTTAATTGTAGGATGTGAGAAAAAAACGTGGCAGTGCCAGAGTTGCTGCAACTGTTATCCGGGAGACCAGGAAGCAGTGACACAGCATTCCCCTGCGGGGTCCTACTGCCCAGCTGATGCACGATCAATTACACAAAGACTGAAGTCATTGGAACTGAAGGCTTTTATTAGAAAGAGATGGACAGCATCCCTTGTGTTGCTGTCTCGCACTGACCCGGACTCGAACTGGGGGCAGGCTTGTGGTATAACAGCTTTTACGGGTGTGAGAAACAGAAGTACCTTCACAGAATTTGCTCGAGACAAAAATTGAGAACAACATTTATTATACAACAATGCAAAGTTGGGTGCTTCCCCTTACCCTGGGAATACACACACACACTGGGGCTCACCCAACTTTTATACAGTTGATTTCAGTATAGGAATACCCTCCCCCTTACATTCTTCTGCCTCCTGGATGAGTTTGGCATGAGGCAATCCTGTCTGCCTACGTGCTGTTTCTGTGAGGACCAGGGGGTATCCTGTCAGTGTCCCATCATGTCATTGTCCTTATTTGTCCTTATTCACAAACCTGCCTTTGTTCTAATTCACACCTTCCCGACTCTCAGGGCTACAGCCTTCTTATATGCAGAACTGGCTAATTCTGTCTAAGGCTCGAAGACCCTTACCTTATTCAGACTAACTTTACTTCCTACATTCTAATATCTATTCTTATCCTATTCATACTGGCTTTATTCATTACACATATATCTATACTAGTTTCCTCATCTTTAACATAACATAACATAACAATTACAGCACGAAAACAGGCCATTAGGCCCTTCTAGTCCGCACCGAATCAAACACCCCTTTCTAGTCCCACCTCCCTGAACAATGCCCATAACCCTCCATCTTCTTCTCATCCATATACCTGTCCAACCTTTTCTTAAATAATACAATTGACTCCGCCGCCACTATTTCTCCCGGAAGATCATTCCACACAGCTACCACTCTCTGAGTAAAGGAGTTCCCCCTCATGTTACCTCTAAACCTCTGCCCCTTAATTCTTAACTCATGTCCTCTTGTTTTAAACTTTCCTCCTCTTAACGGAAATAGTCTATCCACATCCATTCTGTCTATCCCTTTCATAATCTTAAATACTTCTATCAAATCCCCTCTCAACCTTCTACGCTCCAAAGAATAAAGACCCAATCTGTCCAATCTCTCCCCATACTCCAGATGCTTAAACCCAGGCAACATTCTGGTAAACCTTCTCTGCACTCTCTCCACTCTGTTTATATCCTTCCTATAATTAGGCGACCAGAACTGCACACAGAACTCCAAATTAGGCCGCACCAACAATCTCAACATCACCTCCCAACTCCTATATTCCATGCAATGATTGATAAAGGCCAGCATACTAAAAGCCTTCTTCACCACCCTATTCACGTGAGTTTCTACCTTCAGGGAACGATGTACCGTCACTCCTAAATCTTTCTGCTCTTCTGTATTCCTCAATGCTCTCCCATTTACCACGTATGTCCTATTCTGATTCTTCTTACCAAAATGAAGCACCTCACACTTATCAGCATTAAATTCCATCTGCCATTTTTCAGCCCACTTTTCTAAGCAGCCCAAATCCCTCTGCAATCCTTGAAAACCTTCTTCATTATCCATTATTCCACCTATCTTAGTATCGTCTGCATATTTACTAATCCAATTCACCACCCCATCATCTAGATCATTAATGTATATAACGAACAACAATGGGCCCAATACAGATCCTTGAGGCACACCACTGGTCACCGGCCTCCAACCTGACAGACAATTATCCACTACCACTCTCTGGCCTCTCCCTTTCAGCCAATGTTCAATCCATTTGACTATCTCAAAATTTATACCTAAAGACTGCACCTTCCTAACTAACCTTCCATGTGGTACCTTATCGAAGGCCTTACTGAAGTCCATATAGACAATATCCACTGCGCTACCCTCATCCACATTCCTAGTCACCTCTTCAAAAAATTCAATCAGATTGGTCAAACATGACCTTCCTCCCACAAATCCATGTTGAGTGCTCCTGATCAGACCCTGTCTATCCAGATGTTTATATTTTTATATCAGTTTTACTTATCTCTCACATGGGGGAGAAAGGGAAGGAGTCATGAACCGGCCAATGAGAGCAGGGTCAAATATAAAAGGTCATGTCATTTACATACATGAGTGGCTTTACCACATTCATCCCCTCTTTTAAAAAAAAAGTCCCTGGGGATGTGTGCTGCGGTCAGCCGACCTCATAAGTTCAGTCTGTCCGGTGGTCTCCTTTGGCGTTGTGACCGGCGTGTCCCCATCCAGGGGACCCTGGTGGTTTCTGTCAGTTCTAGCTAATCCATCTCAGTTGGCCTGGCTGGGGTACTTGGTGCGCCGGGAAGATAGGTGTCAGTTGCCGGGTTGGGAGGGATGGTGGGGGTAGGGAACTGAAGCCCTGAAGAACTGTGGGGGTGGGGTGTGTAACTTTTGGTTGGTTGGGGGGGGGTTCCAGGTGCTCCCGCTTGTGCCAGGTCCCGGATGAATACTGTGTCTTCGCATCCATCCGGAATGCCATGTAGGTGTACTGTGGGTTTATGTGGAGCAGCTGGACCCTCTCAATCAGTGGGTCAGACTTATGGGTCCTCACATGCCTGCAAAGTAGGACCAACCCAGGGAATGTCAGCCAGGTAAGTAAGGTGGTTCCCGATGATCTCCTGGGGAATGTAAACAGTCTCTCATGAGGTGTCTCGTGGGTGGCCATACACAGGAGGGACCGGATATCGTGGAGGGCCTCTGGGAGGACCTCTTGCCAGTGGGGGACAAGAAGGCCCTTGGACTTTAAGGCCAGTAGTACTGCCTTCCTGAACGTGCCGTTCTCCTACTCCACCTGACCATTCCCTTTGGGGTTATAGCTGGTGGACCAACTAGAGGCAATGCCCTTGGTCAACAAATATTGATGCAGCTCATCACTCTTGAAGGACAAGGACAAACCCCTATCATTGTGTACATAATGGGGTATCCCAGAGTGTTCAGAGCCTTTATGACGGTAGCTGCAGTCATGTCCGGGCAGGAGATGGCAAAGGGGAACTGCGAGTTTTCATCGATGATGTTGATGAAGTACATGTTGCGGTTCATGGAGACTAGGGGACCTTTGAAGTCCATGCTCAGATGTTCAAAGGGTCAGGTGGCCTTGATCAGATGTGTCCAATCGGGCTGGTAGAAGCACTCCGCGCAGCCCCGGCAATCTTTGGTCAGTGTCCTGATGTCCTCGAAGGAATAGGAGAGATTACAGGCCTTGGTGAAATGAAAAAAAAACAAGTGATCCCTGGGTGGTAGAGGTCATTGTGCAGTGCCTGCACCCAGTCCATCTGCACACTGGCACAAGTCCCCTGACACAAGTTGTCCAAGGGCTCTTTGAGCTTTCCAGGCTGGTACAGTATGACATAATTGTCGGTGGAGAGTTCAATTCTGCACCACTGGATTTTGTTGTTTTTGATTTTACCTCACTGGTGGTTGTTAAACATGAAGGCGACTGCCCATTGGTCAGTCAGTAGGGTAAAATGCTTACCGGCGAGGTAATGCCTCCAGTGCTCAACTGCTTCAATGATAGCCTGGGCCTCTTTCTCGATGGAAAAGTGCCGGATCTCAGGGCCCTGGAAGGTGTGCGAAAAGAACATCATGGGCCTGCCCGCCTGGTTAAGTGCAGCAGCCAAAGCAAAGTCTAACGCATCGCTCTCCACCTGGAATGGGATGGATTCATCCACTATGTGCATCTTGGCCTTTGCAATGTCAGATTTGATATGGTCGAATGGCTTCTGCCACAAGGGGGAAAGCAGTGGCCCTGATGATGGGTCAGGTCTTCTCTGCATAGTGGGGGATCCACTGAGCAAAACCCCAGGCATCTTTTCAGGGCCTTAAGGCAATGTGGGGGGGCAGGGGTGGAAGTTCTAACAGGGGCACACAGGGGCACATGCAGTCAGGGTTGGGGTTGATGACTCCATTCTCCACAATGCAGCCTAGTATAGCCAGACGACATATGCTGAAGACACATTTCCCTGTGTTATACGTCAAATTCAGGCTTTTTGCAGTGTGAAGGAATTTCTGGAGGTTCCTATCATGGCCCTACTGATCATGGCCACAGATGGTGAAATTGTAGAGGTATGGGAAAGTGGCCCACAGACTGTGTTCATCCACCATCCAATCCATCTCCTCTGAAAGACAGATACCTGATTTGTAACCCCAAAAGGGACTCTCAGGAAATGGTACAGTCAGCCATCTGCCTCGAAGGTGGTGTACTGGTGGTCTTCAGGGTGGATGGGGAGCTGGTGATATGCAGACTTAAGGTCTATGGTTGAAAACACAATTTATTGTGCAATCTGGTTCACCATGACGGCTATGCGGGGCGGGGTGGGGTGGGTATGCATCTAGCCGAGTGAACCTGTTGATGGTCTGGGAGTAATCTATGACCATCTGATGTTTCTCCTCACTCTTCTCCACCATTTCCTGGGCTATCCAGGGGCTCGTACTCTGCTCTATCACCCCCTCAGCGAGGAGGTGTCTCACCTCTGACTTAATAAATGCCCTGTCCCCGGCGCTATATCGCTGACTTTTAGTGGTGACAGGCTTACAGTCAGGGGTGAGATTAGCGAAGAGGGGTTGTGGGGAATCCGGAGCATGGATAAGCCGCATGTTGAATTGGGTTTGGGGCTGCTGGTCGACCACGTGGTGGGGGGGGAACAGGCGGTTTAAAACTGACCGTGAGGGGAGGGTGGGGCCTATCGTACTCCATAATGATGCTCTATAAGTTCCACTGGAAGTCTAATCCTAGTAGGATGGGTGCACAGAGCTGTGGCAGTACGAGGAACCCAAAGTTACGGTATACCGTGCCCTGGACAGTAAGTGGCACTGTACAACTACAAACAGACTTTTGCAGAGTGGGATTGGGATGCGAGAGAGACACTGTGGCTCGGTGGTCTTCACCAAAAAGGAGTAGTGCTGTACAGTGTCTGGATAAATGAAGCTTTCGGTGATTCCACTGTCAAATAGGCAAGTGGTGGGGTGACCGTTTACCTGGACGTCCATCATGGCCCTAGAGGGTTGATGTAGTGTGCATTGATTCAGGGTTACTGATGCCAGCGTCAGCTCGTCATCTGAGGAGTTTGTTGGATGCTGGCGGTCCGGTAAGATGGCGGACGAGATAGTGGCCCCCGTGGCCCCGTCGTCGTTCGTCAGAAGAGGGAGAAGACGGAAGTGATAACATCACAGTCGATGATCTCAGTGGTGTGTGTGTGTGTGTGTGTGCAGCTGTCCCAGATCCCTGGAAGATGGCAACCCCCTCCCACACATGGCGCTGCTGGGCTTTGGGGTTTGTTTGGACTTACAGACCTTCGCAAAGTGTTCTTTCTTCCCGCAGTTGGAGCAGACGGCATCCCTGGCCTCGGGTGCTTATCCAGCCAGTAGAAATAGCACGTCGGGTGGTCGCTAATGACAGCAAAGGTCCCACCTCCCAAAATGGTGGCCCCCATGTTCCCCACGAGGCAACTGCATGATCACTGGAGAACGATTCAGCTGCTTCTAGAGTGTTCACCAGTTCAATGGCTTGAGGTAGGCTCAGTTGTCTGTGCAAGTAGCCTTTGCCTCATGTAGTTTGAGCAGACGCTTGCTACACAGGCGTCTCTGATCAGCAGTAATGTGTACTGTTCTGCACTCACAGCCTGGCAGTTGTAGTCTCTTGCAAGCTCCTGCAGGGCCTGACAAAGTCATTGAACGTTTTCCTGGGTCACTGCCTGTGCGAGTGGAGCACATGTCACGCATAAACTTCATTCACCTGTACCTTGTATTGGTCTTTCAGGATGTCCATGTTCAGTATGTCTGGTGAACGTATGAGGAGTGTTTGGCAGCTCTTGGGTTGTATTCGTTGGAGTATAGGAGAATGAGGAGGAATCTCATAGAGATATTTTGAATATTGAAAGGTTTTGACGGAGTGACTGCAGTTAAGATGTTTCCTTAGAAGTTATCCAATTAAAACAGAGAGGAGGAAGAACTTCTTTAGTCAGAGGGTCGTGGATCTGTGGTGGAACTCACTGAGCACAAAGCAGTGGAGGCCAGATCACTGGGAATATTTAAACAGGAAATGGATAAGTATCTCATTAGTAAGGGTATCGAGGGATATGGGGAAAAGGCTGGAAATTGGAACTAGGTGTGAGTATAGTTCAGCTTAGTGTAGAGCCATGGAACAGACTCGATGGGCCTAGTGGCCTCCTTCTGTTCCTTTATCTTGTGATCTTGTGGTAGACTGGGAGGCCAATGTATGAAAATAGCAGATGGAGCTTGTCTTGATCATTCTGGATCACAGCGTCCAAGGTTATGAGGAACCTTTCGAAGCAGTGGTTGCTTCGGGTTCTCTCAGGTCAATTTCTAGGCGACCCACCTTCATGTATTTGTCCATGTTCTGAGGAAAACAAAATCTTGCTAATAAAATTGATGCATGATCAATTACACAAAGACTGAAGTTATTGGAACTAAAGGCTTTTATTACCAAAAGATGGACAACATCCCTTGTGTTGCTGGCTCACACTGACCCGGATTCAAACTGGGGGCAAGGTTGTGGCATGACAGCCTTTATGGGGGGAAAAAGGGGAGGAGTCATGAGCTGGCCAGTGAGAGCAGGGTCAAACATACACCAGCTCTACTACCGACAGCTCCGTACAGGCTTTAAATGGCCGTTAAAGGAGCAAAGGTGTTTTACTTTCAAATTCTGTGACCATGAGGTCTGGGCCCAAGATGGTAGTGCCTGTGCTGGCAGCGGCCTCGAGGGGTTGCAGACTCCGGAGAAGCTGAGGACTGATGCAGGGCCCCAGTAACAGGGAAACACCCACCTCCTGGTTTGAGAAGACCCGTGAGGGGTTCTGCCCCTGAAGAACACACAGGTGGCGGGCTGCTGGGGACTCAAGGTGAGGAACCCACTCAGGCTGCTGGCGACTTCCTGTCAAAGGACTCACAACTGCCTGCGGACTGGTGGAGAGTAGCTCGAGATCGGCTGAAGGGGTATCAGGAATTGGAACGCGAGAACGTGCATCAGGCAGGAGGGACTCCCAAGGGGCCTCAGGCACTGAAGCAATTCTGATCGTGTTGGAGCTCAGGTGGCCAATGGTTTGGACTGAAGTCTGTGTGGCTGTACAGGCTATGGGAGTGCTGGAGGTGACTCCACGGACATCAACTACTCTAAAGAAATTCTCTCTTGCTCTCTGACTGTAAGAGGACCCGAGCAATTTCTGTTGATGGCTAATCTTTGTCTGCCTTATTTTATATCTGTTTTATTACACACCAATAAAAGGACATTGAACCTTTAATCTTGAAGTAGATACTGATGATTTATAATTGCATATTGAGAACTTGGCAGAAATTCTTTCATTAACTGGGGCATTTCTTCTAGTAGAGGTAGGGAGTTCCAGGATTTACTCCCAGCAACAATGAACCAAAGGCAAACTGCTTTCAAGTCAGGAGAGTGGTTGATATTGATCCTGGGGTTGATGGAACTATCTAAGGGGCCAAAAAAATGCCAGGGTGTTGAAAGGGGGGAGGGGTCAATAAACACCGGGGTGGGGGGGGAGTGCAATTGAACTTTTGGAGTCGAAAGAATTGAAGAGCCAGAGTTCCCCTCTCCTGCCCGGGAGCCCAATGTTCCAGCCTAATTCAAGTTTCACCTTTTGGCTGTTGGGCTGGACTCCTCCCTATCTCAATCTTTTTCTCTTGTCTTTAATTCAGACGCCTGCCTGCTTTTTGCTTGTACCTTAAGGAAGGTACAATATATCTTTACCTCCGAAGGACGCTGCAAGATTGGCTGAGTTCCTGTGCATTTTTTCTACATTCTCAGCATCCATAGACTTTAATATGTGTTTCACACCAGGACATCTGTCAGAGATTGACAGGTATTTGATTGTTCAGGATATCAAGGGTTACGGGGAGAAAGCCGGGCAGTGGGGCTGAGTGGGAGGATGGATCAGCTCATGATTAGAATGTTGGAGCAGACTTGATGGGCCAATGGGCCAACTTCTACTCCTGTATCTTGTGAACTTTGGTCTTTATTAATCTTACAGACACTCTCACTGGCATCCCCACTCTACCCCCTCTCTGCAAATTAATTCTTGCTTGTTTTCTCACTTTTCCAATTTTGCTGAAGGATCACTGAGCTAAGACATTTCTTGCTCCATAGATGCTACCTGACCCATTGAGTATCCCCAGCATTTTCTGGTTTTGTTTCAGATTTGCAGCAGCTGCAGTTTTTTTTTAAATCCAGGAGGCTCCTGGCCTAAAATAACTCAGCCTTCGCGTAAATATCGAGTGAGCTTCAACAAGTTCAGTTTTGCCATAACTGTTTGGCTGATTAGCAGTTTCTACTTGTTCTCTATCATTCGACTGATCAAAATTGTTCCTGGTTACATGCAGTCACAGGAGAGGAAGATAAATATTCAATGTTGAATTCAGTTTCCAAGTCTGAATATTATAAAATATAATCTGCCATCTGCAAACAGGCAAATGTAAGGATTCCTTTTGTTTCTGCTTCAACCCTGAAAAGATTAAAGCAAATCATATACCTGAGTTGATCCTTTGAATAAGACCTCATGGAATCATTTATTCATGTTTATAGCCAGGCAGGTTCTAAAAATACATTACAATTTGCATTTCTATGGTTGTCATAGGAACTATCACATGCCTGTGTTGGAAGAGTGATCATCTCAAGGAAGCGTAACAGGAATGCTCACATCGAAAGGAATTGTCGGGAGTCCATAATGTGCTTTCTCTCTTGAATGGAGTGTGGGCAAGGCGGAGGCCAGTGACAACATCTCTTCCGGCTTTGCCTTGTGATACCAGGCAGTTCTCAGCCTGCAGAGAGTAGCAGGCAGCAACTAGCCGCCAGATGGATGGCTCTGTGAGTCATGTGGCACTGCAATGAGTTTTTCCAGTCTACAGGTATGTGTTAGGGTTTTTCAACACTGCTCCTTGCAGTCCCGAATTGGAAAGCAATAAAACCTGCCTTGAAAGGGCTCCCCTGACCCCAGTGCAGCTCGATCAATGACCTCACCCAGACATGAAGCAGGTGGTCAAAGGCTTTAATATCCAGCATTTAACTACGTTCTCATGGCCGGGATCCAAGGCTGGAATTAATGGAGGAGACTAGGGCTCTCAGCCTTTATTGGGAAACTACAGGGAAGAGTTACCAGGTTGGAGGCAGGCCAGCCTGGTCAGTCCAGTGAGTCTCCAGCTGCATTACCATGTTCCACCACATTCTCCCCTTCCTTTTGGATGAAGTCCTATGGGATGAAGTGGGACAGTGTCCATCAGCTCTGGGACATGCCGTCTATTCCAGTTCATAGAGTCAGCCAGCCTGGTGGCTTTATCTGCCGTTGCGATCGCCACAGCACTGGTGGTGTTATCATCGGCTCCTGCAGTGCGGCAACCCGTCTGGCGGCTGATCTGCGGCAGTGTGAACTGGTTCCCGAGGGGGTGGGGGGGGGGGGGAGTGGGAACTCGGTTGTTCCGCTGGAGGTTGCAGGGTTTAATAGTATGGATTGTGTATGCTAATTGGCTTGGGCTGACACTCTTACCTGGACTCCTCCCTTGGGACCCAGGCCATAAAGACTGAGCCACCTTTCTCTTCCCTGCACCTCCCTAGTTTGGATCCGGACCAGCTCAAGTCTTCTGTGCAATAAAGCCTATTGATCCCCTCAAGTCTTTGTCATTGCAATTATTGCAGATCTGCACGGAATGTAAGCTGCAGAAGGCACACCTCATCAAGGTCACAAACCATTTTGAACGGCTCAGTGTCGATTTCAAGGGCCCCCTACCCACTAAAAATAGGAATGCCTGCTTCCTGACAGTGGTGGACGAGTTCTCCAGGTTCCCCTTTGCTATTCCCTGCCTGGATATGACATTGGCGAAAGTAATCAAGGTGCTGCCCAGTATCTTCACCCTGTTCGGGTACACCGAGTACATCCACAATGATCGGGGACCTCGTTCATGAGTGAGGAACTGCAACAGTACTTCCTGGCCAGAGGCATAGCCACCAGCAGGACTACCAGCTATAACCCCAGGGGTAATGGCCAGGTGGAAAGGGAGAATGCCACCGTCTGGAATGCGGTGCTCCTGGCCCTTAGGTCCAAAAACATGCCGGTGTCCCACTGGCAGGACATTTTGCCCGAAGCGCTTCACTCCATCCGATCACTCCTGTGCGCTGCGACTAACACCACCCCGCATGAATGTTTGTTTGCTTTCCCTAGGAGATCGGTGAATGGTGCCTCCATTCCTCTTTGGTTGGCAACCCCAGGGCCAGACCTGCTACGGAGACATGCGAGGGGCCATAAGATGGATCCACTGGTGGAAGCGGTACACCTCATACACGCCAACCCGCAATATGCGTTTGTGAGGTACCCCGATGGCTACGATGACACTGTGCCTATCCGAGACCTGGCGAGGGCCGGGGATCCCGAAACCACCCTGCCTTCCACAGACCATCCCGTGGAGCAGACCACCCCACATGGGAGTGCAATACTGGAGGCCAAGACACCTAGCTCTCCTCTCCAGGTCCTCCGGGAGGCATCAAATTCCCCTTCCTCCCAGGAGCCCTCAATCATTACCCCAACCCAGACTGCTCCCTCCCCTGCCCCGCCCCCCCCGGGACCGCTTCCCCTCCCAAACAGCAGAGCTCGGACGTGCCTGCCCTCCGGCGGTCCTACAGAAGGAGGAAGTCGCCGGTGTGGCTAAAACTCTAGTAAATTTTTTTTTCTCTCTCTCTCTCTCTCTCTCTCTCTCTCTCTCTCTCTCTCTCCGATCCTTCTCATTGTGTAAAAGGGGGGGAGGGGGGGTCTGTTTAAAAAGAGGGGGTGAATGTAATGGTATGGATTGTGAATGCTAATTGGCTCAGGCTGGCCCACCTCCTGATGACACTCTTACCTGGACTCCTCCCCTGGGACCCAGGCCATAAAGGTCAGGTCCCTGCACTTCCCTAGTTTGGATCCGGGCCAGCTCAAGTCTTCTGTGCAATATAGCCTATCGTTCCCCTCAAGTCTTTGTCATTGCAATTATTGGGGCAACTGATAGTGCCCAACACAGGGGTGCTGGGGGAAGGGGTTTGAGGGGTCGTGGTGGTGATGGTGGTGGAGGTAAGAGATAATTTACCTGGATGATACCTGCGGCCAGCTGGTTGCTGACAAAGACTTCTGGGTGCACCTCTCAGAACGGGGCCCCTGCTCGAGCCAGGTTCCGGATGGATACTGTGTCTTCTCACCCATTCGAGTACTGTATGAGGGCATTCTGGGGGTTGGCTTGGAAGAGGTGCACCTCCTCAACCAACGGGTCTGCTTGTGGGACCTAACGTGTCTGTGGAGAAGCACTGGCCCAGGGGTTATCACCCAGACCAGCAGCATGGTTCCTGACACTGACCTCCTTGGGAAGGAGAACAATTTCTCATATATGGATGTGTTTGTGGCCATACTGAGTAGGGACCTGGTGGCATGCAGCACTTCCAGGAGGACCTCTTGCCACTGGGAGACAGCCATTCCTTTTGACGAGGGCCAAGAAGATTGCCCTCCAGATCGTGCCATTCTCCCTTGCCTATTCGCACGGGGGTGGTAACTGATGGTTCTGCTTGTGACTATACCCTTGGAGAGGAAATACTGACGCAACTCCTCACTCATGAATGAGGACCCCCCTCCATCACTGTGTATGTAACTGGGGTATCTGAACAAGGTGAAGAGGTTGCGGATGGTTTTAATGATCATGGGCGTGGTCATATCTGGACAGGGGATTGCAAATGGGAAGCAGGAGTACTCGTCCACGATATTAAGGAAGTACGTTCCTGTTTATGAACGAGAGGGGGCCCTTGAAGTCCATACTAACCTTTCAAAGGGGTGAGTGGCCTTGATCAGCTGAGGTCTCTCCTGCCGGTAGAAGTGAGGCTAGCACTCTGCACAGACCGAGCTGTTATGGGCATTTTCCTGATCTCTTCCACAGGGGAGGTTGGGGGCCCCTCACGAAGTGGTAGAGCCTGGTAACCCCGGGTGGCAAAAGGTATCGTGGAGGGTTTGAAGGCGATCTACTTGTGCCCTGGTACAGGTTCCCCGAGATAGAGCATCGGGTGGTCCATTGAGCTTCCCCACCCAATACAAGAACTCGTAATTGTAGGTGGACAGCTCAATTCTCCACCTGCACCAAGACTCTGAGGTGGGGGAGGGGGGGCGATGTGGGTGTAGGTGGTAGCTGGGTTGGAGGGGAAGTGTATGTTTCTGGCATGCGCCAAGTTCCGGACAGGGACCATGTCCTCATTGCCATCTGGGTACAGCAAGTAGGTGTATTAAGGGTTGGCGTGCAGGAGTTGCACCTCTTTGACCAATGGGTCGGTCTCATGGCCCCTTGCATGTTTCCACAGCAGGACGATTCCTGGAGATGAGAGCCAGGGTGGCAGTGTGTTTCCGGTCGCTGACCTCCTGGGGAAGGAAAACATGCGTTCATGTGGGGTCATGTTTGTAGCAGTGCATAGGAGGGATCAGATGGCATGGAGTGCTTCCACCAGGACTTCCTGCCAGTGGGACACTGCCAGGCCTTTTGACTTAGGGGCCAGGAGGACCACCTTCTAAATGGTGGTGTTTTCTCTCTCAACCTGGCCATTTCCCCTGGGGTTATAGCTTGTGGTCCTACTAGCCTCTAGCCAACAGGAACTGCTCCAGTTTGTCGTTCATGAAAGAGAACTCCCCCGATCACTATAAATATAGTCCGGGTTCCTGGAAAGGGTGAATATGCTGCAGAGTGCCCTGTTGACAGTGGCTGATGTCATATTGGGACAGGGGATGGCAAATGAGAATCTGGAGAACTTGTCCATGACTTTGAGGAAATAAGCATTCCTATTGGACGAGGGTAAGAGTAAAGGGTCCCTTGAAATCGACACTGAGTCTTTCAAAGGGGCGCGTGGCTTTGATGAGGTGCACCTTGTCAGGCTGGAAGATCTACAGTTTACATTCCGCAATGGAGTATGGGAGGTTCCAAGCTTTTATGAAGTGGAACAATCTCGTTACTCTGGGGTGGCAGAAGTCGTCGGGAGGGACTGGAGGTGGCTGAGATGTGTGGTGGTGCACGTCCTCCGGGATAGGCATCTGGGGGAGTCATTGAGCTTGCCCAGCTGATACAGGATATCATAGTTGGAGGTGGAGAGCTCGATTCTCCACCTCAGGATTTTATCATTCTTGATTTTACCCTGCAGTTTAGTGTTGAACATAAAGGCCGTGGCTCGTTCGTCCATCAGCAGGGTAAATCTTTTACTGGCCAGGTAGTGACGCCAGTGGCTCCTTCTCAATGGAGGAGTGTTGTGTCTCAGGGCCATGGAGGGTGAGGGAGAGAATGCCACTGGCCTGCCCACCTGGTTAAGAGTGGTGGCCAGTGCAAAGTCAGAGGTATCGCTTATCACTTGGAATGGGAAGGATTCATCCATGGCATGCATTGTGGCTTTAGCGATGTCTCCTTTGATTTGGACGAATGCCGCCTGGGCATCTGCCGATAAGGGGAAGTTCTTGGACCTTACTAAGGTGTAGGCTTTATTGGTGTAATTGGGCACCCATTGGGCATAGTAAGAAAAGAACCCCAAGCACCATTTTAGCACCTTGAGGTTGTGAAGGATTGGGAGCTCCATGAGCGGACATATGCGGTCGGGGTCGGGGTAATGACACCATTTGTCACGACGCATCCAAAGAGGGCCAGGCGAGTAGTACTAAGCACACACTTCTCCTTGTTATGGCAAATTGAGGGACTTTTGCAAGGTTTGTGTTGTGGTCCTGCAGGTTGTGGCCACAGATAGCGACATTGTTAAGGTAGAGGAAAGTGGCCATCAGTTTATGCCTGTCTACCATCTGATCCATCTCCCTCTGGAGATGGATACCGTTCGTGACTCTGAAGGGCACCCAGAGGAAATGGTAGAGCTTGCCATCCGCTTTGAATGCAGTATATTGGCGGTCCCCTGGGCAAAGGGGGAGTTGGTGGTACACCGTCTTCAGGTCAATTGTGGAGAACACCCTATACTGGACGATCTTATTGACCATATCGGCGATCCGGGGGAGGGGGTAAGCATCTAGCTGCATGAATCGGTTGATCATCTGGCTGTAGTCGATCACCATATGGGATTTACTCCCATCCCTGACCACCATGACTTGGACTCTCCATGGGCTGGAACTGTGGGCTATGATCCCCTCAGCCAGGAGTTGCTGCACCTCGGACTTTTGTCCTCAGCGCTGTAGCGCCTGCTCTTTGTCACAACGGGCTTGCAGTCTGGGCTCAGGTTCTCAAATAATGATGAAGAGGCTGCAGGCAGGGGCTGGCTGCCAGGGTGGGGGGCTGTGAATCAGGGGTTGTGTACTGCTATGGACGGTGGTGGTCCTCCGAACACCATCATCATACTCCTGAACTGACTCTGGAAGTCAAGGCCCAGGAGGATCGGCGCACAGAGCGGGGGCATCATAAACAAATGAAAGTTATCATAATGTTCGCCCCCCCGCCCCCCCTCCACCATTAACGATGCTACATAATACCCGGAGATCTCCGCAGATTGGTCCTTTGCGGCCACAGAGACAGTGCCGCTCATAGGTCTAACAGAGAGAGAGAAAGCTTATGGGCAGTGTCCAGATGGATGAAGCTCTCCGTGCTCCCACTGTCAAACGGGCAGTTCGTTCTTTTCCCATTTACTTCAATCTCCATCATCAAATGGGGGATTGGGTGAGGACTGCCTTGGTTCAGTATCATGAAGGCCAGGATTGGATATTTGTCGCTGTCGGAGGGAGGGGCCAGGTTGGTAAGATAGCGACCCCCATGTTGAACATGCATTCGTACTGGGCAAAGACGAGGAAGAAGGCAGAAGTGACGTTGGCCAGGCGCCAGAAGCCAGAAGTGACGTCATCCAGGAAGGTGAAAGAGATGTTGGGTAAGATGGTAGTTCCTGAGTCATGCATGAGGTCGAGCCGATCAGGACCGGAAGCAGCATCAGGGTCAACGGCCCACTTCCGGGGGTGCATGCAACACTACTCGCTCGGGAGGTTTTTGACTTACAGATGCGCTGGTAATGTCCTTTCTTTCTGCATCCCGAACAGGTGGTTTCTTTTGCCAGGCAGAGTCATCAGGGGCCGCAAAAGTGGCACCTCAAGTGTTCGATCACAGCAGCGCGACGGTGGGGTCATGACCCGCTTGCACGGAGGTAGTCTGTGACGCCAGGTCCCAAAATGGTGGTGCCCATGGCCCGCACATGGAGGGCCCGTTCTTACCAGCAGCAATCGCCTCGGCATTGCACTGGGCAAAATTGATGGTCCTAGCAAGCTGGAAGGCCCTCTTTAGAGGCAGCTTGTCCTCCTCAAGCAGTTGCTGACGGATGTATTCAGACCTCACTCCACACACTAGGCAGCGGGTATGGGGGTGCTCCAGTAGTCTCTCCCCAGGTCGTACAGGGCCCGAAAGAACTCGTCCATGGACTCACCGGGCTGCTGTTTCCTCAAGACCAGCTCGTATCGTAAGTACACCTCATTCACCCGGGGTCAGTAGAAGAGGTTGCGGAGTTCGGCCACGGCCTCTGGGTAGGTTGTGCAGTTCCTGATTGCCTGGTGCCCTCGGTGACCCACTCTCACTTGCAGGACCTTGAGTCTGAGTCCACCAGGCCTGCTGCGACTTCAAAGAAGTTTGAGTACTGCTCGGCAGCTCCAGGCGCCTGTGGATCAATGTCTAGTCTTTCGGGTCTCAGCAGCTTGTCCATTCCGTGTGGAAAATTAAAGGGTATTAAATTGATCCACACTATCAATGACTCCAAAGACTGAGAGGGAGATGATACACTTTAATACAATTTAGATTGTAGCTGGCCTGACTCCATGTGCTCGAATGAATGGATGGGGGGAGAGAGGTCGACCTTTATGGCCAGGTCACAAGGGGAGGAGCTGTTGGGGAGCAAGTCATCAGCGGGTGGGCCAGCCACTCATACATAGCAGTATATATGTATTACCACAGTCCCCACCTGCATTACCGTGATTCACCACACCCAGATATTCTTCTTGCTACTTCAACCATGCCACCTTCTGCTCCTGGTGAAATTAAAATGGAATCACAGACTCACAACATTCTCAGACTGCACTCATTTTTTTCAGAGGTTGGCAATGGATTGGGCAGGTTCCACCCTGGGGGGTCATCCTATTAGCTAAAGTCAATCGGACAATTTTAGCAACCTCAATTTCCACCTTCAGTTTGTTTTAATGCCAAATGGGATGGAATGTATAAGTGGCAGTTAACTACGGTAGCTGAAAGTGATGGCTTGGTCTTCCCCATGCACACTAGGGACACCCCCATGCTTTGATGTAAGAGTGGGAGACAATGGAGGTGGTTAGGCTGGAGGGGGGGTGGGGAGGGTGCCACTGTAGGGGAATACACCACACCTCCCTTTGTTGCCAGTGAGGAAGGAGCTGACTGGCAGTGGAAGTTGCACCAGGCTGAGTCCCACGTTGGTGGATTGGGAGCCCCTGGCCTGCATCAAACCTGGCACAAATCTCGCTTCAGTAACTCCAGCTTCAAAATGATATAATGTTCTTAATGTAGACATGCTTGAGTACTAAGTTAGACATCTAGCTACACTGATCTCTGCACCACTGCACCGTCTGGTTTTGAAAAGTCGGATTCACTTTCAAAATCTCCAGTTAGTGTCGGAGTTTATGACAAGCATCAATAACAATCATCTTTCCCAACATTTAGATGTAAGAATTTCCAGCTTGTCCTATACTAAGTGACGGGCAGGCAATTTGGAAACTTAAAGTGATAGGAGGTGACAAGAAAGGTGGTGATGAGGTAGACATGGCATATGAAAATGGATGCTGTTTGTGGACAGTATAGCTGTTGTGTTCAAGAATAGGTTCAATGGGTTCAAAGAGATTCACGTGTTATCAACAAACCATGGGGTTTTTTTTTACAGACAGGGGAATTCACAAAAGGACACACACTGACACAGACTAACCTTGACTAATACAGAAATAACTACACATTGGGTGGGAATAAATCACTACTAAACATTCTCAACTCCCGATTGGGAACGTGAGGGTTAAACACACAGTACCATCAACTCTCTCTATCTCTAGTAGGCACAGCACACTATCAAACAGAAAATTAATTACAAGTATATCAAATGAACCTGGTCGCCAGTATTGCCCATGGCTAGGGATCTGGGATGGCCCCATTGCATTTGGCCATCCAGAGCTGCCCATGGCCTGAAGCCTGGAGTTCAGTGAGCACCAGCAAACACCAGCAAGCAAATGAGAGAGAGAGAAAGAGAGAGAGAGCGCAGAGACAGGACATGCTCAGCTTTTTCAATGCAAGACCCTTCCATGTGACCTGCAAGGACAAATTGTGCGTCAGCCTCACCTGTGGGCAGATCTAACCTTTGACTTGCAGTGAGGTGACTTCCGACTAGGCTCCAGCCAGAGTGGTCACATGACTCTCCACAATCCACATTCCCACCATATTCCAGAGAGTGAGGTCACATTAGCCTTAAAATCCACACTTCAACCAGGTTCCAGAAGGAGAGGCCACATGACCCTCCACAAACCACACTACAATAGTCAAGAAGTAAAACCGATGGGACCAAGGTTCGTGAAATAGGCTGAGGAGCCACTGCAAGTGATTCTCCACTATGAGTAAATAGATTAAGAATGGGAACAAGCAAAACCTGCCTCAGAAAGATCAAGGAGAAATGTCAGCACAGTTGGCATAGTGCAACGCCTTGACAGCTCCAGTGATCAGGACCGGCGTTCAAATCCCACGCTGTCTGTAAGGTGCTTGTACCTCCTACAAGTCAAAATGTACTGGAGGGTGTAGGTTAATTGGCTATAAATTGGGCAGCATGGGCTCACAGTTCAAATTGACCTGTTACGGGGCTGTATGTATGTCTAAATTTAAAGACCATAGTTTTAGAAATGTGATTTCCTTCCCTCTTTATCTGACCACACTGGTCGTCCTTCATCAAAGATGATTAAATGATCTTAATCATCCCTGGCAATTTTTCTTCTGTCAGTCAGTTACCACAATGCAACCATCTGATATAAACATATATTCGGGAATGGATGAGTCATGACACAATTATAATTGAGCACAGGGAACACTACAAAGGAGGAATGAAGTGGCTAGAACATATCCTTCACATTCCCTATATGTGTCCTCTTTCCTTGATTTTAACGAGGTAGCTTTGCCTGTCTCCAATCTTAATCAGCTCTATCGCCACAGAAGGAGCAGCAATGGGATGAGAGGCAATGCTTTTTTTTTTAAATTTTTTATTTTTCACACCATAAATCACAATAGCCATGATATACACTTTTTCTTTTCCACACATTTACAGTGATTTTTTCTCCCCCCCTCCCTCCTCCAAAACCACCCCCCCACCCCCCCCCCTCATCCATTTTAGGTATACAATCTAGGTTGCATTAAGCCAGTCAGACAATGTTGTCATTCAACAAAATTACACCAGAAATTCTACTGAGTCCATTCTTTTCTTTCCTTCTCCTTCCATCAACTTAGGTAATGTTTGTCCCCGGTAGGTTTTCGCTATTGTATTTAATGTAAGGCTCCTATACTTGTTCGAATATTTCAATATTATTTCTTAACCAATATGTTATTTTTTCTAATGGAATACATTTATTCATTTAAATTTGGTAGTTTCTTCCTTTTAATTTGATTATGTATTCCATTAATATTTAAAGACATATAGTTCAGCGTAGCCCTTCTATATTTTGTTTATCTTCTTTTTCCGTTTTTCCATCATTACCTTTCCTCCTTTTCCATTTCTGTTTTCTTATTTTCAACTCTTTATAAGACAACATTCCTACAACATCCAACATTTTCCTTATTCTCCTATTTCTATCTTATTTATCCCCAATCTCCCCTTCACCTCCTGAGTTGTCCTTTATCCCTTGTCGGACAACCACATCTCCCGGATGAGAGGCAATGCTTAAAGTGATTCCATTCAGGGTGAAATGCAACCATGCAAAATCAGACCAATGGAACTGGCCAATGGAGCTGTGGTGAATGTCTGCCAATTCATCAACTGGCCCTTCAGGAGGCATTAAGTCAAGTCAAATTTATTTTCATCTAATTGCACAGCGTTCTCCAGACGTCAGTGCAAAACACGTAGTCAACAACCAGACATAACACAAAAGGGATCAAAAGAATAGAAAATTGTTTTTTGGGAAATAAATTATTATCTTTTGAACAAATGAAGGACAAATATGGAATAACATTGAGAGAAGTGAAGGAGGAAATAGCAGAGGCTCTGGCGGTAATTTTCCAAATGTCATTAGATATGGGGATAGTGCCGGATGATTGGCGCATTGCGCATGTGGTTCCGTTATTTAAAAAGGGTTCAAGGAGGAAGCCTGGCAACTATCGGCCTGTAAGTTTGACGTCTGTGGTAGGTAAATTAATGGAGAAAATTCTTAGAGATAGTACTTATAAACATCTGGATAGACAGGGTCTGATCAGGAGCACTCAACATGGATTTGTGGGAGGAAGGTCATGTTTGACCAATCTGATTGAATTTTTTGAAGAGGTGACTAGGAATGTGGATGAGGGTAGCGCAGTGGATGTTGTCTATATGGACTTCAGTAAGGCCTTCGATAAGGTACCACATGGAAGGTTAGTTAGGAAGGTGCAGTCTTTAGGTATAAATTTTGAGATAGTCAAATGGATTGAACATTGGCTGAAAGGGAGAGGCCAGAGAGTGGTAGTGGATAATTGTCTGTCAGGTTGGAGGACGGTGACCAGTGGTGTGCCTCAAGGATCTGTATTGGGCCCATTGTTGTTCGTTATATACATTAATGATCTAGATGATGGGGTGGTGAATTGGATTAGTAAATATGCAGACGATACTAAGATAGGTGGAATAGTGGATAATGAAGAAGGTTTTCAAGGATTGCAGAGGGATTTGGGCTGCTTAGAAAAGTGGGCTGAAAAATTTAATGTTGATAAGTGTGAGGTGCTTCATTTTGGTAAGAAGAATCAGAATAGGACATACGTGGTAAATGGGAGAGCATTGAGGAATACAGAAGAGCAGAAAGATTTAGGAGTAACGGTACATCGTTCCCTGAAGGTAGAAACTCACGTGAATAGGGTGGTGAAGAAGGCTTTTAGTATGCTGGCCCTTATCAATCATTGCATGGAATATAGGAGTTGGGAGGTGATGTTGAGATTGTATAAGACGTTGGTGCGGCCTAATTTGGAGTTCTGTGTGCACTTCTGGTCGCCTAATTATAGGAAGGATATAAACAGAGTGGAGAGAGTGCAGAGAAGGTTTACCAGAATGTTACCTGGGTTTAAGCATCTAGAGTATAGGGAGAGATTGGACAGATTAGGTCTTTATTCTTTGGAGCGTAGAAGGTTGAGAGGGGATTTGATAGAAGTATTTAAGATTATGAAAGGGATAGACAGAGTGGATGTGGATAGACTATTTCCGTTAAGAGGAGGAAAGATTAAAACAAGAGGACATGAGTTAAGAATTAAGGGGCAGAGGTTTAGAGGTAACATGAGGGGAACTTCTTTACTCAGAGAGTGGTAGCCGTGTGGAATGATCTTCCGGGAGAAATAGTGGCGGCAGAGTCAATTGTATTATTTAAGAAAAGGTTGGACAGGTATATGGATGAGAAGGGTTATGGGCATTGTGCAGGGAGGTGGGACTAGAAAGGGGTGTTTGGTTCGGTACGGACTAGAAGGGCCTAATGGCCTGTTTCCGAGCTGTAATTGTTATGTTATGTTATGTTATGTATGTTACAATGTTTACATACCACCAACTGAAAACCTACTTGAAGGACAAATTGGGAAACAGTCTGAGGTTACCAGAAGGAGGCAGCTATGAATATGTGATTACAGACACAATGATAATTAAAAGATTTATAACAAACATGTATATCAAACTGCAAGAGAAAGAAAATGAGGAAATAAGCTGTAAACCCAAACAAAAGTGGGAATAAGATCTAAACATAAAGATAAAGAATGAAAAATGGGAAAAGCTATGCTCCGGAACTATGAGAAATACAATAAACACGAGGTTACGCATGATACAATATAATTGGTTAAACAGGTTATATTATCACACCCCAAAAGTTAAATAAATAGGACCCAACAGTATCAGATAGATGTTTTCGCTGTAAGAAGGAAACGGGAACAACAGTTTGGGCATGTGAGAAAGTGGAAACGTTTTGGGAAGATCTAAACCAGGTATTAAATAAAATCACAAAAAGCAATATATGAAAAAACCCAGAGATCTTTCTTCAAACTAATATAAGAAGTAAAGAACTAGGCCTCAAATTGGATGAAGCACGAAAAAGATTCATTATGATAGCCTTAGCTGTAGCAAAAAAATGTATAATGTCAACCTAGAAATCAGAAGAGAGCCTGAGAGTACAGCAATGGTACATGGAAATAAATAAATGCATTCCACTGGAAAAAATAACATATAATTTAAAAATAACGTCACAGCATTCGGACAAATTTGGGAACCATACAACAGAGAGGCCTACCGCGGACCTCCACCCCCTAAAATGACAGAATGAGAAGAAGACGAAATGAACTGACCCAGTGTGTAAAAGTAGATGACACAATTTTCTTGTTTATTTTCATTGTTTAATGGTTTTATTGTATATGTTGAACGTTTAATGGGTAGGGAGGGGGGTGGGAATGAGGGAGGGAAGGGAGGGAGGAAAAGGGGAGAAAATTACACTGTGTGTATTCAAGAGGGAAATGTTTGTGTGTATTTTGGTTAATATGGTTCATAGTGTGAAAAATAAAAAAATTTAAAAAAAAACAACCAGACATAACACACATACAGACAAACAATGCATATGCAGGACAAGTATTCATATGTACAAATAAATATTGTTTCATGAATATGCAAGACTCGGATGGTTAGTGTGAGCTGTCCCTTTGGTCGTTCAGCATTCTCGCTGCCTGTGGATTGAAGCTGTTCCTCAGCCTGGTGGTGCTGGCTCTGATCCTCCTGTATCTCTTTCCCAATGGGAGTCAGCTGAATGATGCTGTATGCAGGGAGGAATGGGTCCTCAATGATTCTGCTCACTCCCTTCAGACAACAATCCCGGTAGTTCACGTGGATGGGGGACAGATATTCCAGTGATTAGCCTCCGATCCATTTCTCTGCAGCAACCATTAGTGATGCAGCCAGCCAGGACACTCTCAAGAGAGAGCTCCTGTAGAAGGTTGACAAGGCTGGTACCCTTGGCCACTTCATTCTTCTCTCGAAGTGCCGTCAAAAAAGGAAGGGAAATGTAACGTGCGTCGAAAGAACCAAAGACTTGTTGATCCAAACCAAGGCTTTTATTAACTAAAAGAATGGAGCATATCACAAGTAGGTCAACCAGTCCAGAATGACCTGGTCTGGCTAGGAGCAATCCTTTAAGACCTGCCAGTAGGTGTGACTACACTCTCAGCCAATCACAGTCATCCGACACTACCATCTGTACATACGTACATATACACATTGGTGATAGAATCTGTATTATCACAGGAAATAAAGTGTGATCTGCTTCAGACTGATGGAGGAGGGATATTTGGTATTTTGGCTGCATGTTTAGAAGCTGTTATGAGAGATGGATAGAAATCAGATTGAAAGAAAATAAAGGAGTTTGTTCAGGAAGCTAGTGGGCAACAATACTTTGAGAAAGCAAAGAAAAGGGAGGTAGAATTGGATAATTGTAGTAAATGGACATAGTGGGCTGAAGGAGCTAGTTCGGTGCTACTCGACACATTCAACCCAAGAGACAAGAGGGAATAAGGGTCTTCATTTTGAGAAAAGTCTCATGGTCCCAATTTTTTTGAAAATAAGAGAAATAGTCCAAGCAGAAAGATAGTCTTGTTGGCTAGCCTGAGATGAGGCGAGATAAGATGTCAACTCCGAGCGATATCAGAGTGAGAGATCTTCAAAGAAGCAGGAGATGCTTTGCATCAAAGAATTGGATAGAAGAAAGCGTTGGAGTGGGGTCAAGGATGTGGAAGAGGCTGTGCAACAGCAGAATATAGTGAGGATTGGTTGAGATCTGGAGAAAGAATGTAAGCGAGATGGTGGAAAGGGAGGAAGCAACAGAGACCTCTTCCCAGATGACAGTATAAGAAGCAAGGAAACTCATGAACTGTCTGCTGTTGGTATTGGAAATGAGTGTGGATGGGAGAAGTTATGGGGAGGTTGTTTGTAACAGAGAAAAGGAGCCTCGAGTTGTCCTTCAACAGTGGACTGTTTTGACTGAGAAGATCTGTGTATTCTGTCAGGGTATTCAACCTTCACGTTAATTTGGATATCATGAGGCCTGACTGATGTCTCAGAATTTCTTCGTGCATCACAGTTTCTGAGCTAACCAGACCCGGGAAGAGTCAGGATTATTTTCAGCTAAGCTTACCAGAATTATTCAGGGATGTGGCAGCAGGAAGGAGAAATGTGTTTGCTCAGAAGCCAGTGTGATCAGGATGCTCTCTTCTCACAAGTCTTCCAACCTAAGCAAGGCTTCAAGGTTTAAAGTTCCAGGTTCCTTTTATTGTCATGTAATAATACATAAAAATGTAATATATATGAGGTACTTCAGCTTTTGTCTGCAGTAAGACAAACAAGAAGTCACCATGAGCATTGCATAGTGCCCCGAACAGTAGAGAAAGAGAAGAAACACTGAGTGTCTGTGGGTTACCTCCAGCACTCACACAGTCTCTGCAACTGCACGGCTGCTGTTCTATCCATTGGCCACCCGAGCTCCATTCCCAAACTTCTGACACAATCAGGAAGCCTTCAGCACCGAGACCCTTTGGGAGCCTTTCTTGCGATCAGCACCCTCTGTAGTGATATGACCACCAGCCTACTGCAGAGGGTGATCTCTGTACCTGCAGAAAGACCACCTCAGGGCTGACTCCACCTGGCCGGCTGCAAATCAGCCGACCCGAATATAGACCTGAGCCAGCCCCTCCTGAGCCGGTCACATGGAAGGCACCAAAGCATGAACTGGTGTTCTGACTTTTATCTGAGTAAAACCTGTTGTACAGTCTTCTGAGTTTTGTGCCTGCTCGCTGTTACCTCAGCACACCACAATTTATTCAGATAAACATCTGAACACCAGTTCATGCTTCGGTTACTCCTGTGTGACTGGCTCAGGAGGGTCCGGCTCAGGTCTATATTCGGGTCAGCTGATTGACAGCCGGCCAGGTGGGTTCAGCCCTGAGGTGGTCCTCCTGTAGGTACAGAGATCGGCTCCTGCAGTAGGCTGGTGGTCGCATCACCACACCTCTCAAATCCCATTTCCGATACCTGGTTCCCATGTGACAGTCTCCAGCACCCCACAGCCTTTATGAGTCCTTCAGCCACTGAGCCTTTCGCTGGTCTGCTGTCATGGTCACCTTTCATGTAGGGTAGTTTACCATGCTTCTCCCATTTCTAGTGCCCCGCACTGGTCCACTGCTCCCCTGGAGTCTATAATCCCTCATGGTACGCCAACAGCGCAGGTGCCGCCATCTTGGGCACAGATCTCAGTGGTTGTGGGATATTACAAAACAACTGTTGGCTCCTCTAACAGGATGTTTAAAGTAGGGTGGCCAACGTTTTGCATTCCATTTGCCAATTCTTTCATGCACAAGTTCAGATGCATGTATTGAACAGTTATGGAATGACTGCAGAACAAAATCTCTTTCCTATTTTGACTCATTGAACATTTTTTTGTAATTGAAAACAGATTAATGTGAAAGAAGATAACATTCACCAAACGACGTGCACCACATAATGCAATTGTTAAAAATAATTGCCAAGTTTTAAATTTATTCTCGTAAAACCCATTTCTAGCTCTAAGCTACTTGAATTCCTGCTATAGATGTTTTTTCTACATATTGGTTTTTGGTTAATATTTTCTGCATAAGTAGGCTTGCTTTTTTATTATTATCACTGGGGTGCAATGCACCACTTCTAATCATCCAATGAGCCACTTTTGACACTTGCACCTTAGGTTGGTTATCCCTGGCTTAAAGCCTGCAGGGAACAATCAGCAGGTGGGCTGATATTTACAATTCTCTATATCCTTCCAATCTATCCAAGGCAGGCTTAAATTTTAAATTTGTTACATCGAACTCAATATATCAATAATCCAAAGAATAGGTTATATTTGGGGTTATTGAGAAGACCACATCTTTGATATTGTAATCATGGTCTCCTTATTGAAGGAAACATGTTATTAGTTTGGAAACGATTTGGAAAAGGTTTAGAGCAGCCTTTCTCAATGGAAGTCCAGCTGACCCCCTTGGGGCCACATTTAAATAAAAGCCTCATTTACTTTTCACAACATAAATTTTTTAATGTATTTTTATGCAGTCGGTAGGAGAGAAGTCAAAGCTTGACTGCTTCGCAGGGAAGGGGGCCCATAAACTTTGAGCAAGGTGCTAGGGGAGCAGGGGTGGGGCATAGCCGTAAAAAGGTTGAGAATGGTTGGTCTAGACCAGTGGCTCTCAACCTTTTTTTTCCCAACTCACATACCATGTTAAGTAATCCCTTTCCAACCACAGAGCACTTATGGCATAGGATGCCATAGCTGCTCTGTGGTTAGTAAGGGATTACTTAACGTGGTATGTGACTGGGGAAAAAAAGTTGAGAACCACTGGTATAGACTATAAAACAGAGCAGAATTAGGCCATTCAGCCCTTCGAGTCTGCTCTGCCATTCAAATCACGGCTGAACTATTTTTCCTTTCAACCCCATTCTCCTACCTTCTCCCCAAAACCTTCAACACTCTTACTAATCTAGAACGTATCAACTTCAGTTTTAAATATATCCAATCACTTTGGCCTCACTATGTAGCAAAGAAATTCACAGATTCACAACCCTCTGACTGAGGATATCTCTCCTCATCTCTGTTCTACAGGGGCGTCAGAGCAATGTGAATACATGGAAAGGGCATTGTTGCACCTTTTACTCCTCAGAAGCACCATTTTCACCAGAAAAGAAATTGAAGGTGTTAAAACCATTGTTTAATCACAAGGGCAGAGATGTAGTGTATTGGTTATCATTTTGGTTGAATTAAATGAGAGAATTAAATAACTCAATTCAATTCAGAACTAATTTGCGTGGCAAGGTTGACATAGCAGTTAGCACAATGCTGTTACAGCGCCAGCAATCAGGACCGGGGTTTGAATCTTGCGCTGTCTGTAAGGAGTTTGTACGTTCTCCCCGTGTCTGTGTGGGTTTTCCCTGGGGGCTCCGGTTTCCTCCCACCGTTCAAAACATACTGGGGTGGGGGGGGGGTTTAAATCAATTGGGTGTAATTGGGCGGCCCAGGTTCGTGGGCCGAAAGAGCCTGCTATCGTGCTGTAGGTCTAAATTAAAATTTAATTAAAAATAAATATTATTAGATGATATAAAAAGATTACAGGAAGGTTCTTAAACAAGTTATTGATTGATTATATTTGCAGCACTTTAGCAAAATTTAGAGCTGAAATTGCAATTCTTGCATTTCTTCTGAAATTGTACGGTTTATTTTGTTTCATGTTCAGCAACCTGAGAAAATTAGAGCATGTACCATTCCTTTCAAACTAAATAGTGATGAGAAATATGGATATGATTCTTCCAGGTCAGAATAATTACACTAAGGCTGGGGCTTCTCAATTGTTAATTATGTCTTTGCGAGGCCAAAATAAACATTTCTTTTATCTGATATTGTAAAATATATTTTGAATATTGCAACACCACCATAAATATAAGGGCACACATTTACATTGAGTAAAAATGAAAATAAATGAGCTTGCATTTAATAAAGAAAAAGTATAGCCAGTAAATAAGAACATTAAAAACGTGAGAGGTAAGGAAGAAGCAGGTGATTTGGCCTCTCAAAACCTGCTCTACTATTCAATAAGGTTCATAGTGATCTGATCTTGCCCCCAGCTTCAATTTCCTGCCCAACCCTTTGCCAAACATCTGTCTACCTCAGCCATGAGTGAACATATTCAGTGATTCTGCCTCAACAGCTCTTTAGGGTACGGAATTCTAAAGCTTCACTTTCCTCCAGAAGAAGACATTTCTTCCCATCTCCATCTTAAATGGGTGATCTCCTTATTCTAAAACCCTGTCACTAGTTCCGGGTTTTCCTGCAAGGGGAAAAATCTGGACAGCATCTAAAATCATAATTGCCAGGAAATTCTCTGCATAAGCACCCGCTCAATGTGTCAATAAATGCTTTTTTCTCAACAAGCTCTGACATTAGATTGAGCCAAATTACCAATGTTCTCTAGTTTAAAGGTCAACCGTAACAGAACTATCCCATCATGACAGAGAGCAATTAATATAGCAGGTCTTCTAATGAGTAACCAAACATTGGTGCCCTCACAATTTCTTTATCTTGCATGTCTTCTGTTGTAAAAGCAATCCTTAAACTTGTCTACTCTTGTATGAATGATGAATTATGGCTTAATAATATTAAACAAACACAAAGCATGGACTCAAGCACAAAGCATTTTAATGTTACACCCAGGAGATGGGTTTGAGAATTTCTTGCACCAACAGAAAACTTTATAGAGGTAATGATGAACATTTTAGGAAAGTAACACCCTGGAATTAACTTAGGCTACATGCCATCATCCATTAGATACTCCAGGGCCTTGCATCATTCGTGGTCTCTTCTAATGAGAGATGCCCAGAATCCCTTTTTTTTTTGGAAATAATCAAACCAGAGGCTCAAGTTACCCACATCTGGCGCAGACATTAATGTTTTAGAATTTGCACATAAAAGGACGAATGCATAATTTGAATCCTGGCTATCACTTTGCTCTGCCTTGAGACAACCAGTGCTAGTTGGAGTTAAACAGGAATGTCTGGAGAAGCTGGGGTGGTAGTGCAATGCTCAGAAGTGCTGGAGAAACTCGGCAGGCCAGGCAGCGTCAATAAGATGCAATGGATAGCCGAAGTTTCGGGTCTGAGCCCTTTGTCAAGGTTTGAGCAAGAAACAGGGAGGTGCCTGAATAAAAAGGCACAGGAAGGGGAGGAGAAGAGGAGTGAGGAAGGGGCAGGGAGAGGAGCACAGACGAACATGTAAGAGGTTATAGGTGGATAGGGGTGGGAGTGTAGAAGAAAAAAAGCTGAGGTGAGAGAGGGAGAGGGGAAGGAAAGGGGTAGGGAGTTGGAGGAGAGTAGACAGAGGGATAAGGAAAAGAGAGATGGGGAAGGGGGTTTAATGGAAACTGGATGTTGATGTTAATGCTGTCTGGTTGGGGAGTGCCCAGACGGAATATTAAGTGCTGTTCATCCAATTTGCAGGTTGCCTTGGTCTGTTTCCTTTCCTCCAGGTCCCCACCCACTTCCCTTCCTTCTCCTATGAAGAGATACCCTCTCCCCCCTATAATTTATCAGCTTATTTCTCTTCTACCCTCCCACCTCTTACTTGTTAGCCTGTACTCCTCCCCTGCTACTTCCTCCCTCTTCTCTTGTTCTCCCCTCCACCACCTATTTATTCAGATTTGCCTGGTTCCCCCCCCTCCACTCATACATTGATGCAACACTCAGTAACAAAACATTAGTTACACTTTACCTCCTACAGATGCTGCATGACCTGCTGAGTTTCTCCAGCACTTCTGTGCATTGCATAACAACCCCTGCATCTGCAGACTTAACTCCAGTGCTAGCTGGTCTCTGGCAAAACAACTTTCAAGACCATTACATTCAATAATCATTCCCATTCAAGGTTCTGTGATCTTGGACGTCTTTGCCACAGTCACCCACAAGACCTGCTAAATCCCCTGGTCCAAAGAACAGAAAGGCTAACAGAGTCTGAAGCACATGAGTTTGTTTTCCAAACTCTGCAACCCCATTCCAATACATAGACACTGAAAATGGAGCTTCAATCTATACAGACTCACTTCTCAATGTAATTTGCATTGGGATGAGGTCCAAAGCTCAAAGTTTAGGTCTCCTTCTCCTTTGAGGAGTTGGATCGCCAACAGTGAGAATCCAAAGGGGGTTTCTTCAATTTCCTTCCCTACCTTCAACTTTAAATACCTTTAAAGAGCTACATCACATGATTTACATCAGATTCTTTCAAGACATGACAAATGTCTCAATAAGCCATACATGAAACACAATAGAGAAAACCTACCGGGGACACCTACCACCTAAAATGACAGAAGGAGAAGGGAATGAAAAGAATTGACTCAGTGGAATTTCTTGTTTATCTTTATTGAGTGACAACATTGTTTGACGGGTTTAATGTATCTTAGATTCTGAACTTTAAATGAATGGGAGGGGAGGTAGGGATGGGAAGAGGGAGGGGGGGAGAAAACAACACTGTATATATTTGAAAAGGAAAATGTATGTATCTTGATCAATGTGGTTTATAGTGTGAAAAATAAAAATTTTTAAAAAAAATGTCTCAATACGATTATACCAACACTCAACTAAGAAATAAAAGATACAAGAGATGACTTTGAGCATTTCCATTGTTGTGGTGAATAACATTACTCCTTGCTACTTGGTTTACCTAGACTAAAACTCTTCCTGCTTCTCCACCTGAGTAACTTAATAAAGTTGAGGCTGGCGTGGAAGACTTTATCATGATGGAAGAGCATTTTGTAGAAGGTGTCAATGGGAAGATCTCCATTAGGATCTGCGTACTTCAGAGTTGTCATGGGAGTGTAGAGGGTGTTTGTTTGATGGCGAAATGGTGGATTGTCAGAGAGGATGATCTTCAGAGTATGCTAGTAATAAGAACAAAGAGAAAATTAGGTAAAATTGCAGCCACAAAGTGAGTTAGAAGAGGTCTCCCTGTGCTGTCACTTTTTCGTTCTCTCTCCAAAATTCCCACAGTCTGAGCAGCTTTGATGTTTGATTCCCAGGCATTCGCATCATGCCATTCTGAGGAGCCCTCAGGGAACAGAGAGAATGTTGTTCAGCATTGTGAGCACACTGGAGAAATCTGGAGGTGGGGATTGGTGGCAGCTAGCCAAGATTTGGCTCATCAGTGGGGAAGTCCTGCTTGGACAGATCTACACCAAGAAAATAAAAGTTCTTTCTTTACCAAGGTTACCATTCTTCGTCCAAGGTTACCATTCTCAGAGACTTGGTGTGGAACTAATGGGCTCATTACAGGCCAGAAAAAGTGGAATATAATTCAACCAGTGCAAGCACGCAGGTTTGGAGATGACACAACTATTGTGTGTGGCATCTCAAAATATGATGAAATGAAGTACAGGAAGAGAACAGATGGGACACAGATGTCTAGTGGGACATCAAACTCTCCCTCAATGTCTGCAACATGAAGGAGCTAGTTATTGACTTCAAGATGTAGGAAAGAGCAAATGTCTCTGTCTATATCAGTGGCATCGAGTTGGAGGTGGGAGTGAGCTTAAAGTTACTAGGTGGAAACCAGCTACTTTTTGTTGGTCCATCCACTAAGGAGGGAAACCAATGCTTCTGCTTCCTCAAATTTGACATGTCTCCATTGTCTTTATGGATGCTCCATAGAAAGTATTCTGTCCGTTTGCAACGTATCTTGGTGTGGAACTGCCCTGCCTAAGATCCCATAAAATTCCATAGAATTGTAAACACAACTCAGGCCATCACACAAACCATCCCACCTCGGCCACACGCTCTTCTCCCCTCATCTGTTGGGCAGAAGATAGAAGACCACAGTCAAGGACAGCTTCTTTCTTGCCATTATCAGACTCTTGAACAGTCCCCTATAATGTAAAAGATGATCTCTTGTTCTCACCAAACTACCTCGACGTGTACCTTGCACTGTTTTATTTTCTCTGTAGCACTATATTCTGCACTTTGGCTTAATTTTGTACTCTGAGTGGACTTGCAGGGATAGCAGCCAAAATTTATTTTGCTGCATCGGAAACATTACCATGTAAAGTTATAATGAGTCAGTTCATGGTAGTAAAGCAGCAAGACCCTCATTATATTTTAACAACTTCCCCCTGGTTCAAACAAGCAACCTTCTGCTGGGCAATGAGAAGGGAGCTGAAATCAAGATGAAACAATGAAAAATCTTGCAGGAATGCTCAGGACAGAGAACAGTCCCTTTCAATAGTTAGTAGAATACCACCACGTCCCACATGGATTCGGAACTAACCCACTGTTGCTTGTCTGGGAAAATGGAACGAGCAGTTGGGAAAATTTCTGATCATCATCTGTTCAAGAGTAATTGGGAAAGGGAAATAAATAAATAAACATCTCCCGAACAACTGAGTAAGAAACATTTGATGGATGGTAAAGTTGAGGACAGTGGAGATAAACTTCAGTTTAAAATGACAAAACCCATTCCTTTAGAACAAATCTGCAAATGTTGGACTCTGAAGTTTAATAATCATACCTCAGCCACTTCATCTGCACTTTGTCCCAGACTTGAGAATATCTCCTTATAGTTGCGCAAGTAAATATTTGTAAACATTTCCCTCGTTTCCAGGTCTGCAGCAGACAAATCGATTTTCATTCCTTCTTCATAGACCTTGTTTTCAAACTCGGTAATAACCGGGCCAGGTTCAATCAGAGTTATGCTATTAGATGAAAGACAGATCTTATTTATCAGATGTATGATTAATTTTTGGCTGTAAATGGTGCAGGAAACTTCCTCCTTTAGTCATTTTATCTTTATTTTAATCAGTGTCCACTAAACTGTGCAGCCAGATGAGCCTACTCTCAAATCAAAGTCTACATAAAGTTTTCAATAACATCCCTGTTACATTGTAAATGAAACAGTTTCATAATTATTTTAAGGCATTTGTATGAAACAACTTGTGTAATAAAGAGACAAAAATGATCTTTTGAGGGGAAAAGAACTCTCTCATTGCAAATACTTTAATACACATCTTCCTCAGCTAAGGATCGTCGAGACAAATTTAATCTGTCAAAACTGACAAGGCCCATCCAAAGTAAGTCGATCAGTACAATTTATGGAGCAAGGATAAAGATACATAACCAACATTTTGGCTTGAGCCCTTCATCAAGGTATGAGGAAAATGTAGGTAGGCACCCGAACAAAATGGAGGGAGGGTGGAGGGCAGGGGGAGGAAGACAGGCAGGAGGTAATAGGCGGATAAGGGAGAGAGGGAACACCAGCCAGCAGGGGGAGCTGGGATGTCTCTGTGAATGGAGAGGGAAGGGGGGTGGAGAGCTGGAGGAAAGGAGGAAGAGGGATGGGGAGTGGGCTAATGGAAACCAGAGGTCAACGATAATGCCACCTGGTTGGAGTGTGCCCAGTCAGAATAGTAGGCGTTGCTCCTCCAATTCACTTTCAGTAAGAAGATTGTGGCTTTATTGCATCATGAAATACAAAGTCTGGAAGGATATTCTGGCGCGGCGCTGAGAGAATGGAGAATTGCCAGGAGTGCCAGATGGGACAGAGTCTTAGAGTTAAGCAGCATGGAATGGGCCCTTCAGCCCAACCCACCCATGCTGAACAAGGTGACATTCAGGGCTGGCCTCATTTACCTGCATTCATTCCAGATCCTTCCTAAACCATCCCACCTCTAGGTCTGCCCCAATATCTTCTGATCACCATAATTCTCCCTGCTTCTAAAGCTTCTTCTGATAGCTTTTTCCAGATGCGAACTACCCTTGGATTGAAAAGGTTGCCTCTCAGCTTCCTCTTAAATTTCAACCCTCTCACTTCAAACCTCTGACCATTAGTTCAAGAATTGTTTTCTCCGGGAGGTGGTCTGTGAGTATTCACATTATTTATAATCCATGATATTAGAGTAAAACCTTTGGTAGCGAGAATTGAAGCAACTGGCTGCCTCAAGCAACTGGCAAAAAAAACCAAGGAAAATAATTTTTAATAATTAAAATAAATAAGAATAAAATGACAGGTAAACATAGATAAATTTAAAAGAGTAAAAGTAGATCTTCTCTGAAGTAACACATAAACCTTTGGTGAAGATGGGAGCAAATGTTCAGACAGCAGAGAGCCTTGGTCGTGCTTTGCTCGTAGCAGCTGATTAAATAAAGTTGTGTGAAAGAGCAATGGCAACGCTCAGGATGAAGAGCTGGTTGATACCACTTGCCGTTGGGGTGACTCTCTTAAAGTGTCTCCTTATCCCTGCTTAGCAAGAATCACCCTTACAGCGGCTTTATCAGTAAACTTGGAGGGGGGGGGGGAATGTAATTATTTATAATGTTATTGTTCATCTTTTGGGCAGCTCCGTGAAAGGGGAGGAACCTGAAAATGCAGTGACGGTTGAATTTTTTCAAAGAATGTGACTGAAAATAAAATAAAATGCTTTAAGGTTTATGTATTCATGCAAATCAAGTTTGTGCAGTGTAGTATTTTTGTTTTTTAAACTTTATTCTTGATGCAGGTGTACTAGTTTGGCATTGTAAGGCTAAGTCTCAAGCAACCAGAAAACACACATCCGGAATCTATCAATGCCCATAGGTGCTGGGTACCAGGGGTTTTATTCTACTGTATATAGAGACACGTAGAATGAGTTTCCAACTGCTGCCCAAATGGCCTCAAGACAAAAATGGGCACGGAAAAATTTGGACAGTGCTCTCATCAGTTCTACTTTAATGTGCACCCACAAAACCAGAAAGTCCGGGAGACATTCAACAGGCTAGGTAGTATCTGTGTTAAGAAAAACAGCGACTGTTTTCGATCAGAGACCCTCTGGCAATCACCAACATCAGATTAGAGTCAGCTGCAATTTTCTGTCAGCAGAATGTAAACTGGCTGTCAAATAATAGCCTTAACTTAATTGTGGAAACAATCCCTGTGGCATTGTTTTACAGCTTGCCATAATGATGTTGCAATGCTTCTGTTGACTTTGTTAAAAATATCTGCTCTACCAGCCTTGCCCCTGGTCAGAAAATGGAAACTCCTATTGTTGAAAAGCAATTTAGGAAGTACTGAGGATGCGATAAAGCTTTAACAAAATATTTGTTTAAAAATAAAGTCGAAGAACTGCTGCCTCACAGCGCCACGAACCCATGTTCATTACAGATAGCGCAGGATTCGAACCCTGATCCCGAGTGTTGCACTAACCACTACACAAACCGTGCCAGATGCCACACTGAAACATTCAAAATTCTCCAAATATTTGACAAGGTAGAATTTGTACATTCTCCCCATGTCTGCCTGGGTTTCCTCTGGGTGCTCCCATTTCATCCCACCCTCCAAAAACGTATGGGGATTTATAGGTTAATTGGTGCATGTGGACTCCTGAGCCGGAAGGGCATGTTACCATGCAATATGTCCAAGTTCCCTTGGCTGAGGAGACTCTAGCCAAAAGTTCATTGATTGCATTCTAAACCGAGCTTGATAGATTGCTGGATCTTAAAGGAATCAGGGCAGGGGCAAAAAATGATGTTAAGGTAGAAGATTGAATGGTAGAGCAGGTTTGGGAGCCAAAAGGTCTACACCTGGTCCTCCAGCTATTGTTCCTTCAGTCTATGTCTGTAATTGGTAGTTATTAAATATTAATAATCCCTAAAACCAAACCAAAATATATGTCTTAATTAGGTTTTTGCTATGCAATGTTACTGCAAAGAATGTGACTGAAAATAAAATAAAATCCACTGCAGCTCAGGAGAGCAACTCATTCTACTTGTTCTTATTCTTCTGAGCTTATAGTTGAGACAAGCTGTTGGACATTGGAGAACATGCCTTCTAACACATCCTTCACGTCCATGTCAATTCTGCCTTTGACAGAGGAGAGTGCTCTCAGTCCTCACTCCTCCATTTATTCCATGAACCCTTGCTCACGTCCAGCTGAGACTCAGTGCACAACACTCTTGCCTCTAATTTCAAGACAAAAATGCTTGTGGTATTAGGGCATGGGTGGAGGGGGTGGGGGATGGCAGGGGAGAGGGATGGGGGGTAAAAAAACCAGACTCTGAATGTTATATACCATTGTCGAGAGAGATTGTACTGTTTGTTTGGACTTTTGTGGCTTTGAAAATCAAAAATAAAATATTCAAAAACAAAAGACTCAAATGTTGACATCTGGACTGATACTCCCGCAGCCATTATTCTCAAGGACCCCCACCATCCAGGCCATGCCCTCTTCACTCTGCTACCATCAGGGGAGCCTGATGACGAACGCTCAGCGGCACAAGGACAACTTCTCCCTTGTTGCCATCAGCTTCCTGAAGCATAGACACTAACTCATTTTTTCATTTTCTTTTTCTTGCACTATTTTTATTTACTTTGAAATGTAATTAATAGAAATGGTTGCACTGTCATGTTGCCACTAATCAAGGTATATATGACATGTTCATGACAATAGATGTCAAGAAATCTTTTGGAGGACATGGAAAACCAAAGCTCTACTTGCTCCCTCAGCGATACCTGGACCACCATCATGAAAAAGAGCAGGTGCCTTCCCTCCAGTATCCTGCTGACCCTTGTTCCTCAAGGGAATGTGGCACATCACCAGAGGTGAGATCTGGGGCAGATCAACCATGATTGTATTGAATGGTCCTGTTCCTATTTTCTTGTGTTCTTGCTTTCTATCTCTAGTTCCTCTGGCTGGCGCTTTCTGTGCCTGTAATTATCCAGGAAACTCTAGTTGGAGCCTCAAAAATGCACAGAAGTGCTGGAAGAACTCAGCCGGTCTCTCAGCGTCCATTGGAGGTAAAGATATATGACCGATGTTTTGGGCCTGCACCCTTCTTCAAGGTATAAGCAAAAAAGCAGGCAGGTATCTGAATAAAGACTGGGGAGAGAAAGGAGGAAGATTGGGAGGGGGAGGAATCCAGACTAACAGGAAAAAAAAATACTAATTAGATACAAGAGGAAAGGTGAGAATTGATTTTGGTTCTGTAAAAGGAATCAGAGAGAGGGAGAGAGAATTAGAAGAAAGGAAACAGTGGGACAAAGATGGAGGTTAATGGAAACCAGAGAAGATGATGTTAATGCCGTCCGATTGGAGGGTGCCCAGATAGAAGATAAGGTGTTGTTCAGTTGGAGCCTGAACATTGCCACTTGGGAACGTTGAATCAACACACAGCTACAAATCAGCATAGTTGGATCAGGTCCAGAATTGGGATGAAATGGTTAATAATATGTATGAAGGCCTTGAATTTCCTTTCGGCCTGTTTGCTTATTACTTGTTGTCCAGGGTCAGTAGCTGTGTTCGTAGAACATCAGATCCGTCCTGAGAATGCCAAAGCACCAGGCATTCAAAGGTTGTGATGGAGTGAGACTTGAAGGATTTTGCTCGGTTTCCTCCCTCCTTAAAATGACTGGTCATCAAATTTTAATTGGTAAACGATGTCAATGCAAAGGAACCTGCAGGCCAGTATCCTGATCCTGAAGGTCCTTAAATTTCTCATGGAAGGATCACAAATAGGACCCAGATTCTGTTGAAGAGGCTCTTCATCTGTAGCAAGGGCAACTTTTGCGTCATTTTGTCCATCGCCTTCACTGCCAGTTCTTAGTTCTTATCTCCTTCCCCACTGCTACCCATCCATGTGTGCCCATGAGAGATGTGGATGTTGCAATCAAGAGATGATGTTATGAACATCTGGTCAACTGGGCTTACATTAACAAAGAGGAGATGGAAAAAAAAACAAAGAGGAGATGAGCGGGTGGACCAGAATATTTCTTTAATGAATGCTTGTGCTTCACCATCATGAAGTTCAGGTTTTAACTATATTAATTATCACATGTTGCAGTGCAATAATTTGGCTAGATCCCAACAGATCACTTAAGTCATTTTGAGGTAAGTAATAAACTGAACTGCACAAGAAGCAACAGAACATATCTTTAAAAAAAAATTAAATTGTTGGAGAGAGAAGAGAAAACAAAACCTGGAGCAAAAAAAAAGAGCTGGAGGAACTCAACAAGTCAAGCGGTGACTGCAGAGGCAGAGGGACAGGTGGCATTTTAGGGTCAAGATCCTGCAGCAGTCCTGAATGCAGCATCCTGACCCAAAATACAACCTCCCCTCTGCCTCCATAGACATTGCTTGACCCATTGCATTCTTCCTGCTGCTTAGGCTTTATTCAAATAAAATTGTTACCTACTTCAATCGGAATTTTATGGCCTGGATCGCCAAACTTTCACAAAATCCTTCCACTGCAAACTTAGAAGCAGCATAGATGTCATTGAACAATATCCCTGCAAAAGAAAGCAATAGCCAAATGACTGGAATTTCCCGTGTGAAATTGAATCTCCTGGTCCAAGAAAGGTCACTGGCATACACTTCCAATCAAACCTGAACAGTGGGAGAATTTTAATCCATTTGTGCTTGTGGGTCATGACATAGTATTAAGATTTTAGTGTGAATCTTACCTTGAATGCCCATGACACTACTAACCACCACAATGTGTCCCCTTTTCCTCCTCTTCATGTCTGGCAACACTTCTTTAAGGAGTCTCACAAGTCCAAAGAAGTTAGTGTCCATAACTGCCTTCATCTCATCCAAGGTCTGGCATTCAATGGGTCCAATCATCCCCATTCCAGCATTGCTAACTGGGATAAAATGTACACAGAATTATGTAAGTAATGAGCCTGAGCAGGAAAGTGACTCATGTTAAAGTCGGATTTTGTAGACCATTTTTTAACATTAAATTTATGAGGTTGACATGGGTACTACATTTGACCAGGATGGACTGGGTGCCAAGTTTGTGTTCAAGGCATTGGGAGTTCCAATGGGTGGGCAGCCAACTAAAACTGGGTGGGAAAATGGCGCTTGAGGCGTCAGGAGCCTTGATGGGAAAGCGGCTGGGATCGAGGCATGAGTTTGCATCCGAGGCATCTGGAGTTCCGGTGGGTGGGTGGTCGGGACTGGGTGGGAAGTCCGCGGTTGAGATGTCAGGAGCTCTGATGGGTGGGCGGCCGGGACTGGGTGAGAAGTCCATGGTTGAGATGTCAGGAGCTCCGATGGGTGGGCAGCCGGGACTGAGGTGAGAGACTGGGGTCAACTTTTACCTGCAATATATGGTAAATACCAGATTTTGGGGCGAAAAATAGGAAAGGTTGATTTTACATAGTGTCATTTTTTACACGAGTATATTTCTTTCTTTGGCTTGGCTTCCCGGACGAAGATTTATGGAGGGGGTAAAAAGTTCACGTCAGCTGCAGGCTCGTTTGTGGCTGACAAGTCCGATGCGGGACAGGCAGACACGGTTGCAGCGGCTGCAGGGGAAAATTGGTTGGTTGGGGTTGGGTGTTGGGTTTTTCCTCCTTTGCCTTTTGTCAGTGAAATATATGGTATTTTTAAAGAGGAGGGATAAGGTAATGTGTTTTAATCCACAGCCTAGAATGTTGTTAGTCTTTCTGTTTCAAAACCATATCTGCAGTAAATTTCTGTTAACCCAGCAGATTTTCCAAATGATCAGATGTTATTGTATTATCGCTCAAACACACTTTATTAAAGGTGTTAAACAGCAGAATCACAAATTTTCCAGTAAGCTCAGTGATTCTAAAAGGAACCAGAAGGAGATCGAAATAAGTTTCGACAACCAGGTCCTCCAGTGAGAGGAAAGGAGCACATGATTCAGAGCCCCAGTGAGCGGAAAGGAATGAGGGAACCAGGTTTCCGAAGAACGGAAAAGGAATCAGCCCCGCCGAGTCAGAAAGGAGTGTGGAAACTGTAGCACTGGTGAGTCAGAAGAGAGCTGAGGAACCTGGTAAGGCAGGTGTTGGACACACTAACGGATTATTGGAGTTTTAAGCCATGAAAGAAAATAATAGATTTACTGTCATGGTTGCTCAATTACTATGCAACTATAAATCAGTAGCCCAGTCAATATATTCTACAAGCAACCTTTTTCCCTTTGCTTCCTTGGTTAAACGAGACTTATTTGGTATCAACTCAGACTCTGTGTTAAAATATGGTAACCCTGAAATTTCTTTGCTCTTTAAAAAATAATCTGGGTAATTGAAAATTATAATGGAGTAACAAGATTCCTATCTCTGGATGGTGATGATTCCAAAGGGAAATTTGACTCCTCGTTCATTGATAGTACTCCACAAATATGTCAATAGTGGGATACCACTTTATCCATCCTGGAATCTCGTCCTGATGTGCATCCTGTTTAAACAGTATATTGAATTGAAGAGTGGCCATTGTTGAAGAGGGAAGTTGGAGTGGTATTGTAAACTATCTTGAGTACCTCTCCTCTCAGATCAGAGAAAATTGACTACCTTCTTCAGTGAAACTGTGGATCCAGTGGAAACTAAAGATGCAGAAATAAAGTATTTGCTGTTTGGCACGTTGGGTCTTGGGGGAATTTTAGTCCAATCAACAAGGTCAAGAAAAGGAAATGAACACTTAAGACAGTGTGAATTGCATCTTTGCTTTAGAATTAGAATTAGGATTGGAATGAATTTACTTTAAAATGCTCATTTACCACCAATGGGTGGGTACAGAGATTGTGTGTCCTGAAAGTGACCTTTTGCTCTGTGATAGTACAGATTCTATCACCAATGTGTATATGTACAGATGGTAGTGTAGATGACTGTGATTGGCTGAGAGTGTAGCCACGCCTTCTGGCAGGTCATAAAGGGTTGCTCCTAGCCAGACCAGGTCATTCTGGACTGGTCAACCTACTTGTGATAGGCTCCAGTGTTCTAGTTAATAAAAGCCTTGGTTTGGATCAACAAGCCTTTGATTCTTTCAACACGCTCTACAATTTTATTAACTAGAAAGTTTTGAAGGGATGGAACGGCTCGACATCGACCCACAGTCGGCTACAGCCTCGAATGACTTTAAGCACTGGGTGAGGTGTTTCGAAACATACTTACAACTCTCTGACCCTGCCGTGATAGAGGACAGCCATCGACTACTAATATTGATGACTATGGTGTCCCCAAGAGTCTACCAGAGTATTCAGGACGCGACCACTTATGCTGCAGCCATGAAGGTGCTGAAAGGGCTCTATGAGCGACCTGTGAACAGGGTCTATGCTCGGTACAAACTAACGACAAGGAGGCAACAGCCCGGTGAGTCCTGTAGAGCTTATATTCAAGCACTAAGGGCAATGGGCAGGGACTTTGCCTGCACAGACAGAACTGGTGCGGAGACCACAGACGATCTCATTCAGGATTCCTACGTGGCTGGGGTCTGATCGAAAGAGGTGAGGCAGCGCCTGCTAGAGCACGGGGGAGAAAACCTAGAGGACATGATCTGGATCACAGAGACAATAGAGGATCTGGTCTTAAGTATGGACGTGTACTCTCTGGGCTGGACCCCACGCTCTGATGTGAGTAGGATGCCCTCCCTCAACCCTACTACCCCCCGGCACATTGACGGCCTGTCGGCTGCCGCTACGCTGCCTGATGCGACCCCGAAGTGTTATTTCTGCAGGAGGGACAGGCACAGCAGGTCCCAGTGCCCAGCGAGAAAAGCCAGGTGCCAGAAGTGCCTTAAAAATGGCCACTTTGCTGTAGTCTGTCGCTCCAAAATGGGCATCGTCAAACACAGTGCCTCGTGTGAAGCCCAACCGCTACCCTCCCATTCAAACATTTCTTCCTCAGAGCTTTCCCTGCTGGCAGGTCTTAAAGGGTTGCTTCTAGCCAGACTAGGTCATTCTGGACTGGTCGACCTACTTGTGATATGCTCCAGTCTTCTAGTTAATAAAAGCCTTGGTTTGGATCAACAAGCCTTTTATTCTTTCGACGTGCTCTACGTGCTCGTAATAAAAATGTCCAGGAAACTTTTGATACTGCTTTATTATTGGATCAGTAATTAAATCCTTTACAGCAGGGGTGGCCAAACCTTTTTGGTTGTGAGCCACATACAAAAAAATATAAGGAGTCACGGACCAAACAATATTAAGCCCGGCAGTTTTCAACCACCATCGGTACCTGTAACAGACCATTTCGAGCCTGTACAGAGCTGACGACAGTCGGACTGGGTTGTTGAGACTTCACTCCCTGCTCTCCGTGGGTCCATACCAATATCAGCTCTGTTGTAACAGCAGCTCCTGAAGCATCAACATTTTGCGGTCTCTTCTAACAGGCCACTTAAAAATGGGCAATGGGCTACAGTTGGCCCAGGGCATGTAGTTCGGCTACCCCTGCTTTACAGCTTCAGACTGATGTGGATTCATTTTGATTTTGATTAACAATTCCAGAACTTACACATTTTTAAAAATGCCAATGCACTGAAGGAACCTTATTCCTGAAATTACTGTGTTTTGTCCACTGTGTGCAGTTTCAAGATCTGTACAACGTATAGAACTTGCCTCTAGACTAAAATTATAGGTATGGCAATGGCCTCTTGTAAAATTGGGAGGTTCAGTAGAACAGGTTTTCCTATCACTTGGAAGTCTTCTGCGGTTTCCTACAAGTGGAGAATTCTGTTCCCTGCTGACAGGCTCTAGGCAGGTAGAAGGTGTGTACAACACAGTCATTACTGTGAGATTGTGCGTGTTTCTACTGGCACACCTCGTATCACCTCGCATCACCGCGAATTTCTGTCCCCCGTATCACTGCGTATTTTATGACTACCCAAACTGTTTCTTCTGAGCGATAAATACGCGGTGATGTGGGGTGATGCGGGGTGATGCGAGGTGATGCAGGGTGATGTGAGGTGACCAGGAAGTCGCGTATTTTAAGGTCACATATCAGGTCGTTTTGTTTTCCCATCCAAAATGCCCTTCACCATCATTTCCTGCCATTTTGTGATCAAGAATCGCTGAAGATCAATGTCCAGTTGATACTGTCCGACATATTCCAACGAAGAAACGAAAAAGTTATTATAACGACAGACAAGCTTGATATTTGTCCAGGGAAATTACTCCAATTTAACGATACACAAAGGAACAGCGGAGGCGATATGAACGCAGTATAGTTAGCTAGTAGGTAGCTTGTGCAGTATATATACGCAATAAGATAATGCGCTATGCCGGTGCGTGCATGCGATGATCAATTGATCATGATGTAGGCTCATCGCGCCTACCAAAAGCCATGCACCTCCAAGCATCGCCGCATTCTCTGTCTCTCTCATTTTGTCATTTTGACAAATGACTAGAAGTCATTTTGAGGCCCTTTTAGAGTAAAATTTAGTGAATTGTAACGACAGGTTTCCTGTGCCTTTAAAATGCTCCACTTACCTGCATATAAGGTCCAAAGATGGATTGACGAGTCCAAAGCAAGCTGGGTTCCCTCCACCAAGGCTGGTAGTGTCAGAGGTGGAGCGACCTCGCTCCACCTCCTGTTTAAAAGGATTGTTACTGAAAACGGCTCACAAGGGGAAAGGCTAATGATGTCACGATGACGTCGCCAGGCCGCAACCCAAGAGAGCAAATTTTAAAGTACCCATCTGCGAGAAAGGAGATTACAATGCGCAGAAGATCGTCCTGAGTTCTAAGATTGCTCGAACAGATCTCCACTCGCACTCACACCTGATGCTTAGTCGCCATTGTTGCGTATAGGGCACTTTCACTCCCTGGTGTCATGGTGGCTGACGGCACTGCAGCACTACATGCCCTACCTCCTTCACCTTCGAAAACCGGTTCAGAAATCTCCTCTGCTTAAAAAGATCGCATGATCCACCTTTTCCATCCTCTGCATAAAAGGTAAATTCTCCTTTTCTTTGTAACGTGGGGAGGGAATAACGTGGATTTTGTGCATAAAAACATCAGCGCACCTTCTGCCTGACAGTCAGCAGTAAACAAATCATTGTACTTGTAGACAATCACAGGAGACTTGAGAGTGATAGGAAAACCTGCTCTATTGAACCTTGCCAATTTTACAATAGGCCATTGCCACACCTGTCATTTTTATCTGGAGCAAAACCATCTGTACTAACATCCACAGGGGTCAAATTGATGAAATTGGAGGGGTAGATTAGAGAGTCTAGATTTATATTCCTCTGACTGTAAACATTTAAATGATGGTGGAATTGAGAGAGTTAAGATGATTAAAGGATTTGATAGACGTCTTAAAGAGAATCTACTGCAAAAATATTTAAAGAACTAAACTTGGAACCATGACATTCAAGAGTAAATTGAGGAAACATCTTCAACGTTGGTGGGGATTTGGATGGAAGTCTCTCCTGTTGCATATCCACTGAAAATTTCAGAATGGAAATTTGAGTTGGGTGAAGCCAAGTAGGTAGCATTAAGTTACAAATGAATAATGATCCTGAAGAAAGCCGATGGGACAGAGGCCAGCTCCTGATTTTCGGGATAAGTTCGAGAATGTCACATTTATAAGTGAGATCATTTGTACACTGTATTGCCTTACCAAGTATATCGATCTTCCTGTTGGGGATATTATTGATACAGTCTTGGATTGATTTTTCATTGCAAACATCCAGCTGTTTAATCTCCAGTGTCTTTCCCAGTGCATTTCCAGCAGTATCCACGAGATCTCTCATTTTGTCCAAATTCCGCATGGTGGCATAAACTATGGACAAACATAATAAGACCACAAGAAATAAGAGTTGGCCATCTGGCCCAGCAAATCCATTCAATAAGATCTTGGTGCAAGCTCAACTCCACCTGCAAGCCTGTCCCCCACAACCTCTAGTACCACCAAATAATACTCTCTATCAAGAATGAGGCATCCGCTGCTGGTTCCTTGGGCAGAAAATTCCAGAGATTTGCCACTCTGTGGGAGAAGCAGTTCTTCCTTATCTCTGTATTAAATCTACTCCCTCCATCCTTGGTATGTTCCTTTACCTCGTACTACAAAGAAGCAAAAAATATATTCGGAAATATAGTTATGTGCTGATCACAGCTTTCTCCATCGGCAAGAATCCCAGAAACTCAGGCAAGCACCGTAACATTTTCTGCACAATTATACAAGAATAGAGCAGCAGGAGTAGGTACCAGGCCCTCTCAGACTTGATTTCCCATTCAACACAATTATAGGTGATCTACATTCTTCTTCTTTGTGCCAGTAACCCACAAAGCTCAATTCCTCAAGCTTTCAAATATTTGGCGATCGCCAACATAAATATTTCTAATGATCTGATCTCCGCTCTCCTCAGGGACAGAGAATTCCAGAGATTCACTAATCTGAGAGAGAATAGCTCCAATGCTCAAAACCGGGCTTCAAATTCCACAGAAGTTTGAAAGTTTTTATGTTCTCCCTGTGTCTGCATAGGTTTTCCCTGGGGGCTCTGGTTTCCTCCCACCCTTCAAAACATACCGAGGTTTGTAGGTCAATTGGGTGTGAATTGGGCGGCACGGGCTCGTGGGCCAAAATGGCCTGTTACCATGCTGCATGTTTAAATTTAAAATTTAAATTTAATATTAGGCGAAATTTCTACATACCTATATATGTGGATATATAGATAAGTCTCTTATTTTGTAGCAATATTCCCTTATTTGTGACTCATGCAAAAAGTAACAAAACTCACCATCTGGCCTGTCAACCCTCTGGATGATTTTATATGTTTGAACAAGGTCACTCCACATTGTTCCAAACTCCAGGGAATACAGATCCAAATTGTCTGTAGGCTCTTGAGAGGATAGCCCTGACATTTTGGAATTAGCCTGGCAAATCTCTTTTGTGCTGCAAACTGAATCCTTTTTTTTTCAGCTAAGGCAACCAAAACTGGCCTCGCCAACATTCCAGACTGTGCTTTAACACTGAAACAGTGAACGCAATTGTGGACAGAAGCAGAAAATGCTGGAAATTCTCAGCAGATCAGGATGCATCTGTGGAAAGAGAAACCGAGTCATGTTTGAAGCTGAAGACTCTTCTGTGCTGATCAAGCGTCTCGGATTTGCCAAGTGAGGTCTGTTTCTCTTCCCACAGATGCAGACTAAACTGCTGAGAGTTTCCAGCATCTTCTGTTTTTATTTTATATTTTCAACAAATGCGTTGCTTTTGCTTTTCACTCGCTTTTCCTGCATCTGCTGTTGATCCTGATTTTCTGATGCAACCTCCACCTTCCCCTTTACATGAATTAATTACCAAAGGTGTTTGGAATATTTGTTTAAATTCAAACCAATTAACTTACGTAAACTTATAACAATGAGATTTACAATCTTCACACCTAGATGTCTTCTGATCGAGGGTCTTTGTCCTGAAGCTTTTCACTTTACACACATTCTATCTGACCTGCTGAGTGTTTCTAGAACTTTCTATTTTTATTATAGATTTCTAATACCTGTGCATTTTTAAATTTTCAGATCCAGATTAATATCCTCTATTTCTTTTACATGATCATGTAAGGGCATATAGAACATAAACGTTACAGCACAGTTCAGGCCCTTCAGCTCACAACCCTACTCCTCCACCACCTTATCCTTCCCTACCTCACATCCATGCACCCGCCTAAGTCTTTAAAATGTCTCCATTGTACCACCCTCCACCACCACCCCTGGCAAAGCATTCCAGGCACCCACCACTCTGTTTAGAAGAAATACTTTCCCCCAAAACTTATCAAAACATAATGCTGGAGAAACTCAGCAGGTCAAACAGTATATTTTATAGAGCAAAGACAAAGGTAAATAGCCAACATCGAGGTGTGAGCCAAATGAAGGCAGGGGCCCAAACAAAATTGATCTTTGCCGTATAAAGTGCACAGTTTGACCAGCTGAGTTGCTCCAGCTTTGTGTATTTACTTCAATCACAGTGTCTGTAGTCTTTTGTGTTTTACCCCCTCACCTTAAACAGATGTCCTCTGATATAAATATATATACAGATATAGAAACAATTATAGTTATTAATTCTGTCCTTTACCTCCATGCAGACATTTGCAAAGCAAATGAAGAATCAATGATAAACAATTCTGGGATACAGCTGAAGCATTCTTGGGGTGGATTTACCCCTCATGCATCCAGCATGTTTATCCTCTTGTTTCTCACCCATTATCCACTCTCCTTCGTACAAAGGGCATTCTGTTCTCCCAATCTCCATTTTTTCCCCTGTTTATCTCATTATTTCTGCACTTTGTTGTCTTCCTTGCCTTCATCTTCCTTCCTTCTCCCACTCTTGTCTACATTTCCCCCTCTAGTCTTGCACATATTTGATCATCCTGGTCATTCTCTCTTCTTCCTGCTGCATTCAAGTAAAAGGTATGGAAGCCTGAAATCTGGCATGTCTAGATTCAAGTGCAGAATTTTTCCAGCAGCTATCAGGATCTTCAACCTCCCCATACTACCATGACTGTAACGGTATTCCAAGACCATCGAGGATCTGCCTGCACTATTGTAACATCACAATTTTTCACTGACGTCAACTGTGACTATTTATCTACACTTTTATATATATTATCTATTTTCTCTCTTGTGCAACAATTTAATTTATACTTATTGTTTGTTTAAAGTAATTAAGCAAGTAAGAATTTCATTGTGTCAGTATATTATATATTTCTGTGACAATGATTATTTCATAATCCATTTCTATTTTTTCTATACCTCCCGCTCCCTTCCCCATCCTTTTCTATCCTCCAGCACCCTGGATTCTCTTTGTTTGCCTCATTGATTAACCCCACAAACCCCATGCCCCCCCCCCTCACACCATTACCTTTATTATAAACTCCTTCTGTTAAGACAACTGCATCAATTCTTTTATTATCCGTATTTTCCTGTCCACATCCCAGTCGCATTCTCCCTTAGAAGCATGACCTTGTGTTTCCAACTCACCCAGAAATCTTTTCTTCTCATCCTTGGCCAGTTTACTTGCGATGGCCAAACCAATCCCAGAAGAGCAACCTGTGACCAAGACTGTTTTCTGAGCCATCATGCAGGAGGATGTTGCAAGATGAAGAGAAATGGTCCCACCTTCAGACAGCCCAACATCATTTTTATCAACAGCAAGACTGAGTCAGCACTTCCTGGAATTCGCAACCCTCAGATTAGAGGGATAATCTCACTTAAACAGATGGCCAGCTCAGAAAACTTGACAAGATAAACAGATTATAAAATATCGCAAGCAGTTGTACATCAACTAGAACAATGACTGAACATGCACACACAGGTCTTTGTCTCGTTGACTGTTCTAGTAACAAATACTATGCTAATGCATCTTTTTTTTCCAAATTTTATTAATCAAATTAAGTCATATAAGAATGCAAATACATAATCTTTTATCCCATGTAATCCCCCACCTCCCTACCTTAACCAACCCACCCCTCCCAACCCCCCTCTAAACTACCTCAAAAGAAAGAAAAAAGAGAATAGAAGAGATCAATTTACATAACAACCTTCAGTTATTGCCATGGTTTTAGTGCAACCCCAATGACTGTGAGGTGGGGGGGGGGGAAACTATTACAAATTCCAGCCCATGTATCTCATATACAGGCTCCAAACTTTAACAACGAGAGGATAATTATTACGTAAATTGTATGTTATCTTTTCCAGTGGAATACAAGACCTCATTTCCGAGTGCCACTGTTGAATACTCAAATCAGTTTCATTTTACCAAGTAATTGCCAAATATTTTCCAGCCACAGCTAAATGCCAATATCAAAAAGGCAATTTGGGACTTATCTAATTTTAATATAACCCAATAAAAAATACTATAGGATCAAGCAAAATTTTAAATTTAAATAAAACTTCTAAAAGTTCCTTAATTCTATTCCAAAAAGGTTTCACATAACCAAGTAGAGTGTAAGAAAGAGCCAACTTGCTTATGGCACCTAAAACATAATTCAGAAGAAATAAACTTATATTTCCTTAACTTCTCAGGAGTTAAATATAACTGGTGAATGAAGTTACAATGAACCCATCTATACCTAACATTTACAATTTTAGTTATGCTGTCCTCACATATAGTCATCCAACCATCTTGAGAAATAGATATGAATAAATCTTTATTCAATTTTAATTTAGATTTATGAATATCTGGCTTAAACATTTCATTCTGTAATAAAGCATACGTCTCAGATATAAATCCTCTCTTCCCCCTTCAGTGTAAACTTTCAAATTTAGACCGCCTAGGCAACTGTAATGTATGCCCAAAATTATCCAACAATAAGGTTCTAACTTGATAATAAGTAAACAAAATATTCACATCTTGCTTTTCAAAGTCAGATTTTGGCAAGTATTGGATTTGAATATTTAAGTGGTATCAAATTATTACATCAATGGGAGTGTTCTAGTGTCTGCCCTGTGTGAATGTGATGGGTCCAAGGAAGTTCCTCATAACGTTGGATAACAATTAACTTTTTTTTATTGAATTTATCAGAGATAAAGCAGCAGCCCCTGTCAAATACCCTACTGAAACTAAAGATGTTGCTCCTCTAATGCAAGCATTTTAACTCCAGGCTGATTTCCCAATGCAGGCTTTTTCCATGATTCAGTTAATGGTAGGCCTTGCACAACATCAAAATCAGAATTTATTGTCAAGGACAAGTCGTGAAATTTGATGTTTTGCGGCAGCGTCACAGGGCAATCATTCATATTATAACCATCTTACATCATTACTATAAAAATAAAAATAATAATGCTCGAAAAGTAAGGCAGTGTCTTTGATTCGTTGATTATTCAGGAATCTGATGGCAGCGGGGAAGAAGCTGTCCTTGTGCTGTTGAGTGCTTGTCTTTAGGCTCCTGTACCTTTTCCCTGATGATAGCAGAGTGAAGAGAGGATGGTCTGGGTAGTGGGGGTCTTTGAGGATAGAGGCTACTTTTTTAAAGACAATGCCTCATGTAGATGTCCTCGATGGAGTGAAGTCTGGTGCCTGTGATGTCACAGGCTGAGTTAACAACCCTCTGCAGTTTATTCTTGTCCTGAGAGTTGGTGCTTCCATACCAGGCAGTGATGTAACCAGCCAGAATCCTCTTCTCTGTACTCCTGAAGAAGTTTACAAGAGTTTCCAATGACGTACCAAATCTTCTCAGACACCTCACAAAGTATAGCCGTTGGCGAGCCTTCTTTGTGATTGCATCAACTTGGAGGCTCCAGGACAGATCCTCGGAGATGTTGACACCCAGGAATTTGAAATTCTTGACCCTCTCCACTACTGAGCCCTCGATGAGGACTGGGTCATGTTCCCCTGATTTCCTCCTGAAGTCCACAATCATCTCATTGGTTTTGCTGATGTTGAGCTCAAGGTTGCTGTTATTACACTATTTAAAGAGCTGATCTATCTCCCTCCTGTACATTTCCTCATTGCCGTTTGTGATTCTGCCGACAACTGTGGTGTCGTCGGCAAACTTGTAGATGGCATTGGAATGGTGCCCGGCCACACAGTTGTGGGTGTATAATGAGTAGAGCAGTGGGCTGAACACTCATCTTTAGGGTGCACCTGTTTGATGATCAGTGAGGAGAAGATGTTGCTTCCAATTCATACTGACTGTGGTCTTCCAACGAGAAAATCAAGGATCCAGTTGCAGAGTGGGATACAGAGGCCTAGAGTTTGTAGCTTCTTGTCCTGCACTGATAGGGAATATGGTATTGAAGGGTGAGCTGTAGTCGATGAAGAGTAGCCGTATGTATGAATTGCCGTTTTGAGGTGATCCAGAGCTGAGTGGAGAGCCAGCGACATTGAATCTGCTGTGGAGCCATTGTGCTGATGGGTGAATTGCAGCGGGTCCAGATTTTTGCTTAGATACGTGTTAATTCTAGGCATGACCAGCCTCTCGAAGCATTTCACCACAGTAGAAGTTAGTGCTACTAGGTGGTAGTCGTTAAGGGTTTACATCCTGCAAATCTACACAAGGCAACACAAGGCAACATTAGCTGTGATACCTCTCTTCTGGATGAGCTCAATGCCTCCAATGCTCAGTTTTGAAGGGAAAACTATGATGTACCTTAGCAAGTCCACCTCAGCCCCTGGACATACTGAGGGTGAATCCCTGAAAAGTGATCAGACAGTGTACCTGGCCAGGTCCTTCAAACCCGTGTCAACCACTAGCTGGAGGTTTTGTGGACATTTTCAACCTCTCACTATAATGGTCAGACGTACCCACCTGCTTCAAGAGTACATCTATTATTCCCAAAAGGGTACGGTGACCTGCTCCAAAGGCTATCGGCCGGTGGCACTTGCATGATGAAGGATCTGGAGCCACTTCAATGACAGATGCCATCTCACTGGTCTCAAACCAACCCTGAGTCATTAGCTAAGTCATTATAATCTGGGCAAAGTTGATGAGAATGTGGGTGGAATTAAAAATGAGATTAATGTAGGATTAGTGTAAATGGGTGGTTGATCAGCACAGGTTAGTGGGCTGAATGGCCTGTTTCTATGCTGTACCTCTCTGACTATGATTTTCATGTGAATATATCCATTTATTCTTATTTACCTTTTTTAAAACATTTTTTATTTTTCACACTATGAACCATATCAATCATAATGCACACAAACATTTTCCTCTTGAATATTTTCTCCCCTTTTTTCCCCCCCTCCCTTCCCTCCCCCCTTCTCACCCCCCTCCAACCCCATTAAACGTTCAACATATACAATACAATAAACCCATTAAACAATGTCATCACACAATGAAAATAAACAAGAAATTTGTGTCATCTACTTTTACACACTGGGTCAGTTCATTTCGTCTTCTTCTCATTCTATCATTTTAGGGGGTGGAGGTCCGCGGTCGGCCCTCTCTGTTGTGTTCCATGTAAGATTCCCAAATTTGTTCGAATAATGTGACTTTATTTTTTAAATTATATGTTATTTTTTCCAATGGAATACATTTATTCATTTCCATGTACCATTGCTGTATTCTCAGGCTCACTTCTGATTTCCAAGTTGACATTATACATTTTTCTGCTACAGCTAAGGCTATCATAATAAATATTTTTTGCGCTTCATCTAGTTTGAAGCCTAATTCTTTACTTCTTATATTACTTAGAAGAAAGATCTCTGGGTTTTTTGGTATATTGCTTTTTGTGATTTTATTTAATATCTGGTTTAGATCTTCCCAAAACCTTTTCACATTCTCACATGCCCAAATTGCATGTACTGTTGTTCCCGCTTCCTTCTTACAGCAAAAACATCTATCTGATACTGTTGGGTCCCATTTATTTAACTTTTGGGGCGTGATAATATAACCTGTGTAACCAATTATATTGTATCATGCGTAACCTCGTGTTTATTGTATTTTTCATAGTTCCAGAGCATAACTTTTCCCATATTTCATTTTTTTATCTTTATGTTTAAATCTTGTTCCCACTTTTGTATGGGTTTACAGTTTGTTTCTTCGTTCTCCTTTAAGTAGGTTTTCAGTTGGTGGTATGCAAACATTGTACCATGAGTTATTCCATATTTGTACTTCATTTGTTCAGATGATAATAAATTATTTCCCAAAAAACAATTTTCTATTCTTTTAATTCCTTTTCTCTCCTATTCTCTAAAGGAAAGGTTATCTATTGTGAAAGGGATTAGTTGATTTTGTGTCAATAATAATTTTTGTAGTTGGTAATTTGTTTTTTTTTTCTACATAAATCTTCTTCCATATGTTGAGTAAATGATGCAGTACTGGTGAACTTCTATATTGCACCAGTTTTTCATCCCACTGGTATCTTCTCCCCTATTTTATCTAGCTCTATCTTGGTCGCATAGGAAGTAGGAACAGGAGAAGGCCTGGTTTTTCCCTTGTTTGATAAAAATCTGATAGATATCTTAATTGTGCTCCTCTATAATAATTCTTAAAGTTTGGTAGCTGCAAAGCCCCTTGTTTGTACCATTCTGTTAATTTATCTAGCATTATCCCCTTTCCATAAGAATTTCCTTATTATTTTCTTTAGCTCATTGAAGAATTTCTCTGTTAGGGAATTGGTAACGATTGAAATAGGTATTGTATCCTTGGGAAGATATTCATTTTAATGCAATTTACCCTCCCTAACAGTGTTAGTGGCAATTCTTTCCGATGTTCTAAGTTATCCTGTAATTTCTTCATTAATGGCTGATAATTTAATTTTTTTGGGTGGCCTAAATTATTATCTAATCTAATACCTGAGTATCGGATTGCTTGTGTTTTCCATTTAAATGGTGATTATTTCTTAAACTCTGTTTAATCCGCATTATTCATTGGCATCGCTTCACTTTTATTTGCTTTGATCTTGTACCCCGATATTTCTCCATATTCCTTCAATTTCTTATGTAGTTCTTTTATTGATATTTCTGGTTCTGTTAAGTATACTATGACGTCATCTGCAAATAGACTGATTTTATATTCCTTCTCTTTTATTTTTATCCCTCTTATTTTATTTTCTGTTCTTATCAGTTCTGCCAGTGGTTCTATAGCTAATGCGAACAGTAAGGGAGATAGTGGACATCCCTGCCTAGTTGACCTGCTTAATTTAAATTGGTCTGATATATATCCATTTACTGTCACCTTTGCCAATGGTCCCTTATATAATACTTTAATCCAATTAATATATTTCTCCGGTAGGTTGAACCTCTGTAGTATTTTGAATAAATAATTCCATTCTACTCTGTCAAAGGCTTTCTCTGCATCTAAGGCAACTGCCACTATTAGCATCTCGTTTCCTTGTACTGCATGGATTAAGTTAATGAACTTATGGATATTGTCCATTGTTTGTCTTTTCTTAATAAATCCAGTTTGATCTAGTTTTACTAGTTTTGGTACACAGTCGGCCAATCTGTTTGCTAATAGTTTAGCTATTATCTTATAATCTGTTTTAAGTAGAGATATTGGTCTATACGATGCTGGTGTTAGTGAATCTTTCCCCATCTTTGGTATTACTGTAATTATTGCTGTTTTGCATGAATCTGGCATGTTTTGTGTTTGTTCAATCTGGTTCATTACTTCCAGGAGAGGAGGAATTAATAACTCTTTAAATGTTTTATAGAATTCTATTGGGAGTCCATCCTCTTCAGGTGTTTTATTGTTCAGTAGCTTTTTTAATATATCCTATATTTCCTCTATTTCAAATGGTTTTATCAATTTGTTTTGCTCCTCTTGCAATTTCGGTAGTTCAATTTTAGCTAAAAACTCACCTTTTTTGTCTTCTTTCCCTTCGTTTTCAGTTCAGTATAATTATTCATAGAATTCCTTGATGTTTTCATTGATCTCTGTTGGGTTATATGTAATTTGTTTGTCCTTTTTCCTTGATGCCAATACCATTCTTTTAGCTTGTTCTGTTTTAAATTGCTAGGCTAGTATTTTGTGCATTTTTTCTCCTAGCTCGTAATACTTCTGCTTTATTTTCATTATGTTCTTCTCCACCTTATACGTTTGTAATGTTTCGTATTTTATTTTTTTGTCTGCCAATTCTCTTCTTTTTATTGTAGCTTCCCTTGTTGCTTGTTCTTTTTCTGTACTTACTATTTCCCTTTCCAGCTGTTCTATTTACCGATTGTAGTCCTTCTTCATCTTAGTTACATAACTGCCCTCTGATGAAGGCTTTCATTGCATCCCATAGTATAAATTTGTCTTTCACTGATTCCATATTTATTTCAAAGTACATTTTAATTTGGTGCTCAATAAATTTTCTAAAGTCCTGTCTTTTAAGTAGCACAGAGTTTAATCTCCAAGTATATGTTCTTGGTGGGATGTCCTCCAGTTCTATTGCTAATAACAGGGGTGAGTGATCCAATAACAATCTAGCTTTTTATTCTGTTTTCCTAACTCTCCCTTGGATATGGGCTGACAACAGGAACAGGTCAATCCTTGAGCATGTTTTATGTCTACTTGAATAATATGAGTATTCCTTCTCCTTTAGGTGTTGCCTCCTCCATATATCCAAAAGTTGCATTTCCTGCATTGATTTAACCATAAATTTGGCCATTTTATTCTTTTTGCTATCTTTTGTCCAGTTTTATCCACCTTTGGGTCCAAATTAAGGTTAAAGTCCCCTCCTATCAATATATTCCCTGCATATCTACAATCTTCAAAAAAATATCTTGCATAAACTTTTGATTCTCTTCATTAGGTGCATATATATTGACCAAATTCCAGATTTCTGAATATATCTGACATTTTATCATTACATACCTCCCTGCTGGATCTATTATTTCCTCCTCTATTTTGATTGGTACATTTTTATTGATTAAGATAGCTACACCTCTGCTTTTTGAATTATATGATGCTGCCGTTACATGTCCTATCCAATCTCTCTTTAATTTGTTGTGTTCCACTTCATTTAGATGCGTTTCCTGCACAAATGCTATATCTATTTTTTTCTTTTTCAGTAAATTTAATAGCCTCTTCATTTTGATTTGGTTATGTATTCCATTAATATTTATAGTTATATAGTTCAACATGGCCATATCATACTCTGTTTACACCTCATTTCCATTTCCTCACCACCATCTTTCCCCTTTTCCCCATTTCCATTTCTCAGTTTTCTTTTTTTGATCACACTGTAAGACAACACTTCTAAAACATAAAGTATTTCAACCATTCCCACATCTAAAATTCCCTTATCCCCAAGTGGCCCCCCACTCTCTGAGTTGCCCCTTGTCCCTTGCTGGTCAACCACAATTCCCCTCTCCATTTGGATTGCGAACCCGCTCGCGTCAACTGATTTCACAGTGACTGTTATTCTTTCCCACCCAACCCCCTCCAGAAAAGACTTTTATCTTCACATTTAACAAAGCTCACCCTCTTTTCTTTTTTTCCCTCCTTTTTTTTCTCCCCATACTTCCCTTTTTTTCCCTTCTTTAGTTCTTACTTATAAATTATTTTTACATCTTTGCATGTAGTTTGTCGTCATTCTTCGTTCTTGTTACATCTCTTCATCTCTCCTTCTGTCCTGCAAGAATTCTCCAAATTCTCGTGCTTTCTCCAGATCCAAGAACATTTTTTTTTGCTCCCCCGGGATAACTATTTTAAGCACCGCTGGATATCTTAACATAAATTTATAGCCTTTTTTCCATCGGATTGATTTTGCTGTGTTAAACTCCTTCCTCTTCTTTAGGAGTTTAAAACTTATGTCTGGGTAAAAAAAATATTTTTTGACCCTTGTATTCCAATGGATTTTTGTCTTCTCCAATTTTGTTCCTTGCCCTCTCCAATATTTTTCTCTTGTCATGTATCTCAGGAATTTTACTAAAACAGATCTTGGGTTTTGTTGTGACTGTGGTTTCAGGGCTAATGTTCTGTGTGCCCTTTCTATTTCCATTCCTTCCTGTATTTCTGGAATTCCCAGGACTTTTGGGATCCATTCTTTTATAAATTCTTTCATATTTGTGCCTTCTTCATCTTCCTTTAGGCCCACTATCTTTATGTTGTTTCGCCTACTATAGTTTTCCATTATATCCATCTTCAGAGCTAACAACTCCTGTGTTTCTTTAACTTTTTTGTCACTGTCTTCCCATTTTCTTCTTAGGTCGTTCACTTCCATTTCTACAGCCATTTCTCATTCTTCCACATTTTCTAATCTTTTCCCTATTTCTGTTATGACCAGCTCTATTCTACTCACTTTTTCTTCTGTACTTTTCAATTTTCTTTTTATTTCACTAAATTCTAATATCAACCATTCTTTTAATGCTTTCATTTGTTCTTGAAATTTTTTAAATCTATGTACTGTCCATCTATCCTCCTCCTCCTCCTCCTCCTCCTCCTCCTCCTCCTCCTCCTTCTTCTTTGTCTGCTCTTGGGTTTGTGTCTTCTACTTCTCTTCCTTGTATCTGTGTCTCTTCCTACTTTCTTGTTGAGCTGCTTGCCTCAGTTTGTTGGGTGTTTTTTTGCATGGCTTCTTGTTGTTGGTCCTCTTCTTCTGGGCTAGTTATCAGTTGGGCCTCCTGTTGCTGTTTTTCTTTCTTATCACTCCCTATCCCGTTGCTTTCCTCTTCTTCCAGCTGAGAGGCCTGCTGTCGGGCATCTCTCAGCTGGTCGCATTGTGTAGGTTCATTCCACAGCTGGGCCCCCCTCCCGTCGGTGTTTTTCTTTTCCTTGGTGTGCACATTCCGCACTTCTGTTTGGCTCAATGAGCCATTTTTGTAGTCCCGCGGTTGGGAGGTCGCAACCCTGCGGGGTCTCCACTAACCTCAGGAGTGAGCTCCTCTGTCCATGGCGGGTCCCTGCCTCTTCATGCAGGTAAGGCTTTCTCCTTTCTCTTCCGGCGTCTTTCCTTCTTTTTTTCCCGTTGTTTTTGGTTTTTCATTCTTAGGTGCCATTTTCTTTCTTTTCTCCACACCTTTATCTTTTATTTGTTGTGTTTTGTGTTTCTTGAGCTTTGTGTTTTTTCCACTTTATTTCTTCTTTTCTGAAGAGGGCTGGTATTCTCCTACCGGCCACTACTCCAAAATGTGACTCCTCCTCTATTCTTATTTACCTTGAACTGAATCAACTATCACTTCACTGTTAGCCACTTCAACTAAATTTTTATTGTACAATCTTATTGTAATGCAGAGGCTCAACAAACAAGGAGCTGATCAATTGGCTTTACTAAATCTCGCTTGCCTGCTGTTTCTCCATGTCCATCCAAGACTGACAACACGCGGAGACCTTTCATGCACTTTATCCCCTATTATGCGTCATACAGTATCGGTAGCACTTTCACCTCCCTTCATGGTCTTGGACCTTTTGTGCAATGAGGCCAAATCCCATTCGATTTCATGCTCGCACAGAATGTTCTCACTCTTGCTCTAGCGTCCCGTAGGATCACACCATCCTTTGGAAAATTAATTCAGGCATTTTCTCAAAGGGTGCTCTGGAGTTGGAAGCAAGCTGCCTAGTACTGTACATGCCTGTGGCAGAAAAAAAATGTTAATCCATCCTGTGGTTCTGTCAGTGTCGTCTGCACCCTAGCTCCAGGGGAAGGAGTGAGTGTCAGCCATGGCTTTTTGAAATGATTGCTTGTTTAATGATCCCAAATGAAGTATGCACAGAGTGTCAGACATGGATACGTGCTTGAATGCCTTCCTCAGCATAGATGAAGTGACTGGTACAGTTCATTACTTTCACTACTTAGGTTGACTTTTTCTATTTCATAAACAGTGGGAATGACAGCCAGGGCAGTGACATGCACCTCTTACAGAATGTGAATCATCACGGAAGGGAACACTATCCCTGAAGACTTCATCTGGGAGATGTGCATCCAACTGCAGCTTGTTAAAAACCATGTTCGGGAATTGAAACGGGTGTTGGATGAAGACTGGATAATTCGGGAAGCTGAGGACGTGATAGAGAGGAGTTACAGGAGGAAGTTAGCTGTGTAACAGACAGGAGAGGGAAAGGGAACAATCAGTCAGTGCAGGGCACCCTGTGGCCATTCCTCTCACATTGGATACTGTTGTGGGGGGAACTTATTAGGGACAAGCCACCACAATCCGGTCTCTGGCTTGGAGTCTGGTCTTGTGGTTAAGAAGAGAATGGCGGGGAAGAGACAAGCTGTAGTGCTAGGGGATAACATAGTCAGGGAACAGATAGAGCTCTGTACAAGAGATCGAGAATCCCGAATGGTATGCTGCCTCTCTGGAGATAGCTCAGATCGAGTTCATGGCATTCTCAGGATGGAGCATAGCAGCTAGATGTTGTGGTCCATGTAGGGACCAATGAAATGGGTAGGAAGGGAGAGGAGATCCTGCAAAGAGAGTTCAAGGAGTTAAGCATGAAGCTGAAGGACAGGACCTCCAGGGTAGTAATCAAAGGATTAATAGTCATGTCCTAGTGAGGGTAGAAATAGGAGGGAAATGCAGCCCAACACATGACTAAAGAGATAGTGCAGGAGGGAGGGCTTCAGGTTTCTGGCTCACTAGGCTCTCTTCCAGGGAAGGTGGGACCTGTTCTGATGGGACGGTTTGCACCTGAACTGGAGGGGGACCAATATCCTTATGTGAAGATTTGCTAGTGTTGCTCCAGTGGGTCTGTGGTGAAGCCATTACTGCACATATTCGTCATATGTAAATAACATGACCTTTCCTGGTTGACCCTGCTCTCACTGGCTGGCTCGAGACTCCTCCCCTTTTCCCCCCACAAAGGCTGTCATGCCACAACCCTGCCCCGAGTTCGAGTCCGGGTCAGTGTAAATGACCAACATAGGGATGCTGACCATCTCTTGCTAAAATAAGCCTTCAGTTTCGGCAACTTGAGTCTTTGTGCAATTGATCGTGCATCAGGGTTTAAAATAGATTTTCAGAGGGGATAGGAACCAGAGAGCCAGAGCAAATAGTGGAGTGGAGGAGGGAAGACTGCATGTAAAGTCAGAAATCAAAGGGTAGTAACATGGTGGAAATGTTGTCAAGTGCAGCTATTTCAATGCAAGGAGTATTATAGAAAAGGCAGACAAACGTGGAGTGTAGATTGCACATGGGATTCTGACATTGTGGCCATTAGTAAAACTTGGTTGCAGGGGGACAGGACTGACAGATCCATCTTCTGGGCTTCCGTTGCTTTATATACGATAGAGCTGGGGTGGGGGGGGTGGGGGAAAGAAAGGAGGAGGAGTGGCATTGCTCAACAAGGAAAATATCATTGCTGTGCCTGAGACAGGATAGAACAGAACAGAGGGCTCGTTTACTGAGGGAAGTGTATTGGGGGTATTAGCAACAAGGAGCAAATGAGGTACTTGTGGAGTATAAAAAATGCAAAAGAAAACTTAAAAAGGAAATCATGAGATTTAGAAGAAGACATTAGGTTGCTTTGGCAGACAAAGTGAAGGAAAATACTTAGGGTATCTACAGGCACGTTAAGAGCAAAAGGATAGTAATGGGCAAAATTAATTCCCTTGAAGATCAGCGTGGTTGGCTATAAATAGAAGCCACAATCTACTGAGGCTATATGGGTGGAGTTGAGGAATGGGAAAACTATAATCACATTCATGGGGTTGTATTGTAGACTGCCCAATAGTAAACAAAAATTGGAGGAGCAAATCTGTAGAGAGATTTCCTGCAGCTGCAGGAAACATAAGGTTGTGATAGGAGCTTTTAACTTTCCAAATATTGACTGGGAGTCTCATGCTGTAAAAGGGTTGGATGACTTGGAGTTTGTCAAATGTGTTCAGGAAAGTTTTTAAAATCAATATACAGAGGTACCAATTAGAGAGAGTGCAATACTGGATCTCCTAATAGGGAATGAGGCAGGGCAGGTTACAGATGTATGTGCAGGCTTAGGGATCCTTGGTTTTCAAGGGATATTGGGGATCGGGTTCGGAAGAAGAGAGAGGTACAGGTACAGGTGCCTAATCTTTTATCCAGGATTCCGAACACCGGCAACCTCCAAAAACCAGCACTTTTTTCAGTAAATGAAATTTGCTCATCAAATATGCTTTTTACATTGCAGTGAGCCCACCTCACTGACAAAAGGCAAAGGAGGAAAAACCCAACACCCAACCCCAACCAACCAATTTTCCCCTGCAGCCGCTGCAACCGTGTCTGCCTGTCCCGCATCGGACTTGTCAGCCACCAAAGAGCCTGCGAAGCCAAGCCAAAGAAAGAACATAATGGGAATTTTTCCGAAAATCCACACAATCTTGGCTGTGTTAAAAAGTTCCAGGCGGGCATTGGAAACTAATCCTCATCCAGAATTTTTCTTGTGGCAGCCTTAGACATTTTTGCAGCTAGCCTGCAATCTAAACTACAAGTTCTGATGGGCAACATGGAACAAATGAGGTACTTGAGGTATATTAAGAGCAAAAGGATAGCAAGGGACAAAATTGGTCCCCTTGAAGATCAGAGTGATCGGCTTTGTATGAAGCCAAAAGAGATGGAGGAGATCTTAAATAGTTTTTATTGATCACTATTCACACAGAAAATGGGCACAGAGTCATGAGAAGGAAAACAACCAGTGAGGAACTTATGCATATTAAAGGGGAGGAGCTGCTTGGCAAAGTATTCCCTTGGACCTTGAGGAAGGCTAGTGTAGAAATTGCAGGGGCTCTGACAGAAATATTTCAAATGTCCTTAGCCATAGATGAGATGCCAGAAGATTGGAGGGTAGCTCATGTTGTTACGTTGTTTTAAAAAGGCTCTAAAGGTAACCCAGGAAATTATAGGTCATAGTAATAGGTAACTTATTGGAAGGTGAGCTAAGAGATTGGATATGCAAATATTTGGATAGCCAGGGACAGATTATGGATAGTTAACATGACTCTGTGCATGGTAGGTTGTGTTTAACCAATCTTGCATAGTTTTTTTGAGGAGGTTAATAAAGTTGATAAAGGAAAGGCGATAAAGGAAAGGCTGTGGATGTTTTCTACATGGACTTTCGTAAGGCCTTTGACAAGTCCCCATATAGGAGGTTAGTCAGGAAGGTTCAGACGCTAGGTATTCATGGTGAAGTAGTGAATTGGATTCGACAATGGCTGGACAGGAGGATCCAGAGAGTTGTGTGTGGTTATATGTAATTACACCACTAGGTCACCAGGGGTCATCCCAGTGACCTTGTATATAAAGCAGCCCAGAGCTACAGTCTTGCCTTCCAGGTTCGTCTTGCAGAGAGACAAGACCTCTTAGTGTACATATTAGTTTATTAAAGCTGTCTTATACTTGCACTGATGGTGTGGTTATTGTCAGTACAATTTAATAAACTAATATCATTGCTATTAGGATGGAAGCTGCTTCTGCTCCAAGCGAATTCCCGACCACTCCAGATCCAGGGAAAGCTACCATCACTCCCCCAGCAGCAGTTTCCCCAGTACCACGGAGACCTGACGCTACCACTGGGATCCCCCCTAAGCCCGCTGCAAACGTCCCAAAGCCAGAGACTCAGCCAACACCCCCAAGCACCCACTGTGTGCATCAAAATTAATGATGTGAGGGTAAATTACTTAATAGATAGTGGAAGCACTGAAAGTTTTATTGACCAGGGGTTAGTCAACCGCCTTGCCCTCCCCACACGCCCGAGTTACCACCGGATCCTGTTAGCAGCCAGCAGCCTTGCGGCTGAGGTTAACAGTTTTGCAGGGTTACTCTAGAAATCCAAGGCACAAAATACGAAGGGTTCAAATTACTAGTACTCCCTCACCTCTGTGCCCCGGTACTATTGGGGTTAGATTTTCAGTGCCAGTTAGAAAGCATTACAATAGTGTACAACGGTTCTCAACCCCCACTACGCCTTAGGAAGAAACAACACTGCAGCCTGTCTGTCCCGATCATAGAACCCCCCTCCGCTGTTCACACACCTGACCCCAGAATGCACACCAATAGCCACAAAGAGCAGGAGGTATAGCCTGAGGGACAGAGCCTTCATTAGGACAGAGGACAGAGGTCCACAGACTACTATAGGAGGCCATCATAGAGCAGAGCACCAGCCCCTGGAGAACCCAGGTGGTTGTAGTAAAGTCAGGAGAAAAACTGTGCATGGTAGAGGATTACAGCCAGACAATCAAGAAATTTACACAACTAGATGCCTATCCCCTGCCACGCTTAACAGACATGGTCAACAACATTGTGCAGTATAAGGTGTTCTCCACCATAGACCTGAAGGCAGCATACCAACAACTACCCATTAGAAACAGCGATCACATTTACACGGTATTTGAGGCAGACGGCAGGCTGTATCAATTCCTGCGACTCCCCTTCGGTGTCACCAATGGAGTGTCCCTGTTTCAGAGAGAAATGGACCGAATAGTAGATGAGTTCCAACTGAAAGCGGTGTTCCCCTACTTAGAGAACGTGAAAATCTGTGGCCACACTCAGGAGGATCATGGCACTAATTTAAAATGCTTCTTCCAGGCAGCCGAGGAAAGGAACCTAACATACAACAGGGACAAATGCGTCTTTAGCGCCAGGAAGTTGCCAATCCTGGGCTACATAGTGCAGAATGGGGAAATCAGCCCAGACCCAGCCTGTATGCGCCCTCTCCTAGACCTCCCAGTGCCACACACACTGAAAGCACTAAAAAGGTGTTTGGGGCTGTTCGCTTACTATGCCCAATGGGTCCCCAACTACGCCAGGAGGGCCCGTCCACTTATAAAAGCCTCAGTTTTCCCACTGTGCCCAGCAGCCACCAGAGCATTCAGGGACATGAGGGACCATATCGCTAAAGCTACCATGTGGTCCATAGATGAGTCGATCCCGTTTCAAGTAGAAATGGATGCATCTGATGTGGCTCTGGCAGCCACCCTAAACCAAGATGGACGACTGGTGGCCTTTTGTTCGCAAACTACAGGGGTCAGAGGTAAGACACTCAGCAGTAGAGAAGGAGGCCCTAGCCATTGTGGAAGCAGTAAGGCCCTGGTGACATTATCTTGCGTGCAAACACTTCACCCTCATTACCGACCAACAGTTTGTGGCTTTTCTGTTTGATAACCAGAACAGGGGGAGAATTAAGAATGACAAAATCCTGTGCTGGTGGATAGAATTGTCCACATTTAACTAGGACATTCTATACCACCACAGGAGACTCAATGAGCCCCCAGACGTGCTGTTCAGAGGCACTTGTGCCATCCTTAACCACACATCCCAGTTGCAGAGCTTTCACAATGACCCGGGCCACCCGGGGATCGCTAGACTGTTTCACTTCATTAAAACCCAAAACTTCCCATTTTCGGTAGATGAAGTGAGGTCAGTGAACAAGAACTGCTCCATCTGTGCGGAATGCAAACCGCAATTTTATCGGCCAGACCAAGCCACCTTGATAAAAGCTACCAAACCTTTTGAGTACCTCAGCCTCGATTTTAAAGGCCCGCTCCCATCCAATAATAGAAATGTTTATTTCCTAAACGTAATAGATGAATATTCCCGTTTCCCCTTCACAATCCCGTGTTCTGATGTATCAGCACCCACTGTTATAAAATGCCTCCAACCCATCTGCAGCATATTTGGTTACCCAAACTACATATACACAGACAGGGGTGCTGCATTCATGAGCGCAGAAGTACAGCAGTACCTGCATGAGAGAGGGATTGCTACCAGCTGCACTACAAGTAACAATCCCAGGGGAATGGACGTCAAAAGGGAAAATGCCACTGTCTGGAAAACAGTCCTCTTGACCTTAAAAGCAAAAGACCTGCCTGTTACTAGATGGCAAGAAGTGTTGCCAGAGGCCCTACACTCTATACGGTCTTTGTTGTGTACTGCCACTAACATGACCCCACATGACCGTATCTTTTCTTTCACAAGGAAAGCCACGACGGGCACAGTGCTACATAAATGGATGATGACACCGGGACTTGTTCTCCTCCGGAAGCACTGCAGACCCCACAAAGCGGACCCGCTGGTGGAGCAAGTGGAGTTGAAGCACGCGAACCCTCAGTATGCCTTCATCACATTCCCAGATGGAAGAGAAGACTCGGTGGCCACCAGGGATCTCGCGCCGGCCGGATGTGTGAACAACGCGAAGGAAACACAGATGTCTACGGATCAATAAGGAGCACAGCAGCAGTCACTAGAACAGTCGTCCATCGAGTCACCCCAGAGGACTATACCACCCACCCGGAAATCAGGACCCTGGTTACGCCCGCCCCACAAAATATCACCACCCTAGACTTGATGGCAGGACCTAATGCCATACAAGAGGATCCCCAGCCCACATGGCCATCTAGTACTTCCCACTCCCACACCTCTACCAAGTAAGGCCGAAAGGCAGACCGCACTCCCCACCCCTATACCACTACCGAGGAGGTCCAGAAGGCAACGGAAGCCACGAAAAATTTTGGACTTATGAACTTAAAAACAAGGGAAGGAGGACGGGGTGTGGGGGGGGGGGGGGCTGCGGAGGGAATAACAATTTTTTTAAGGGGGGGTGAATGTGGTGATATGTAATTACACCACTAGGTCACCACGGGTCATCCCGGTGACCTTGACTATAAAGCAGTCCAGAGCTACAGTCTAGCCTTCCAGGTTTGTCTGCAGAGAGACAAGACCTCTTAGTGTATATATTAGTTTATTAAAGCTGTCTTCTACTCGGTTATTGTCAGTACTGTGGTGATATGTAATTACACCACTAGGTCACCAGGGGTCATCCCAGTGACCTTGTCTATAAAGCAGACCAGAGCTACAGTCTAGCCTTCCAGGTTTGTCTTGCAGAGAGACAAGACCTCTTAGTGTATATATTAGTTTATTAAAGCTGTCTTCTACTCGGTTATTGTCAGTACTGTGGTGATATGTAATTACACCACTAGGTCACCACGGGTCATCCCGGTGACCTTGTCTATAAAGTAGTCCAGAGCTACAGTCTAGCCTTCCAGGTTTGTCTGCAGAGAGACAAGACCTCTTAGTGTATATATTAGTTTATTAAAACTGTCTTATACTCGCACTGCTGGTGTGGTTATTGTCAGTACATAGTGGTGGATGATTGCTTCTCAGACTGGAGGCCTGTGACTAATGGTATGTCTCAGGGATCGGTGCTGGGACCATGGTTGTTTGTCATCTATATCAATAATCTGGATGATAATGTGGTAAACTGGATCAGCAAGATTGCAGATGACACAAAGTTTGGAGGCGTTGTGGACAGCAAGGAAGGCTTTCACAGCTTGCAGAGGGATGTGAACGTTATGTTTCTTTTATTGTATTCTTTTAAAATAACTATTTATTAGTTAGAACACACACAGACAAGACTGCATGGAAGCATCCATTTTGAATCTACCCAAAATGCAACAGTTCATCTCCCGACTCCCCAGTGGTCAGGATTTGCATTATCACTCACACTGGAACTCGCACGAGCACTCTATCAGTACAGTGGAGAGTGAGGAAGGCTTTCTCAGATTGCAGAGGGATCTGGACCAGCTGGAAAAATGGGCTGAAAATTGGCAGATGGAATTTAATGCAGACAAATGCGAGGTGTGGCATTTTGGAGGGACAAACCAAGGTAAGACCTACAGAGTGAATGGTAGGGCACTGAGAAGTGTGGTAGAACAGAGGGATCTAGGAATACAGGTACATAATTTCTTGAAAGTAGTATCACAGGTGGATAGAGTCACAGGCATCTTGGCCTTCATAAATCAAAGTATTGAGTATAGGAGTTGGGATGTTAAGATAAAGTTGTTAAGACATTGGTGAGGCCAAATGTGGAGAACCATATAAGCTCGTGTAATCGTCAATACCGTGTAATAGTCAGCCGCCTCCTTTATGGCCCATAAATTAATCCAAAACATTTGACGATTATATGGTTTTGTGCGCAGTTTTGGTCACCTAAGTACAAGGAAGAGATCAATAAGATGGAAAGAGTCCAGACAAGATGTAGTAGTAAGCTTTATTTGTCGCTTTATGAAAAAAACGAGACAACATTTTCCGGATCCCGCAGTGCTACGTAAAAACAACGTAACAGCTGCAAACAACGTAGGAACAGAAGCACCAGGTCCCACAGAGGCAGTTCCAAGCAACTGTGGCGCCGCCATCTTGGGCCTTAGCCGCCACTATAACCCTGCAGGACAGTGATATATCACAAAATTAATCTATTTCTTTTACTCAAACATCTCCAATTACACACAAATTGTGTTAAAAAATTGACTTTCAGAGGCCGGGCCATGGTTACAGAAGAGACAGGTTGAAATATGTCTTTAGATGTTAAAATGTTCACAAGCACAATTGATCACCCAATCTGAAGCGGCCACTGTGGGCTACTTCAGGAACTGAGTTACAGGGAAAGGTTAAACAGGTTAGGACTTTATTTCCTGGAGCATAGCTTTGATAGAGATGTACCAAATTATGAGGGGTTAATCAACGGAGTAAATGCAAGGTGCACCAAAGAAGAGGTACAAGGACTGCCTAAAGAAATCTCTTGGTGCCTGCCCCATTGACCACCGCCAGTGGGCTGATCTCGCCTCCAACCGTGCATCTTGACGCTCACAGTTCGGCGGGCAGCAACCTCCTTTGAAGAAGACTGCAGAGCCCACCTCACTGACAAAAGACAAAGGAGGAGAAACCCAACACCCAACCCCAACTCACCAATTTTCCCTTGCAACCGCTGCAACCGTGCCTCCCTGTCCCGCGTCGGACTTGTCAGTCATCAACGAGCCTGCAGCTGACGTGGACATTTACCCCTCCATAAATCTTCGTCCGCGAAGCCAAGCCAAAGAAAGAAGAAGAAATGCAAGTGGGCTTTTTCCACTGAGGTTAGGCAAGAAACAAACCTAGGACATGGGTTAAGGGTAAAAGGGGAAAAGTTAAGTGAAGTGAAGTCAAGTTAAGTAAAGCTTATTGTCATCTAATTGTACAAGTACAACCCGAAAAAACTGCATTGGTCCTCAGTGCAAAACATATAGACACACAACCAAACATAGCACACATACAGACAAACAATACATATGAAGAACAAGTATTTCATCTATACAAAATAATAAATAAACATTGTTTTGTACATATGAGAGTCTTGGATGGTTAGTGTGTGCAGTTCCATTAAGGGGGATCATCCACGCAGAGGGTAAAGGGAGTGTGGAATAAGCTGCCAGTTGAAGTGGTGAATGCTGGCTCAATTTTCCTATTTAAGAAACATTTGGATAGGTACGTGGATGGGTGGAGTATGGAGGGCTATGGACTGGCAACAGCATCTTATAGAAAGGTGGTGGAACACTGTAATACATGCATTGTACAGGTTGGCCTACCCTGATACTGCAACTCCTCCATAGAACTAAGCACTTTACAGCACAGAAAAACAGGCCATTTAACCCTTCCAGTCGGTGCCGACAAATAAAACTAGCTAGTCCCACTGTCCTACATTCATTCTACAGCCCTCCAGACCTCTCCTATCTATGTATTTATCCAATTTATTTTTAAAACTCAAAATTGAATCTACACAGATAATCCCTTGTTTCCTCCACCCCTCCCTGTTTTCAGCAACTTAAAATGTGGTTGATACTTTAGTTCTGACGGATCATTAGTTCTGAAATATGAATTGTGCTTTTTTTTCCACAGTTGCTTCCTGACCTGTTGTCCATTTTCATCGCTCTATATTTTTAATTGCAGTTTCCTGCCCCTTTTCTGTGGTTAGTTGAACACAGAACGCAATAAATAAAACCACCCAGGATTTAACCAATACTCTACTTGCTCTTTTAATGTAACTCCCGTAATATGAAACATTTCAAATGAACATGTTTTGACAGGATTATCTACAAATGTTAGCTCAAAATGTTTGATCTATGATTATGTGCATTGAGTTTCAATGCACACGTAGTAAATGAACCAAATATAAAATATTCTGTGGAACATTGAATTAATTTCTCAATTCAAATGATTTGTTGGATTGGGAGAAGCCAAGTGAAAAATTAAGTTTCTATTTCACCATTTCAAACATCTTTCAAAATTGCTGGATTGAATGAGGTTCAAGAAAAATCAAGAACCTTAGTTATACGGTTTACAGGTGATATTTCAGTAAAGTTCTCTACATAGGTGGATCCCTATCAGTTCCATTTCCCTGCACTCTGGCAACGTAGGTTAGTGAGAATGAACCTACGATGAGTGACCCTCTTTTCTGCAACATGGAAGAAGGGAGATGGAACCTGATTGTTCTGCGTCCGGTAATAAAATGCTGTTGTGTTTGTCACTGCAAACACCATGTAATTCTGGTAAACAATAAAGAAGAGATTGTTGCTTTATACTTGTCGGACAGAGAAAAAGACGCAAGACTACAGCAAAGAAAGAAATGTGTCGGGGGAATAGAATGCTCTGCTGGGAGTTGGCATAGATCTAGTGGGCCAACTGGCCTCCACCTGCGTCATAATAACTAAACAAATGAGAAAGAGAATGAATTGAGAGAGAGAGTGCACGTGTGAGAGCGTATGCGAGAGAGCAAGAAGAGCAAGCAAGAAAAGAACGATAGATTTATGACCTACCGCACATAACTGGGCCAATGCAGAATCACGGAAGAGGCAGCAGACAACAAGAGGAGCAGCTTTGGAGGCAGTTGAGATGAGAGTTTATGGTCCATATACGTCAACATAATATACAGTTGCACTGAATTTCTCCAACTGCACAGGTAACAATAAATCAAAATACCACTCCAGGAGGAAAATATATTACAATTCCACACACATACACATATGCGTGCATATGAACACACACACACACACACACACACAGGTGTATCAGATCAGTCAGTTCTTTGGTGGTCTTGGAATATGGTTCTAGTTAGGGTGGTAAGGGAGAGAAGCAGAGGCCAACAGGTGTCCTTGCTTCCACTGCCACCTTGGGCCATGTGGTTTCCAGCTACATTTCCAGGCCTTCCAATCATTAGCCTGTTCTCCTCCTCCATCCCCTCCTCCCTGCTTCACCTTTTTAATCCAGGTGTTTACCTGCTTTGTTCCAGATTTCCGATGAAGGACTCAGGCCAGAAATGCCTCTTATTTCCTAAGGATGATCGGCTGAGTTTCTCCAGCACTGCACTCGACCTCAGTATATAACATATGATCATGTTTGACTCAACTTGATTCCAGAGGTGAGCTTTCTCAAACTCGTGCATCTTCTGCCAGACATGAAGGGAAATGAGAATCTGGAGCTTGAAAGAAGTTTCCACACACTATGCAACTCTGTTTCAATGCAAAAAAAAATTAATAATTTTGAAACACTGAATGTCGCATGAAGACTGGGATTTTTCTTCTGGGTTTTTGATGCATCTGATTTGCTAATCCACGGAGAAGCCTAGACTTGATACTGCATATCTGGTTGTGCCAGGATTTTGATTCACATATGCTTAGCCCTTCTTTTAGGCAGAAAGGTTTTGCGTCAACTGAATGGCTTCCTGTGTCCTTAACTAGAACCTTTCAGAGACCAGACCAGCTCTGGCAACCCTCCTTATTGAATAAAGTAATGACCCCTACCCTCTCTTGGATCCCATCCTTAAAGGGCACAAACCCCCCTCACCCAAATCCCAAGAATACATTAATCCTTGTCTCAATCCTGCATCCCAAGCCAACTTTAACCTCGAACACAAATGCTCTCCCCTTACCAGATTTCAGATTTATTGTCAGAGTGTACATATATGACATCACATACAACCAGAGATTCCTTTTATCTGTAAGTGTGACAGAATTGCCACTAATTGGTAGTGCCAAAAATAAACTGCACTCAGTGTAAGCATGTAAACAATCAAAAGAACTGTAAACAGATAATGAATGTAAACAACATGACTGGGAAATACACAGAGAGCAAAGAAAATCACGTAAGTGATCAAGTAAGAGCCCTTAAATTAGTCCCTGATTGAGTTTGTTGTAGAGGGGTAGCAGCTGTTCCCAAACCTGGTGGTGTGAGTCTTGCGGCACCTATTCCTCTTTCCTGATGGTAACAGCGAGACCAGAGCATGTGCTGGGTGGTGAGGGTCTTTGACAATTACTGCTGCTCTCTGATGGCAGCGTTCCCTGTAGATGTGCTCAATAGTGGGGAGGGTTTTGCCTGTAATGTCCTAGGCTCTGTCTATTACATTTTGAAGGGCTTTATGCTCAGGGGTACTGGTGCTCCCATACCAGACCTTGATGCACTCAGTCAGCACACTTTCCACCGCACATCTGTAGAAACTTGTCAGGGTTTCTGATGTCATGCCAAACCTCTTGAGAGAGGCGCTGACATGCTTTCTTCACAATGTCATTGATATGTTGGATCTAGGCAAAATCCTCTGAGATAGTAACTCCCAAGAACTTAAATGTGCTCACCCTCTCTACCTCTGATCCCCCAATGATCACTGGCTTTCCCTTCCTGAAGTCAACAAATCAGCTCTTTAGTTTTGGTGACATTGAGTGTGAGGTTGTTGGTGCACCATTCAGCCAATTTTTCAATCTCCCTCCTGCACGCTGACTCATCCCCTTCCTTTATGCAACCCACAACCGTGACATCATTGGGCAAATTTGTAGATGATGTTATTGTCGTACTCAGCTACGTAGGTGTACAGTGGGGTCTAATAACTCAGCCCTGTGGTGCTCCAGTACTGACGGAGATTGTGGAGAAGTTCTTACCAGTCTTCACTGATTGTGGTCTGGAGGTGTGGAAATCCATGGTCAAATTACACAGTGGGGTGTTAACTCCCAGGTCTTGGAGTTTGCCGATTAGTTTTGAGGGGATGATATTGTTAAATGCTAAACTGTAATCAATAAAGAGCATTATGATCTATGACTGTTTGCTGTCCAGATGTTCCAGGGCTTTGAGTAGAGCCAGTGAGACGGCATCTGCCATAGACCTGTTGCCGCGATAGGTGAACTGGAATGGATCCACATCACTGCTCAGATGGGAGCTGATATGCTTCATCAATACTACAGCTGATCCAATTTCCTGTGGGTACTCTATATCTTCAACCTTCTGAACACGCTGCCCCCTCCCCACAAAAGTTTGCTTCCTGAAAAAAATTATGATAGACAACTTCAAGCTGAACAGAAAATGTCAGTTTGTCTGAATCTTGTCAGAAATTGGAGAAACATTAAATAACCTTTTATTGAATTTAGCATGTTTAATCGCATAATGATGCTGAGACATTGCATTAGTTCAACTGACCCAAGGTTTTGCCAATTATTTTTATTTGTACCCAGTATCGGATGCCTCTCGTGTCAATGTTCAACAACAGTCACCCAGCATTGATAAGATCCCAGATACCACTTTTCCTTGGTTGCAGTGTCCTGGTGAAACCTTTCATCATGGTCGCCACTGACTGACAAGGTCAGCAGAGAAGATGAAGTGAGATTGCAGAAAATGAATTTTTCAATGACATGGTTTTGTATGCTTGAAGGAGACAGGAAATCACAAAAACAGGTTATATCAAAAAAAGGTACGTGAGAGGAAATTTTTAAGACAAATTTCAGGATTAACCGCCCAAAATCCATAAAATACACCCAAAAATGTTCAGGAAGCAAAATCTTCGTTGTCCAGTGACACTAGTCGTGACCTGACTTTTCACGCAGTAATCGTTTCAGGTGCATGCAAGTTGCCATTCAATTGCCGGGTTCCCTTTAAAAATAATTCTGGAGTTTAAGTTTTACTTTCTTTTAAATTAAAATTCCAGAATATCTCAAAAATACACAAATATCTGGGAATTAGATCTGCCTTCAAGAAGACAGATATTGGTCTTCGTTGCTAGAGAGATTGTAATCCTGAAGAGATTGGAACAGGATTATTTGGTTTGCTATTCAAATCACAGCTGATGCCTTCTCCCTTTCAATCCCATTGCCCTGCCTTCTCCCTTTCAACCCCATTGCCCTGCCTTCTCCCTTTCAACCCCATTGCCCTGCCTTCTCCCTTTCAACCCCATTGCCCTGCCTTCTCCCTTTCAACCCCATTGCCCTGCCTTCTCCCTTTCAACCCCATTGCCCTGCCTTCTCCCTTTCAACCCCATTGCCCTGCCTTCTCCCTTTCAACCCCATTGCCCTGCCTTCTCCCTTTCAACCCCATTGCCCTGCCTTCTCCCTTTCAACCCCATTGCCCTGCCTTCTCCCTTTCAACCCCATTGCCCTGCCTTCTCCCTTTCAACCCCATTGCCCTGCCTTCTCCCTTTCAACCCCATTGCCCTGCCTTCTCCCTTTCAACCCCATTGCCCTGCCTTCTCCCTTTCAACCCCATTGCCCTGCCTTCTCCCTTTCAACCCCATTGCCCTGCCTTCTCCCTTTCAACCCCATTGCCCTGCCTTCTCCCTTTCAACCCCATTGCCCTGCCTTCTCCCTTTCAACCCCATTGCCCTGCCTTCTCCCAATAACCCAACACCTTTACTGATCTAAAACTGATGAACCTCTGCTTTAAAACTCACCAATGACTTGGCATCCACTCCTGTCTATGGTTACAAATTCCAGATTCACCACCCTCTGGCTGGAGAAATTTCTCATTTGAAGGGACATCCTTTTATTCTGTTCCAGACCATTTGTTTTCAACCAGTTGGTCATGGGCCACTGGTGAGCCACATCATTTCTTGATGTGAGTCTTTTAAAAATGCTAAAATAGATAAAAATGTATTTCTCACAGAGCTGCCTTTGACTTGAAAATTTTGCATACCCATTGCCATTAGTTAATTCAATGGACCTAAAAAAATGGCATGCTAGTCCAGACGCCAATTTAAGTAAGTTGAGAACCACTAGAGTCTAGGACCTAGACTCTCTCATGATTGGAAAGAGCAAGGAGGTTTCACTGTAACTGGTGAAGCCATGCCTGGAGAATTGGGTGCAGCTGTGGTCTCCTTGCTTGAGAAAAGAGATAAAGGCTTTGGAGACAAGGCAGAGGAGGTTCACCAGGTTGATTCTGGAGGAGAGGGTTAACATATTAGAAGAGATCAAGTCACCCAGGACTACACTCACTGGAATTTAGAAGGATGAGCAAGGATGCTATCAAAACAAATCATGTAAAGGAATAGTTAGAAGCAGAACAGTTGTTTCCACTGATAGGTGAGACTAGACCTAGAAGGGCATAGCTTCAAGATGTCAGAGAAGGTGAAACTGCTCCCCCCCCCAGAGAGTAGCAATCCATGCAATTCTCTGCCTAAGGAACCAGTAGAAGCTGCCTCGTTAAATAGATTTAAAATAGTTATACAAATGTATGCACAGTGGGGCAATTGAGGGTTAAGGGTAAGTGCAGTCGTGTTAACAGCCAGATTAGCTGTGATCTTATTAAATAGTGGAGGCTCAAAAGGGCCAGATGACCGACTCCTGCTCCCATTTTCTATTTCTTTCAAAACTCATTTTGCGGCAGAGATCATTTTGTCCACCTCATTATGCTTCATATAACGAGAATCACCCTTTGAAGAGTCAGGGCAGTGGTGCGGATTCATTCCCCTTACCCATAGCTGCAAGTTTTCACATTAAGGATCACCCAATGAAAGTGAGGTTTATTTCTGAAAGACTCTGGTTATTTGCTCAACGCAACAAGAAAGAAAAATGCCCCAATCCTGTGAAGTAACATAATTGAACAGTGTCCAGATGTACATAAAATTAGAGGAAGAGAGAAAACAACTTTCCAAATAAAAAGACTTTATTAAGACTCCAATGCAAGAATAAACCATAGGTCTGAATACAATATTTATTTTCTGAGCCAAGCAATTTTGCAGAAGCCGTGCTAATATTCACCCTGAAAGTTTCCCTGCTCTCTGCAAGAACTGCAAATGCGCAATACCTGAACAGTCATTACCAGCAACGTCACTTAAGCCAAGGCGGTAGCAGATAATCCAACGCTGACAGATCATTCAAGCAAAAACTACCCCCTCCCCTCAAAACAAGTGTAAGGAATTCAATTTAAACATACAAAGCCATAAAAAGGATCTGAATATTCTTTGGGATTTTACAATGCTGTGCAAAGTGAAATTAATTTCTAAAAGAAAAAGCAACTTAATTTTCAGTGTCACATTCTCTCCAACTTCAAAATTTAGTAAGAAACCAAGCTGATGTTGAAAAAGTCCTTAAATGAATGAATGTGAGCAGTTCACTTCTTCCATCTTCGTCATAAACATTTACATCTGCTCACCAATCTACAATGGGGTATAATCATCCAGATTCCCTGCAAACAACACTTTTCATTTTCCATTCAAGTCATGCAATTTCACTGGAGATAGGAAGAAAGGCAAACAAAACCCTCCCCACGTTTTGAGTGGATTAGCCAGAGGAACATCACACAAACACTCGCGTCAGGGTTTTACAGTGAGCCCAACCCACTGGACTTCATCCAGTCAAGGATTATGACAGATTGCTCCTGCACCTTTACAAGGGACACATGTCAATCAGGAGTATCCCAACAGATTATATTTGGAGCACATGATGCAGGTTTTAAACAAGTCTGAACTAACAGCAGGGGCAACTGTGAAGCAGTTGTTCATGATGTGTTGAAGCCAAATCCAATGAAAAAATATATTGTTTCACTCAAGTATCCTCAAATTATGGAATAAGTTGCTAAATTTCTACCAGCACTAAATTTTAAAAACATTGCTTCAATGCATTGCAGATATACAGGAAAACAAAAAATAAGGGCATGCCAGTGCAATTCCTTCTCATCACTGAAGCTGTAACATATCCATAACCCTTTTCAATGGGCTCACATCACACAAGGTTGGGTCCCAAGCAAGGAACCAGCCAATGAATGTTGGTGGCTCCCTTCCTTGCTTAACAATAGTAATGGGAGTACCCTCATCTCTCCCAGAAGGATCATTCTCCAAGTATTTCTTTGCTGTAAGAAAGAAAACAAACTTCATTATTTAGGAAATTCATAAATGCAAAATAGCATTCATTCAGCTTTGCATCTGTTGTGAATGTTTTCCTAGTTGCAGAGAATTGTGTTTTTAAAGTGAATCGATGCCAGATTATTGTCAAAAATCTCAAAACTAGATCACAGAACAACATTTCTTGGCGTTTCTTTTAAACTAAAGCTACTCTTGACATTTTTTTTTGCATCCTGTGAAAATTCATTTAACAAAAGAAAAATTTTTGTATCAAAATCACATGGCAGTAAAACCCCTCGTGTCCATAATTCAAGTCCACAACTGGTAGCCTCAAGCAACCGGCAAAAAAAGTCTCAAGCAAAATACACTTATCCCGCATCGACCAATCCTCAGGTGCCAGATACTACAGATTTTTTACTGCAGTTGATTTTGCAAGGAGGTAAAACCATTATGTGTTAAGCGAGGGAGGGTGCTGCTAAGATTCACTATTATGTTGCCTGGACTGGAGTTAGATGGAGAGATTATCTGCAGCAAAAAAAAAAGCTCAAGATGAAAACATTTATAAAATGAGCATCGACAAGGTTGCTATTCACAGTCTTTTTGCCAGGAGACTGTAAAACATGAAGGCATAGATTCAGATAGTTAAGTCGCCCTGCCCAGTTCTACCAGCCCGGTGACATCTTCGCCATTGCCAGCCTGGCCAACCCAGACTAGATCAACTAAACTATGTCGGCAGCATCCTGCAGCTGTACTGGGGCGTTCTGGAAGATCTATCTTGGATCCCACCCACTGCCTTGTGGGCAAAGCCTCTTTTGGCAAAGGCTAAGAGATGGCAACTCTGACTTCAAATCCCCGGGCTCGGTTCACCCAGCCGTTCTTCCTGGAAAAGGCCCCAGCTATGGGCAAATAGCACGTCAGTATGTGGGTGAAGGATCCGTAAGGACAACAGCCAGCAAGCATGGTCTTGAAACGGACCACTGCGGGGCAATCCTGCATCACTCTGGCTGTTGTGCCTCACACTCTGCCAGGTTCAGTGGCGTGGGACCCAGAGGGAGGCATTTGTCCTGGGCAAGCACTCACCTCCATGTCTCTGCCCTGACACATGGTGCCTGAAGCTGAAAAGCTACAAGGCACCGTGTTCATCTTAGCTTGCGAAGGGATGGGCCATGGATGGATGGAGGTTCAGATGAGAAGGGAACAATTTAAAGGCAATTACCAGGATGTTTTACCACATGGAGGGCAGCGGGTTTGTGGAACAAGCTGCCAGAGGAGGTGATGGAAGCAGGTACAATTACAACATGTGGCAAACATGTGGATTGGGAAGGTTCAGAGGACATGGGCCAAATGAAGGCAAGTGGATTTGTTCTGAAATACATCTTGATCAGCATGGACAGATGGACCAAAGGGCCTCTTTCTGTGCTGTTCAACTCTGAATCTAAGAACTGTTGTTGTGGATCATGCTGAAGGCTGTCGGAGATTACAACACAATATAGACAGGATGCAGAGATGGGCGGAAAAGTGGCAGATGGGAGTCGAATCTGGACAAGTGTGAGCTGATGCATTTTGGAAGGTCAAACCTGAAAGCTGAGTACATAGCTAATGGTCTGATACTTTACACTGTGGAGAGACAGAGGGGCCTTGGGGTCCAAATCCATACATCCCTCAAGGTAGCTGTGCAGGTTGATAGGATAGTTAAGAAGGCCAATGGGATGCTGGGCTTCATTAATTGGGGTGGTGGGGGGTGTGGAGTTCAAGAGTCCAGGTGGTAATGTTGCAGCTCAACAAATCTCTGGTGAGACCACACTTGGAAGATAGTACTCTGTCTGGTCACCTCATTACAGGATGAATGTGGAAGCTATGGAGAGGGTGCAGAGGAGATTTACCAGGATGTAGCCTGCATTTCAAAATAAGTCTTATGAAGCAAGGTTAGCAGAGGTGGGATTTTTCTCTTTGGGGCGAAGAAGGAAAAGAGGTGTCTTAATAGAGGTCTACAAGATTCTGAGAGGAATAGATAAGGTAGGCGGCCAGCATCTTTTTCCCAGGGCTGGAGTAGCAAACACCAGAACACTTCTGTACAAAGTGAAGGGAGGAAAGTTTAGGGGAGATATTAGGGCACATTTGTATTTTTTTAAAAAAATACAATAAACAGTTGTGGATGTCTGGAACGCCTTGCCAGGGATGGTGGTGGAGGAGGATGAAAAATTGGGGGCTTTTAAGAGGCTCTCGGACAGGCACATGGATGAAAAAGAGTCACGAGGTAGGGAGGGTTTAGTTTTAATGGCAAGTATATATGGGTGGGCACACACAGCCAAAAAGCCCCAGTTCCAATAGCTGCCATCAACTTTAGTCTTTGTGGCATCGTCGCTAGTTCCCAGTCAGCTGGACCTCTATTCAACACTGTACAGGTACACAATCCTTTATCAGGAACCCTTGGGGGACAGTGTGTTCCGAATTTCGGATTTTTCCGGATTTCAGAACAAAAGCCAACTGCCCCAGATTTAAGCCCACCTGAATTGTGCTGTCGAATCCACCCCCTTCCAATCGCGCTGCAGTCTCTCTCCTCCCCCCAAGCCCACCCCAGACACGCTGCCGTCTCTCCCTCACCCTCGGAAAAAAAATGCCAATTTTGGAGCTTTCCAGATTTTAGATGTCCAGATAAAGGATTGTGTACCAGTACTACTGTTTTATGGAGAAGGTGATCCTAAACAAAATTATTTTCCCTTTTCTTCAAGCTAATCAATTTTTATTGGTTGCTTGGAGAACAAAAAACAAGTTTGTAGCAACTCTTATCAACGTATTAAGGCATGACTTTCAAGTTTCTTCACTGTCAACAAATTCTGATTTTGTAGATTTTCCCTAAAAGGTCCTAGAATTGAACATCATACTGGCACTTTATCCCATCTCATCTACACTGTCAAGTACCTAGTTATATTACTCTCATTTATGAACACTTGATTCACAGGCTTGGTAATTAAAATACTTGCCTGGAGACTTCTTAAATGTATGAGACACCTGCCTCCACTGTCAAACCAGTTAGCGTATTTGAGACTCCAACCACTGTCGAGTGTCTATCTCAGACCTCATCTGAGCCTCTTCATCTTTTCCCTAAACCTAGGCTCTCTGGTTTTATAAAGGAAAGCTTCTTTTATCCTCTTCTCTCAGTGTTCCTCATTACAGACTCCCAAGTTACCTACCGCATTTCAAAGACTCCGACTTCTCTACTTCATTGGCATCCTTGCCAATCCAAAGAAAGATCTGCAAAATGGTAAAGATTAAAGGATTACACTTCCTGACTGTATAGAGGGTCCTGTTCCACTGCCAACATATTCCTCCCACCACCAGATCCATGGCTCTCAAACAGAGGCAAAGCTTATCAGTGGGAGAAATACCAAAAGCCTGTCTGAATTGAATAAAACTTTATCCTGGGGCCTTGAGGCAACTTATACTGGACATCAAAGATTTGGGTTCCTGAATACTTCTGGGTGTATTTTATGGTGTCTGGACTGCTCATCATGAAAATTACCCTAAAAAATTCCTATCACACTTTAAAAAAAAATGATGTGTTATTTTTGTGATTTCCTGTCATATTTTAAGTTGACTTCATGCATATAAATCCACAAAATACAACATGTTATTGAAAGTTCACACTTGGACTTCTTCCCTGATCTTGTTGCAGCCAGTGACAAACATGGTGAAAAGTTTCATTAGGACATTGCAGTCCTCAATGCTGCCCGACTGTTGTTGGACACTGACACAAAGGGGCATCAGATGCTGAGTACAAATGTCAGTTGAACTCATCCAATGTGTCACCATCATTGTCCAATAAAAGTTAATTCAATGTTTCTCCAACTTCCTAAGGGATGCAGCAAATCTGAAACGATCTTTATGTTCATCTTGAAGTTGTCTATCATAATCCCCAATTTCTTTTCAGGAAGCAAACCTTTTGAAAAATGTTGGCGGCCAATATTTTAGGTTGGGGCCTGAATAATTCTCCCAGGTGTGGAAGTTGTGGGGATCAGGGAGGGGTGTAGGAACTCTGAATGTTTGGGTGGAACCACAGGGAGAGTAACCCACTGGACTGGAACATGTCCTGGTGCCCAGGGTCTCACTAAGAGATCCAAGCAGTATTCTTTGGGCAGCCACATACTGCGGGAACCCTGACCCAGTGTTAAGAACGCAGCAGAATCAAAGCCTTGATCTTTCATTTGCATTCTTTAGTGCTGCCTCAACACCACGGGTCAAGTTAAATGAGCCACAACTTACTTGATCCCAGGTGTCCAACATCATGACGTCATCAACTGCCAGATCATGCTGTGTGAATTCCCCTGGAACCTCCTCAATCTACATGGGTGGAAAAAGAAACGTCACTCTTAGAACTCAACCCAGAACAGCTTTAAAAACAGCATTCTTTTATTTGCAAAGTGAAATGATTTCTAATGCTCCCTCAATAGGGTGCCTCAACTCACAACAAATGTCCCCGTTTTGTTGGAACAGCCAAACAAACGAATCGGGTGAGTGGCAACTTCACTTCTCAGCGATTTGGAGGTCTGGTACTCCTTCTTCCCCCCAAGAGCCTTCCAGAAACTGTCTGTATTTGGGAGAAAGCAAAAGGATGATTGCAGCCCTGGGGAGGAATTTACATGGCTAATTCTCTCTGCCTCCCCATCTCAGAAATCTCACTTGGTCGTGTCAGGTTCTTCACTCTTTTTCATCAGTCTCAGCCATAACATCCCAAGCCACCTTCCCACTATTTTCATGCTCTTGCATGGACCCCTTATTTGGAAAAGATGATGTTCCTGTTTTGTATTAATTGTACTCTTCTCTATGTCCTTTTAACACTGCACCTTTCCACTTACTGTAACACCATACCCCACACTTTTAGTTTGTTATTATTGCATTATTGTTCTCAAGTATGGGTCGACTTGCCAGGATAAAGCTTTTCACTGTGTCAAGAGTATATCTGTCAATGCACATTCCAATTCAAGGACATCATAGAAATTTCTGCTGATACCTGCAGGGAAATGCATCAAGCTGGAGGAGGACAGATTTTTGGCCATTAGGAGAGTCAAGTTTTAAGGGGAGCAGCTGCAAAGTGGAGCAGAGGCCACAAATGGATCAGCTACGGTCGCACTGAATGAACGGGCTCAAGGGGCTGTCTGATCTACTTCTGCACTCACATTGATCAGATAAAGTGGAACAAGATGCCAGAGGGGTGGCAGAAGCCAATACAGTTACAATGTTTAAAAAGCCATCTAGACAGATATTTGAATAGGAAATAAACAGAGGATCTAATCCAAGCAAATGCAATTAGGGTAGACATACACCAGAATCAAAAATCAGAATTTATTGTTATGAACAAGTCATGAAATTCAGTGTTTGTGACAGCATCGAAGTGCAAACATTCACATTATAACCATCTTATAACATTACTATAAAAAAAATTTAAAATAACAGTACACAAAAATTAAGGCAGTGTCTGTGGTTCATTAATCATTCAGGAACCTGATGGCAGCAGGGAAGAAGCTGTCCTTTGTGCCGCTGGCTGTTCATCTTTAGGGTCCTGTACCTTTTTCCCCAATGGGAGCAGAGTGAAGAGGGCATGGCTTGGGTGGTGGGGGTTGAGGATAGAGGCTGCTTTTTAAAGTCACCGCCTCATGTAGATGAATGGAGTGAAGTCTGGTGCCTGTGATGTCGCAGGCCGAGTTAACAATCCTCTGGAGCTTTTTGTTGTCCTGAGATTTGGTGCCTCCATAATCAGACAGTGATGCAACCAGCCAGAATGCTCTTCATGGTACACCTGTAGAAGTTTTCAAAAGGCTTCGGTGATGAAGTATACTCTCAAAGTACAGCCGTTGGTGAATTGCATCAACATGGAGACTCCAGGACAGATCCTCAAGAGATGTTCACACCCAGGAATTTGAAGCTCTTGATCCTCTCCATGACTGATCCCTCAATGAGGACTGGGTCGTGTTCCCCTGACTTCCTCCTGGAGTCCACAATCATCTTTCGGGCAAGGTTGTTGGAGTGATCGTGGACAGCATGAAGGAGTTTGGCTGGTTCTGTGCTGGGCAGGATTCTTCAGCTGTGGTTTGGTGACTCTGAAGCACCTATGCCACACTAATGGCAATTCCTATTGGCAGGATTGTAATCACATGGAAACAGTGGCCCAATAGCATTGCAAAATCAGTGGCAGTAAACAGTGCTTTTTGCAGCGCAGCTCCCGTCTTGGTACAGTTTGTGAAAGGGGAAACCATCACAGGGCTTTAGGAAAGAACAGGGGATTGGAATTAATTGAATTGCGGGCAGAGGGATGAAGTTAGGCAAAAGTCGGTCTTAAATTCAATGGCATGAATATCAATTTTTCAAATTTTAGATAATACCTGGTTCTTTTCCTTCTTTAAATACTCCCATTCATAATTTTGTCTCTAACCTTGACCTCACTTTCAGTGTTGTGAGCAGTTTTGGGCTCCTCATTTAAGATGTGTTGAAGTCAGAGTGGGTTCAGAGGAGGTTGACTGGAATGGTTCCAGGAATGAAAGGATCATCACATGAGGAGCATTTGACAGCTCTTGGCCTGTATACATTGGAATTTAGTAGAATGGGGGGGTGGGGGGGGGAGAGAATCCCATTGAAACATTTTGAATGTTAAAAGGCATGGACGGAGTAGATGTAGAAAGGTTGTTTCCCTTGGTGGGAGAGTCGCAACTTCAGGACTGATGGGTGTCCACTTAGAACAGAAATGCAGAGGAATTTCTTCATTCAGAGGGTGGTAATTCTGTGGAATTTTTTTTGCCACAGGCAGTTGTGGTGGCCAGAGATTGATAGGTTCTTGATTAGCCATGGCTTCAGAGGTTATGGGCAAAGGCCAGGCAGTGGGGGCGAGGGGGGGAAAATGGATCAGCTCATGATTAAGTGGCAAGGCAGAATCGATGGGATAAATAACCTATTTATACACCTAAGTCTTATGGTCTTTCCCTCGCCCTGTGGTCTCCACCTTCTGTCCAATTCCCTATCACCTCTTAACCCCTCCCCAACCTCTTCCACCCCTAAGAGTTAATCAAGATTAAAGTAGGATGGAAAGGTATTAAGGGTCCCGCCCAAAAATGACGACTGCCATTTCTGTCCATGGACGCTGCCTGACTCGGAGTTCCTCCCTCACTTCATTGTTTGCTTGAACCATTCAGCCCAAGATCAAGGCTTCTCTCATCGAACTCTTGTTAAATTAATTAAAATAAATTAAAACCACAATGAAGGTAAACTCAGTGGGTCAAACAGCAGACTTTTTAAAATCGCCAACATGAAGATACATAACCAATGTTTTGGGCTTAAGCCCTTTCATTATCTTTATCTTGGCGATATAAAGTCTGCTGTTTGACCCACTGAGTTTCTCTTGCATTAGGATTTTACTTTAATCATGGCAACTGCAGGCTTTTGTGCTTTGAGTGTACAAGAGAACGGATTTTCATGTAAAAGAACTGAAAATGTCACCTGGTTCTTTTCCTTCGTCGATCTCTGTCGGACTTCCTCCCAGAACACTAGCCACATACTTGGCAGTCTTTACTTCAGAAGCACTTGCACCCACACCTTTCCAGAGGAACATCTCATTTTGGGTCTTCAGCACAAATGCATCATTGCAGTTTAAAAACTTGGCATCACTAATCACCTGCAAATCACAAGAACAAGTGAGCAAATGCCTACCACGATAACAGCAGTCCAAAAACTTACAAAATTTCCCTCAACATTATGAAAATTAAAAATGTTGAGGCATTCTCATATTTCTTAACGCTATGGGAGACCTTTGAGCCCATTGATACGATGCTGGCTCTCAGAACGGTCACCATTTATTTGCATGGGTTGAAAAGTGGCAGGAGCTGCAGGCACAGGGCTGCGCACCACATGTAATACAGTCGATTTGACTTCATTGAGGCTTTGACTCTGATCCCACCGTGCATCAATTTGAACATTAGGACAGGTATGGGCACCACTAGCGACACTCGTCTCACTGAGCCAACAGGATTTTGTGGTCACTTAACCCTTTGGACTGAGTCCCAGTTTCAAGGGACTACCAGCAAGTGCACATGTCCCCATTTTCTGGGAAGAGTTTTATACCCAACCACCTCCTGGTTCAATCAGGTGTTCCTACTGTGGTTTATCCATGAACCCAGTCTGGAGTATACATTATGAAAGGTTAAAAAATGGCCAGAGTCCAAATGGTTAAGAGTAGCACTAGACAGCATGTTTTCAGAACAGCTAAACTGCCAGAAACTTTGTTCTTTACTGATGGACCCATCTCTGAAAACAACCAGCCACCCCTGTCACTTAAGAGCAATGTTGTTAGCTAATCCCCTGGGACACCCACACCAGTGGCAGGTGGCCATTCTAAATGTGGACCAGAAGGCAAACTCTCCAACCTCTCAACCCCTCTCGTTCCCCACTCCTCCATCCTTTCCTTTTTATGTAATATTTTACATATCATTTCAGACATATTTAACAATCAACCATCATACCCTATACAAATCAAGAGAACCCCTCCCCTTTATACAAGTCCTATTAAACAGAGAAAGAACAGAAAAAAGAAACAAAAACATCCTATTGTCAGTGCGTTCAGTAAAACATAAGGAGATATGATAATACCACAGTATTAAAATCCTTAGAGGTCTACTGGCAAGCCAGTAGCAAATGTAACCCTATATTAGCACCAGTGAGGTACCTGTATGATCTAAATAAGGCTGCCAGAATTTTAGGAAGGCATTATATCCCTTCCTAAAATTGTAGGTGACCTTTTCAAGTGGGATGCAGCTATTCATCCCCGAAGACCACCTATCCACAAGTAGATGGGAGTCAGTCTTCATATTATTGCTGTATACTCCTGGCCACACATAAGGCAATTTCTGTGAAATTAATTTGAGAATTAGTTAGTGATCTACCAACTGTGGTCAAATTCCCCAGAAGTCAAAGCTCTAGGTCAACTGGGAAGGTGACTCTTGTAATCTTGCTTAAGGTGTCACGGAGGTTGTTCCAGAAGGGCCTCACTTTGGTGCAAAGCCAGGTAGAATGCAAAAAGGAACCAACCTTTTACACCACACCCAAAACACATCTCTGATACTTCAGGTGAGGTACAGTTGATGGAGAAAATTATAATGGACCAATCTGTACCAGGCATTGATAGTAGCCATCAAACTTCCCTGACACAGATCTGATCAGAGTTGTTTGTCAATTGTTGCGACCAAGTCTGACCCCCATCTCACCCTAGATTTAAGCAAACCTGGCTTTGGATTTTCACTCATCAATAAAAAAAAATATTCTAGAAATAAACATAATTTCCTTCATGGAGTAGTCCTCCATCCTTATCATTAGATCAAAACTAGAAAAGGTCAGCTCTGCCAACAATTATTTCAGATTTCCACCAGCTGCAGTATTTTATTTTTAACCAATCATACTTACTTTGTTCAAACCTTGGACACAATGCATTGTATTGGGATAGAGGCCACGAATCAATAGCAAAAGATATTCTTCCCAGTTCATTTACCTCAACAGCCCTGGAGGCTCCTGTCAAGCTTTTCCTGATGTGGAAAAGTCGGATTGGTGCCGCAGCGGTCTGGCCACCTTTCCTCGAGGTCCCACCAAGGTGCACAATGAGTGGTTTGTCTTTAAACAAGCTGAGCAGATGAGGTGGCTCCTGGCCCTGAGTCACTTGTACCTGGAAAAGAAAAGGCAGCACTTTTCTACTAACAGTTACGATGTCAACAATATAGCTTCAGTTTGGAACTACAGGAAGCAAAAACAATTACAGGTAGATGGTGGTAGTGAAAAAGCTATGGAACTATTCTACGACTTCATGGGGGGGGAGGGGAAAGGGGGGGGAGGGAAAGGGGGGGAGGGAAAGGGGGGGAGGGAAAGGGGGGGAGGGAAAGGGGGGGAGGGAAAGGGGGGAGGGAAAGGGGGGGGAGGGAAAGGGGGGAGGGAAAGGGGGGGGAGGGAAAGGGGGGGAGGGAAAGGGGAGGGAAAGGGGAGGGAAGGGGGGAGGGAAAGGGGGGGAGGGAAAGGGGGGGAGGGAAAGGGGGGGAGGGAAAGGGGGGGAGGGAAAGGGGGGAGGGAAAGGGGTTTAAGCAATTTCATGGAAGAATTGTTATTTCAATGTGATATTAAATAAAATCAGGGTTGTTAATAAAAACTGCACTTCACCTACCCCGAAAGGGAGAATGGCTCCAGGGATTGCTGAACAATCCACTTCCCTCTCACTAATGTTCATTCAGCTGCATTAAACAAATGCACCTGGATCACATTTAGTTCCAGGTGCATTAGAAGATGTCAACTGTCCTAATGAAGTGAAGGGGATAGGATTTGGAAGGTGCTCCTCAATAAAATTGCATTGGCAAGCAGGGGACACCATGGCTGGATTGTAATTATTGGATTGATTGTAGAGTGGCACAACACAGTCAAACCTCCTGTCCTACCAATAGATCAGTGCACACACTCGTTACCAGTGTGAAGTGTACTGTACAGAATCAACACTACCAAATACAAAGACCACTTAGAAAACTGTATTCATTTTAAACACGTTGTTTTCATTCAAGTTGTCAGAAGAATGCATTCAAATTCACCCTTTTATTTCTGCAGCTCATCAAAGCAGAGAATATGCTGCCCTTCCCTCAGCAGTTTCAAACTAGTCTCTTGAGTGATCCTCCACTCTCACTGAGCTCGTGATTTTGTACACAGAAATAACAGAGTAAATAATAAGGGTTAAAAGTACCTGGACAGGCAAACCTTGCATCTCATTATCAAGGTCAATTGTGAGGATTGCTGATGCTCCCAGCTCATCCTTTGAAGCTTTGTTGCCTTGCCTTCAAAAGTAAACAATTTTTTTTAAATTAAAAAGCAACTTGCTGAAAAGAACTCTGGGTTGGAGCCCTTCATCGAAGGTTTGAGTCCAGAGGCAGCCAGTATAGTGAGGACAGGATGAGAGGTTTAGACAAGAGCCAGTAGCGGATTGGTGCACCAGGGAAAGTTGAAGGATATCAGACAGAAGGGGAGGCAGAGCCAGTTGATTGGGAGGTGGCAAAAAGAGAAAGCAAACAAGAGCGAAAGAGTGAGCACGAGGGGAACCACTGTTATATGGTGATTGGCTACTGCCAGCTGGATACACCTCCCGAGACCAATCCTACCCATTGCCCCTTTGCATGCTCACCAATCTACCTGCTATGATCAGTTGAGGAGGTTGACTGCTGCTCCAGTCTACAGTCAATAAAAGCCTACCAGTTTCACAACCCGTCTTTTGTGGTAATTGATGGTGCATCAATTATATTTTTCAAAGAAAATGGAGCTATACGCGAAACCAGACACACTCAACATCTACTCTTGATCCTCTTGACACCCAAACACATTCAAACTCTGGCTATGTTGCTTTGAGGACTTCCTGACAGTGACTGTGAACATTGTTAACATGGAAGAGGACAGATTGAAACTCCTCACAAGTCAAACCCTGGTCTTCCCAATGATCAAAGACTCCAAATCGTATCTGGAAGGCCATAGGTACACTGAAGGTCCAGTATTGCAGAAGGGTGAACGAGGTCTGTGCACAGCATCTCCTGGCCACCAGGAAGGAGTGACTTGGTGAGTCGAGTATCAAGTACCTTCGGGCTCTCCACAGGGTGTTCAGTACTGCAGGGGAAAAAAGTGAAGGCGGCCATCTTAGGAACTCGGGGCCCTCGGAGTCTGACAGCAAGTCCATATTGGTCTCCATCACCCTGAACCAAGAGGGACCACATGAACCCATCAGGTCCATGATGGACATTTAGGTAAATGGGCATGTAACGAATTGTTTGTTTGATAGTGGGAGTACGGAAAGCTTTATTCACCCTGATACTGCTAAGTGCCCATCCCTTGAAGTGCGGCCAGTCAGCCATATCACTCATGTCCAAATCCCATATGGCAGATGTCCACAGGTCCTATATTGTGTATTTGTAAACTACACCTCCAACGGTCAAACATTTTAGGCTCCTCGCTATGCTGCAGCTCTGCGCCCTCTTGCTACTGGGGCTAGAGTTCCAGTGCCAACTTGAGTGTTACATTGGCGTTTGATGGGCCCCAGCCCCCCTCCTCACCTTTGCAATAGATGGCCCCTCTGCCATGACTTGTTGGCTCTCGACCGCTGTTAGTGAACCTCAACCCCAACAGCAAGCTGGTGGCCACCAGGTGCAGGCGATTCTGCGCCACAGACAAAGCATTCATCAAGTCAGTGGTGCAACATTTGTTGGGTGAAGGCATTATCGAAGCTCGCATTAGTCCCTGGAGAGCCCAGATGGTTTTAGTAAAGAACAGGGCGTCTATAGCCAGACCATCAATCAGTACTCACAACTTGACACCTCCTGAGACTGATCCTACCCATAACCCCTTTGCATGCTTCCCAGTTGTCCTTCCATGATCAGTTGCTCCAGTCTATAATCAATAAAAGCTCATCACTTTCACAACCTCAATCTTTCATGACAATCTGGGGTGAGAGAGAGCACGCGACAGCAGAATTAATAAAATAAAACTGTCAGGTAGACAAAGCAACTTTGGAAGAGGGGAATTGTGGAAAGAAATGCCATCAACACTGGAATCTGATGAGGTGATAATGGAAATGGTTAGGGAAGGGGTGAAGGACAGATATGACCAGATGGAATCAGAGGAAATCCTGTCAGAGAAATGAATTTTGCTTTTCAGTGGTTGTCCTGGCCAATGTTACATTTGTCTGTAAGCTGGAGGAGGATTACCAGGTATAAATGAGATGATGGTCTTTGGCACCCAATTTGTAGGTGTACAGGATAATGTAGCAATCTCCACCATAGAACTGCCCATACAGTGAATGGTCCACAGGCTGCTTTCCTAACTTCTCAATTCGCCAGATCTGTAGTGAAAAGGGAAGGACATATTTTCATCCACGTTACCAACCCTGGAGCATTGTAGTTGAAGGTGTTAAAATTCTGCACAATTGACATTACCTGGACCTTGCCTGACCCATCGTCTACCATATTGTATTGAGCAGCCATGGCTGGGGACTCGTGAAGCTTTTTGGTGTCAAAGGGAACGGATTTGATTTTGGCAATACTGCCAATAGTGTACACTTTGCCAAGCCCTTCAGTTTGGTTTACATACTTCCAGTCTGAAAAGAACTGAGTGAACAGTGCTGTCTCAGTATTCTCTGGAATTATTTCTATCTGTAAAACAAGGCAGCAAGAGTCAGGTTTATATTCATCCTATATACATTCAAACAACACAAATCATGAAGAAGTCAACAACTGTGCACCTTCCATTAGAAAAAGTGCACGACATCACGTCCTGCCGTCACGACATCACGTCCTGCCATCTCGATGAGCAGAATGTACGTGCTGAATCATTATACACACAATTTGGGTCATACTGGTGGCTTTTGACTAGTGGGGTATCAGGCAACCATTTGAATCTCCCCAATATTATATCAGGCACAGGGCTAGATTAATGTAGTAATGAAAGTAACATATGCTACAGGCCCCGGATTTTCAAGGGCCCCTGCATTTATATACTATGAATTACGAGAAACATTTTCATTTACATCTTTGTGCAGTGGCTACGAGATTCCACACTAATAGTCTGCGTTAATAACCCTGATTAAAAGTTATTATTTGGGGGGGGGGGGGGGGGGAAATTCGCTAACCTTAAGGGGAACACCACTGTCCTTGCCCGAATGCCTCGCTCCTAGCCCCCAGCTCCACGCACTTCCACCCCCCAACCCCTCATGGCCGGCCACCCGTCTAATCAGCTGTCCACCTACCCATCTAATTCCCAACTCGGCAGCAGGGGTGCAGTGCTGCCAGAGTTCATCAGAGCGCTGCTTCAGCATCTGATCGGACCACTTCGGGACTGCCCCGACAACGGCTCAATGTGAGAGCAATGGCCGCCTTTGTTAACCATAAGCCCCCACGCAGCTGGAACTGTTCTGCCGACAACACTGCACCAGGGAAACAGTAGTTCCAGCTGCGTGGGGGAATTATGAATAACAAAGATGGCCATTGCTCCCCGTGTTGAGCAGGCCGCCGCCACTGCCCTAAGTAAGTTTTGTTTTATAAAAATGTTTGGAGGGGAGGAGGCATTCTCAGTGTAAGTGTGACTTGCAAGTGTAGGTGCAAAATGTGCAAGTTTGTTTTAGCTGGGGGGGGGGTGCAATTTCAGAGCTTGTTATAGGTGCTATGATCCATCCATAGACCAACGATAATCACTGAATATCATGAGAAAGCTACCATCATTTTGTCAAACATTCCAAAACAGATATGCTGGGTCAGCATCTGAAACTCTCTTGGGGGGCGTGGGGGGGAGAACCGCAGTCACACTTCCCCCTCACTGCACATGTGCCAGTTGGCACAATTTAGGGCCCCTTTAAAATAAATGCTACAGGTCCTTCAATCCTTAATCCAGCTCTGATCAGGCAGCTCCTTTAAAAAGGACAAGGATAATAGGGACAAAAATAAATAAATAATTGTGCCACTGGCTTCCACTGTGGTGACATGGGGTGCTTCAAGAATCTCAATCTAGCAACGAGGACCTTCAAAGCAAGCACTAAACTCCTCACTTTCTATACAAATGCCCCTATGACTGTTCCAAGTGGTGGGAAAGGATACCTAACTCTGCCTTACCCAATGGTACATGTCTGGCCAATTCGGGCTAAATATCTTAAATACAAATGGATGCAATACAACACAGCTTCTCTGACTATGGTCTGCACAACTGCAGAGCAGCTCAACGTTAAAAACTGTGGAAAGAAAAAGCAAAGTTCATGCGCTAGTCCAGTATTGTGCACACAGACTCACACATCCTACTAGATAACCACAGTTATATGGAAATAGAGCACTTCAGTTTTCAATGAAAGAGGAATTGAGCCCTTTCAGAGTCCCAGTGCAAGGGGAAATTGCAAGACTGCAAGATTTACCCCTAGAAAGCCTGCCTTAGGAGATACCAGATTCAAATAATTAACTAAAATGAACAAGAGGGCATTTACATGAAGAGGGCAGTTAGATTCCTCTCTACCTCCACCATTGATCCACATCTAGGGATCTTACCTGCTAAGCCAGCACAGCCTGACCATGTTGAATTATTTAAAGGTTTATGGGTGGAATTATCTTGATCACTTATGACCTACAGTGGAAAATGGCACAGGAATTCTGAGGTAGAAGGAAAGGAAAACCAGTTTGATTACATTTCCTGTCATTTCCATAGCACTACCATAGAGTAGGGCAGAATACGGAAGACATTTGAAAAGAGATTTCTCCCGCAATACTTACTGTCCTATTAGAAATTAAAATAAAGTAAAATGTCTTCTTTTTTAAAAAAAATGTGTGCTTGACCAAGATTTGATATTGTCACAGATTCTCATCATTGAAACCAGACCACAAAGGTTCTCAAGGCAAGGATTCTACTTTTATATTTAAAATGAGATACCACCAATCCTCTTATAAAGCAACAAAAATGGCTTTGACTGACATATGACATATTCAAGCATATTCCCAGTCATCCCCAATAGTCCCTCCAAGTAACCAGAGAAACTCTGGAAAGTGGCTCTTTACCTGCGTATGTTTTGAATATTTTTTTTTGTTTATGAAGTACTCGCAAATTTCAAATCCAACCTTGCGCTCAGACATGCTGGACTGCTTTCCTGCAGAAAGGATAACCATTTATTTATGAACTTTAGAGAAGATAATTACACTTTCACTCACGACCTGTGCAATTGTAAATCTCTCAATTCTAACATGGGCAGATGGAGTCAAAACACAGGAGAACAAATGCAAGAACAGATCAAGGCAAACCCATTGAAAACCAATAGGGGTTGGCTTTTCTTATGCTGTGTCCTTTTAGTCATTTGAAAGTTCTAAAATGGACAACGTACTCTTTAATTTAAAAACTCAAATTACTGCAATCAATTGACTGTTCCTGGGGCCTTATTTCAGAATTTTTCAAATTGATGCCTTTCTTCTAAAATGAGGATCTGCAAAGTTCCAGAAACACTTAAAGGTCATAATCAATGCATTTTGAAACCACATTGCCACAGATCTAATTTAGTATTTGGCATATTACATGCAGACAAACTGAAGGTGGACAGCAAAAATTAATCGAGCAGTGGTAAATCACGATTCCGTTATTGGAAGAATTAGTAAGTTTAAAAATGTACCAGTCCTTTAGAGGCATTCAACTAGAGAACACAACATTTCAGGCAAGTTGAGGGAAGACTTGGTTATTTTGTTTACATCAATAGTGGCAAATCAGTCCAAACCCCAATATTCTCAAAACCCAACACAGGTACAGCAAGGAAGGATTTATGGACACACAGAGTGCATGGAGTCAACAACAATTTGCTGGAGAAATGCATCAGGTTGAGCACCATTTGTGGAAGAAAAAGAACAGTCGACGTTTCGGGTCAGGACCCCTCATCAAGACTGGAAAGGGCTGTGTCTGCTTCCATGAGGAGCCTGACTTTGAAAGATGACAAGAATTACAAGAGGTAAAGATGTTCAGTGTTCCACCAGCAGCTTTTATCCCCATTTTATTTTGTATATGCTGCATTAAGAAACATTCCAGTTTGGTTAAAGCTCATTGTACGGCAGACTCTCCACAATACGCCCGTGTCTACAAAAGGCATAGGGTATAAAGGAAACAAAGATGCACAGGGAAGTAGGAGTAAACTACAAACATAATTGGTTGAGAAGGGAACGTACTAGTCCATTTCATAAGGAAGTGAAACCAGATCAGCGCAGGTTACACTTTGGCACGCACCCCGGTGGCGGGCACGCAATGAGCTGGTTCATGCTCTATTCAGCACACAGCCTGCACCGACTTGCTGGGTTAGCTCTGGGGATGAAGCATAGAAGTCAGCTCAGCAAGTTACACAACATCCTGTAATCAATGATGAGGAGGGGGCTGAAGGGATGGGGTCTGGTGAACCTACATCCAATGGGTTGCCCAATGCTGTGGTGGGGGGGGGTGGGGTGCGGCGCAGGCACAGAACACAGAGGCAGCAATGGCTTCCTCTCATCGCACGGACGTGACCCAATAAATACACGAGCAGCATCCATGTCTAAAATGGAGTTCCATCAACTTCCATCACATGCTCAACCAAAGTAATACATTTCCAGGCAGGAAGCTTTTAACTGAAACCATACCCCTCAGCACAGATCACAATGATACTCTGTTGTACCACTGCACTGCAGAAGTGAACTGGAGCCAACCGAGATAATGCCCACAGAGATCAGAGAAAAGAGAAAGTCACTGGTCTACTGCCCAAATATTCCCCCCCCACCCCCACATGAGAAGCCCCACTCTGCTGTGGCATAAAGTCGCTCCTGGGGTATCTACTTACATCGAGTCTCAAGGAAACTACAGGTTGGGCATCTTATCAATTTCATGTGTGCAAACAAATGCTTTCACTTGCACGGTTTCTATAGAGAAACAATCAGGTGGCAGAACAGTGGAGCCTGAATACAGTCCACGTAAATAAATAACAGGAATAAACTCCACCTTTGTCAGGTCCTCTTTTCTCAAGTGCTCCCTTGGGATTGAGGATGTCAACTCTACACCACGAATCAGAGGGGATTACAAATTTTATCTGTAAGAGATCCAAGAATCACACCGAATAAAATTACCCCTCGGGGAAATCTAAGTACACTTTGGATTAATATACAAGCCGTCCCTGGGGCCTTGGTGAAACACAGAACAAAAGACCATAAGATATAGGAGCAGAGGTTGAGGCTTTGTAAAGCACCAGTGAGACCTCGCTTGGAATATTGTGAGCAGTTTTAGGCTCCTCACTTAAGAAAGGATGTGCTGGCATTGGAGAAGGTTCAAATAGGCTCACAAGGACTTTTAAAAAAAAATTTAGACATACAGAACAGTAACAGGCCATTTCAGCCCATGAGTCTATGCTGTCCAATTAACTTACACCCCCAGTACATTTTGAAGGGTGGGAGGAAACCAGAACTCCCAGAGAAAACCCACAGACACTGGAGAATGTACAAACTCTTTACACAGCATGTAATCCAAACCCTGGTCCCCAATCACTGGCTCTGTAATAGTGTTGCGTTAACCACTACACCAACTATGCCACCCAATTAACTTACAACCCCCGGTGCATTTTGAAGGGTGGGAGTAAACTGGAGACCCCAGAGAAGACCCACAGAGACACGGGGAGAACGTACAAACTCCTTACAGATGCGTGGGATCCAAACCCCGGTCACTGTAACGGTGTTGTGCTAACCACTACGTCAACCATGCCACTCCCAATTCCCAATCCTCATTTAGGAGGATTCCAGGAATGAAAGGGTTATCATATGAGGAGCGATTAACAGTTCTTTGCCAGTATTCATTGAAATTTAGGAAAATGAGTGCGATCTCATTGAATGATTTCAAATGGTATGGACAGAGTAGATGTAGAAAGGTGGTTTTCCACTGTGAGAGAGTCTAGGACAAGTGGGCACAACTTCAGGATTGAAGGGTGTCAGTTTACCATAGAAATGTAGAGGAAATCTGTGGGATTTGTTGCCTCAGGCCGTTGTGAAAGCCAAGTGATTGGATGTATTGAAGAGAGATTGATTGGTTCTTGATTAGCCAGGGCATCAAAGGCTATGGTGAGAAGGCTGGGCAGTGGGGCTATGGGAAAATGGACCAGCTCATGATTAAATGGTGCAGGCCAGACCCGATGGGTTGAATAGCCTTTTTCTGCTCCTATATCTTATGGTCCTCTAAGCAGGCCATTCAGCCCATCCAGTCCACTCCACCATTCCATCATGAGCTGATCCACTCTCCTACTCATTCCCACACCCCTGCCCTTTCCCTATAACCTTTGATACCCTGACTATTCAGATGGCTATCAATCTCTCCCTTAAATGCTCTCAACAACTTGGCCTCCACAGCTGCCAGTGGCAGCAAATTCCAGAGGTTCTCCTTTCTCTCCTAAAGGAATTCCTCCATTTTGGTTTTAAATGGTCACCCTTCAATCCTGAAGTTGTGTCCTCTTGTTCTCGACTCCCCTAACCATGGAAACAACATTGCCACATATATGGTGCCCAGGCCTTTCAACATTAGAGATACTTCTGTAAGGTCCCCCTCCCATTCTTCTGAATGCCAAGGAATTCAGTCCAAGAGCCCTCAATGTTCCTCATATGCTTCATTCCAGGAATCATTCTTGTGAATCTTCTCCAAAGCCACCACATCCTTTCTGAATAAGGAATTTAAAACAGTGCCCCTGTACTCCAAGTTACAAATTCTCAAAGGTCAAGGCACTTGGACTGGTCGGTAGGGTATGCAAGACAAATTACTGATGTTGAATCCAAACATACTCTCATCGAATCAGATTTTAAAAATTATCAATGGGAATGGAAGTAACTTATGACATATAATAGACCCCATCTCAAGAATAGTGTCCCATGAATTGAAATTTTATTTTGATTCTCATCAACAAGATTGAGTAGTTGCTGGCAGGAACTTATTGCATTCAATTCTGCTTGCACAATGAGGTGATGATCATGGGGCACCTTGTACTAATGAAGTCTTGGTGACAGAAATACTCCCACAGACCTTCAGCATTTTGACTCGAGGATAAAGAAATAAAACAGGATCATGTGCAACTAGGAATACGATTGAAGGATGTTGTCGCTCTGTGCCCTTTACGAATTTTCCAAAGTATTGTCAAAGAACGTTAGATGGTCTGGCAGCCACACTGGGGAATGCAGTGAGTGTTTAAGGCTGAAATATCAAATTAGACTGGGATGGGTTGAGCTCCTTAAATTTTGTTGAACACCAGCCTTCCAGGCTACAGAGGAATATCCTTCTCACTCTCAAGCTGAGCCTTTTGGGTAGTGGAAAAAAAGCACTGAGATGTCAGAGGGCGTCATTTTCTGTCAAGCTGAGCCTTTTGGGTAGTGGAAAAAAGCAGAGATGTCAGAGGGCGTCATTTTCTGCCAGTTAACCAGCCTCTGATCTCTTCTTGGTGCCAGATTTACTGGCTAATCCAGTAAAGTTTCTGGTTAACCTCAACTTGAAATCTTCCCATCAACTTGGCCTCCACAGCCATCTATGAAAACAAATTCTATAGATTCACCAGCCCTGACTGAATAAACCGATCACCTTTGTTCTGAAGGGACATCCTTTTAATCTGAGGCTGCACTCTCTGGTCCAAGACTTTTCTTTTTTTTTAATTTTTTATTTTTCACACCATAAATCACAATAGCCATGATATACACTTTTTCTTTTCCACACATTTACAGTGACTTTTTCTCCCCCCCCCCCCCCCCCCCTCACCCCCCTCATCCATTTTAGGTATACAATCTAGGTTGCATTAATTCAGTCAGACAATGTTGTCATTCAACAAAAATACACCAGAAATTCTACTGAGTCCATTCTTTTCTTTTCTTCTCCTTCCATCAACTTAGGTAATGATTGTCCCCAGTAGGTTTTCGCTATTGTATTTAATGTAAGGCTCCCATACTTGTTCGAATATTTCAATATTATTTCTTAAACTATATGTTATTTTTTCTAATGGAATACATTTATTCATTTCTATATACCATTGTTGTATTTTCAAATTATCTTCCAATTTCCAGGTTGACATAATACATTTTTTTGCTACGGCTATCTTGACAAATCTTTTTTGTGCATCTTCCAAGTCAATTCCAAATTCTTTATTTTTTATGTTACTTAGGAGAAAGATCTCTGGATTCTTTGGTATATTGTTTTCTGTTATTTTATTTAATATCTGATTGAGATCATCCCAAAATTTTTCTACTCTCTCACATGTCCAGATTGCATGAATTGTTGTTCCCCTTTCTTTTTTACATCGAAAACATCTATCAGATACTGTTGGGTCCCATTTATTTAACTTTTGCGGTGTAATGTATAGTCTGTGTAACCAATTATATTGTATCATACGCAGCCTCGTATTTATTGTATTTCTCATCGTTCCAGAACATAATTTCTCCCATGTTTCCTTTTTTATCTTTATATTTAAATCTTGTTCCCATTTTTGTTTAGTTTTACCATTTGTTTCCTCATTCTCCTTTTCTTGCAGTTTGATATACATATTTGTTATAAATCTTTTGATTAACATTGTATCTGTAATCACATATTCAAGGTTACTTCCCTCTGGTAAACTCAAATTGCTTCCTAATTTATCTTTCAAGTAGGATCTCAGTTGGTAATATGCCAGCGCTGTATCTCCAGTTATATTGTACTTATCTCTCATTTGTTCAAAGGATAAGAATCTACTTCTTGAAAAACAATTTTCTATTCTTTTAATCCCTTTTTTTTCCCCATTTTCTAAAGGAAAGGTTGTCTATTGTAAAAGGGAGTAGCTTATTTTGCGTCAATATTAGTTTTGGTATTTGATAATTTATTTTATTTCTTTCTACATGAATCTTCTTCCATATATTGAGGAGATGGTGTAATACTGGAGAAGTTCTATGTTGTACCAATTTTTCGTCCCATTTATATAATATATGTTCAGGTATCTTTTCCCGTATTTTATCTAATTCTAGTCTCGTCCAGTCTGGTTTTTCCCTTGTTTGATAAAAATCTGATAGGTACCTTAATTGTGCGGCTCTATAATAATTTTTGAAGTTTGGCAATTGTAAGCCTCCTTGTTTATACCATTCTGTTAATTTATCTAGTGCTATCCTCGGTTTCCCCCCTCTCCATAAAAATCTCCTGATTATTTTCTTTAACTCTTTGAAGAATTTTTCTGTCAGTTGTATTGGCAATGCCTGAAATAAGTATAGTATCCTTGGAAAAATGTTCATTTTAATACAGTTTATCCTTCCTATCAGTGTTAGTGGTAGCTCTTTCCAATGCTCTAAATCGTCCTGTAATTTTTTCATTAGTGGATTGTAATTGAGTTTATATAATTGGCCTAGATTTTTGTTTATTTGCACACCTAGGTATCTTATTGCCTGCATTTGCCATCTGAATGGGGATTCCTCCTTAAATTTTGAGAAATCCGCGTTATTCATAGGCATTGCTTCACTTTTATTTACGTTTATCTTGTATTCCGACACTTCTCCATATTCCTTCAATTTCTTATATAATTCTTTTATTGATAGTTCTGGTTCTGTTAAGTACACTATCACATCATCCGCAAATAGACTGATTTTATATTCCCTGTCTTTTATTTTTATTCCTTTTATATTATTATCTATTCTTATCAATTCTGCTAGTGGTTCTATAGCTAGCGCAAACAATAATGGTGATAGTGGGCATCCCTGTCGCGTTGACCTGCTTAAGTTAAATTGCTTTGATACATGTCCATTTACTGTCACTTTCGCTAACGGTCCCTCATATAATGCTTTAATCCAATTAATATACTTCTCCGGTAAACTGAATTTTTGCAATACTTTGAACAAGTAATTCCATTCTACTCTGTCGAAGGCCTTCTCTGCGTCTAAAGCAACTGCTACTGCCGGTGCTTTATTTCCTTCTACTGCATGAATTAAGTTAATAAATTTACAAATATTGTCTGTTGTGCGTCTTTTTTTGATAAATCCAGTTTGGTCTAAATTTACCATTTTCGGTACCTGTTCTGCTAATCTGTTTGCTAATAGTTTAGCTATTATCTTATAATCTGTGTTTAGCAGAGATATTGGTCTATATGACGCTGGTGAGAGTGGATCTTTCCCTTGTTTTAGTATCACTGTAATTATTGCTGTTTTACATGAATCTGGTAAGTTTTGTGTCTCATCAATCTGGTTGATTACATCCAGGAGGGGCGGTATTATTAGATTTTTAAATGTTTTGTAGAATTCTATTGGGAGTTCATCCTCTCCTGGTGTCTTATTATTTGGTAAATTTTTTATTATCTCTTTTATTTCTACTGTTCCAAATGGTTCTGTTAATTTATTTTGTTCCTCTATTTGTAGTTTTGGTAGTTCAATTTTAGTCAAAAATTCATCTATTTTCCCTTCTTTCCCTTCGTTTTCAGTTCGGTATAATTGTTCATAGAATTCTCTGAAGTTTTCCTTAATTTCTTTTGGATTATATGTAATTTGTTTGTCTTTTTTCCTTGTTGCCAATACCATTTTCTTAGTTTGCTCTGTCTTAAGCTGCCATGCTAAGATTTTGTGTGTTTTTTCACCTAGTTCATAATATTTCTGTTTTGTCTTCATTATATTCTTCTCCACCTTATATGTTTGTAATGTTTCATATTTTATTTTTTTATCCGCCAATTCTCTTCTTTTGGTTGTATCTTCCTTTTTTGCTAATTTTTTTTCTATGTTTATTATTTCCCTTTCCAACTGCTCTGTTTCCTGATTATAGTCCTTCTTCATCTTGGTTGCATAACTTATTATTTGTCCTCTAATGAATGCTTTCATTGCGTCCCATAGTATAAACTTATCTTCCACTGATTCCGTATTTACTTCAAAGTACATTTTTAATTGTTTTTCAATAAATTCTCTAAAATCCTGTCTTTTAAGTAGCATGGGGTTTAATCTCCATCTATACATTCTTGGAGGGATGTCCTCTTGCTCTATTGCCAATAACAGGGGTGAGTGGTCCGATAATAGTCTAGCTTTATATTCCGTTTTCCTAACTCTCCCTTGAATGTGGGCTGATAACAGGAATAGGTCTATCCTTGAGTATGTTTTATGTCTAGTCGAGTAGTATGAGTATTCCTTTTCTTTTGGGTTTTGTTTCCTCCATATGTCCACAAGTTTCATTTCTTGCATTGATTTAATTATAAATTTGGTTACTTTGTTCTTCCTGTTAATTTTTTTCCCCTGTTTTATCCATATTTGGATCCAAATTCAGATTGAAATCCCCTCCTATTAGTATGTTCCCTTGCGTATTAGCTACCTTCAAAAAGATATCTTGCATAAACTTTTGATCTTCTTCGTTAGGTGAATATATATTAAGTAGATTCCAAGGCTCCGAATATATCTGACATTTTATCATAACATATCTCCCTGCTGGATCTATTATTTCCTCTTCTATTTTAAATGGCACATTTTTGCTAATTAATATAGCCACTCCTCTTGCTTTTGAATTATACGATGCTGCTGTTACATGTCCTACCCAATCTCTCTTTAATTTCTTGTGCTCCAATTCAGTTAAGTGTGTTTCTTGGACAAATGCTATATCTATTTTTTCCTTTTTCAGTAAATTTAGTAGTTTCTTCCTTTTAATTTGGTTATGTATTCCATTAATATTTAGAGTCATATAGTTCAGCGTAGCCATTTTATATTTTGTTTATCTTCTCTTTCCGTTTTTCCATCATTACCTTTCCTCCTTTTCCATTTCTGTTTTCTTATTTTCAACTCTTTACCAGACAACATTCCTACAACATCCAACATTTTCCTTATTCTCCTATTTCTATCTTCTTTATCCCCAATCTCCCCTTCCCCTCCAGAGTTGTCCTTTATCCCTTGTCGGACAACCACATCTCCCCTCTCCATTTGGATTTGCGAATCCACTCACAAGCGTCAACTGATTTTGCAGTGACCGCTCTTTTCCCCCACCCAGCCCCCCCCAGAAAAGATTTCACTTTTTATATGTCACAAAGGTTACTCTTTTAATTCCCTCCTTATTCTCTCTATTCCATTATCTTCCCTTATTAATTCTTGTCTATACTATCTATGTTTTCCTCTAATTACAGATACTTTCACGTATGCCCATTGTCTCTATTCACTCTTATACCTCTTTACCCGCATACATATCAATCGTGGTCATTTTTACCCTCATTACCCGTCTTCATCCCTCAGTCTATTTTTGTCTTTACCCACATACATATCAATCGTGATCATTTTTGCTCTCATTACCCGTCTTCATCCCTCAGTCTATTTTTGTAATTGTTCTGCAAATTTTCGTGCTTCTTCTGGATCCGAGAACAGTCTGTTTTGTTGTCCTGGAATAAATATTTTCAATACCGCAGGATGCTTCAGTGTAAATTTATATCCTTTCTTCCATAAAATCGCTTTTGCTGTATTGAACTCTTTTCTCTTCTTTAGGAGTTCAAAGCTTATATCTGGATAAATGAAGATTTTTTGCCCTTTATACTCCAGTGGTTTGTTGCCCTCTCTTACTTTTTCCATTGTCTTCTCCAGTACCTTTTCTCTTGTAGTATATCTTAGGAATTTTACTACAATAGATCTTGGTTTTTGTTGTGGTTGTGGTTTAGGGGCCAATGCTCTATGTGCCCTTTCTATTTCCATTTCTTGCTGTAGTTCTGGACATCCTAGGGCCTTAGGGATCCATTCTTTTATAAACTCCCTCATATTCTTGCCTTCTTCATCTTCCTTAAGGCCCACTATCTTTATGTTATTTCTTCTGTTATAATTTTCCATTATATCTATTTTTTGGGCTAGTAATTCTTGTGTCTCTTTAGTTTTTTTATTAGATTCCTCCAATTTCTTTTTTAAGTCTTCTACCTCCATTTCTGCTGCTATTGCCCGTTCTTCCATCTTGTCCATTTTTTTTCCCCATTTCTGTTAAGGTCATATCCATTTTATTTATTTTCTTTTCTGTGTTGTTTATTCTTCTTCTTAAATCATTGAATTCCTGTGTTTGCCATTCTTTAAATGACTCCATGTATCCTCTAACAAGAGCAAGTATATCCTTTACCTTGCCTTTCCCTTTATCTATTTCACTGTATTCTTCCTCTTCTTCTTCCTCTGGGTTGGCCATCTGTTGTTTCTTTGATGCCCTTTCCTCCTCTTCTTTCTTGTTTCCATTGTCTTCTGTGGTCTCTTCTTGCTGCAGGTGTTCTGCAGCTGTCGTTGCCGGCTGTGGAGATCGACTCCCCAGCTGGTCCCCCCTCCCGTCGGTGTGTTTTTTTTCATGCGCATGCACGGTTGCGCACTTTTACTCGGCTCTGTGAGCCATTGTTGTAGTTCTTTTTCTACCGACCTGAGGTAGTGGGGTCCTCTCTCCACAGCGGGCCTCTTCGGACAGGTAAGGCCTTCACCTTTTTCCTCCGTTGTCTTCTCTTCCTCTCTTCTTTCCGTTGATTTTGATTTTTCTCCTTTTGTCTCCATCTTCTTTCCACCTTTATACTCACTTTTCTTTAACTTGTATTTCTGTGCCTTTGTATTTTCTCTTGTTTTTCCCGACTTTTCTGAAGAGGGCTGGAGTTCACCGTCCGGCCACTACTCCATCACGTGACTCCTCCCGGTCCAAGACTTTTCCATGTCCATCCTATCCAGCTCTTTCAGTATTCTTCAATAGAACCCCCACCAAAAACACATCCTTCTAAACTCCAGAGAGTGCAAGGCCCAATGCCGTCAAATGTTCCTCATACATCAACCCCTCATCTCCAGGAACATGCTCCTTTGGACCCTCTCCAAAACCAGCACATCCTTCATTAGTTATGGAGCCCAGAACCGTTCACAATATGATTTTGTTATTTGGCCAACACCTTATAGAGCCTCAGCATTACATCTTTACTTTATAATCTACTCCTCTCAAAATGAAAGTTAACATTACATTTGCCTTCCCTTTTTAATTTAAAAAAAGGCCGAGTTGCCACTTTGTCCAGCATCCCTCACAGAAGCCCACAGCACCTGGTTTTACTAGAGTGTCTCCCCTCCAAGGGTTGACAAGGCCTGTGCCTGCTTGACTTCCAAGATCAAACAATCTCAAACGTATTCATGCTATGAGGACTTATGGCTCATTTGCCTTCCTTACTACTGACTCAACCTGCAAGTTAATCTTTCAGGAATCCTGCCAAGTCCTTTTTGAACCTCTGCATTCTGAATGATCCCCTCATTTAGAAAACAGATTAGCATGTAATAATTTTTAGGGTAAAATTTAGCAGGTCGAATACTACAGGGAGACCCTGACTTATGATGAAGTTCTGTTCTGGGACTTGAATCATATGGTTAAAATTATTGCAAGTCAGGGTCAACCTGTACCTGTAGCATTCCGGCTTGTCGCTGCCGGCCCAGGAAGTTGATATCCACGCTCTTCCTGGCAACTCGGGGCAGCGGCGAAACCTGGCAACTCGGGGCAGCGGCGAAACCTGGCAACTCGGGGCAGCGGCGAAACCTGGCAACTCGGGGCAGCGGCGAAACCTGGCAACTCGGGGCAGCGGCGAAACCTGGCAACTCGGGGCAGCGGCGAAACCTGGCAACTCGGGGCAGCGGCGAAACCTGGCAACTCGGGGCAGCGGCGAAACCTGGCAACTCGGGGCAGCGGCGAAACCTGGCAACTCGGGGCAGCGGCGAAACCTGGCAACTCGGGGCAGCGGCGAAACCTGGCAACTCGGGGCAGCGGCGAAACCTGGCAACTCGGGGCAGCGGCGAAACCTGGCAACTCGGGGCAGCGGCGAAACCTGGCAACTCGGGGCAGCGGCGAAACCTGGCAACTCGGGGCAACGGCGAAACCTGGCAACTCGGGGCAACGGCGAAACCTGGCAACTCGGGGCAACGGCGAAACCTGGCAACTCGGGGCAACGGCGAAACCTGGCAACTCGGGGCAACGGCGAAACCTGGCAACTCGGGGCAACGGCGAAACCTGGCAACTCGGGGCAACGGCGAAACCTGGCAACTCGGGGCAACGGCGAAACCTGGCAACTCGGGGCAACGGCGAAACCTGGCAACTCGGGGCAACGGCGAAACCTGGCAACTCGGGGCAACGGCGAAACCTGGCAACTCGGGGCAACGGCGAAACCTGGCAACTCGGGGCAACGGCGAAACCTGGCAACTCGGGGCAACGGCGAAACCTGGCAACTCGGGGCAACGGCGAAACCTGGCAACTCGGGGCAACGGCGAAACCTGGCAACTCGGGGCAACGGCGAAACCTGGCAACTCGGGGCAACGGCGAAACCTGGCAACTCGGGGCAACGGCGAAACCTGGCAACTCGGGGCAACGGCGAAACCTGGCAACTCGGGGCAACGGCGAAACCTGGCAACTCGGGGCAACGGCGAAACCTGGCAACTCGGGGCAACGGCGAAACCTGGCAACTCGGGGCAACGGCGAAACCTGGCAACTCGGGGCAACGGCGAAACCTGGCAACTCGGGGCAACGGCGAAACCTGGCAACTCGGGGCAACGGCGAAACCTGGCAACTCGGGGCAACGGCGAAACCTGGCAACTCGGGGCAACGGCGAAACCTGGCAACTCGGGGCAACGGCGAAACCTGGCAACTCGGGGCAACGGCGAAACCTGGCAACTCGGGGCAACGGCGAAACCTGGCAACTCGGGGCAACGGCGAAACCTGGCAACTCGGGGCAACGGCGAAACCTGGCAACTCGGGGCAACGGCGAAACCTGGCAACTCGGGGCAACGGCGAAACCTGGCAACTCGGGGCAACGGCGAAACCTGGCAACTCGGGGCAACGGCGAAACCTGGCAACTCGGGGCAACGGCGAAACCTGGCAACTCGGGGCAACGGCGAAACCTGGCAACTCGGGGCAACGGCGAAACCTGGCAACTCGGGGCAACGGCGAAACCTGGCAACTCGGGGCAACGGCGAAACCTGGCAACTCGGGGCAACGGCGAAACCTGGCAACTCGGGGCAACGGCGAAACCTGGCAACTCGGGGCAACGGCGAAACCTGGCAACTCGGGGCAACGGCGAAACCTGGCAACTCGGGGCAACGGCGAAACCTGGCAACTCGGGGCAACGGCGAAACCTGGCAACTCGGGGCAACGGCGAAACCTGGCAACTCGGGGCAACGGCGAAACCTGGCAACTCGGGGCAACGGCGAAACCTGGCAACTCGGGGCAACGGCGAAACCTGGCAACTCGGGGCAACGGCGAAACCTGGCAACTCGGGGCAACGGCGAAACCTGGCAACTCGGGGCAACGGCGAAACCTGGCAACTCGGGGCAACGGCGAAACCTGGCAACTCGGGGCAACGGCGAAACCTGGCAACTCGGGGCAACGGCGAAACCTGGCAACTCGGGGCAACGGCGAAACCTGGCAACTCGGGGCAACGGCGAAACCTGGCAACTCGGGGCAACGGCGAAACCTGGCAACTCGGGGCAACGGCGAAACCTGGCAACTCGGGGCAACGGCGAAACCTGGCAACTCGGGGCAACGGCGAAACCTGGCAACTCGGGGCAACGGCGAAACCTGGCAACTCGGGGCAACGGCGAAACCTGGCAACTCGGGGCAACGGCGAAACCTGGCAACTCGGGGCAACGGCGAAACCTGGCAACTCGGGGCAACGGCGAAACCTGGCAACTCGGGGCAACGGCGAAACCTGGCAACTCGGGGCAACGGCGAAACCTGGCAACTCGGGGCAACGGCGAAACCTGGCAACTCGGGGCAACGGCGAAACCTGGCAACTCGGGGCAACGGCGAAACCTGGCAACTCGGGGCAACGGCGAAACCTGGCAACTCGGGGCAACGGCGAAACCTGGCAACTCGGGGCAACGGCGAAACCTGGCAACTCGGGGCAACGGCGAAACCTGGCAACTCGGGGCAACGGCGAAACCTGGCAACTCGGGGCAACGGCGAAACCTGGCAACTCGGGGCAACGGCGAAACCTGGCAACTCGGGGCAACGGCGAAACCTGGCAACTCGGGGCAACGGCGAAACCTGGCAACTCGGGGCAACGGCGAAACCTGGCAACTCGGGGCAACGGCGAAACCTGGCAACTCGGGGCAACGGCGAAACCTGGCAACTCGGGGCAACGGCGAAACCTGGCAACTCGGGGCAACGGCGAAACCTGGCAACTCGGGGCAACGGCGAAACCTGGCAACTCGGGGCAACGGCGAAACCTGGCAACTCGGGGCAACGGCGAAACCTGGCAACTCGGGGCAACGGCGAAACCTGGCAACTCGGGGCAACGGCGAAACCTGGCAACTCGGGGCAACGGCGAAACCTGGCAACTCGGGGCAACGGCGAAACCTGGCAACTCGGGGCAACGGCGAAACCTGGCAACTCGGGGCAACGGCGAAACCTGGCAACTCGGGGCAACGGCGAAACCTGGCAACTCGGGGCAACGGCGAAACCTGGCAACTCGGGGCAACGGCGAAACCTGGCAACTCGGGGCAACGGCGAAACCTGGCAACTCGGGGCAACGGCGAAACCTGGCAACTCGGGGCAACGGCGAAACCTGGCAACTCGGGGCAACGGCGAAACCTGGCAACTCGGGGCAACGGCGAAACCTGGCAACTCGGGGCAACGGCGAAACCTGGCAACTCGGGGCAACGGCGAAACCTGGCAACTCGGGGCAACGGCGAAACCTGGCAACTCGGGGCAACGGCGAAACCTGGCAACTCGGGGCAACGGCGAAACCTGGCAACTCGGGGCAACGGCGAAACCTGGCAACTCGGGGCAACGGCGAAACCTGGCAACTCGGGGCAACGGCGAAACCTGGCAACTCGGGGCAACGGCGAAACCTGGCAACTCGGGGCAACGGCGAAACCTGGCAACTCGGGGCAACGGCGAAACCTGGCAACTCGGGGCAACGGCGAAACCTGGCAACTCGGGGCAACGGCGAAACCTGGCAACTCGGGGCAACGGCGAAACCTGGCAACTCGGGGCAACGGCGAAACCTGGCAACTCGGGGCAACGGCGAAACCTGGCAACTCGGGGCAACGGCGAAACCTGGCAACTCGGGGCAACGGCGAAACCTGGCAACTCGGGGCAACGGCGAAACCTGGCAACTCGGGGCAACGGCGAAACCTGGCAACTCGGGGCAACGGCGAAACCTGGCAACTCGGGGCAACGGCGAAACCTGGCAACTCGGGGCAACGGCGAAACCTGGCAACTCGGGGCAACGGCGAAACCTGGCAACTCGGGGCAACGGCGAAACCTGGCAACTCGGGGCAACGGCGAAACCTGGCAACTCGGGGCAACGGCGAAACCTGGCAACTCGGGGCAACGGCGAAACCTGGCAACTCGGGGCAACGGCGAAACCTGGCAACTCGGGGCAACGGCGAAACCTGGCAACTCGGGGCAACGGCGAAACCTGGCAACTCGGGGCAACGGCGAAACCTGGCAACTCGGGGCAACGGCGAAACCTGGCAACTCGGGGCAACGGCGAAACCTGGCAACTCGGGGCAACGGCGAAACCTGGCAACTCGGGGCAACGGCGAAACCTGGCAACTCGGGGCAACGGCGAAACCTGGCAACTCGGGGCAACGGCGAAACCTGGCAACTCGGGGCAACGGCGAAACCTGGCAACTCGGGGCAACGGCGAAACCTGGCAACTCGGGGCAACGGCGAAACCTGGCAACTCGGGGCAACGGCGAAACCTGGCAACTCGGGGCAACGGCGAAACCTGGCAACTCGGGGCAACGGCGAAACCTGGCAACTCGGGGCAACGGCGAAACCTGGCAACTCGGGGCAACGGCGAAACCTGGCAACTCGGGGCAACGGCGAAACCTGGCAACTCGGGGCAACGGCGAAACCTGGCAACTCGGGGCAACGGCGAAACCTGGCAACTCGGGGCAACGGCGAAACCTGGCAACTCGGGGCAACGGCGAAACCTGGCAACTCGGGGCAACGGCGAAACCTGGCAACTCGGGGCAACGGCGAAACCTGGCAACTCGGGGCAACGGCGAAACCTGGCAACTCGGGGCAACGGCGTCACCTGGCAACTCGGGGCAATGGCGTCACCTGGCAACCTAAGTTGTGAAATGGAACACATGCAGATTGCCAGCGCACGCAGCCCCCCGCCCCCCCGCGCGCGCGCCCCCCGCTGACAGCATTTCACCTTCTCGTACACGTTGCTCTCTGATCCATTCCACTGATAAGTTTGTGTGCTTTAGAGTAGAGGCTCTGGCAGAAAACCGTGCACGATGAGCAAATTTGCCGAGTAATTTGTGTTCAACAGCACCTTCCGCTTATGCCAATGAAGTTTCTCACAGTCGGTATCTAACTAGACTTGCAAGGCCCCATGCAAATTCTGACTGGTCAAACTTCGACATTTAAAGAACAAATTTAAATCTACATCCCTCACTGTGGTAGATACCACATATTCCACTCCCATCCCAGGTCCCAGTCTTTAGCCAAGAGATTGTTTAATAAAGTTTGAGACACTGTGCCTCAAGGAGAGGGAAAAAAAAATTCACCAATTTGCTTTTTCTTTTTAAATTATTCAATACGTTGAGTTTAATTGCAGATTTCATTTGTTTGCAACTGGTTATAGCTCTTTCACTACCCGCTCAGAAGGATCCAGCCTGTTTGCAGCAGGCACCATGAACCTGTAATCGAGTAAATAATTCTAAAATATATATTCTAAATTATATCGCTATGCATGTATGTGAGGACTATGTGCTGTGTATTTTGTGTGTATGTGTGCGCTACGCAGTCATGAGAAATGCTCTTTCATTGGTTGTCTATGCATGTCCAGACGATAATAAACTTGAACCAAAGTGCAGAAGCGCAAGTATCAACTCTCCAGAGGGAACCAATCACAGGTTCCTTTAGGACCGGTTACTGAAATTGTTAACACTGGGGATTTTCTCCCGTAGTCTTCTGAAAATTGTAAAAAAAAAAACATTCTTTTCCCAAATCTTAAGAGGATAATCAACTGCAGAAATTCTGTGTTTATGGGCTCTTTGAAACACAAGGAATTTGAAAACAATGTGACAAAACAAAAAGGGTAGGTGCGGAAATATTTTTGCTGTTTCCTGGTCCAGAGATACTGCCCAAAGTGCTGAACATTTCCAGAATGCAGTCCTTCTGATACTTAAAGGACAGAGGTTTCGGAAAGGGTACCTACAGACTCTTTTATCAAGTGACAGCTTCATCAGAGGAGCACTTAGCAGGAAATCAATAGATCTTCAGGGTTGTCAAGCGATGGACAATCAAGAAACAGATAGGCTGTTTAAGAACAACAAAAAAATCAATCTAGTAAAAGTCCAACTCTCACCTTTCCACAGAAATATGTGGCCACATGAACCGTTGTCAAGGATGTAACATTCTTTGGTTGAAAGTAAAGCCATTTTAAATGGGTTCTCCGCAGCCACTTCTGTTAACTGCAACTCCCCGCTGGCATCGGAGATCTAAAAATAATCAGGACAACCAGGTTTGCCACCATACTTTAAGATCGATAAGATTACATCATTAGGACCCAGCGATTAATTCCTCACAGGTGGAGAAAATTGTTACCATGTAGAGCTTGGCTTTTGTCTTGCTGCACTCATGAACAATCTCATCATTAGTTGCTGGTGGAATAGTTGGTTTGGGACCCAGTAACTGTTATTTAAAGGAAAAGGAAATGATAAATCAAAAGGAATCCCTCCTGCACAGCAGTAACATGACCAAAAAAAAGAAACTTGTGTTATTCACGTGCTCACCTCAATCAGCTCCTGGGGCTCACTTCCTTCCTCCACCACGTGTAGTTTTGAATGCCCCGCTCTCTCATTATTCTGGATATTTCTAGCAAGCTGACAGCATTTCACCTTCTCGTACACGTTGCTCTCTGATCCATTCCACTGATAAATGGCCTGCAATTGCAAATTTCACCATGACCAAGGGGTTCACTATAGCCAGGCTTAAACTTTCCACAGAGTTAAGTACATTGGTTGACAGTTTCTTGCTTCCTGCAGCTACACAGGTATTTAAAAGTAGAAACTAAATTCTTTGGCTTGGCTTCGCGGACGAAGATTTATGGAGGGGGTAAAAAGTCCACGTCAGCTGCAAGAAACTAAATTACGACATGGTAAAAGGTCCTTCCAGCCCATGAGCCTATGCCATCTAAATACCCCAATTAACCTACAGCCCCTGGTAAGTTTTGAAAGTTGGGAGGAAACCGGAAGCAACAAGAGAAAACCCACAGACACAGGGAAAGCGTACAAACTCCTTACAACAAGGCTGAGGTTGCAGAATTCATCCAAACCATTGAGGTGCCTGCAAAGGGTTCCAGGACTTTAGGTTTTGGTGTCAACAGGGACAGGGGATTTAATGAGAGAGTCTTCCTTCCCAAGGTCCAGTGACCACTGCTTGAAATTCCACAGGCTGGAATGGTATGGTGGACAGTGAGGAAGATTACCATAGCTTAAAAAGAGATATAGGAAAGCGAGAGGAGTGGGCTGAGAAATGGCTGATGGAATTTAATATGGTTAAGTGTGAAGTGTTGCATTTTGGAAAGGCAAATCTAAAGAGGTCATATACATTGAATGGTGGACAATTGAGGAGTGCAGAGCAACAAAGGGATTGAGGAGTGATGGTAAATAGTACCCTCAAGGCTGATACTCAGGTCGATGGTGTGGTGAAGAAGGCATTTGGAATGTTGGCCTTCATAAATCGGAGTATTGAATTCAAGAGTTGGGAGGTTATGATGAAATTGAACAAAGCACTGGTGAGGCCAAGTTTGTGTGCAGTTTTGGTCACCAAATTATAGGAAGGATATAAACAAAATTGAAAGAGTGCAGAGAAGGTTCACGCGAATGTTGACAGGATGTCAGGGTTTGAGTTACAGAGAAAGGTTGAGCAGCCTGGGGCTTTTTTCTCTGGAGTGTAGAAGATTGAGGGGGGATTTGATGGAGGTGTTCAAGATTTTAAAAGGGACAGAGAGAGTCAACGTGGATAGGCTTTTTCAATTAAGAGTCGGGGATATTCAAACCAGAGGCCATGGTTTGAGTTTGCAGGGGGAAAATTATAAGGGGAACACAAGGGGAAATTTCTTCACGCAAAAGGTGGTTGGGATGTGGAATAAGCTTCCGGCAGAGGTGGTTGAAGCAAGGACGTTATTTACATTTAAGGAAGGACTGGATAATTACATGGAGGGGAAAGGATTGGAGGGGTATGGACCAGGTGCTGGTCAGTGGGACTAGGAGGGTGGGGATTTGTTCTGGCATGGACTATTAGGGCCAAACTGGACTGTTCTTTGCTGTATATGGATATATCAAACTGGACAGCTTGCCATAGCTGAACATCTGTCTTCTAGTTCCTTGCCCAGGCCAAAGATGGGTGTCCATCATCAATTACAGGAGGAGAGGAAGGATCCAAGGCCACCAGAAGGCGTCACTGCTCGGCAAGATAGGTGACCCTGGAATACCCTCATCACCATAGCCAGGGAGGAAGGCACACCATTCAGAGCTAACTGAGTGAAGTGCAAGTGCTAAAAGAACCAAGGGACCAAGCACAACGGAACTTGCGCCCAGCCTTCCACCACTTGAACCAGTCATACTCACAGCTCCAGCTTCGATAATGAAGCAGTCTCCCTTGTTGAAGCTGGCCCACGCAAAAGGTACTTCTTTGCCACGTGCATTCCTTTTGCCTTTGACGTGCAGCACCCTCTTTACTTTGATCTCGTTGGTGACAACATGATTAAACCCAGATGCTGCTCCTCCTTCCTGCAAAAAAAGGCAAAAAAATACTGCTTAAATAAAATAGGACAAAAATAGCTCATTAAAACTTAAGAGGATATTGCCCTATAGATGGATGCTTCAGGGATTTCACTCACACTGAATGTCAATCGTTTAAAGGGCACCAAAGTGTAATAGTACAGATCTATCACCAATGTATATAGTTACAGTATCTAGACTGGGCTTACAGCGATTGGCTGAGAGCTTAGCCACGCCTACTGTCTGGGCCTTAAAGGGTTGTGTCCCTAGCCAGGTCGGATCATTCCGGGCTGGTCGGCCACCTGTGAAGAGCTCCTGTCTTTTGCTAATAAAAGCCTTGGTTTGGATGAACAAGTCTTTGATTCTTTCAATGAGCTCTACACAAAGTGATTCACCAAAACTCTTCTTCTGTACAATCCAAGCTTAGTATCATCTAACTGTACATATGCAACCAGATGAAAAATAAAACACGTAAACAATGTAACCTTGGGCCTGAAACACTTTCTAATCCAGGTTTATAATTTTATGGGTCTTGAATTAAAGTACAGTATTCTCTATACTCAAATCCAACAAATCAAATCTGCTAAGCCAACGTGCGTCCAACACAGATATAAAGACATCACACTAATTAAGGCTGTTTGATTTCTTATTCATCCAAACCCCTTGACAACCCTCATCCACATGGGAGCATTTGAAAATCTACAATATACAGATTATAGAACAATTTTATTTTAAGTACCAATTATGGGCTCCAACACGTCACAAATAACATCAATGTGAATTGGGAAACCAGACTCTTGACAGCTCCTACAAAAATTAGCACCACAGATTCAGGAAAATACTGCACTAGGAACACTAATTTATCATTTCCCCCTCCCCCTTATTCAGGCGTCTGCCCCGATTTGCAACACATCTGAAGAAGGACTCAGGCCCCGAAACACCGACTGCCTTTTTATTTCCCTGGATGGCGTGAGGACCTGCTGAGTTCCTGCAGCACTTTAGTGTACTACACTAAAATATTTCATGCTGTTAAGATAGAAGAGGTTTCTGCACCCACACAAGGCAATGAGTCCCCCTTTCTCTGACTAGTTTAAAGTCTGGCCAGCATGCAATACTTTTCACAGACAAAGAATTAAAACTGGGAGGTGGAGGGGGAAAAGGAAAAAAAGATTTATTTTTCACCGCCATTTGAAAAAAATCCACTTCTTATGCAACTAAGTGAAAAGCTCATTGAACTAGTCATCCCTCAGAGATTCCATTTCAGAATTCAAAGAGCCCAAATTGCATTAAATTATTGACTGAGCAAGAGCGATCCAGGAAATGAAAATCAATATTTCATCTGCTCCGTCTGTTGTTCACATAGATGAAGTGTAAAGACAGGACAACTGAATCACAAATGGTAACCCAGAGATGTTAAGCCTATGAAAGATATTTGAACTCTCCAGGCCTCAAACTCACCACTATGTGCACAGACACACTCATCACATTTCTAAATAACTAGTCCACAGGCCTCAACTGATGACCCAGGACCAACTTTGAAGTGATCAGGCAGAGAGGTGGAAGTGTAAACTTGAAATGTTTAACAAACAGCAGGAAGTTTTGATCGAATGTGTCCAAAGATCCTTCTGATTGGATTCCACTTGCTTCTCGAGTTGGTTTGAGAGCAGGATTCCCATTTGGCTGGAGTTGGACATGAACCGTAATGAGGATGTGCCCTCTCTCAGGTTCAATGATGAAATCAGACCCGCTGATTCTCCTTGTCTTGAAGGAAGATAAAGTGCATGCAGGAAGTGGCTCCATTATGACAAAAACATCACCCCTTTAGCAAATTCCCAAGAGCTGATTCAGAGGAAACAAGCCTCAATTTCCATCCATGTGGGACAAGCCTCATGTCCTCAGGGCCTATCTTCATCACAGCTGATGCTCAGAGAGGAATAACAAATCTTGTCTATTTAGTGGCCACATTAAAACGTGTTCACTCTCTTGCTCAATTCTAATTGTCTGCATAACTGGGCTGTAGAGGGTAGTTAGGAGTTAACCACATCACAGTGGGCCTCCCACCATATAGACAAGAAAATAAAACAGGGAAGGCCATTCTGCCCTTCAAGTCTGCACCACCATTCAATAAGATCATGGCTTCTTGCTTTCTCCAAGATCCCTTGATCCATTTCACTAATTGGGTCGCAGCCAACTCCCTTTCGAATAGATTCAATAAACTGCCCTCAATAATGTCTGTGGCAGGGAGTTCCAGAATTTCATCACCCTCTGAGAGAAGATGTTATTCCTCATCTCATTCTGAAATGGCTTCCTTCCTTTATCTCGAGAGTGTGATGCTTGTTCTGGACTTCCCCAACATTGGGAACATCCTTCCTGCATTAACCGGTCTATCAAAATATTTTATGTCTCAATGAGGTCCCCTCTCATTCTTCTACATTGCAATGAATACAACCTTGGGTCTATCCAGTCCATGCATCAGTCTTGCTACCCCAGAAACCTCAGTGGCAAGAGTGTTCTTCCTCAGATTAGGAGATCAAAATTGTACAAAATACTCAAGATATGATCTCGCCAATGCACTAAACAACTGCAGTACTGTACTGTATTTTCTTTAAGTTCCGGCATGCCAGCCAATTTTCTATCCACATTAGTACAGAATCAGGTTTACCGTCATGAAAACGTGTCATCAAATTTGTAGAGTTGCATCAGCAGTACATACAAGGAACAAAATTACAATTCCATAAATACAAGGTATAAAAAAAGTGCAAAAAAAAAAGCAAAACTGAGGTAGTGTCCAAAAGTTCTTTGTCCATTCAGAAATCTGATAGTGGAGGGAAAGCAACATTGAATGCGTGTCTTCAGGCTCCTGTACCTTATCACAATCTCTCCACAACAGATGCAATATCACTGGCTCTTCACTCAGCTCTGGATCACCTCAAAAAATACCAGCAACTTCATCGACTACAGCTCAGCCTTCAACGCCATTATTCCCTCAGTGTTGGACTTGAAGCTCCAAACCCTGGGCTCCTGCACCCGTCCGCTGCAACTGTTGTAATTACACCATTTAACGAGCTGATCTATCTCCCTCCTGTACACTTCCTCATTGCCGTTGGTGATTCTGCCGACAACTGCGCTCTCATCAGCAAACTTGTAGATGGCATTAAAATGGTGCCTGGCCACGCTGTCGTGGCTGTATAATAAATAGAGCATCCTTGGGGTACGCCTGTGTTGATGATCAGTGAGGAGGAGACGCTGTTTCCAATTTGTACGGAGTGTGCTCTCCCAATGAGAAAGTCAAGGATCCAGTTGCACAGTGGGGTACTGAAGCCTAGACTTTGTAGCTTCTTGACCAGCACGGAGGGAATATTGGGATTTGAAGGTCATTTTTAAGTCTTCCTATTTCAGACATTTTCTTTCTCCAAAAGAACATTCCAAAGTGCTCTTTCTAATTTTCTTGATCAGAAAGAGCAACCCTGCTTTGATCCAAGTCACTGCCAGGATTCGTGAGCGTCATCTGCAACAGCGGACGTAATTAGTTCGTTTCAAGATGTGACCCCAACAGGGCAGCACACAGTTTAGGCCCATCTCTCACCAACACCTTTGTGAAGTTGTTTATTTAATACAACACCTTGTTCCAATAAAATTGTTAATGGCACAGAGTACATCAAATATTCAACAACCCATTAGGTCCATAGCTCTGCAAATTATTCTCACACCATTGTTTGAATCTGTTTCCACCGTCCCCACAAGCAAAGAATTTCAAATTAGAACTGGGCTCTGCTCAGGTTTTCTGCCACATATTGTACCCAATATCCTGAAAACATTGCTGGCTGTTGCTCTCAAACATTAAATGACAAGACCATGAAAGTATCATCGTCTATTTGCTGTTTCACCTTAGCGACCTCCACACTGCTCATTATGATACCCATTCTGAATGCAGCTTGATGCTCATCCATATTCATACTCTGAGGGATGGTAAACTTCATACAGCAGACCAACACAACTAGAAGAGCCTCAACTCCAGAGGCCGGTGTTCAATCTCAATCCCCAGTATCATCTGTGCAGATTTTCCACATTTTATTCTGGGAACACCAGTTTCCACATACAACCCAAAGACAAGTAAGTGACTGGTGGAATGCGCATTGGAGCTTGCCAGGTCAGGTGGGTTCCCTGCCTTTAACCTTAACACAAATTTTTCCCCTGTCTCCACAGATGTTGCTCTGTTGGCTCGATATCCATTTTGCCCAATCGAATTGCTTGTTGTTAGTATTGAGAGAACAGTGAAAAGTTTTGGTTTGCATGGTATCCAGGTAAGTCAACCCACCTTCAAGTTTAGCAGATAGTGCAGTAGGGAAACAAAAGTTCAGAGTATAGTGCCATGGCAAGTTAAAGGCTGCAGGGTCTACTTTTACAAAGTCAAAGCACAGGTTATAGATAAATGCAAAACATTGCAAGGGCATCATCTTTAACCAATAAGAGGCCCATTTAAGAGTCTAACAACCACAAGAAAGAATATATTCCTGATTAAGTGTTTCTGGCCCAAAATGCCCACTGTCCATTGCTTTCCACAGATACTGCCTCACCTGCCGAGTTCCTCCAGGAAAGAAACTTTCGTTTTAAGATTTCCTGTTTTGCATCTTGCAACTCACTTCTTTACCTTACCCCAGCTACAACAGTCTAGAACCATCATGTCCCCTTGCTTTCCACCCTTTCATGACCATTCGCTCTCCTCTCCACAACTTAAAATATGCAAATTCAGATGGAGATCTAATGACTCGAGACAGTAACCATTTCTCATCGCTGCAGTTTCTTTCCCGCCACCATCACATTGCTGAACAAACCTCAGTCAACAACGTGACATTTATGTTGCTTTTGCTCCATACCCACTTATCTCTCTGCACTTTGTCTTATTTGTTGGACTATGTATGAAAATATCCAACTGCTCTGCTTGCTAAACAATGCATTTTGCTACACGTGATAATAAACTTGAGCTTGCCTCACTGATGAGCAGTTCCTGAATATGGTTTTGATTTTAAATCTAGATTCTAAGCAGTTGAACTTGTACTGAGAATAAACACAATGCTGGAGAAACTCATTTGGTCACACAGGGTACTTTATATCGCAAAGATAAAGCTACATAACCAACATTTCAGGCTTGAGCCAACCAAATGTTGGTTATGTAGCTTTGTCTTTGCGATACAAAGTGCACTGTGTGACCTGCTAAGTTTCTCCAGCATTGCGTTTTTAACTTCAATCATGGTCTCTGCAGGCTTTCGTGTTTTACTACTGGAAAGTAAAGAACCCACACCAAGCGTAAACATTGTGTACGCAAGGCAGCGTGATTGCAACACTTAGTGTACAGAAACAGACAATTTGTTAACACACATCAACATAATAAATATTGTTGTGGTGATCTGGTTCCTCCATTGTATATAGTTATGGTTGACTACTGTATATATGGAGCTGGCCTGCCCACTGACGACTCATACCCTATGACTCCTCCCCTGTGGTCCTGGGTCATAAAGGTCGTCACCTCTCCCTTCCTATACCTGGATCTGGGCCACCGAGGTTCTTCTGTACATTAAAGCACATCGTTCCCTCAGCCTTGTGGTTTACTGGTAGCACATTATGACAGTGGGTGCCAGAAGCTTTCAGTGAGGAAAGCCAGATTTCATAATTAAGCGCAACAAGGACCACAAAAGTTTGACACTTTGTAAGATTCCAAGCAAGTTCAACAAAGTCCTTTCTTGCATCCACATTACCAGGTATACAATTCCATCCTTAAAGTAGCCCACGAACTTTTTTGACTCGTAGCCTTGTGTTTCTCTGTACTGAACCGGGTTGCCATTGAGGCTATCATCCAGCTGGACACTAAAAATGGAGACAGCTCCAGATTCGTCAATAGAGCATTCCTTTCCTGGAAAGAAAATATTTATTAAAGACCATCCACACACAAAAAACGACGAGGAATTGTACTGTCTGAAAACATGAATGTCGACATACCCAGCCACATGTGGATAGCATATGAAAAATCAGGAGTTGTATTAAGGACAATGTAGACATCACCATTGTAAAAATTTCCATACAGTTTTTCAGGAACTGGTGAAGGATTCATTTTCTCTATTCTCCATATGGTAAGGCCGGGCTTTTTGCCAGCATTTTCAAATGCTGTGTGATATGCCATTATCTATAGATGAGAAGTCAGACAATGAGAAACTGGAGACAAATTAAAACAATGAGCAGCATTAACAAATATAACACTGAGCTGTAGAGATTCCCTCTTTGTGGCATGCCCCTGAGAATTGTTTCAAAGCAACTAAAAAAAAATTAAAAGAAAAAAAATCAGTCATTTAACAGGATTTGCTTCCCAAACTCTCAAACTGTAGGTTGGGAGCATCCTGATGAATTTCAATTGCTCATTTACAAAAAGCAACTCACCCACAAGAATCAAATCTTGTGGGCAAATTTTAGGGGGTTGGCTATTACACACATATTAGTTTTGACCGCGATACCTGCGTTGCTTGGGAGCTCGGATGGGTGGCCGGGCAGCTAGAACTGGGTGGTAAGTCCATGCTCAGAGCATCAGGACCTGGAATGGATGGGTGGGCTGGAGCAGGTGGTAAATCCGCAGTCAGACCATTGGGAGTTTGGATGGACGTGTGGGGTCTAGGTGAGGGCCTGCAGTCAGAGCGTCGGGAGCTCAGATGGGCAGGCGGGGCCAAAAATAGTGTGGGGTGGGAGGTTGACTTTTACCTGCATTAGGGTTGAGCATATATGGAAAATACCCGATTTTTGGGCCAAAAATATGGGGGTCGACTTTTACATGGTATTGACAATTACACAAATATAAAGGACTTGATGCAACAAATCTGAAATTAGAACCTTTCCCAAAATCCATATTCTTGACTGCAGGTCTAGGGGTTCACGAACAATAATAAACAAGGACCACCAATCTGTTAAACATAGCTCAAAAAAAAATCCTGTTTGACAGTTAGACAGTCTAATTTCCCAAATAAATGCCACACCCAACACTCCAAATTTTACAGTTTAGTTCAATGCTTACAGGAAATGCTTTAACGTTTGAAGGCTTCATAAGCAGGACACACAAAAAAAATCAATATATATTTGACACTAATTCTGAAAGGATCATTAACGGTTTCCTGTATCATTACCCCATCACACCTCTAAAGTTGTCTATACACAGCAAGAGAAAAAAGGTAGCTTCTGAATATCAGAAACCTGTAGACCCCAATTTGTACTTTATTCTAAGGAAGACGTGCAAATCTTGAAGAAATCCAGTGGTAATTGTGGCACTTCATTGAAAAGCTCCATAACACTGCGGCACTAAACAACATCAATAAATCTATTTGTGCACTTTTGTCATTTGGAAATGGAAGGAAAATTACTGGCTTGTATTTGACCTATAAAATTCTCTCCTCCCCCCCTCCCCTGCCCCCCGCCCCCCCCCCCCCCACAACTATACATCTTAGCTAGAAATAAATTAATTCAGCTTATTATAGAGAACTAGGAAATATCCACAGCATCAGTCACTGTTACTAAAAAGCAATCTCCATCAATTTAGAGAGAACAGTATTTGGCATGGCGATTAGTGCAATGCTGGCGATCAGGACCGGGGCTTGAAACCCACACTGTCTGCAAGGAGTTTGAACCTTCTCTGGGGTTCTAAACCCACGCTGTCTGTAAGGAGTTTGTATGTTCTCCCTGTGTCTGCATGGATTTTCCCTGGGGTTTCTTGAAATGCACTGAGGGTGTAGATTAATTGGGTAGCAAGGACTTATGGGCCGAAATGGCCTGTTACCGTGATACAAATGCAAATTTCTATTTATTTATTTAATTTTTAACCAGGGCTATTACATAAAAACAAAGAAAAATGTCTCAACAAGTCATTCAACATCTTGTGCGAAGAGAAACAATTGATGTTTGACCCCCTGGTCCGTTGGCATTCCAGACAGTTTCACTGCAACTATGCATAGCTTCCTAGCTGGGTCTGCAATGTTTTCCTCGTAGCACATTTTGGCTTTAGTGTAGGTATTCGGTGTGTATTCACCACAACATTCCCCCCTCCCCCAGTGATTTAGGATGTGATCTACAGAAGGCTTGCTTTTACAAGAACTTAGTGTGAGCTTTCCAAAAGGCTGCAAATCACAAAGGATGCATTTAGGACATTAGACAACAAGGCCTTACAATAATATTTCCTCTTTGGAATCAAGGTATCCTTTTAAAAAGGAAGCATAAAAAGGTCACAATAAGGGGAATCAAAATAGAAACTAAACCATCATATATCAAAGTTTTGAACAAAATATAAACAGATTGATGTTTAATAAAAACAAATTTGTATCTAAAACATTTGAGTGCCCAAACACAGGAAGAAATATCATTTAATAACATCAATTCATGAAGAAGTTGTCAGAAATTAAGGTTACAATTAAAACTATTGTAAAATTTAAGATAATAAAAATAATATTGATAAAAACAATTACATTGTACACATGTACCAAAATTCTTACTTGCTGTAGCCAAACAGGTACTTCTGTAAAATAATTGAACTATTATATATTAACACAGAGCACAAAGAGATAATAAATAGAAACTATATAGAGAACAAATATTCAGTTACAGTCAGTCTAAAGAAAAAATAGTACTTCAAATAGTGCAGACAGAGTGGTTCCAGAGTAGTTTATGATGAGATAAGTAGCATGGGTTCAAGAGCCTGATAGCCATTCGATAAAAAACTATCCTTGAATCTGGAGACGCTAGACTTCAGGTTTCTACGCCCTTTTCTCCAAATGAAGAAGCAAGGAAACGTTGCGGCCAGGGTGATGGGGTCCTTTAGGATGTTAACTGCTTTCTCGCAGCAGCCCCTCACCTGGACATCTTCAATGGATGGGTGGTCGTGGCCCTTGAACCCAATACAGCAGCCATGATTTGAATGGTGAAGCAGACTCAATAGGCTGATTGGCCTAAATCTACTCTCAAGCCTTAAGATGGACTTGGCTACTTTCTGCAGTATTTGGAATTCCTGGGCACTCAAATAACCAAAGCAGGCCATGAGCCAGTCTACTTTCTGCAGTCCATCTGCAGAAGTCAGCGTTGTTTGTTACCTGGTGGAGGCTGCCAGGGCTGCAAATATTTATGCTGCAAGAGCACCAGAGAATATGGGTGGTTGAATTGTGCAGGGCATTGCATTGTTAATGACCTGACCTTCAAAGAACATCCAGATGGATCCATCTACTTAGCTCAGCTCTGATATCACCCAGCAACATGCAAACATCTCCGAATGCCTGCAATAAATGCAAGGAGACTCCTGAACCTGAAAAAGGTGGACAATTCCATTCTGCTGCTAATTTTCTCCAGTCATGTGGTTGCCTATTTTCAGCAGAATGGGTCAAGTTTCCGGTTCTTCCCCCCCCCCCCCACTTTCTATGTCGCTTGTTGGTAGAATTAACGTCATCAAAATGAATGTTCTGCCTAAATTTTTTATATTTATTCCAGGCAATTCCGATTTTTATACCAAATAAATTTCTTTTGACTCAGTTGAATCTATTATCTCTTCATATGTTTGGAAGAAGAGTCCGAGGTTGAATAGATCTTATTTACAAAAATAGATGTGGCTTTGCTTTGCCCAACTCAAGACGTTATTATTGGGCTATTAACATTAAATATATTATTTTCTGGATTCATTACATAGATAAATCAGATTGCCCAGAATGAACATCCATGGAGCTGAAAGGTTTTAACAAATTTGCTCTGGTTAAATGTGGTAAACCACAGTAATACTGTGATTGGCTACTGCTGGCTGGACAGAGATCAATCCTACCTACAACCTCTTACATGCTCCCCATTCATTCTGCCAGGATCAGTCGCTGCTACTCCAGTATATAGTCAAATAAAAGCTGATCAGTTTCACAACCTCAGTCTTTTGTGGTAAGTGATGGTGAATTAATTTTATTGACTATAATTTTTCAAGAAAGATGGAGCAATACCTGAATAAACTCAACATAGACCCTTGATCATCTGATGCTCTGGACACATTCAAACTCTCGGGCTACACTGCTATGAGGACTTCCTGACTGCAACCACTAACATTGTTAACACAGACTAGAACAGACAAACTCCTCATGCACTGTACCCCTGGCCTTCCCAATGATCCACGATGCAGAATCATAGACAGAGATCACAAATATCCTGAAGGGCCAGTAACACAAGGCACCTCCTGGACACCCAGAGGTAGCAACCCAGTGAGTTGAGTATCTATGGGCCCTCCTGGTCCTTTGCAGGGCGTGCAATTGCAAAGCCATGTCAGCCACCCAGAACACAGAGGACCTCATCCTGGCTAGCATCCACTCCAGATACACAAGGAAGAGATTCCTGGAGCAGAAGGTACTTGACCTGAAAGGGGTGGTGGAATTAAGAGAGACACTAGAGGTGGCCCTCCAAAACTCTAGACGACTACTTGGCCACCTTGTGGCTGCCATCTTGGGTTCGGGGATCATCCCACGCTGTGAGCGACAGGTCACAGGCATCATTGCATTCCTCTAGTAACCTGACCTCAGCAGACGATTGCCCCAAATGCTATTTCTGCGGGTAGGGCAAGCACTCAAGGAAAGGTTGCCCTGCCAATGAAGTAGTATGCTCTAGGTGCAGGAAAACAGGACATTATACAAAGGTTTGCCAGTCTAAACTAGCAGCGGTGCACGCGGACAGTTACCACCCCAGATAGTGTGATCAGCACCATCTTCTCTGCAGACCAGCGACACCATGTGCGAGCCAAGGGGGCCGCCACCTTGTACTGCATGGTTAGCGCCATCTTATCGGGCCTGCAGCACCTCAGGGAAACAGCAAAGGTGGCCATCTTGGGACCAAGCAAATGAGCATCTCAGGCCCTCCTCAGATTCTGACCGTAGATTGACAATAGCCCCAATCACCCTAGACCAAGGCAGACCACATGAACTCACCAGATCCATGATGGACATCCAGGTAAATGGGAGCATAATGAACTGTTTATTTGATAGCGGGAGTACCGAAAGTTTAATTCACCCCACTACTTCTAAGTGCCTATCCCTTGAAGTACGGCCAGTCAGCCACAAGATCTCACTCACATCCAAATCCCATATGGCAGACATCCATGAGTCCTGCATAGTGACTTTGACCATTAAAGGCAGTCTACAAACACTTCAGTCTCCTTGTCATGCCACAGCTCTGCAACCCCTTGCTTTTGGGGCTGGACTTCCAGTGCCAATTTAAGAGGATTTACATTGGAGTTTGATAGGCCCCATTCCCCTCCCACTCATCATCTACAATGAACAGCCCTCTGCACATGACCTGTGGGCTCTTGACCCTCAGGGACACCCTCCACTGCTGTTCATGAACATCACTCCCAACTGCAAGCCGGTGGCCACCAGGAGCAGGTGATACTGCACCACAGACAAAGCGTTTATCAAGTCGTGAGTTCAGCGGTCGTTGGGCGAGGGCATCAAGGCCAGCAATAGCCCCTAGAGGGCAAAGTTGCCACAGTGAAAAAATGGGGAAAAATGAACAGAATGGTCATAGATTATAGCCAGACCATCAACACGTAGCCCCATCCCCACATATCCGATATGGTTAATCAGATCGTGGAAAATACCCGACATTGCACAATCGTATCAGCCTACCACCAGCTCCCGATCCACCCAGAGGACTGCCAGAATACCACATTCAAGGTCAATGATTTCCCCTACCACTTCTTCCAGGAGCCCTTCGGTATTCACCAACAGGGCTTCCATTTGGGTGATCGACCACATGGTGGACCACAAGAAACTGCAGGCCACTTTTCCATGCCTTGACAATGTTCCTCTGAATATTCCTCTGGGCCGCGAGGCTCCTGAATGGAGAAGTGTATGTCCGGACAACCCGACTAGCCATTCTTGGTTGCATGATCAAAATGGAATAATTGGCCCCGACCCTGATAGCATGCACCCTCGACTGAAGCTTCCTCTCCCTCACACCCCAAGAGCCTTGGAGATGCCTGGGTTTCTTCTCGTACTACGATCAATGGGTCCCCAACTATGCAGACAAGGCTCACCTCTTGGTCAAAGCCACCTCTTTTCCCCTGGCAGCAGTGCCAATGCATGCCATTCCAGGAGGAGTGTGATGTGCCCCAACTTCACCCTGGCTGCCACACTCAACCAAGCCCTAAAAGCCACCCCTCCTTAGCGGAAAATGAGGCCCAAGCCATCGTGGAGGCACATCTCATGGGCAAACAATTCACCCTCCTCATGGACCTTCATGTTCAACAACAAGCAGAGGGGCAAAATCAAGAATGATTAAAATCCTCAGGTGGAGAATGGAACTGTCCACCTACAATTATGACATCCCAAACCAGCCTGGCAAACTTAATGAACCATCAGACACCCTATCCCAAGGGACGTGCCACTGTCCAAATGGATAGATTGCAGACCCCTCACAACAATCTCTGCCATCCCAGAGTGGCTAGGTTCTTCCAATTCATTAAAGACCGGAACATACTGTACTCCATTGAGGAAGTCAGGACAATGACTAGAAACTGCCATATTTGCACAGAATGCAAACCACACTGCCACTTCCCAGAGAAGGTGCACCTGATCAAAGGTACTCACCCCTTCGAGCACCTGAGCTTCAACTTCAAGGGGCCTCTCCCTTCCTTGAATCGGAATGTGTACTTCCTCACCATCAGTGACAAATTCTCACGTCTCCCTTTCACCATCCTGTGGCTGGCATTTATCCAAAGAAGTGGGTCAAGTTTCAGGATTAAATGTGAAGAGACTATTGCAGTTTTATTGCTCTGCTCCTAACTCTTCAGTAAAGACGACATGTGGTAGAATGGAGTAACATCATTTTATTTTTGAAGCCCGCAGCTTACTGTAGATGTGGCCACTGCATAGTCGAACACATTCCAATCCAATAAATCACCTAATTTTATAGCGTTAAACAAGAAATTCTGTGACTGTAGTTTAATACAAAAAAGTTCTGGAGAAACACACCAGATGACGCAGTGGGCAAAGGTATATAACCAACTTAACAGGCCTGAGCCCCTCATCAAGGTGTGAGCAAGAAGTAGGCAGGTGCTTGAATCAAAAAGTGGGGGAAGGGAAGAAGAGATGTAAGGGGAGCACAGGCCAACACACAAGAGGCCATGGGAGAATTATGAATGGGAGGGCAGAAGAGAAAGTAAAACGAGAAGTGATGAGGTGGGCACAGCTTTCTAAATGGAGTGGAAAAGGAGGCGGGGGATGGGGAGGAACAACAGAAAATGAAGGTGGATGTTAATGCCATCTGGTTGGGGAATATTAGGTGTCCAATTTACTTGTAGCCTCAGCCTGACAGTGCATGAGGCCACGGACCATCATGGGAGCGGGGGGGATGAGTGGGGCACTGAACTAGCAGTTATTGCAGTGAACAGAGCGAAGGTGCTCAACTAAATAATTTCCCAGTTTGCGTCCAGTCTCTCCAATGTACGGCAAGGCTTGCACAATTGCACATTTCAACCCCCCCCATTTCCAACCTTCATTCCTTTCTGTGCTTGCATCATGAACTCTCTTTAGGCCCTTTCAGGTGGACCCTCCACCTTGAGGCCAGCAACAGGATCGGATTTAAAACTGTGAACACACCTTTCAGATGGCAGCCCTCAAAGGCTGCTGCAGCATTACCTGGTCCACCTGAAAGGACCTATTCATAGTCAAAGGTGTGAGGCCGGGCGAATGGTGCCACAGCATCACCTGTCATAAATATGTGGCAGAGGGTAGTGGTGGTCTTCCCTACCCATAATCCCCTATGCAGGTGGAACCGCTCTGTGTTTCCCACAACTGTTCTGCCACATTTTAAACCGCAGAGAATGGCCCAGTACAGAAGCGGCCAGCCGGGCTGTCACACCCTCATCCGCCGCCCCCCGCTGGCCACCCCTGCCCAGCTGTCAGGCAGTGGAGAGTTGGGTTGCCAGCTAATGGAGCCATCAGCTTACAGGGGCTGCACATCCAGGTGTGTCGGCAGAGTGATGGGCTCTGCCGATTATCCCTCCCAGAGGGTTGGCGTCGGTGCCGCTTCGGCCGTGTAGCCACAGGGGTGGGGGTGGGAGAAGATTATGCAGCTTTACAAGGGGGTATTCAGGCCACCTGAAAGGGCCCCATAAGCTTCAAAATCCTCTGATGAATGCAGGTATTGAAAAGCTGACACACTGGAGCAAGCAGCGGGAGGGAGAGTGACCCTTCTCTGTCCAGCAACTGCTGCTGCGGTTAACGGCTTTCGTTCTTCATCCTGCAGGCCGTTCTTTTGAGTTGTTCAATTCCCAGATTCTATGATTTGGCTGCACCCACTCCCTCTATTGGTTCCCCCCTCCCACCCCCCCCCCCACTGATTTGGCTGCACCCACTCCCTCTATTGGTTTCCCCCCCCCCCACTGATTTGGCTGCACCCACTCCCTCTATTGGTTTCCCCCCCCCCCACTGATTTGGCTGCACCCACTCCCTCTATTGGTTCCCCCCTCCCACCCCCCCCCCACTGATTTGGCTGCACCCACTCCCTCTATTGGTTTCCCCCCCCCCCCACTGATTTGGCTGCACCCACTCCCTCTATTGGTTCCCCCCTCCCACCCCCCCCCCACTGATTTGGCTGCACCCACTCCCTCTATTGGTTTCCCCCCCCCCCCCCCACTGATTTGGCTGCACCCACTCCCTCTATTGGTTTCCCCCCCCCACTGATTTGGCTGCACCCACTCCCTCTATTGGTCCCCCCCCCCCCCACTGATTTGGCTGCACCCACTCCCTCTATTGGTTCCCACCCCCCACTGATTTGGCTGCACCCACTCCCTCTATTGGTTCCCCCCCCCCCCCACTGATTTGGCTGCACCCACTCCCTCTATTGTTTCTCCCCACCCCCCCTTCCGGCACCCCTGGCTTCTCTGGCAGTAGAAAGGCGACCGATTAAACGCAAGCAGGAAGTTCAACCTGTTACAGTATGTAGCAAGTTGCGGATACAGGCCCTTCTTGCCTAGGGCGACATCCACACTTGCCCAGAGCCCTCTGATCCCATCCTCACCCTGTCTCCCGTGAGTTAGTTACATCCTGCAGAGGTTAGTGAGTCTCAGCCTTTATTTCCACTCACATACCACCTTAAAGTAATCCCTGACTAACAAAGAGCCCGTGGGCGGGGCACTTCTAAAAATCACAAGGAAGTTCTGGCCGCCGCTTTGTGAAAGGAAGGGGGTGATTTCCCCCCCCTCCTCCTCCTCCCCCCCTCCCCCCCCTCCTCCTCCCCCCCTCCCCCCCCCTCCTCCTCCTCCCCCCCTCCTCCTCCTCCCCCCCTCCTCCTCCTCCCCCCCTCCTCCTCCTCCCCCCCTCCTCCTCCTCCCCCCCTCCTCCTCCTCCCCCCTCCTCCTCCTCCCCCCTCCTCCTCCTCCCCCCTCCTCCTCCCCCCCCCTCCTCCCCCCCCCTCCTCCTCCTCCTCCCCCTCCTCCCCCCCTCCTCCTCCTCCTCCCCTCCTCCCCCCCTCCTCCTCCTCCTCCTCCCCTCCTCCCCTCCTCCTCCTCCTCCCCTCCTCCTCCTCCTCCCCTCCTCCTCCTCCTCCTCCTCCCCTCCTCCTCCTCCTCCCCTCCTCCTCCTCCTCCCCTCCTCCTCCTCCTCCCCTCCTCCTCCTCCTCCCCTCCTCCTCCTCCTCCCCTCCTCCTCCTCCTCCCCTCCTCCTCCCCCCTCCTCCTCCTCCTCCTCCTCCCCCCCACCAGCACTTAAGAATGGCTGCACTGCTCCTGCTGAGAGCCAGCACGGCGTCAACGGCCCGAACGGCTCTCGCTGAGCCACGCCCCACGTCCCGGAGAGGGGACAGCCCGTATGGAACTTCGCACGCAACACACCCGCTCCTTGTCAACCAATTCATCTCCAACAAGAGCGAGTCCTGTTTGTCCTCCTATCTTTTCCCCAACTTTGGCGGCTCAAAGTTCCCAACGTTAATCTTGGATTGCGGAGTTGCCCCAGAACTTCGGCGCGTTCAACTCGAACGCCCCTGTCCCGCAGCTCCAAATCTTTCCAAAACACTCCCTTCAAAGTAGAGGAAGCGGCCGTCTCCCCTGTGCGACCGAAGGAACCTTTGGCGTGGCCACTTCTAGCGGATGAGCCGAAGGACCGCGTTGAAAGCTCTGCGAATGGAGAGAAGGGGGGGCAGGAACCGCGGCAACAACGGGGACGTTCTCCGCGGCCGAAATGCAGAGTCAATCCGTTCACGGTGGGGGCTGCAGCTCGCAGTCGGGGGGGGGGGGGTGAAGCAGACAAAGCCCCACCCCCGAGTGGTGCAAAGTACAATACAAGGGGGGGGGGGGGGGGGAGGGAGACCCTCGGACTGAAAATGCAGAACTTACTAAGAAAGCAGGCGAGAGCTGGATCCCGCAGCGCCGATGTTAAACTCTGGACACAGAACAGGGCTCGTCTCTCCCTCCCTCTTTTATTCGAGAAGGGAGTGGGGGGGGCAGCGCTGCAAAACCCCATAGCCAATCATCATCTTTTTATGCTAATAGCTCCAGTTGTTCTTGTGTCTCCACCACCGTTCAAATGGTGAAAATAAAAGATACTCTACAATCATTAAAAGGTTCTGATCTATTTGGCTTTTTAATTAAACTGTAACCAACGACCATTTGAAAAAGCTAAATTGCAAGAGGTGTTTGGTCTTGGCTCAGGTATGGGTCAACCCCCAGCCGAGAGATCCGCACTTCAAGCTGGGGTGCTGCAGACACTGAGAAGCCAGATCGCCATGCAAACTGCAGGACAGTTCCCTCAGCAGGCTGTCCAGTCATCTAGGGGAATGCCTCCTCCTGTGCTCAGAAACATCTGCTCTTATCTTGAAGAAGGGTCCAGGCCCCAAATGATGGTAATATAGCTTTTACCTCTTGTGGATGCTGTGTCTTGATCATTTTATCATCAAAAACAAAGTTTTTCACTGTCTCTCAGTGCATGTGAGAAGAATAAGCTTTTCAACAATAAACAAATTTAAGGGAAAGTTGCCAATGGACACATTCCGGGCTGCAAGAACACGAGCTGCTAGACACACTGAGGCTAAGTCCAGCCAGCGTAAAGGCTTTGTGGGGAAGGAATGCAGTCGAAGGCCCTTCTGCCACTAGGTACTGATGGGCTGGGTCTGACGCAGAAGCTTGTGGTGCCCCAGGGATGTCACAGGATTAGTAATGATGCTCTGTACGCTATGAATCTGTAGAACCGAGCACACTGTGAATTCACGGACTGAATGTCATTAAGAATGTTACAAGAGCCATGCTCTATGTTTTGTACTTGAGTATACAGTATATTTTATGAAGTTTATTCCTGAAGTAAGAGAACAGGCAATCCTGGAGCAATAGCAGCTAGAATCAAGGAAACTAACAGTTGGGTGAGTTTGTGAGAGGTAGCCAGAGCGAGATTAAAAGTTTGGAGGATTTTAGATTTGACTCATTCAATTTAGTGACTAGTTATGGACCAAATACAGGTAATTGGGGCTAGCTTGGTTGGTGTGGACAAATTGGGTTGAAGGGCCTGCTTTGATTCTGTAAAACTCTGAGTCTTAACCATTTCTCTCTCCACATCTGCCTCCTGACCTGCTGTGCATCTCTGTCCTTTTTGGGGTTTTTTTTGGATTTAAAGCTTTGGCCAGAAGAGATCTGATGCTGGGGGGAGATGTTGAGAAGAATAGATTGCTGAATGAATAGATTTGACGTGGAGCTACTGGTAAGTGCCGGTTGAAGCAAAGGCAAATCAAAGGTGTTAAAAGGAAATGAGATGGTGTGTGTGGAGGACCATGGCCTCCCTGCTTGTCTGGAATGTGTATATTGAGGGTGCTCGTGTCCTCCCCATCTGAAACATTCAGAAGTCACATCACCTTTCAGTCAAGGTTGAAATCCAGCCGCTAATTAGTGCACGCCTTGCCATTGGCTAATTTAAATCATCTAGGGTCATCGTTGGCTAGAAGCACAGATTAGCACTCTTTATAGTAACAGCAAAAGAACATTCTCTCTCTCTACCTCGTGGTCCATGCCCCAGACACTAGGTCGCTACTGTAGACTTTGCTGGAAGGGTCGTGGGTAAGGTGTGCACTACAATGAAGTTGAGCCGTAGTATTGTGATAGATCAATACTTGCAGCAGAGCCGTTGATCAGGGAACCAGGAGCAGGTGTAAGAGTCCCTGTTTATAGTGTGTGAGTGGGCTCGAATATAGGTACCGTGTTGCAGTCCAACTGATGTCCGAAGTCAATGTCTACATCGTCGCTTAAGTGAAACAGTGTGTAGTGTATGAGTGGGGTCAAATATAGGTTTTCCGTTGTTGAAGTCTAACTGATGTCCGAGGTGAATGTCTGTATCATCACTTATATGAATTAGTAATTGTATAGCATTTAACATTCACCCGTTTGTTTCCCGTGTGTTAATAAAAGTTACATATGATTGTAACACTTGTCTAGACTCATCTTTGTGAACTGACAGATCCGGATATTCTTCTCAACATGACAGATGGGCATAGAGAAAATCATTTACCCAGTGAGTATTGAATCTGTGGAATTCTAAGGAAGCATTTGAGGCTGCCTCATGAAATATATTTCAGATGCATTTTAAACTTAGTAGAGAAATTAAGGGTTAAAGAGAAAAGGCAGATGGCTGAGTCCGCAGTCAGATCACCTATGATGTTATTGAATGACGGAGCAGGCTCGACAGACCAGATGGGCCAAATACAGATTCTTTATGTTATTGGTTGAGCTGTAATTCTACACTCTATTTACATACTGTCATTATTGCTTCATTTTTGAGCAGTGAACAACAGCTGAGCTTCCTTTCAACTCATCTCCATTGGTTATTGCAACATCATTCATAAACCACAAACTTGTCCATTTGTTCTCCTATTTTATATTCTAAAACTTCCACTATTGAAGCAGCATATCTTTCTCTCATAATTGCAGCTGTGAATATTTACTTATTTATCCTTTATATATATATTTTTTTAATTTAATTCTTGACTAGAATGGGACGGGAGTATTAAGGAAGAGATATGGCATATCAGAAAGTTACTGGATTATAAATCACAGGAACTGCGAAGGACAGAAGTAGCAAAAGCGTTAGATTGTCAGTAGTTAAAAAAAATGTAAAACTGCACATAAGCATCTGTCTAAGAGACGATATAAGCTGTACAAGGATATTGTGTACTCTGAGTGTGGCTCAGTGCAGAGAATGAGTTACACTGTTTAATCTTTCTTTGTACCCCTCACTCCTGCCAACATGACAATAAAGAAGTGATTTATCCTCTTTGGTTCTGCTGTTTGTTTTATTACAGCATGGGTCGACTTTAACAGCAGTAAGCAAGAAATTAATTATAGTGTACTTTGTACTTCTGTATACGACAATAAACTCTTATCATCATATTCTTCACTTGTGCATTTATGGTTTCATTTACTAGCAGTCTTCTTACTCTACCAGCCCATTTTGTACCTTCTAGATTGCCAAGCAACCTCCTCTCAGTTGTTAATTCTCATTCTGCACTGAGTGGGAACATGCTGAAATCCTCTATAAAATTAATTTTTCATGGTGCCAGGATTATGTCATCTAAAAAATATTGTATTGGCTCAAAAGAACTCAAAGCCATACTCTACTCCTGATTGCTGGCACAGATCTATAAATTAATGGTTCTGTGCAGCCAGCACTGGCTCCACTGATTTTTTTTTCCAAAGTATCCTTCTGCAATACTTTGAATAGCAATGTCATCATGCAGTCCGTCTTTCAGACAACTCCAAGAACATCTCTGTCTGTCACTAGCTGCACAACCTATCAGAGAAAGCAAAACATTGGTGGTGCAAACAAGAGCATAAGCAAAATGTAGATTGCAATATCATTGGAGAATGTTTTCTCAGCCAGAGAGTGGTAGATCTGGAATTTGCTGCCACAGTTGGCTGTGGAGGCCATTTTGTTGGGTCTCTTTCAGGCAGAGATTGATATGTATCTGAATAGTCAGGGAATCAAAGGTTATGGGGAGAAGGCAGGGGCTGAGTGGGCTGAGTCACCATCTCAGGTACTTAATACCAGGACTGGCACCCAACGAGTGATTGAATGTGAGTGGTCTTCAGCCAGGGCAGATCTGGAGCCCCTATGGCAACGTACCAGGTCACTCATGAGTTCTTTTGGAAAGGATATGGGGACTTTTCGGGGTTTGCACAATGAAGTGCTCAGTGAACTGACCAGAACTCCCATTCATGCCAAGGCAAATAGTGAGAGACCTGCACCAGTCTTTCGCAGGTCAATGCACGTGGAAGTCGAGGCCATTTCAATGGCAGGACCTCCAACCAGAGTGTGCTGTCTGCCACCCTGTGCCTGAGCCTCTATCCAGCAGATGCTGCCACAGCTGGGATGTTGATTTGGAAGCTTAAGAGCAGCACAGTTAGGATAGAGGGCAGTACGTTTAGGGTAGAGGGCAGCATGGTTAGGGCAGAGGGTAGCATGGTTAGGGCAGAGGGTAGCACGGTTAGGGTAGAGGGCAGCACGGTTAGGGTAGAGGGCTGCATGGTTAGGGTAGAGGGCTGCATGGTTAGGGTAGAGGGCTGCATGATTAGGGTAGACAGGAGCATGGTTAGGGAAGAGGGCAGCACAGTTAGGGTAGAGGGTAGCATGGTTAGGGTAGAGGGCTGCACGGTTAGGGTAGAGGGTAGCATGGTTAGGGTAGAGGGCTGCATGGTTAGGGTAGCGGGTAGCACGGTTAAGGTAGAGGGCAGCATAGTTAGGGTAACAGTTAGCACGGTTAGGGTAGAGGGCTGCATGGTTAGGGTAGAGGGCTGCACGGTTAGGTAGAGGGCTACACGGTTAGGGTAGAGGGCTGCATGGTTAGGGTAGAGGGCTGCATGGTTAGGGTAGAGGGCAGCATGGTTAGGGAAGAGGGCAGCATGGTTAGGGTAGAGGGTAGCATGGTTAGGGTAGAGGGCTGCATGTTTAGGGTAGAGGGCTGCACGGTTAGGGTAGAGGTAGCACGGTTAGGGTAGAGGGCTGCATGGTTAGGGTAGAGGGCTGCATGGTTAGGGTAGAGAGCTGCATGGTTAGGGTAGAGGACAGCACGGTTAGGGTAGAGGGCAGCATGGTTAGGGTAGCGGTTAGCACAGTTAGGGTAGAGGGTAGCACGGTTAGGGTAGAGGGCTGCACAGTTAGGGTAGAGGGCTGCATGGTTAGGGTAGTGCGTAGCACGGTTAGGGTAGAGGGCTGCATGGTTAGGGTAGAGGGCTGCACGGTTAGGGTAGAGGGCTGCACGGTTCAGGTAGCGGGTAGCACGGTTAGGGTAGAGGGCAGCACGGTTAGGGTAGCGATTAGCACAATGCTAATATTGTACCAGTAACCCAGGATCATATCCAGTGCAGTCTTTAAGGAGTTTGTTCGCTCACCCCATGTCTGTGTGGTTTTCTCTGGGTTCTCTGATTTCCTCCCACCCTTCAAAACATATGGGGTTGTAGGTTAAATAAAGCAGTAACAACACACAATGCTGGAGAATCTGAGCAGGTCAAACAGTGCCCTTTACATAGCAAAAGTAAAAATACATAACCGATGTTTCGGGTTTGAGTCCTTCATCAAGCTATGGAAAAATGTCGGCAGGTGCCCAAACAAAAAGGGGAGGAGTGGTCACAAAGGCATGAAGTGATAGGTGGAGAGGGGAGGGAGGGAACAGGAAGCAAAATAGACAATAGACAATAGACAATAGGAGCTGGAGTAGGCCCTTCGGCCCGTCGAGCCAGCACCGCCATTTTACAGATCATGGCTGATCACTACCATCAGTACCCCTTTCCAGCCTTATCCCCATAACCCTTAAGTCCTCTCAAATAATGCTGACTAAAGTCCTGGTGATTGTTCCTGGGTACGGAGTTTCAGGATTTAAATCCAGCACTGTTGAAGGAACACTGACTTACTTCCAGGTCAGAACAGTGTAGAGTATGGGGGGAGAACTTGCTAGTGGTGATGTACTCGTAAGTCTGAAGCTAATTCTACCTGGTGGAAAATCTTCATTGTCCAGTGTTATTTTGGTATTTTGACCATTTCAATTGTAGAGGGAAGGGAAAATGTTAGGGTTTGATAGTATGGTCATATTTATTGGATCAGTTGATCACAGTCACCGCAGCCAGATAGGGCTGCGTAATTTTTCTCAGATTCAGAATCAGAATCAGAATTTATTGCCAAGAACATGCCATGAAATGTGTGGGCAGCGTTACATTGCAAATATTGCTATAAATTAATATAAATTAATGGAGAAAATTCTTACAGATAGAGAAAATTCTTAGAGATAGTACTTATAAACATCTGGATAGACAGGGTCTGATCAGGAGCACTCAACATGGATTTGTGGGAGGAAGGTCATGTTTGACCAATCTGATTGAATTTTTTGAAGAGGTGACTAGGAATGTGGATGAGGGTAGCGCAGTGGATGTTGTCTATATGGACTTCAGTAAGGCCTTCGATAAGGTACCACATGGAAGGTTAGTTAGGAAGGTGCAGTCTTTAGGTATAAATTTAGAGATAGTCAAATGGATTGAACATTGGCTGAAAGGGAGAGGCCAGAGAGTGGTAGTGGATAATTGTCTGTCAGGTTGGAGGCCGGTGACCAGTGGTGTGCCTCAAGGATCTGTATTGGGCCCATTGTTGTTCGTTATATACATTAATGATCTAGATGATGGGGTGGTGAATTGGATTAGTAAATATGCAGACGATACTAAGATAGGTGGAATAGTGGATAATGAAGAAGGTTTTCAAGGATTGCAGAGGGATTTGGGCTGCTTAGAAAAGTGGGCTGAAAAATGGCAGATGGAATTTAATGCTGATAAGTGTGAGGTGCTTCATTTTGGTAAGAAGAATCAGAATAGGACATACGTGGTAAATGGGAGAGCATTGATGAATACAGAAGAGCAGAAAGATTTAGGAGTAACGGTACATCGTTCCCTGAAGGTAGAAACTCACGTGAATAGGGTGGTGAAGAAGGCTTTTAGTATGCTGGCCTTTATCAATCATTGCATGGAATATAGGAGTTGGGAGGTGATGTTGAGATTGTATAAGACGTTGGTGCGGCCTAATTTGGAGTTCTGTGTGCAGTTCTGGTCGCCTAATTATAGGAAGGATATAAACAGAGTGGAGAGAGTGCAGAGAAGGTTTACCAGAATGTTACCTGGGTTTAAGCATCTAGAGTATAGGGAGAGATTGGACAGATTAGGTCTTTATTCTTTGGAGCGTAGAAGGTTGAGAGGGGATTTGATAGAAGTATTTAAGATTATGAAAGGGATATACAGAGTGGATGTGGATAGACTATTTCCGTTAAGAGGAGGAAAGATTAAAACAAGAGGACATGAGTTAAGAATTAAGGGGCAGAGGTTTAGAGGTAACATGAGGGGGAACTTCTTTACTCAGAGAGTGGTAGTCGTGTGGAATGATCTTCCGGTAGAAATAGTGGCGGCGGAGTCAATTGTATTATTTAAGAAAAGGTTGGACAGGTATATGGATGAGAAGAAGATGGAGGGTTATGGGCATTGTGCAGGGAGGTGGGACTAGAGAGGGGTGTTTGGTTTGGTGCGGATTAGAAGGGCCTAATGGCCTGTTTCCGTGCTGTAAATTGTTATGTTATGTTATGTTATGTTACAATAAACTGAATTTCAAAGATAAATAAATACCAGCAGTGCAAGTTTAGGATAAGTTTAGGCAGGGTCTGTCCATTCAGAAATCTGATGGCAGAGATGAAGAAGCTGTCCTTGTGCCACTAGGTGTTCGTCTTCAAGCTCCTGTACCTCCTTCCTGCTGGTAGCAATGAGAAGAGGGCATGGCCTGGGTGGTGAGGGTCCTTGAGGATAGAGGCTGCTTTCTTAAGACAATACCTCTTGTAGATGTCCTCAGTGGAGTGATGCCTGTGATGCCACTGGCTAAGTTCACAGCTCAGTCCTACACCAGACAGTGATGCAACAAGTCAGAATGCTCTCCAGGTACACCTGTAGAAATTTTTGGGAGACTTTGGCCAGCTGCTGAGTTGACCTGGTCATGGGAATCACAGAGTGAGATGGTCAAAGGTCATTTGTCAATGTGGCAACACGGCATTTATCTTGTGCATGCTATCCACGTCTCTGTGAGGTGTGCACCAGTGTCGATAGCCAACACCCACGAACTAGCATTTGCTTTACACTGTTGGCTCAAGTATACACAGACCAACTATGTAGAATGAAAGTAGTGTGTCTGCTCTGCAGATATCAGGCAATGATCACAGTTGGGGATTGTGTATTTCTCATCCTTCCATTAATAACTTCCAGCCACAGTGGAGCTCCAAGTTGATGGTAATTAATTAAAGTATCACCTGCGCATTCTACCCACTGGCAAGAAGGATTAAAAACACAGCTTGGTATACAGTGCATCAGTGGACAATGAAGTGCTGCCATTATCTCCATCTCCAGCCGGGAAAAGAGCCTTGTAAAACCTCAAAAGCTCATGGCCATCTTTCCTCATCTCTGGGTCTAGGTTGTGGAACTCCCTGCCCGAGAGCACTGGGGGAGTTCCTTCATTAGAAGGACTGCAGCAGTTCAAGGAAGGTTCGGAGGCTTCAGCTGAAAAATCAATGAGAAAAATTACAGATGTTGGAAATCTGAGGTAAAAGGAGAAAGTGCAGGAAATGCTACACAGGTCGGGAAAATGGAATTAATGCAGTGAAACATGTAAGTCTGCAGATGCTGTGATTGTAGTAAAAACACAGAATCATAGAGCTGGGAATTTGTCGAGTTGGGAAGCTACAGGCTTAGAGTCTGAGGCGGCAGGGAGTTTAAGGCGGCAGGGAGTTAGTGGAGCATGAGAGTGTAGAGACTTTTCAGTAATTGTGATGGTATACTGCTGGTTGATTTAAGGGGAATCTTAAATGGAGTTCAGATATTTTGCAGAGGTAGGTACACTTGTAACGTTAAAAGACAGTTAGACATGTATAAGAAAGGTTTAGAGGGATTTGGACCTAACCTAGTATGGGCAAAAGGGATGAGCTCAGGTAGATTTGGACGACTCCATGACTCAATACTCGGGCTTCCTGTGATGAACCCAACTCTCTCCTTTTCTCACAGATTGTTGCACCCTGATTGCCTTCTGCTGCAGCTCCTGGTCTTGCTCCAAGGAAAACACTAGCCAGTGAATTCAAAAGTGGTAGCAACGGGATCGAGCAAGTCTACAAAATCCCTTGGCACCGACGCACTTTATGTAGAAGCTTGGAGAGTCAAAGCAACAGGGCAACAGAAATGAAACATAATGGTTATTAAGGAGCTGCACAGGGGAACTTCTTTCTGCGACTGAATGTACACAAGGTGAAGTCGCTCTTGTTGCACGATGCCAAGACCTGCCAGTTCTACCACACTTCCAGCAGGATGACATTGCCTGAGCATTTTATCGCTATGGTGGCTGGAACCATGGCAATGCAAGTGTGCACAACATTTGGTAAACTGGAAATCAAAAGGCCACAATTCTAAAAATCTAAAATTAAAGCAGAAAGCCAACTTTATTTTCATTTGCCAAATCTGAGCCATTGTTGCAGCTTGTAAGCAAATCACAAACATTCTGTAGACACTGCGGTTGAAGTTAAAAACAGAAAATGCTGGAGAAGCTCAACAGGTCCAACAGGGTCCTTTATGTACCAAAGGCAAAATTATATAACTGACGTTTCGGGTATGAGCCCTTCATCAAGGTATGAGAAAATGCCAGTAGGCATCTGAATAAAAGATTGGTGGGGGGGGGGGGGGAGGAGGAGGTGGAGGGATGGCAAAGGCAGGAGATGATGGGTGGAGAAAGGAGGAAGGGAACAGCAGCAATGAAGGGAGGAGGAATGGCTGGGTGGGGAGAAGAACTGGAAAAACAGGAAAAGGGCCGAGTGGGGGGCAGGTGCAACAAGCTGGTTTAATGGAAAGCAGTAAAATCAATGTTAATGCCATCTGGCTGGAGGGCGCCCAGACTGAAAAATAAGGTGTTGTTCCTCCAATCTGCAGGTAGTCAGGGTTGGATAGTACACAAGGCCTTTGACAGACATGAGCGCGGAAGTGTGACCCAGAATTGAAGTGTTTGGCCGCTGGGAGGTCACTGTAGTTGCAAACAGAGTGGAGGTGCTGAGCGAAGCGATCTCCCAGTCTGCGACCAGTCTCTCTGATGTAGAGAATGGCACAAAGGGTGCACTGGATGCCGTAAGTAAAGTCCTCTGGATGTACGTGAAGTGGTGCTTCATGTGAAAGGCCTGTTTGGGGCCCTGTACCGTGGTGAGGGAGGAGGTGTGGGCACAAGTGCTACACCTCCTGCGGGCAAAAGAAAAGTGCTGAGGGGTGGCGGTGGGTGGAGAGGGAGGAGTGCACGAGGGAATCACAGAGGGTGTAGCCCCTGAGGAAGGTCGAGAGGGGAGGAGAGGGAAAAATGTGTCTGGCGCTGGGCTCCTGCAATAAGGGCCAAAAATTCTGGTGGATAATGTGTTGGATGCAGAGGCTGGTGGGATGATAGGTGAGGATGAGGGGGATTCTATGTTTGTTGCATCAGGGGGCAGGGCAGATGAGCGGGAAATGGAAATGTGGGTGAGGGCTGAGTTGGTGGTGGAGGGGAAGCCACGTTCGTGAAGAAGGCAGGCATTTCAGAAGATCTGGACTAGAAGACCTCATCTTGGGTACAGATGAAGCGCAGATAGAGAAATTGAGAGAAGGGGATGGAATCCTTGTAGGGGATAGAGTGTAAGGAGGTGTAGTCCAGATAGTTGTGGGAGTTGGAGGGTTTGTAGTATATGTTGGTGGCTAGCATGTCTCCAGAGATGGAGGCAGAGAGATCCAGGAAGGGGAGAGTGTTGTTGGAGATGGACCAGCTGAGTTTGAGATCAGGGTGGAAGTTGTCCGCAAAGTGGAAGAAGGTGACAAGCTCATCGTGGGTGCATGAGGCAGCCTTGATGTAGTCGTCGATTTTTTTTCCTGTATGTTGCAGCTTAGTGTTTGCAAAGACTTTAAGGGATGCATTTTTACTAGTAAAATAAGCATTTGGTTACAATGTTGCTTGGTTTGTATCAAAGTCATGAAATGTGTCATTTCTAAAATGATTTCATAATCAAGACTGACATTTTGGTTTGTTTAAGTAACTCAAGAATTAAAGGAATAGATAGATGTTTTCTGGAGATGTTAAATTAAGAGTGAAATATATATATCTGAAACATAAACTTTGCAGTTTGTTTTTTGTGGAAAAAAAACATATTTAGAAGTGAGATGTTGAAAAAACATCTGTTTATGATCATACTTTTCAAACAGGTGTAACCTGTGGAGTCCTGGATATAATCTTCTTCCCTTCTTTGGCTTGGCTTCGCGGACGAAGATTTATGGAGGGGGTAAAAAGTCCACGTCAGCTGCAGGCTCGTTTGTGGCTGACAAGTCCGATGCGGGACAGGCAGACACGATTGCAGCGGTTGCAAGGGAAAATTGGTTGGTTGGGGTTGGGTGTTGGGTTTTTCCTCCTTTGCCTTTTGTCAGTGAGGTGGGCTCTGCGGTCTTCTTCAAAGGAGGTTGCTGCCCGCCAAACTGTGAGGCGCCAAGATGCACGGTTTGAGGCGTTATCAGCCCACTGGCGGTGGTCAATGTGGCAGGCACCAAGAGATTTCTTTAGGCAGTCCTTGTACCTTTTCTTTGGTGCACCTCTGTCACGGTGGCCAGTGGAGAGCTCGCCATATAACAGGATCTTGGGAAGGCGATGGTCCTCCATTCTGGAGACGTGACCCATCCAGCGCAGCTGGATCTTCAGCAGCGTGGACTCGATGCTGTCGACCTCTGCCATCTCGAGTACTTCAACGTTAGGGGTGTAAGCGCTCCAATGGATGTTGAGGATGGAGCGGAGACAACGCTGGTGGAAGCGTTCTAGGAGCCGTAGGTGGTGCCGGTAGATGACCCATGATTCGGAGCCGAACAGTATGTATGATGTGCTTAGTACAATTTATTATATATCGTTACAGGCGTCTTAGCAACTTGTAGTGACATTTTGACTTTGAAGTAACGTTTTGAGTGCGGGAGGTTATCTTTCAATGAAAACTCTTTTCTCCTATTATGGGAAGTTTGAATAACCTGAAGGAATATCAATGACCTTCTTGCTTGGAGAAGGAAAGATTCAGAATAAAGTGTTGTACAGTGTCACAACGGCATAGGCAGTGGAGCTGCTGCCTTGCATCTCCAGGGATTCAGTTCCATTCTGACCCAGGGTGCTGACTGTGTGGAATTTGCACATTCTCTTGCCTGGATTTCCCTGGGAATGTCCCTGTTTCCTCTCACATCTAAAAGGTGTGTAATGTAAATAAAAACCTCCTCAGGCCACTTCTCTGGGAAGAGACATGCAGACGTGCAGTTAAGTGGTTATTGCAAGATCCCCCTAGCATGTAGGTAAGTGAAAGCCTCTGGGGCTTTGGCTCAACGGGCTTCTGCGAGAACAAGTAAGAAGCCACAAATAGAAAGAACTGAAGTTAGAAAGGGCCACCCTATTCAAAGAACAAAAAAGATTCAGCAGGTAGGCACAGGTAAGGGAAGGTTTTAGATAACTTTTTTTCTCCTCTCATCATAAACAGTGGGAATGGTCGCCAAGACAGGGGAACATTCCTCACAGAATGTGGGTCATCAGGAAGCCAGCAGTATCCCTGACAACTTCATCTGTGAGAAGTGCATCCAGCTGCAGCTCTTGACAAGCCAAGTTAAGGAATTGGAGCTGGAATTGGATGAACTCCAGATCCTTCAGGAGGCAGAAGGGTGAGAGACAGGATCTCATCTAGGAGGCAGGAGGAAGGTAGATGGGTGACAGTCAGGAGAGGGAAAGGGAACAGGCAGGCAGGCAGTGCAGGGCACCCCTGTGGCTGACCCTCTCAATAACAAGTATACCATTTTGGATACTGTTGGTGGGGGGGTGGTGGGAATGACTTGCCAGGGACAAGCCATGGAGATCAGGTCTCTGGCATGGAGTCTGTGGCTAAGAAGAGAAGGGAGGAGCAGAGGCAAGATGTAGTGATAGGGGATTCCATAGTTAAGGGGACAAATAAGAGGTTCTGTGGAAGAGATCGAGTACCCCAGATAGTATGTTGCCTTCCTACTGCCAGGCTCTGAGATATTTCAGATCAAGTTCACAGCATTCTCAGGAGGGAGGGTGAGCAGGCAGATGTCATAGAGACCAATGACGTTATTAGGAAGGGTGAGGAGGTCCTGCAAGGAGAGTTCAGTGAGTTAGGCACCAGGTTGAAGGACAGGACCTCCAGGGTTGTGATCTCAGGATTGCTACCCATACCACATGCTAGTGAGGTTAGAAGTAAGAGGATAATGCAGCTTAACACACGGCTAAAAAACATGGCGCAGGAGAGAGGGCTTCAGGTTTCAGGATCATTGGGCCCTCTTCTAGGGAAGATGGGACCTGTTCCGATGGGTTTGCATCTGAACTGGAGGGGAACTAATATCCTTGCAGGAAAGTTTGTTAGCACTGCTCCGGTGGGTTTAAACTAGATTTGCAGGGTGATGGGGACCAGAGGGCCAGAGCAGATAGAGGAGTGGAGGAGGGAAAAGATGATGTGAAGATTGCACTGTTAGAAGTCATCGGGTTGCATGTGGTGGAAATGTTCTCAGGTGCAGCTATTTCAATGAAAGGAGCATTGTAGGAAAGGCAGACAATCTTAGAATGTGGATTGGCACGTGGAATTTTGACACTGGCCATTCGTGAAACTTGGTTGCAGGACTGGCAGAGCAATGTTCTGGCCTTCCATTGTTTCTTCCCATGGGCAGTAAGAATACTGAACTTGCAAAGGATCTGATCACACTAACCAGCTGAGAATCTCATATTTATGAAACAATGTTTAATTATTTATGTGTATATATGAAGACTTGTCCTGTACATGTATAGTTTGTCTGTACGTGTTTTATGTCAGGTTGTGGGACTGCATGACTTACGCTGAGGACCAGAGTACGCTGTTTCGTTGGGTTGTACTTGTACCATCAGATGATAATAAACTTGACTTGACGACTTGAATCAGAATAAGAATTTATTGTCATGAACAAGTCATGAAATTCGGTGTTTACGGCAGCGTCATGGAGCAAACTTTCATATTATAACCATCTTACAACATTACTATAAAATAAAAATACTGTAATAGCGCAAAAAAGTAAGGCAGTATCTTTGGTTCATTGATTATTCAGGAATCTGATGGCAGAGGAGAAGAAGCTGTCCTTGTGCCACTGAGTGAACGCTTTAGGCTCCTGTACCTCTTTCCCAATGGTAGCAGAGTCAGGAGGCATGGCCTGGGTAGTGGGGATTTTTAAGACACTGCATGATGTAAATGCTCTCGATGGAGTGAAGTCTGGTGCCTGTGATGTCGCAGGCCGAGTTATCAACTCTCTGGAGTTTATTCTTGTCCTGAGAGTTGGCGCCGATATACCAGGTAGTGATGCAACCAGCCAGAATGCTCTCCATGGTACGCCAGTGGAAGTTTATGGGAGTCTTCAGTGATGTACCAAACCACCTCAGACACCTCACAAAGTATAGCCACTGGCGAGCCTTCTTGGTGATTGCATCACCATGGAGACTCCAGGACAGATCCTCGGAGAAGTTGACACCCAGGAATTTGAAGATCTTGACGCCCTCCACTACTGACCCCTCGATGAGAACTGGGTCGTGTTACCCTGACTTCCTCTGAAGTCCACAATCATCTCCTTGGTTTTGCTGATGTTGGTGCAAGGTTGTTGTCATTACACCATTCAATGAGCTGATCTATCTCCCTCCTGTACACTTCCTCATTGCTGTTTGTCATTCTGCCAACAACTGTGGTGTCAACAGAAAACTTGTAGATAGAATTGGATTGGTGCCTGGCCACACAGTCATGGGTGTATAATGAGTAGAGCAGTGGGCTAAGCACATATCTCTGGGGTGTGCCTGTGTTGATAATCAATGAGGAGGAGACATTGTTTTCAATTTGTTCTGTCTGTGTTCTTCCTCTACTAGAATCCTCTGGCAACACATTCTAGATAAGGACTATCCTCTGAGTAAGACTGGGCACAACACGTGTAGCACACGTGTGGAATATTGTACTCCCACTGTGACAGTTTGGACCCTATATTTTAACTGGGACATGACCGAAGCCAGAAAGTACAATAGCTGCTCTCACCACAGAAGAAGAAGGAAGGGTTACTATAACCATAGCAAGCACAGCGGCAGATGTGTAATTACTGACCAAAATCCTCAGGGCAAGGACAACTTATGAGATTGAGACACAAGGCCGCCATTTCTGTCCCCTGACATGAGAGGGTTATCTCTTGGAACCCATTCATCTCTAATTCCTTTCAATCCTATGATCTTCCAGATAGGAAATGATCACAACAGTTGATAATAGAAGCAGACAATCCTTCAAAAGGCATTTGCGTGGCTTTCCTTTGCCTCATCAATGAAAATTAATCATTTAATGCTTGCTGTAAACGTGTGACAAAAGGATGTTATGGGAGAATACCCCTCTGCAGTCTTTGTAGCTGTCATTTACAGATTATTGGGACAAAAGAGTAGAGGCACAAATGCCAAATCAACTGCTTTTGTAGCAATGGAATGTGTGGTGCTTCGATGTATGGCTCATTAGTTTCACTCCATTGGATGTGGAGCATAATGTAAGCATAACGTTTACTTGGCAGCCATGGGTACAAATAGGAATCCAACATGACACACTAACATCATGTAATAACAACCCACCAGCCTTATCTTTCGAACCCAGACAAAGGCCACAAAATGAGAGGAATTGACAAAAGATGGCCCCTCGCCCAGTCACTTGCAGGTTCGAGCTCACGTGCACATGGCAGCTGAGGTCTCCACACCTTCAAGGGATCAAGCTCGAGTGGGAGAGAAGTTTCGTGATGGATGGACTTGTGAAATTAGAATTTCTGTCCATCTGGTCCATGTGGTTGAGTGAGTTTGTGCAGCGTAAATCCTCCGCCCTTTGCTGCAACAACTGTAGGCTGCTATTGGTGTTTGATGTTGCTACACATCTTGGTTATTTTAATACACATTATCTTGAAGGGTCACCAACCCTATGGGAGAATTGTTAATAAAGAATCATATATAAAATATGAATCCCAATCTGTTGAATTATTCGTTAAAAAAATTCTACAGGCTGGAAACATTGGCCAGAAATTCCAATTATTTTATCTGAAAACAAAACTAATCCTGACTCCTGTGCTGGTAAAAACTGTGATACTTTACACATTAAATGAGACGCACACCTTAATTAAGCAGCCTACTGTGTAATTAAAGGAAAAGTAATGAGTATAAACGAACTGGAGAATTTGACTGTGGGCAAACTTGGTAATGTTACATTGCAGTGCAGACATCTGGCAACATGTACTAACAATTAAGTCAATCCCGGTTCTCTTGGACTCGTAACATGCAAGAACTTTTATGGTTATATTTTGCACATTTCTTCAGAACTCAAGCATATTTATTTCCCATAATGTCTCTTTTGATTTTTAATGTTGTTTTGGATGTTGTAAAGCAGAGAGGCTATAACTGTTATGATCTCATCACTTCCCTTTTCCCAACTTAACCATTTCCTCACTGGTTGGAGCTGATGTGTCGAACTTGTGTCACCCGCACACTCCCATTTCCTCACTGATGTTTCCTTGACTTCCCCTACCTTGACCCTTACCACCTCTCCAGCCCTGCTGTGTTTCTAATGCTGTACAGCCTCACTCCCATTCCTTTCCGGTTACATTTGATGTAAAACCCTTTGAAACCATTTGGCCAATGGCAGAGGTTCCCTGAGGTGGAATTGGAGTGCGGGAAATCTCTCGCTGCATCATTCATCTGCATCACAGAGCTCAGAGGCAGACTTTTCTCTTTTCTGACTTGTCAAGCTCTTATCTGAGGGAGCAACACACTTTTTTTTGAACAAAGAAAAGAAATTGGCCTACAAAGTAAAATATCTGACACCCATTTATCTGGCAGACCATTAACCTTCACTTCTGTGTGCCAGTAATGTTGGTAAAGCAACAAAACAAAATCAAGAGTCGGTGCCAAAAATAATCAACGTGTGCAAGATGTGTCTGCAACATTTATATATACCAGCGACACTAGTATGACCCTCTCATTCTGACCTTAGTTTGCTGTAACAGCATCTTAGCTCAGGAGAAATGTGGCCACACCTGATCCAGTCGACTAGTCAACAAGGTAAGATTTTAAAAAGTAAGGAGTCGAATACAGAGATGGGAGTGGTCATCCTGGCCCTATGTCTACAGTGGCTGTTGGTAATTGCCCCCATTCTCTCCACCCCACTGTCCACCACTCACCTTGCCATCTTCTTTCTGGCCATCACCAGCACCCCTCTGATTGCCACTCTCCTCCTGCCCCCATTTAACCATTTACCCAACGGATGCTGATGGCATCACCTTAGTCCAATTATCGAACAACTTTAGTGAGGCATAGGTTAGTAACCAAATATGGTAAAATATAGAATTGCTGGAGGAACTCAGCAGGTCTTCAGATTTATTGTCAGAGTACATACATAACATCACATACAACCCAGAGATTATTTTTTTCTGTGAGCAAGACAGAATTACCACTTATTGTGCAAAAAGAACGGCACACAATGCATATATATAAAGAACTAAAGAACTGTAAACAGATAACAAATGTAAACAAACTGACTGGGCAATACAGAGAGAAGTTTTAAAAAAATCAATGAAGTGCACAAGTGCGAGTCCTTAAATGAATCTCTGATTGAGTTTATTGTTGAGGAGTCTGATAGTGGAGGGGTAGCAGCTGTTCCTGAACCTGGTGGTATGAGACTTGTGGCACCTCTTTCCTGATGGCAGCAGTGAGAATAGAGTGTGTGCTGGGTGGTGAGGGTCTTTGATGATTGCTGCTGCTCTCTGACGGCAGCGTTCCCTGTAGATGTACTCAATAGTGGGGAGGGTTTTGCCTGTGATGTCCTGGGCTGTATCCATTACCTTTTTTTATGCTCATGGGTTTTATGTCCCCATACCAGATCATGATGCAACTGGTCAGCAAACTTTCCATCATACCTCTGTAGAAATTTGCCAGGGTTTCTAGGATCATCCCAAACCTCCACACACTCCTGAGGAGGTAGAGATGATGACATCCTTTCTTCACGATGCCATTAGTGTGTTGGGTCCAGGAAAGATCCTCCGAGAGTGACTCCCAAGAACTTAAATTTGCTCACTCTCTCCACCTCTGATCCCCCAATGATCACTGAATTGTCTACCTCTGGCTTTCCTTTCCTGAAGTCAACAATCAGCTCCTTAGTTTTGGTGACGTTGAGTGCGAGGTTGTTGCACGTGCACCATTCAGCCAAGTGTTCAATCTCCCTCCTGCATGCTGACTCACCATTTTTCTTTTTACAACCTGTCTTGCAGGATCCATAGGAGGTAAAGGAGAGGGGGGATCCTAACAGAAACCAGAGAAATTGATATTAACCCTTTGGATTCCATGTCCATTTTCAGAGACTACCAACAAGCAAGTATACTCTGTGTCCCAGTCTTCAGGGACTACCAACAAGTGCTTATACTCCATGTCCCAGTTTTTTGGGACTGGTTTTATACCTAACCACCAGCTGGTTCATATTGGTGTTCGTACTATAGTTTACCCATGGACCCAGTCTGGAGTATGTATTATGAAAGGTTTAAAATGGCTGGAGTCCAAAGGGTTAATGCCATCCAGTTGAATGGTGACCAGATGGAAAATGAGATGTTATTTCTCCAATTTGCAAGTGGTTTCAGTCTGGTAGTGATCAAAGGAATGAGGCAGGGAATTGAAATGGGTGGCCACTCGGAGATCCATTTTATTGCAGCAGACAGAGCCAAGGTGTTCAACGAAGAGATTTCCCGGTCTGAATCCAATTTCTTCAATGTAGAGGAGACCTCAATGGGAGCATTGGAATGCAGTAGATGACTCCTGTAGATTCACAAGTGAAGTGTTACTTCATTTGGGAATTCTTTTTGGAGCCCTGAATGGTGTTGAGGAAGGAGGTTGTGGTCTCTCAACCAGATGGTATTCAGTTGTGATTGTAGAATATTTTAACTTCCACATATTGATTGGAACTCCCATATTTTAAAAGGGTTGGATGGGTTGAAGCTTGTCAAATGTGTTCAGGAAAATTTTCTAAATCAATATACAGAAGTACCAATGAAAGAGGATGCAAATTTTGATCTCCTATTAGAGACCCAGACAGGTCAGGTGACAGAAGTATGTATTGGTGAACCTTTTGGATACAATGACCATAATGTCAATAGTTTTAAGTTAATTATGGATAAGGATAGGTCTGGGCCTCAAGTTAAGATTCTAAATTGGAGAAAGGCCAATTTTGTGGAAAAGAGAAAGGATCGAGGAAGAGTGGATTGGGATCATTTGTTTTCTGTCAAGGATGTATTCAGTGAGTGGAAGGCCTTCAATGGGAAATCTTGAGAGTGCCGAGTTTCCATGTTCCAGTCAAGATTAAAGGCAAAGTTAACAGGCAAAGGGAACTTTAGTTTTCAAGGGATAATGGCGATCTGGTTAAGAGGAAGAGAGGGATGTAGAGCAAGTATAGGCAAAAAAGAGCAAATGAGGTACTGGAAGAGTATAGAAGATGTACGAAAATACTTAAGAAGGATATCAGGAAGGCAGAAAGAAGACATGAGGTTGCTTTGGCAGATAATGTGAAGGTAAACCTGAAGGGTTTTTACATGTGTATTAAAAGGATAGCAAGGGACAAAATTGGTCCCCTAGAAAATCAGAGCGATCCTCTATGTGTAGAGCATAACAAGGTGGGGGAGATCTTAAACAGTTTTTTGCATCAGTATTTACTCAGAAAACTGGCATAGCATATAAGAAGGAAGGGAAGCAAGCAGTAGAGGCATGGAACATATAGAGATTAAAGAGGAGGAGGTGCTTGCTGCCTGACCCCAAATAAAGGTAGCTAAATCCCTCGGGCCTGACATGATATTTCCTCAAACCTTGAGAGAGACTAATGTAGAAACTGCAGGAGTCCTGGCAGATATATTTAAAATGTCCTTTGCCACTGGTGAGGTGCCGGAAGATTGGAGGGTAGCTCATGTTGTTCCGTTGTTTAAAAAAAGCTCCAAAAGTAAACCAGGAAATTAAAGGCCAGTGAGTCTGATGTCAATAGTGGGTAAATTATTGGGGGGTGTTCTGAGAGATTGGATATACAAGTATTTGGTCAGCCAAGGGCTGATTAAGGACAGTCAGCATGGATTTATGTGTGGTAGGTCACGATTAATGTATCTAATAGAGTTTTTCCGAGGAGTTTACCAAGAAACAAGATGAAGGAAAGGCTGTGAATGTTGTTTACATGGACTTTTGTAAGGCCTTTGACAAGGTCCCACATGGGAGGTTAGTTCAGAAGGTACAGACACTAGGTATCCATGGAGAGGTTGAAAACTGGATTCAAAATTGGCTGAATTGGAAAAGTCAGAGAGTGGGAGTGGATGGTTGCTTCTCAGACTGGAGGCCTGTGACTAGTGCTGTGCTGGGATCATTGTTGTTTGATGTTTATATCAATGATCTGGACGATAATATGGGTGTAGAGCTCGTCGAAAGAACCAAAGACTTGTTGATCCAAACCAAGGCTTTTATTAGCAAAAGACAGGAGCTCTTCACAGGTGGCCGACCAGTCCGGAATGATCCGACCTGGCTAGGGACACAACCCTTTAAGGCCCTTTGTCAGCCTGTGGAGTGGGCCGTAGGCCACTACATTCTCACCAGTCTCTGAGTGAAGAATTTCCCTCTAATGTTCCTCCTAAACCTTTCCCCTTTCACTCTTAAGTCATGTCCTCTTCTATTCATCTCTCCAAATCTAAGTGGAAAGACCCTACTCGCATTTACACTGTCTATACTCCTCATAATTTTGTAAACCTTTATCAGATCTCCCCTCATTCTTCTTTGCTCCAAGGAATAAAGTCCTAACCTGTTTAATCTTTCCCTGTAATTCAACTCCTGAAGATCCAGCAACATCCTAGTAGATCTTCTCTGTACTCTTTTAATGTTACTGATATCCTTCCTGTAATTTGGTGACCAGATCTGCGTGGCTAAGCTCTCAGCCAATCGCTGTAAGCACAGTCATTACACTCTAGATACTGTAACTATATACATTGGTGATAGGTCTGTACTATCACAATGGGAAATTGGACAGCAAGTTTGTTGATGACACTAAGACTGGAGGCGTCGTGGACAGCGAGGAAGGTTTTCAAAGCTTGCAGAGGGATCTGGACCAACTGGAAAATTGGGGCAGAAAATGGAAGATGGAATTTAATGCAGACCAGTGTGAGGTGTGGCATTTTTGAAGGACAAACCAAGATAGGACATACTGCACACCCCAGTAGGACACACAAAGGTAGGACACTGAGGAGTGCGGAGGAACAAAAAGATCTGGGACTACAGATACATAATTCCCTGAAAGGGTTGTAAAGAAAGCTTTTGGCAACTTGGCCTTCATAAATCAAAGTATTGAGCCTAGAAGTTGGTATGTTATGGTGAGGTTGTATAAAACATTGGTGAGGCCAAATTTGGAGGATTGTGTGCAGATCTGGTCACCAAATTACAGGAAGGATATCAGTAACATTAAAAGAGTAGAGAGAAGATCTACTAGGATGTTGCTGGATCTTCAGGAGTTGAATTACAGGGAAAGATTAAACAGGTTAGGACTTTATTCCTTGGAGCAAAGAAGAATGAGGGGAGATCTGATAAAGGTTTACAAAATTATGAGGAGTATAGACAGTGTAAATGCGAGTAGGGTCTTTCCACTTAGATTTGGAGAGATGAATACAAGAGGACGTGACTTTAGAGTGAAAGGGGAAAGGTTTAGGAGGAACATTAGAGGGAAATTCTTCACTCAGAGACTGGTGAGAGTGTAGTGGCCTACGGCCCACTCCACAGGCTGACATCGGAAATGGCCGTCGAACGTGGGGATCGAGCAAACAACACGCAGGATGAGAGACCCGCTCCCATAGGCTGCAGTAATAGTGGTCGAATCAACCAATCACCGCCAGCAGATCGCAGGGGGTCTATTCCAGGCCCATGGATCCGGGACAGCCAACCGGCAACCAGTCCCACTCAAGCCACACCCCAGTGGTGATTCAGCCAGCTGCGTATAAAAGGCAGAGCTGCAGTCCAATAAAATCAGTATCGATTACACTCCCTTCATGTGAGAGTCTTCTTTTACTTTGAGCTATAACCGTAGCGTCCCCCTACAGTGGTGACCCCAAATGGTCCAAACAGTGCTTTGGACCCAACGATGGAAGATCAACCAACAATCAATGCCATATCGTTAAAGCTGCTGGACTTCTGGATGTGGTTCCAGTAGGCCGAGGCGCAGTTCGCATTTTGCTGGATCTCTGCCGCACAAAACGCGCTACTACCACGTGGTCAGTGCCCTCAATCAAGACACCGTAGCCCGCATCATTGACTTCCTCCAGCAGCCCCTGGTGCAAGGGAAATATGTGGCCATCAAGGAGCTATTAACCTGCACCTTCAGGCTACAAAAGCATGTGCACGCTGTCCAACTGCTGCACATAGATGGTTTAAGGGACAGAGCCCCTTCCGCCCTCATGAGTGACATGCTCACTCTCAATGATGGACTTACCTCTTGCCCGCTGTTCCCACAAATCTTCCTGGAGCGGCTGCCTGAAGAGATCCGGCTGCTCATCGCAGAAGAAAACTTCAACGACCCCAGGAAGGTGGTTGCCCGAGCAGACGTGCTATGGGCGGAAAAGGGGGATGCCTGTGCTATGCTCGAATAGGTGATGGCACCTCGTCAGCAATGCCCAGCCAAGAAGCCCACCGACCGACCAACCGACAACCCGAACGACGAACCTCACCACTGTTTCTATCATCAACGGTGTGATACCGAGGCCCATCAATGCCACTCTCCCTGCACGTTCCATGGAACTGCCAAGACTGGCCGTCATTGATGGCTGTGACGACCAGCCAACTGCATCGCCTCTTCCACATCCAAGACTCCCTGTTGGGCTGATGTTTCTTGATGGATACTGGGGCACAGTACAGTGTCCTTCCCCCGTCAGGCCTTGAGACTCACAGTGGCAAGGTGGTACGAGCGCTTCGAGCAGCAAACGGCTCTAACATTCAGACATTTAGCATCCATACAATTCCCCTCCACTTTGGGGACAGACAATTCACTTGGAAATTCACGATGGTGGTTGTACATCAACTGTTACTGGGTGCCGATTTCCTAAGAGCCAACTCCCCTCTGGATTTGTCTTTGTCAAGGAAAGATTTAATTGAGCAGCAAAAGACAGATTCTGATCTTGCAGACTTGAGGGAGAAAGCTGTAACTGAGGAAGAGATTAAGGAACTGCCCTGTGGATATTACTGGAAGGGTAAATTGTTAAAGAGGAAATGGAGACCTTGTGATGTTCCGACAAATGTAGAGTGGGCAGTGATTCATCATGTGGTCATTCTGAATTTATCTAAATTAAATTTTAAATTTGCCCCATAATACATCTTTGGGTTGTCATCTTGATGTAAAAAAAACCATGAATAAAAATTTGAAACAATTTTTCTGACCTGGTTTGAGGAAGCATGCCGTAAATTGATGCTGGACATGTCACCTTTGTCAGGGTGTGGAGAAGCCTAACCAGGCGCCTCCAGTAGCTTCATTACAACCTATTCCTGTTATTGGGGAACCTTTCACAAGGGTTATGGTGGATTGTATGAGTCCCCTGCCTAAAACAAAAGCTGGGAATCAGTACTTGTTAACAATTATGAGTATGGCGTCCAGATTTCCAGAAGTTATACCATTTAGGAATATTAAAGCAAAAATAGTGGTAAATGCTTTGGAAATTTTTTTCACAGTTTTGGGTTACCTAAAGAGATCCACAGTGATCAAGGAACTAACCTCATGTCTGGATTGTTTCAGCAGTTAATTTATGAGTTGGGAATTAAACAGATCATTTCATCCGCGTACCATCTTGAAACTCAGGGAGCTTTGGAATGATTTCATTCTACTCCTTAAAAATATGATGAGGATTTATTGTCAGGAGAATGGGAAAGATTGGGACGAAGGTATTCACTTATTGTTATTTGCAGAAAGAGAGGCTGTGCTAGATTTCAGCCCTTTCTTTTGCCGTCCCTGAAAACTATCTTCACTATCCACAACTCCCCCTATTTTTGTATCGTCCGCATATTTACTAACCCAATTTACCAGTCCATCATCCAGATCATTAATGTAAATGACAAACAACAAGGGACCCAACACCGATCCCTGAGGCATACCGCTCATCACCGGCCTCCATCCTGACAGACAGTTATCCACCATGACTCTCTGCCATCTACCTTCTCACCACCTTTGGACCCATCTGACCAACTCAACATTAATACCTAGCACCTGAGCCTTCCTTACCAACCTTCCACGTGGAACCTTATCGAAGGCCTTCCTGAAATCCATATAGACTATATCTACTGCTCTACCCTCATCAAACTTCCTAATCAGCTCCTCAAAAAATTCAACAAGATCTGTCAAACATGACCTTCCCCACACAAACCCATGTTGGGTGTCCCTGATCAGTCCCTGCCCCTCTAGATACTTGTACATATTATCCCTAAGAATACTTTCCATTAATTTACCAACCACCGACATAAAATTTACTGGCCTATAATTGCTGGGCCTACACCTGGAGCCCTTTTTAAACAGAGGAACCACATTTGCCACACCCCAATCCTGCGGCACCATGCCTCCCTTCAGTGACTGTTGAAAGATCACTGTCAGAGCCGCTGCTATTTCCTCCCTGACTTCCCTTAAGGTTCTGGGGAAAATTCTGTCAAGACCCGGAGACTTATCCACCTTTATATGCCGCAAAAGTTCCAATACTCACTTTTTCCTAATCCCTACATTTTCCATAATTACCCCTTTTGCTTCTCTTATCCTACACAATTCCATATCCTTTTCCCTAGTGAATAACAAAGAGAAGAACTCATTCATTATCTCCCCCATCTCATTTGGCTTCGCACACATTTGCCCGCTCTGATTCTCTAAGGGACAAATTTTATCCTTCACTCTTCTTTTGCTATTCACATAATCGTAAAAACCCTTCAGCTAAAGGAAAGGAGACAGGGGAAGAAGATAAAGGGGATTTCTAACAGAAACTGGAGGTCGATGTTAGAACCATAGAAGGCTACAGCACAGAAAACAGGCCATTTAGCCCTTCTAGTCTGTGCCAAAACATCATTGCACTAGTCCCACTGATCTGCACCCAGTCCATAACCCTCCAAACCTCTCCCCTCCATGTATTTATCCAATTTATTCTTAAAACTTAAGAGTGAGCCGGAAATTATCACATCAGATGGCAACTCATTCCACACTCCTGTTGTGGAATGCTACGCTTATAGCTCGAGGTAAAAGAAAGAAGACTCACACAAAGGGAGTGTAATTGACTCTGACTTTAATGGGCTGCAGCTCTGCTTTTTATAGGCAGACAGCCACGTCATCACTGGGCGTGGCTTGAGCAGCGCTGGCTGCTGATTGGCTGTCCCAGATTAGACCCCCTGCGATCCACTGGCGGTGATTGGTTGATTCAACCGCTATTACTGCGGCCTATGGAAGTGGGTCTCTCATCCAACGTTCTGTTTGTTCAATTGCCATGTTCGACAGCTGTTTATTGTGTTGGCACGTGGAGTGTACCGCAGGCTGCTACATGACCACCCCCACCAAGAACCGGCGATCGGGGCACTCTCTTTGGAGGCTGACCCCTACACCGTGGGGTCGGGTGTTTGATCGGCTGTGGTTCCACCTGGAGGGGGGAAGCCCATGGGCTATTGGAGAGTCACACAATGCTGAGTTCCTCCATCTTTCAAAACTCTTCTCTAGCCAGGTTGAGTTTCTTGGGGGAAGACGCCGCGCCCTGGTGTGGAGGGGAGGGCCCTCCGTAAGATTTGGTGTCTCACCCCATGTTTAGGATCCGCTGAGTTGAAATGGGGCGTAGTGATGGAGGGGAATTCCGCTAAGACTCGAGCAAATTCGTTGTCGGCAGTACTCACCGAGTGCAGATGGGGGTTAGTAAGTTCGGTGCCCTTGAGAGTGTCTGAAATGTCTGGGCATGTACCAGCTGACGCCCCTTAATGTCCACCAGAGGGAAGTTGGCTCTTAGGAAATCAGCGTCAGTAACAGTTGATGTACGGCTGCCATTGTGAACTTCCATGTAAATTGTCTGTCCCCAAAGCGGAGGGGAATTATACAGGTGCTAAATGTCCGGTCATTGGAGCCATTTGCTGCTTGAAACTCTCGGGCCACCTTGCTACTGGAGTGATATCCAGAAGGACTTTCACCTGCTGATGCTTGTACAAATCAGAAACTTTATCCACTGAAACACATTGGCTGCAGATCCAGTTGGAATGTTCAAGGCAAATCTGAGTTCAGATTTATTGTCAGAGTACATACATGACATCACATACAACCCTGAGATTCCTTTTTCCTGCGGGTGCAGCAGAATTACCACTAATTGGTAGTGCAAAAAATAAACTGTACACAACATGAACATGTCAATAATCAAAAGAAGTGTAAACAGATAATGAATGTAAACAGGGAGAGCAAAAAGAAAATCAATAAAGTGCACAAGTAAGAGTCCTTAAATGAGTCTCTGATTGAGTTTGTCGTTGAGGAGTCTGACGGTGCAGGGGTAATAGCTGCCTTGTGGCACCTATACCTCTTTCCTGATGGCAGTAGCAAGAACAGAGCATGTGGTGGGGGTCTTTGACGATTGCTGCTGCTCTCTGATGCAGCATTCCCTGTAGATGCACTCAATAGTGGGGAGGGTTTTGCCTGTGATGCCCTGGGCTGTGTTCACTTCCTTTTGGAGGGCTTTACGCTCAGGGGTTTTGTTGTTCCCATTCCAGATCGTGATGCAGCAGGTCAGCACACTCTCCCTCACCCCTCTGTAGAAATTTGCCAGGGTTTCTGATGTTATACCAAACCTCCACAAACTCCTGAGGAAGTAGAGGTGCTGATGTGTTTTCTTCATGATGTCTTTAGTGTGTTCGGTCCAGGAAAGATCCTCCGAGATAGTGACTCCCAAGAACTTAAATTTGCTCACCCTCTCCACCTCTGATCTCCCAATGATCACTGGTTTGTAAACCTCTGGCTTTCCTTTCCTGAAGTCAACAATCAGCTCCTTAGTTTTGGTGACATTGCATGCAAGGTGGTTATTGTTTCACCATTCAACCAAATTTTCAATCTCCATCCTATATGCTGATTCATCCCCTTCATTTATACAACCCACTACCGTGGTATTGTCGGCAAATTTGTCAATGGTGTTATTGTCATACTGAGCCACACAGTCATAGGTGTAAAGTGAGTAGAGCAGAGGGCCTAAGAACACAGCCAAGTTGTAAGAAAATATGGAACTGGAGTGAATGGGGTTCCAATAGACCAAAGTCTCTTTGACTTGTGGATCAGACATGAGTTGAATGGCCTTCTCTTCCTGCTGTGCTATTAAAGTTTAAGATTAAGGGGTGTCACAGTTGGCGTTAAGGTTAGCGCAATGTCTTTACAGCGGACCGGGGTTCAAATTCCACGCTGTCTGTAAGGAGTTTGTACATTCTCCCCAAGTCTATGTGAGTTTTCCCCTGGGCTTCCAGTTTCCTTCCACTGTTCAAAACATACTGGGGGCTGTAGGTTAATTGAGAGTAAATTGGGCGGCACTGATTTGTGAGCCGAAATGGCCTGGTATCGTGCGGTACGTCTAAATCTTTTTTAAAAATTAAAAATAAGATGCAAGTGCTTTGAAAGTACTTGAAGCAAAACAAGGCTTGAACTTCTTCAAACAACTAGCTTTCACAGATGAGTGTATGGCAAATGAGATTTGCCCAGCGTCACCATTGCCACGCAAACTCACAAGAAAATCCTTCAGGGAAATAATTGCTAAATCTCTGATCTGAGTTCTTCAAAAACCATTGTAAGAGGGCAGGCCACATGATTCAGTCTGCCAATTGATTGAGAGTCTGCGGTCGAGGTTCTAAAACATTAACAGATGAGGCGTAAATTTCAGTGAGCTGTAGCAATTGGAATCACAAGCATTCGGGTCATTCCGCTTCGTAAAGGCTTTCATGCCTCAAGCCCGAGAATGCTTCAGATTTAAATCCAGGCCAAATGTATTTCTGCTGGCAAACAAAACAAATAAAAAGAATCCGGGTTGAAACCACTATGTGTATGTCACCCATGCAGAATACTTCCATTGGGAACATAGGAACATGGGAAGTAGGAACAGGAGTAGGCCAAAAATGGCCCATCGAGCCTGCTCCGTCATTCAATACAATCATGGCTGATCTAATTTATGACCTAACTCCACCTACCTGCCTTCTCCCCATATCCCCTAATTCCTCTATCATGTAAAAATTTATCTAACCGAATTTTAAATATGTTTAATGAGGCAGCCTCAACCACTTCCCTGGTTAGAGAATTCCAAACATTCACTACTCTCTGGGAAAAACTATTTTTCCTCATCTCTGTCCTCAATCTACTCCCCGAATCTTGAGACTGTGTCCTCTTGTTTTAGTTTCCCCGGCCAGCTCAAAAAACCTTCCTACATCTATCCTATCCATACCCTTCATAATCCTATATGTTTCTATAATATCTCCTCTCATTCTTCTGAACTCGAGCGAATACAATCGTAGATGGTCACCAAATTATAGGAAAGATATAAACAAAATAGAGAGAGTGCAGAGAAGGTTCACAAGAATGTTGACAGGATTTCAAGGTTTGAGTTACAGGGAAAGATTGTGCATGTCACATTTGTGGCCCGAAATGTGAAATTAATAACACCATCACCACATGCTTTACCAGTTGAACATCTCAGTGTCTTTATTTTCCTGCTTCCCTTATTTCATCATCCTGCACCTTCCACCTCCAGTCCATACCATCTGACTTCCGGTCAGGTCAATACATATCATGCATATTCATTATCATGACATCCCTCCTTTCACCAGAAATAAACTTTATATCTTTATGTTTAAATGTAAACACTTTAACACTATCAATAGCATTTTTCTGCCTTCTGAACCAACAAAACAACTTCAAATTCAAAACAAAAACAACTTCAAATTCCCGCTTCACAAAATGTAACATAAACATGTTATAACCAAATGTAATATAACAGCTCAACTGTTCTTCTGTAATTATACTAATACAATGCTCACCTCATATGCAAAATGTAAACATTTAAATTTATACACCTCCCATGTTTAAATTCCAATGCTTTTGTTTTTTTTCATTTAATACCAAATAGTCGACTAAACAAAAATGCACTTCATACAGCACTCATACATGTACTTTATGATGTATTGATCAAATCACTGTCCAAATGTTCCCATTATCATTTCTCTTCCTTGGTGAGTAACATTACTGCGCTTCATTGAAACTCATTCCAACGATCACAAACTTTCACTTTCGTGATAATGCGGGCACGATTAGAAATATGGCACAAAATCTTCATATCGCTTAGGTGGTTTCCTGTCCCGTCTCAGCCTTCCTGCAATGCTACTGTCACAACTTGGTTGTTCATCCTCAGCACCGGAAACACTGCTCGCTGCGGCCTCTGGTGTTTCTGGTACTCTGGCCACTTCATCGGGAATGCTGGTAACTACCTCTGGAACATCATCTGGTCCCTCAGGTTGAGCATCTCGTATTGGACTTCCAACCACTTCACTCGGTGTCGCTCTGGATTGGTACTTTTTGACACCAGATACGTTTCTTTTGTACAGGACTCCAGCTGGAGACTTGACTGTCACCATACTGCCACTTCTGGATACAACCATGTAGGGTTGATGGTAATAAGGTGTGTCTAGCTTACCACCACTCTCTTGCCTCACAAGAACACTATCTCCAGGCATGATGTCTGAGTACCTGGCCCCTGAGTCTACATACAGCTTTGCTGCTCTCTTCTTTTCAGCATCGTGGTCCCTCATCTCCTGGTCGTCCCTGATTTCCTTTATTTCGGGCATTTTTGTGCGGATTTTCCTCCCAAAAAGTACTTCTGCTGGACTTTTTTCCTGTGGTTGCATGAGGCATTGCCCGATAGACAGCTACATAGGATAGCAATGCTTCTCTCCAGTTCTGTCCTTCTGCATGAGCAATCCGTAATTGTTTTTCGAGGGACTGATTTTGTCTCTCTACTTTCCCATTGGCTTGCGGCCATTTCGGAGTTACTTTATGATGGTGGATACCTGTGGTCCTCATGTATTCAGCAAATGGCTCTGAAATGAACTGTGGACCATTGTCAGAGTATAGCGTAACAGGCAATCCATATCTCGCGAAGATCTCTGCCAATGCTTGTATTGTTTTTGTATCGTTGACCTCATCACAGAATACTCATAGTATCTGCTGTAGTAATCTACCACTACCATGATTGTCTCACCAGTTGGTAAAGGTCCGAGAAAATCAACAGCTACATCGATCCACGGTCCTGTCGGGAGTTGCGTACTCCGGATTGGCTCTGGAGGATTACTCCTACTTGTGAGTTGACACCCATGGCAGGTTTTGACGAATTTCTCCGCGTCTTTATCACAACCTGGCCACCATACTTTACTCCTGAGGTTTTGCTTGGTACCAACAATACCTAGGTGTCCTTCATGAGCTAATGATACGATCTTCGGTCTCAACCTCTGTGGTATCACCAATCTACACTCCCTCAATACACAATGCCCGATGCAACAAAGTTCATCTCTAATGGGAATATATGCCTTGTGAATGCACTTGTCCCATTGTCCACTTTGGATACATTCTCTAACTTCCATGAGTTCTGAGTCATGTTCGCACTCTCTCTCGACTTCCCTCGTTGTCACAGCTTCTGGTGTCAACTGAATAGCTACGAAGCGTACAAAGCTCTCTGCTTCTGTCCCCAATTCTGACTTGGATTGTGAGCATCCATCTTTCAACAATCTGGACAACGGATCAGCAATGTTTGCTTTCCCGGCAATGTGAACTACTCTGTACTTGTACGGTTGGAGTCTGAGCACCCATCATTCTATCCTGGCACACGGTTTGGACCTGGCGGCATAGATCACCTCCAATGGTTTATGGTCCGTGATGAGTTCAAATTCAATGCCATACAAATATGCATGGAATCTCTCGCAGGCCCATACAAGTCTGAGTGCTTCTTTCTCTGTCTGATAATATCTCCTTTCCACATCTGTCAAAGATCTGCTGGCATAGGCAATGATTCTTGGTCCCACATCACGCATCTGGACCAACACGGCTCCTAAACCAACAGGACTAGCATCCGCTATGACTTTGGTTGGTGCAGCCGGATCATAATACCCAAGAGTATCGGCATTCGTCAGACTTTGTTTCAGAGTTGTGAATGCTTCCTTCTGCTCAGAGCCAAAATGGAATGGTACACCTTTCCTGGTTAGTTTCCTCAGTGGTTCTGCCAGTGTAGCAAAATTAGGGATGAACTTTGCGCAATAATTAACTAATCCCAAGAAGCACCTCATCTCCATTGCATTCTGGGGTTCACGTGCATCTGCAACAGCTTTCACCTTGGCATCAGCTGGGTTCAGTCCTTCCTGTGTAAGCCTGTGTCCCACGAAGTCCATCTCTGAGACACCAAACTGGCACTTGTCTCCATTCACGGTAAGGCCTGCCCCCTGTAGTCTGGATAGCACACGCCTCAACCGTCTGTCATGCTCTTCCTTTGTAGCCGCATGGACTATGATGTCATCATACTGGTAGATCTCAGGAGCTGCATTGATGCCGAATGATAGTCTCTTGTACCGGTACAATCCACAGTGAGTCACAAATGTTATCACGTCCCTGGATTCTGGGTCCAGCTCTAATTGATGATAGCCCCATTTTAAATCAATTTTTGAGAACACCTGACTGGTAGTTAACTCCTGAAGTACTTCCTCCACTGTTGGTATGGGGTGTCGTTCTCGAATTATAGCTTCATTGGCCATCCTCATATCAACACACAGTCTTATGTCACCATTTGGTTTGGGCACAATCACTACTGGGCTGACCCATTGTGTTGAATGTTCTCCAGGTTCAATAATGTCTTGCTTGATCAACTCTTGCATCTACTCAGCAATGGTTCTCCCCTCTCGTCTATGACAACAAACTCTGCTTCGGTGTACTTGTCACCAGCTTCAACAGTCGCAGTGGAATATCCAATGGTCTGCAATGGCTTGGTTGCTGTGTATGGATACAGTTTCTTTGAACACTTTTTTGATGTACAAATGATCTTTTTCCTTTTCAATTTCTCCCATAAGTGTCGGTCAATTACATTACAGTCACTGCCTGAGTCTACAATGACCGGAACTGTCACACCACCAATTATAACTGGGACCTTCTCATGATGTACATCATTCAATGTAAACTAATAGTATTTCTGCCCATCCTGGTTGTCATCATCATCGTCACTTTCTGGGTCACCTTCTATATGGCGAATAGTGCCTTTCTTTCTAACATAACATAACAAACTTGGCTACACCACATTTTGTCCCCTGCTCGAAGTCATCAATGTAAATGATGAAATGATGAAGCACTTAGTGATTCCATACCACATATCCCCTAAGAGCTGCAATCTTCCTTTGCAGCTCTCTGTGTAGAACAGGTTCTTGCACTGAGGAAGCTGAACACAGTGCCATCCAACGACATGCAATGTGGCCTTAATACTCAGCGGCATAGCCTATTGCACCAACTTTGACTGTTATACACAGAAGTGCTGGAGAAACTCCTGGAGTTCACGCAGCATCCACAGGAAACAAAAGGCAACCAATGATTTGGGCCTGAGCACTTCATTAGGAATCTAGGAAAACAGGTAAATGCCTGAATAATTTATCAAGGCTCTGCACAACTGAGGCCTAATTTCTGTTTATATCCAGCACGTTTAATATTCCATTCATCTTATTAATTTCATTTCAAGATTCAAGATTCAATTTAATGTCATTTGCAATAAAACAGTGTCATATTACATGTAATTACTTTTGCCTGCTATAAGGCAGACAGATTCGCCATTGTAAGAAATTGCCTGAACCACCTTGTACATTCAAAGAAAGAGAGCGAGAAGCAAAAGAGAGTCTCCCCCAGAGTCACTGAGTGTCCATAGATTTGCCTCCGGCACTTCCGCACCCTCTACAGCCACACGAAAGTCCAGTTCAAACCATTTGTAACCCGAGCTCCAGATCCGATCCTCTGACATGGTCAGGAACCCTTCAGCGCCTTTGGCATCCTCTCACGTCCTGGTTCTGATACCTGGTTCCCTTTCAGCTAGTTTTGAGCAGTCCACAGCGAGTCTCCCAGCAGCAATCTCCAGCAGCCCACAGCCTCCATGGATTTCTCACCTCGAGTCACAGAACAGAACCCCTCACTGGTCAGCAGCCGTGGTTGCCATCCCGCGGGTCATCTCCTCTGCTTCTCCTTCTCAGTCGGGGATGGTCTCCCTCCTTTCTGGTGTGGTACTTAAAATAGTTATCCTGGGGTAGCAAAGCAAACTATTCTCGGATCCGGAAGAAGCACGAAAATTTGCAGAACTACAAAACAGACAGAGACATGAAGAGATGTAACAAGAACTAGAGCCGCACAATTAAGATACCTATCAGATTTTTATCAAACAAGGGAAAAGCCAGATTGGACCAGATTAGAATTAGATAAAATAGGGGAAAAGATACCTGAACACATATTGTATAAATGGGATGAAAAATTGGTACAATATAGGAGTTCTCCAGTATTACATCATCTACTCAATATTTGGAAGAAGATTCATGTAGAAAGAAATAAAACAAATTATCAATTACCAAAACTAATATTGACGCAAAACAAGTTACTCCCTTTTACGATAGATAACCTTTCCTTTAGAGAATGGGAGAAAAAAGGGATCAAAAGAATAGAAAATTGTTTTTCAGGAAATAGATTATTATCCTTTGAACAAATGAAGGATAAATATAATATAACTCAAGATACAGTGTTGGCATATTACCAATTGAGATCCTACTTGAAGGACAAATTAGGAAGGAGTCTGAGTTTACCAGAGGGAAGTAACTTTGAATATGTGATTACAGACACAATGATAATCAAAAGATTTATAACATATGTATATTAAACTGCAAGAAAAGGAGAATGAGGAAACAAATGGTAAAACTAAACAAAAATGGGAACAAGATTTAAATATAAAGATAAAAAAGGAAACATGGGAGAAGTTATGTTCTGGAATGATGAGAAATACAATAAATACGAGGTTACGTATGATACAATGTAACTGAATACACAGGCTATACATTACACCTCAAAAGTTAAATAAATGGGACCCAACAGTATCTGATAGATGTTTTCGATGTAAAAAAGAAATGGGAACAACAATTCATGCAATCTGGACATGTGAGAAAGTAGAAAAATTTTGGGAAGATCTAAACCAGATATTAAATAAAATTACAGAAAACAATATATCAAAGAATCCAGAGATCTTCCTCCTAAGTAACATAAAAAACAAAGATTTTGGAATTGATTTGGAGGATGCACAAAAAAGATTTGTTAAGATAGCTCTAGCCGTAGCAAAAAAATGTATTATGTCAACCTGGAAATCGGAAGATAATTTGAAAATACAACAATGGTATATAGAAATGAATAAATGTATTCCATTAGAAAAAATAACATATAGTTTAAGAAATAATATTGAAATATTTGAACAAATATGGGAGCCTTACATGAAACACAATAGCGAAAACCTACCGGGGACATTCACTACCTAAATTAACGAAAGGAGAAGGAAATGAAAAGAATTGACTCAGTGGAATTTCTTGTTTATTTTTATTGAATGACAACATTGTTTGACTGGTTTAATGTATCCTAGATTTTGTACTTTAAATGGACGGGAGGGGGGAGGTAGGGAGGGTGGGATGGGAGGAGGGGGGGGGGAGAAAATGGCACTGTATATATTTGAAAAGGAAAAAGTATGTATCATGGTTAATGTGGTTTATGGTGTGAAAAATAAAAAATTTAAAAAAAAAAGAGATGTCTTCTCTTTGGCTTGGCTTCGCGGACGAAGATTTATGGAGGGGGTAAAAGTCCACGTCAGCTGCAGGCTCGTTTGTGGCTGACAAGTCCGATGCGGGACAGGCAGGCACGGTTGCAGCGGCTGCAGGGGAAAATTGGTTGGTTGGGGTTGGGTGTTGGGTTTTCCCTCCTTTGCCTTTTGTCAGTGAGGTGGGCTCTGCGGTCTTCTTCAAAGGAGGTTGCTGCCCGCCAAACTGTGAGGCGCCAAGATGCACGGTTTGAGGCGATATCAGCCCACTGGCGGTGGTCAATGTGGCAGGCACCAAGAGATTTCTTTAGGCAGTCCTTGTACCTTTTCTTTGGTGCACCTCTGTCACGGTGGCCAGTGGAGAGCTCGCCATATAACAGGATCTTGGGAAGGCGATGGTCCTCCATTCTGGAGACGTGACCCATCCAGCGCAGCTGGATCTTCAGCAGCATGGACTCGATGCTGTCGACCTCTGCCATCTCGAGTACTTCGACGTTAGGGATGAAAGCGCTCCAATGGATGTTGAGGATGGAGCGGAGACAACGCTGGTGGAAGCGTTCTAGGAGCCGTAGGTGATGCCGTTAGAGGACCCAATAGAGTATAAGTAAGAACTAAGAAGGGAAAGAGAGTGACCTTTGTTATATATGAAGATTAAAATCTTTTCTGGGGGAGGCTGGATGGGGAAGAATAACAGTCACTACGAAATCAGTTGATGCTTGTGAGCGGATTCGCAAATCCAAATGGAGAGGGGAGATGTGGTTGCCGGACAAGGGACAAAGGGCAACTCAGAAAAGGGAGGGACTATTGGGGTTAAAGGAATTTTAGATATGAGAATAGTGGAAATATTTTATGTTTTAGAAATGTTGTCTTATAATGTGTTCAAAAAAAGAAAGCAGAAATGGATAAGAAGTGAAGGTGATGATGAGAAAACGGAAAGGAAAGATAAGCAAAGTATGAAATGACAATGTTGAACTATATGACTTTAAATATTAATGGAATACATAATCAAATCAAAAGGAAGAAACTGTTAAATTTACTGAAAAAAGAAAAAATTGATATAGCATTCGTACAAGAAATACATCTAACTGAAGTGGAACACAAGAAATTAAAGAGAGATTGGATAGGACATGTAACAGCAGCATCATATAATTCAAAAGCCAGAGAAGTAGCTATATTAATCAATAAAAATGTACCAATCAAAATAGAAGAGGAAATAATAGATCCAGCAGGGAGATATGTAATGATAAAATGTCAGATATATTCAGAATGATGGAATTTACTCAATGTATACTCACCTAATGAAGAAGATCAAAAATTTATGCAAGATATCTTTTTGAAGATAGCAGATACGCAAGGGAACATACTAATAGGAGGGGATTTTAACCTTAATTTGGACTCAAACATGGATAAAACTGGAAAAAAAACAGAAAGAACAAAGTAACCAAATTTATAATTAAATCGATGCAAGAAATGCAACTTTTGGATATATGGAGGAAACAACACCCAAAGGAAAAGGAATATTCATATTATTCAGGTAGACACAAAACATACTCAAGGATAGACCTATTCCTGTTATCAGCCCACATTCAAGGGAGAGTTAGGAAAATGGAATATAAAGCTAGACTATTATTGGACCACTCACCCCTGTTATTGGCAATAGAGCTAGAGGACATCCCACCAAGAATGTATAGATGGAGATTAAACTCCATGCTACTTAAAAGACTGGATTTTAGAGAATTCATTGAATGACAAATTAAAATGTACTTTGAAATAAATACGAAATCAGTGAAAGATAAGTTTATACTATGGGACGCAATGAAACCGTTCATCAGAGGGCAAATAATAAGTTATGTAACTAAGATGAAGAAGGACTACAATCGGGAAACAGAACAGTTGGAAAGGGAAATAACGAATATAGAAAAAGAATTAGCAATAAAGGAAGATACAACTAAAAGAAAAAAATAAAATATGAAACATTACAAACATATAAGGTGGAGAAGAACATAATGAAGACAAAACAGAAATATTATGAGCTAGGAGAAAAAACACACAAAATTCTAGCATGGCAGCTGAAGACAGAACATACTAAAAGAATGGTATTGGCATTAAGGAAAAAGGACAAACAAATTACATATAATCCAACGGAGATCAATGAAAACTTCAGGGAATTCTACGAGCAACTATATCAAACTGAAAACGAAGGGAAAGAAGACAAAATAGATGAATTTCTAACTAAAATTGAACTACCGAAATTACAAACAGAGGAGCAAAATAAATTAATAAAACCATTTGAAGTAGAAGAATTACAGGAGATATTAAAAAAAACTACCGAACAATAAAACACCAGGAGAGGATGGATTCCCAATAGAATGCTATAAAATATTTAAAGACTTATTAATTCCTCCCCTCCTGGAAGTAATCAACCAGATTGATAAAACACAAAACATACCAGATTCATGCAAAACAGCAATAATTACAGTAATACCAAAGACAGGGAAAGATCCACTTGCACCAGCGTCATATAGACCAATATCTCTACTTAACACAGATTATAAGATAATAGCTAAACTATTAGCAAACAGATTGGCTGACTATGTACCAAAAATAGTAAATCTAGACCAAACTGGATTTATTAAAAAAAGATGAACAACAGACAATATCTGTAAATTTATTAACTTTATTCATGCAGTAAAAGGAAATAAAACTCCAACAGTAGTGGTTACTTTAGACGCAGAGAAGGCCTTTGACAGAGTAGAATGGAATTATTTATTCAAAGTACTACAAAAATTCAGCCTACCAGAGAAATATATTAATTGGATTAAAGCATTATATAAGGGGACATTGGCGAAAGTGACAGTAAATATATATATATATATCAAAACAATTTAACTTAAGCAGATCAACAAGGCAGGGATGTCCACTATCTCCCTCACTGTTCGCGTTAGCTATAGAACCACTAGCAGAACTGATAAGAACAGAAAATAAAATAAGAGGGATAAAGATAAAAGAGAAGGAATATAAAATGTCTATTTGCAGATGATGTTATAATATACTTAACAGAACCAGAAATATCAATAAAAGAATTACATAGGAAATTGAAGGAATATGGAGAAGTATCGGGGTACAAGATCAACGTAAATAAAAGTGAAGCAATGCCAATGAATAATGCGGATTTCACAAAGTTCAAGAAAGAATCACCATTTAGATGGCAAACACAATCAATGCGATACCTAGGTATACAATTAAATAAAAATCTCGGCCATCTATATAAACTAAATTATCATCCATTAATGAAAAAATTACAAGACGACTTAGAGCACACATGTCAAACTCTGGCCGCGGGCCAAATTTGGCCCGCGATATAATTATATTTGGCCCGCAAGATCAAATTAAATATATATTAGAGTTGGCCCGCTGGCCACCGCGCCGGTATAGCGCATGCACACTGAAGGTGAAAATGAAGACACCGGAGGTGTGGAGGATCTCAGAGTCCCGAATCCCAGGGATCGGAGCGCCGCACTCAGCCCGCCCGGCTCCCGGACACACAGACGCGGCTGGAGTTGGGGACCATCCTCGCTGGGTCTGCGCTTCAGCGGCGACGCCGGACCGAACGTCTCGTTGGCGATGCCTTCCCCCTCGCTCCATGCGCGGCAGACCCTTCCTCCCGCTCCTTTTGTTGGAGATGAGCCCGGCGCCGTGAGATCGCAGTTTAATCCCTCTCCAACCATGGGAGGGAGGTGGGAGCAACGCGCTCTTCTCAGCCAATTCCTCCACCGCCCCGGATGCCGGCGTTTCAACGGGGGGTTCGGGTGCCTTCATCAGGCTACCGACCTGTTGGTCCAAGACAAGGGGAGAGCGTACAAACTCCACACAGACAGCACCCGAACTCGGGTGAACGTGGAGCTGCGACCCTACATTCCACATCAGGACTGTGTGTAAGATTGGGAACAGTGAGACGGAAGCTTATTTTGTTCCTGTGATTTAAGCCTTTCTTGGGGTGGGGGGGGGTCCTTTTCTGACCACTTGCCTAACAATGAACCTAATCAAATGTGGAGTTACCACAATACAACAGTTCTCAACCTTTTTCTTTCCACTCGCGTCCCTGTGCCATTGGTGCTCTGTGATTAGTAAGGGATTGCTTAAGGTGGTCTGTGGGTAGAAAGAAAAAGTTTGAAGACCACTGCTTTAATCATCCCTCATTGACTCGTCATGTGCATGGTTTCAGACGCTAAAGGAAATGGGCCAATGACAATGACAATGAAAGAGTTTATCCAAAACTATTATTAAACATTTATTTTAATTAAAAAAAAGTTTAACATTACATATGTTGAAAGAAGAGAAAACATGCAGATGTTGTTGAAAATTTTCAATAAATATTTAGTTCGGCCCTTGACTTAGTCCAAGTTTTTAATTTTGGCCCTCCGTGAATTTGAGTTTGACACCCCTGACTTAGAGCATTGGAAAGACTTACCACTAACACTGATAGGAAGGATAAACTGTATTAAAATGAACATTTTCTTAAGGATACAATACCTATTTCAGTCATTACCAATTCACAGAACAGAGAAATTCTTCAAGGAGTTAAAGAAAATAATAAGGAAATTCTTATGGAAAGGGGGGAAACCGAGGATAGCATTAGATAAATTAACAGAATGGTACAAACAAGGAGGCTTACAACTACCAAACTTTAAGAATTATTATAGAGCCGCACAACTAAGATACCTATCAGATTTTTATCAAACAAGAGAAAAACCAGATTGGACCAGATTAGAACTAGATAAAATAGGGGAGAAGATACCTGAACATATACTATATAAATGGGATGAAAAATTGGTACAATGTAGGAATTCACCGGTATTGCATCATCTGCTCCACATTTGGAAGAAGATTCATGTAGAAAGGAATAAGACAAATTACCAACTACCAAAACTAATATTGACGCAAAATCAACTAATCCCTTTCACAATAGATAACCTTTCCTTTAGAGAAAGGGAGAGAAAAGGGATCAAAAGAATAGAAAATTGTTTTTCGGGAAATAAATTACTATCCTTTGAACAAATGAAGGATAAATATAATATAACTCATGATATAATGTTTGCATACCACCAATTGAAAACTTGAAGGACAAATTGGGAAACAGTCTGAGGTTACCAGAAGGAAGCAATTTTGAATATGTAATTACAGACACAATGATAATCAAAAAATTTGTAACAAACATGTTCATCAAACTGCAAGAAAAGGAGAAGGAGGAAACAAACTGTAAACCTAAACAAAAATGGGAACAAGATCTAAACATAAAGATAAAGAATGAAACATGGCAAAAGCTATGCTCCAGAACTATGAGAAATACAATAAACATGAGGTTTCGCATGATACAATATAATTGGTTACACAGGCTATGCATCACACCCCAAAAGTTAAATAAATGGGACCCAACAGTATCAGACAGATGTTTTCGCTGTAAAAAGGAAACGGGAGCAACAATTCATGCAATTTGGACATGTGAGAAAGTGGAAAAATTTTGGGAAGATCTAAACCAGATATTAAATAAAATCACAAAAAGCAATATACCAAAAAACCCAGAGATCTTCCTCCTAAGTAATATAAGAAATAAAGAATTTGGACTCGATTTGGATGGAGCACAAAAAAGATTTGTTATGATAACCCGAGCTGTTGCAAAAAAATGTATTATGTCAACCTGGAAATTAGAAGATAACTTGAGAATACAACAATGGTACATAGAAATGAATAAATGTATTCCATTAGAAAAAATAACATATAATTTAAGAAATAACATTACAATATTCGAACAAATATGGGAACCATACATGAACTACAATAGAGAAATCCTACCATGGACTTCCACCACCTAAAATGACAGAAGGAGAAGATAATGAAAAGAACTGACTCAGTAAAATTTTTTGTTTATTTTTATTAAGTGACGACATTGTTTAACGGGTTTAATGTATCTTATAGATTGAACTTCAAATAAATGGGGAAGGGGTGAGGGAGGGAGGGAAGGGAGGGGGAAAAGGGGGAGAAAACAATACTGTATATATTTAAGAAGAAAAATGTCTGTATGTATCTTGGTCAATATGGTTTATAGTGTGAAAAATAAAAAATTTTTAAAAATTAAAAAAAATGCTAATATCGAGCCTGCCTCCACCACTTCATCTGGAAGCTCGTTCTGCACACCCACCACTCACTGAGTGAAGAGGTCCCTCCTCATGTTTCCACTAAACTTTTGCCTCCTAACTCTTAACTCATGTCCTCTCGTTTGTATCTCCCCCTTTCTTAAAGGAAAAAGCCTCTTTACGTCAACTCTATCTATACCCTAATAATTTGAAATACCTCAATCAAATTCCCTCTCAACCTTCTATGATCCAAAGAATAAAAACCTAACTTATTTAACCTTTTCTGATAACTTAGATCCTGTAACCACCCCCCCCCCACCCCCCCGCAACGTTCTAGTAAATCTTCTCTGCACTTTCTCCAATTTGTTGATATCTTTGGTGACCAAAGCTGTACATAATACTCCAAGTTTGGCCTCACCAATCCCTTGTACGATTTTAACAGAACATCCCAGCTCCTCTTCTCAATGCTCTAATTCATTGGAATGACTTCATCACCAACATCGAAGTACTCGAGCTGGCAGAGTCCGCAAGCATCGAATCCATGCTGCTGAAGACCCAACTGCGCTGGGTGGGTCACGTCTCCAGAATGGAGGACCATCGCCTTCCCAAGATCGTGTTCGATGGCGAGCTCTCCACTGACCACTGAGACAGAGGTGCACCAAAGAAGAGGTACAAGGACTGCTTAAAGAAATCTCTTTGGTGCCTGCCCCATTGACCACCGCCAATGGGCTGATCTCGCCTCCAACCATGCCTCTTGGCGCCTCACAGTTCGGCGGGCAGCAACCTCCTTTGAAGAAGACCGCAGAGCCCACCTCACTGACAAAAGACAAAGGAGGAAAAACCCAACACCCAACCCCAACCAATCAATTTTCCCTTGCAACCGCTGCAACCATGCTTGCCTGACCCGCGTCGGACTTGTCAGTCACCAACGAGCCTGCAGCAGACGTGGCCATACCCCTCCATAAATCTTCGTCCATGAAGCCAAGCCAAAGAATTTATAAAGGCCAATGGACCCTTCACCACGTGACTTCACCTTCAGGGGACTATGTACCTTTACTCCTAGATCCCTCTGTTCTACTGCATTCTTCAATGCCCTGCCATTCACCATGCATGTCCTATTTTGATTAGCCCTACCAAAATCTAACACCTCATTTTGATAGGGTTAATATGCTGTAATTATGATATGACTGAAAGTAAGTTATCAATGAATGATAAAGTAAACACTAAATTTAACAAGTGTCTTGTTTTTGGGAAAGTCAAACAGGAAGGAGAATGCAGAATAAATGATAGGGGAATATTTGCTTTAATTTTCCTATTTTGTTATTTTCGAATTTGCTTTGAGGTTCTCTGTGAGAAATTTGTTGTTCTGCATACATAAAAGCAGAAAAAGGTCTCCCATACCTTGGCCAACATTCCTAAATCAAAAAAGACCAGTGGGTTATTACCCTCACAATTACCCTGGTACAGCAATGCTAAAAGTCGATGAGTAACGGGAGTTAAGAAAGCATTTATTGTTAACATTTTGATTTCTAAACAAATATAAAAAATGACTCCATGAATGAAAGACATATATTTGATATTAAATACCAAACTTAACAAGCCCCTTGTCAATACAACATTGTGGGCCAAAAGGCCTGTACTGCGCTACACTATTTCATGCTCTGGAAATGAAACATACCAGGCTGCGGACTGCTGAGTACTGGCTGAAGGGGTAGTAGGTATCAGAACCAGGATGGAAGAGGCACTGGAGGCTTCCTGACCGTGTCAGAGGCGTGCATCTGGAGTCCGGATTGCTGATGGTCCAGACTGAAGGCCGTGTAGCTGTGAAGGCCTCAGGAACACTGGGGGCAAAGCCATGGACTTTCTCTGCTGTAAGGAGTGCTGGGCAATTTCTGCTGACAGCAAATCTTTGTCTGCCTTATGGTAGGAAATTAAGGGAAATTTTGTGTAATATCACATTCTCTATTCATCACATGACAGTAACATAATCTTGAAAATAACGCAGATAGAGTCTCAAAGCATGGGCATAAAGAGAAGAAGTGTATTGGGATTTTTGAGGTCAGATCTGAGGCCGAAAACTATATTCCACGTTGATTTTATATACCACAATAAATGATTTAAAACGTTAATGCTCCTGACAAATGTCAGCTTCTTTCAATTTCCTGCCTCGGACCCAATGAAGAAAACCACAGCATCAAAAATTACACAGTTCAGAGAACATCACATGCTGTAAAATCTCCTCCAGACTACACTGGTTAATCATACAGCACAGTTTAGATTGGAGGATAGGTGCCTCAGGGCAAGTCAAAATGCTATTTTGTTTTGTGTAAATGGGCAGTTGAGCACTTAATCATGTGAGAGATGACTAAAACTAATATAAAAATATGAGAGATGAAGAAAGCTAGTATGGATATATGTGTAATGAATAAAGCCAGTATGAATAGGATAAGGGTTAGATAATAGACTACCATACTGCAATCCACTGAAGAGGTACTGGGCTTATCCTCCAGGAAAAACAAGGACTGGTTCGACGAAAACAGCCAGGAAATCCAGGAGCTGCTGGCAAAGAAGCGAGCTGCCCACCAGGCTCATCTTACAAAGCCGTCCTGGCCAGAGAATAAACAAGCCTTCCGTCGCGCATGCAGCCATCTTCAGCGCAAACTCCGGGAGATCCAAATGAGTGGTGGACTAGCCTCGCCAAGCGAACCCAGCTCAGCGCGGACATTGGCGACTTCAGGGGTTTTGACGAGGCTCTAAAGGCTGTGTACGGCCCCTCACCCCAAGTCCAAAGCCCGCTGCACAGCTCAGACGGAAAAGTCCTCCTCAGCGACAAGATCTCCATCCTCAACCGATGGTCAGAACACTTCCAATCTCTTTTCAGTGCCAACCGCTCAGTCCAAGATTCCGCCCTGCTCCAGCTCCCTCAGCAGCCCCTAAGGCTAGAGCTGGATGAGGTCCTCACCCGGGAAGAGACATATAAGGCAATTGAACAACTGAAAAGTGGCAAAGCAGCAGGTATGGATGGAATCCCCCCAGAGGTTTGGAAGGCTGGCGGCAAAACTCTGCATGTCAAACTGCATGAGTTTTTAAAGCTTTGTTGGGACCAAGGAAAACTGCCTCAGGACCTTCGTGATGCCATCATCATCACCCTGTACAAAAACAAAGGCGAGAAATCAGACTGTTCAAACTACAGGGGAATCACGCTGCTCTCCATTGCAGGCAAAATCTTCACTAGGATTCTCCTAAATAGAATAATACCTAGTGTCGCCGAGAATGCTCTCCCAGAATCTCAGTGCGGCTTTCGCGCAAACAGAGGAACTACTGACATGGTCTTTGCACTCAGACAGCTCCAAGAAAAGTGCAGAGAACAAAACAAAGGACTCTACATCACCTTTGTTGACCTCACCAAAGCCTTCGACACCGTGAGCAGGAAAGGGCTTTGGCAAATACTAGAACGCATCGGATGCCCCCAAAAGTTCCTCAACATGGTTATCCAACTGCACGAAAACCAACAAGGTCGGGTCAGATACAGCAATGAGCTCTCTGAACCCTTCTCCATTAACAATGGCGTGAAGCAAGGCTGCGTTCTCGCACCAACCCTCTTTTCAATCTTCTTCAGCATGAATGCTGAACCAAGCCATGAAAGACCTCAACAATGCAGACGCTGTTTACATCCGGTATCACATGATGGCAGTCTCTTCAATCTGAGGCACCTGCAAGCTCACACCAAGACACAAGAGCAACTTGTCCGTGAACTACTCTTTTCAGACGATGCCGCTTTAGTTGCCCATTCAGAGCCAGCTCTTCAGTGCTTGACGTCCTGTTTTGCGGAAACTGCCAAAATGTTTGGCCTGGAAGTCAGCCTGAAGAAAACTGAGGTCCTCCATCAGCCAGCTCCCCACCATGACTACCAGCCCCCCCACATCTCTATCGGGCACACAAAACTCAAAACGGTCAACCAGTTTACCTATCTCGACTGCACCATTTCATCAGATGCAAGGATCGACAACGAGATAGACAAGTCTTGCCAAGGCAAATACCGCCTTTGGAAGACTACACAAAAGAGTCTGGAAAAACAACCAACTGAAAAACCTCACAAAGATAAGCGTATACAGAGCCGTTGTCATACCCACACTCCTGTTCGGCTCCGAATCATGGGTCCTCTACCGGCATTACCTACGGCTCCTAGAACGCTTCCACCAGCGTTGTCTCCGCTCCATCCTCAACATTCATTGGAGCGACTTCATCCCTAACATCGAAGTACTCGAGATGGCAGAGGCCGACAACATCGAATCCACGCTGCTGAAGATCCAACTGCGCTGGGTAGGTCACGTCTCCAGAATGGAGGACCATCACCTTCCCAAGATCGTGTTATATGGTGAGCTCTCCACTGGCCACCGTGACAGAGGTGCACTAAAGAAGAGGTACAAGGACTGCCTAAAGAAATCTCTTGGTGCCTGCCACATTGATCACCGCCAGTGGGCTGATATCTCCTCAAACCGTGCATCTTGGCGCCTCACAGTTCGGCGGGCAGCAACCTCCTTTGAAGAAGACCGCAGAGCCCACCTCACTGACAAAAGACAAAGGAGGAAAAACCCAACACCCAACCCCAACCCACCAATTTTCCCCTGCAACCGTGTTTGCCTGTCCCGCATCGGACTTGTCAGCCACAAACGAGCCTGCAGCTGACGTGGACATTTTACCCCCTCCATAAATCTTCGTCCACGAAGCCAAGCCAAAGAAGAAGATAATAGAATGTAGGAAGTAAAAGTCTGAATAAGATAAGGGTCTTCTAGCCTTAGACAGAATTAGCAAGTTCTGCATATAAGAAATGAGTAAGCCCTGAGGGTTGGGAAGGTGTGAATAAGGACAATGACATGATGGGACACCGACAGGAAACCCCCTGGTCCTCCAAGTTCACAGAGCACCTAGGCAGACAGGCAGAAGAATGTAAGGGGAAGGGTACTTCTATACTGAAATAAACTGTATAAAGTTGGGTGAGCCCCAGTGTGTGTGTGTGTATTCCCAGGGTAAGGGGAAGCACCCAACTTTGCATTGTTGTATAATAAATGTTGTTCTCAATTTTTGTCTCGAGCAATTTCTGTGAAGGTACTTCTGTTTCTCACAATCAGAAGTTCAACTTTTCAAATTTTGCATTTAAATTTAAGACTTACAACGCACTAAAAGGCCCTTTCGGCCTACAAGCTGCTCAATAATACCCAATTGACCTTCAACCCTGCACATTTTCAAGGATGGGAGGAAACTGGAGCACTTAGAGAAACTTCATGTCGACACAGGGAGAAACCACAAATTCCTTCCAGACAGTGCTGGATTTGAACTAGCATCACTGGCACATCACGCTAACCGCCTCGCTAACTGTGCCCCCTCTCTATCTAGCTCTTTTATCTATCCCTATCATATAATCTCTCAGCCTCCTTCACTCCAGGGAAAACAGGCCTCCGCTGACAACTCAAGCCTTCTAAACCAGGGAATATCTTTGTGAATGTTTCCAGCTTAATGATATCCTTCTTGTGGAGACCAGAACCCCACACTATACTCTAATCAGTTGACTGTAACATGAAGTAATAGCTCTTATACTCAATGCCTTGGACAATGAAGGCAAGCAAGTCTTGTGGCTTCCTCCCTACCTTTTCTTTTCTTCTTTTCTTTCTTTGGCTTGGCTTCGCGGATGAAGATTTATGGAGGGGGTAAAAAGTCCATGTCAGCTGCAGGCACGTTTGTGGCTGACAAGTCCGATGCGAGACAGGCAGACACGAATTGCAGCGGTTGCAGGGGAAAATTGGTTGGTTGGGGTTGGGTGTTGGGTTTTTCCTCCTTTGCCTTTTGTCAGTGAGGTGGGCTCTGCGGTCTTCTTCAAAGGAGGTTGCTGCCCGCCAAACTGTGAGGCGCCAAGATGCACGGTTTGAGGCGTTATCAGCCCACTGGCGGTGGTCAATGTGGCAGGCACCAAGAGATTTCTTTAGGCAGTCCTTGTACCTTTTCTTTGGTGCACCTCTGTCACGGTGGCCAGTGGAGAGCTCGCCATATAACACGATCTTGGGAAGGCGATGGTCCTCCATTCTGGAGACGTGACCCATCCAGCGCAGCTGAATCTTCAGCAGCGTGGACTCGATGCTGTCGACCTCTGCCATCTCGAGTACTTCGACGTTAGGGATGTAAGCGCTCCAATGGATGTTGAGGATGGAGCGGAGACAACGCTGGTGGAAGCGTTCTAGGAGCCGTAGGTGGTGCCGGTAGAGGACCCATGATTCGGAGCCGAACAGGAGTGTGGGTATGACGTTCCTCCCTACCTAGTCAATAGACAATAGACAATAGGAGCTGGAGTAGGCCCTTCGGCCCGTCGAGCCAGCACCGCCATTTTACAGATCATGGCTGATCACTACCCCTTTCCAGCCTTATCCCCATAACCCTTAACTCCTTTGCCCACTAGAATCTTATCTAACTCTCTTTTGAACATAATCAGCGAATCTGCCTCTACCACCCTCTGTGGCAGAGCATTCCACAGATTCACACTTCTCTGGGTAAAAAAATGTTTTCTCATCTCCGTCCTAAAGGGCCTACCCTGTATTCTTAAACTATGCCCTCTAGTCCTCGTCTCCCCATCATTGGGAACAAGTAATCCGACTTCACCCTGTCTATCCCCTTGATAGTTCAGGGAACTATGTGTACTCCAAGTGTCCAACAACACTTCCCAGTTCCTTATAATCCACCATGTATGCCCTATTCCTGTTTTGACGTGTCAAAATTCATCACTTCGCATTCATGCAAGTTAATTTCCATCCACTATTCCTTTGTCCACTTTCCAGGTTGGTCGAAATCGTGTTGTAATGTTCTTCACTGCCCACTGTACCACCGATTTGTGTGCTATCTGCAAATGTCCTAATCCCATCATCTACTTTCTCTACCAAACTAACAATAGACACGGTTTCTGGAATGAGCTACCAGAGGAGACGGTGGAGGCAGGAGCAGAAACAGCATTAAAGGAGGATCTAGGCAGGTACTGCTCATAAGAGTAGGGAATAGAGGGAAAGGGAATCAATAGAGGCAAGAGGGATTAGTACGGATGGGCAAGGTGATCAGCAGAGATGCGATGGGGTGAAGGGCATTTTGCGATGCTGTACAACTCTAAGATGCGAATATCGCTAATACAGAGAACCTGCTGACATGTCTACCTGATGCAGTGAAAGGGATAATGAGCAGTACAGAACAGGAAAGGGCCCTTTGGCCCATCATGTCTGCCAATCCCATTAGCTAGCATATGTTCCCTAATTAGCAGAATATTCCAGGCACCTACCACTTTCTGTATAAAACAAAAACCTGCCTTACAAATATCCTTTAAACTTTCCCCTCTCACCTTAAAGCTATCATCTAGTATTTGGCATTTCCACCCTGGGAAACCACTCTATTTTATCCTAAGTAATTTTATAAGCTTTTATCGAGTTGCCCCTCAGCCTCTAACAAACAACAATCCAAGTATGTCCATTCTCTATGGTGAATACTGTCTAATCCAGGCAGCATCCTGGTGAATCCCTTCAGCACCTGCTCCAATTCTTTCACTCCTTCCTGCAATGCGATGACCAGGACTGTGTACAATACTATAAACAGGGCCTCTCCAAGGAGCTGCACCATGACTTGCCATCTCTTGCACTCACCACCCGACCAATGACAGCAAGCACACCGTCCATCTTCCTTCCCACCCAGCCCACTTGTGCTGCCACAGCGAGACAACTGTAAAGCAAAGCCACAAAAGTGCCCAAATCGATAAAGCTCAGGACAATAACCTGGATTGCGATAATGACAAAATAATCCCAAGACATCAGGTCCATCTCTCCTATCCTTGATCATAGGTAGGCATGGTAGGCACACCATCAAATCTCTGATCCAAGTCCATATCCCAACACTCATTCCCAGTTCTTCCAAATCCACATGGCTGCTAAAACCCTGATGTTCTGCTGTACAATCAGACTCCATCTCATTACAAATGGCCTAACCTCCTTAACACACCTTTCCTTCAAACCTTGCTAAACGTCCAACTCTTCAACTACGCCCTAAGTTCAGCCTTTCCATCCTGCGCTGCTCTTCATCCTTCATACCCACATCTCTTCCACCTTCACACAAATTCAACAAACTGCCTTTTAAATTTAAAATTTTAACATTTAAATTATTAAAATTCTTTAAATGTAGACATACAAGCATGGGTAATAGGCCCTTTTGGCCCATGAGCCCGTGTCATCCAATTATACCCAATTGACCTCCAATACCCGTATGTTTTGAAGGGTGGGTGGAAACCAGACCACTTGGAGGAAATCTACACGGGACATGGGGAGAATATACAAGCTCCTTACAGACAGTGCCAGATTCGAAACCCGGTTGCTAGCGCTGTAACAGCGTTCCGCTACACTAATTGTGCCACCCTGATCCCTGTGCTGATCCCTCTCTCACATCTTGTACTATGTATGACATGTCCATCACAGTACATGTGACTATAAACTTGAACTTGCACTTGAACTCTGGAGCAGGATCGCCTTTTACATAAGGAGTTACTGTTTCAGATACGATCTGTTCTTCTTGAGAAGTTCTGATCTTCTCTAGACACATTTTTGGCCCAAATCTTCCTTGTCTTTCAGGTAAATGGCTCTTTGACTCAATCAGAATGTCGCAGAAGGTCTCATTATGTCGAGTGGCAAACATACAAGGTCATTAATTCTGGCCATGAAGGATGTAATTTGAAATTTGTTTTTCATTAAATCTGTTCATTTCCATCGCACACTATAATATTCCTATTCATGGTAAATAGAGAGTCTTTGCACACCACTTCAGGGAAAAATTGTTTATCTGTTAAATGTTTTCAAAAAGCATTTCACGTTCCCCAAAGGTCTTGTGCTGAAGTCTTTGCCTTAATGAAAGGTACCACATGGTTCTGCTGCCAGGTTTGGAGGGGGAGGGAGAGGGTTGCAATTCCTCTTTCACTGCAACGGGAATTTGGTTATAAAGCAGAACATTGATGAATCAGGTGGTGGGGATCAGTGCTTTATCCAGACTCACTCTCTCCCCATGTGCAAGTAGCAATGGTGGAGATCTAATGGTGGGTGAGAGAAAGAAAGAGAGGGAGAGAGAGAAAGTGTGTGTGAGCGAGAGAGACCTTTATTCTAAAGGGCTGCTTCCCAATTCACTTCACTTATCTTTGCTATTGAGTCCAACAGGGAGAAGGCCCTGGTGGTAGTGGTACATGCCCCCTTGTTTCCTTAGTCATGGTTCTATGTGCATCTGCTTAACCTTGGCCCATGCACCAGGGGTAGTTTACAGTCAATTGACCAACCCACAGGACTTTGGGATTTGAGAGGAAACCCACACAGTCACATGGAGAACATGTGAACTCCACACAGGTAACGCTAGCGGTCAGGTTAGAACCCAGGTCACTGGAACTATAAGGCAGTGGTAGGAAAGGTTTTGACTTAAGAGGGATATGGCCTCAGTGCAAGCAAATGGGACTAGCTTGGTTGGCATGGACAAGTTGGGCCTGTTTCCATGTGGTACAACTCAACATTAGAATGTTACGTGCTCTCATTTCCCTCAAACCATTTTCACACAATCCAGGCCAACACTGAGGCAGGTCTACATTTCAGAGGGTCTTCCTTTCTGATGACCTCATAAATAAAGATCCTACCCACTGGGCTTAAAACTATTTCGAAGAAGGAAGCCCCAGTGCCCTGTCCAACTAATGACTGACCCACACCAGTGAAAAGTAATCTATCCGCAAGAGTTATCTACTGCATCCGGTGCTCCCTTTAAGGCCTTTTCTACATCAGAGAGACTGGACGCAGATCGAGACTGGGAGATCATTTTGCTAAGCACCTTTGCTCTGTCCGCATCAGTGACAGGGATCTCCCAAAGGCCAACCACTTCAAGTCCACACCCCACTCCCATACTCACATGTCTGTCCATAGCCTCATGTACTACCCCATCAAGACCACCCATAAACAAGCATTAATATCGACTTCTCCAGTTTCTGCTAGTCAACTCTCCGTTCTCCCTCCCTCTCTTTGTCTTCTTTACTCCAGCTCTTCAACCCCTTCCCTCTCCATTCACAGAGCCATCCCTCCTCCCCGCTGCTTGTTGGCATGCCCTCCCTCCCTTATCCATCTATTACCTCCTGCCTTTGGGGCCATGCCCCTCCCCACCTCCCATCAATTTTGTTCAGGCGCCTGCCGACATTTTTCCATACCTTGATGAAGGGCTCAATCCTGAAACATTGGTTATGTACATTTATCTTTGCTTTATAAACGGCACAGTTTGGCCAGCTGCATTTCTCTAGCATGGTGTTTTTACATCAATCCTAGTGTCAGCAGGCATTCATGCTTTATTCCAATGGGCTGCTTCCCAATTGACTTCACTCATCTTTGCTATTGAGTTCAAAAGGGAGAAGGACCTGGTGGTAGTGGTACATGCCCCCCTGTTTCCTTAGTCATGGTTCTATTCTGTTGGTGGGATCTGACAATGTGCAAATTGGCTGCATCATTTCCCACATTACAAAAGAGTCTGCACTTCAAAAGTATTTCATCAGTGTGAAAGCATTTCCTGATTTCTTCTTTAATTTTTGCAAATTTTGAATTACAGCTCAGTAATAGGTCCTTCCAGCCCATGTGCTCGCACCACCTATGTATCCAATTCACCACTAACCCCTTACGTCTTTGGGATGAAGGAGGAAGCCGAAGCGCCCACAGGAAACACACACAAACACAGGAAGAATGTACAAACTCCTTACAGACAGCGGAAAATTCCAACCCGGGCCTCTGTCGCTGTGGTAACCACGACACTAACCGTGCCACCTTCAACGTGGGGAAGGTGCTGCATAAATTGAAGCCTCTCATATCAAACTGAATCCAAGCATGCCTCATTGCTGCTTTTAATTTTGACATTTGATTTGATTTACTGGAGAGGGATGTCAAGGAATTGGCTACCCCAGACTTCAGCCTACTCCTCTGATGTCTGGCGCCCATCACTGACTGCTGTCCAATTCTTATTGAGCAGCACTGTGCCACAGCTGGAAGATCCACTGCCTCACAGATTTGATCCTGGCTTCCAGTGCTGTCTCTGTGGAGTTTGCACACTCTCCCTGTGGTCATATGGGTCTTCTCCCTAATCCCAAAGATGTGTAGGTTTGTACATTAATTGTACATTGCCCCTAGAATGTAGGCAGGTGGTAGAATCTGGCGGGAGCTGATTGGAATGTCGGGAGAAGAATATGGGATTAGTGTAAATGAGTGCCTAGTGGCATGTCCATGATGGGCTAAAAGGCCTATTTCCCTGCTATGTGACTGTCTACTGTCATAATTATTTGATCCTTGATCCTGTGTTGTGTGACTAATCAATAGGCTTTTCAAGCTGCCGAGTAAAATGGGGCTAACTGGGCAATTTGCCTGGTTAGCGCCCCACTCACGCGGCAGGCTGAAAGGGTCTGACCCGCTCAGGGTTGTGCCAATTCAACCAGGTCCCTGCCCTACCTCGGAGGTAGTCAAGGAACCCAGTAATACTCACCTAGGTCGCGTCTTCCTGTGGCTTGAAACCGAAAATGGCCGACCCGGTTGTTCCGGTGCCGTCAATGCTTATGTGCTGGCGTCAAAGGGAGACCCCTGGTGAAGTGTCTGCCACGATCAGGAAGGGAGAGAGAGAGATCACTGCCACAGTACTGGGGGGGGGCGGGGAAAGGTCGCTGCCACAGGGCGGAGATGCTATGATCAAAGGGAGAGGGGTCACTACCGCAGGGAAGGGAAAGGGGTCGGCTGCTGCGGGGTGGGGGAGGGGAGCGTGATTGACAGTTGGAGGGAGACTGACAGCCGGTGGGGGAGAGACTGACAGCTGGTGGGGTGTGACGGGGGAGACTAGTAAGTATGATGTGTCACACTGCGTCATCATAGGGGTGGGATCCCCCTTAAATCACCGGGTTGGCGATTTACTGGGCTATCCCCCCTTCAGCTTAAAAGGTGCTGGAGGCACCTTTACCCCACTAATCACACCTAGGTCCCAGGAGGGCTACCCGGGTGCTACAGCTTAAAAGTACCTAATGAGGACAGCCTTTGGCAAAGGAGTCTGAAATGTTTGCATTCAGGGCCATGACTCATCTCACTGGTGTATTGGTATGATTGAAAGCATCTAAAGATAATCACATCACCACTTCTGCATTTCCGCTTTGATATTTTGAGATCCCATTAACTAGCAACTTAGGACATGCTAATAACTGTCTTGTCAAATATGTGGCTTTGGTTTCTGTTGTGGAGCGAGACTTGGGAGTGCTGATGCGTGCATTTCAAAAGGTTGGTTTGTCGGTGCAACAAGTAATGAAGAAGCCAAATGGAAGGCCTTCATTTCTCGAGGGATTGCATTTCTGAGTAGGACAATTCTGCTGCAATGTACTGGTGAGGTCAGATCTGGTGTGCTGTGTGCAGTTCGAACCGTAGAACACTTCAGCACAGAAACAGGCCCCTTCAACCCTTCTAGTCTGTGCCGAACCATAGCCTAGTCCCACTGACCTGCACCCAGCCCATAGCCCTCCATACCTGTCCAGGTACCCATCCATGTACCTGTCCAAATTCGCCTTAAATGTTAAAATTGGGCCCACATTCAACATTCCCAACCACTCTCTGTGTGAAGAAGTTCCCCCTAAACCTTTCCCCTTTCACCCTTAACCCATGTCCTCTGGTTCTGGTCTCTTTACTTGAGAAAGAATGTACTGGCTTTGGGAGGGTTGCAGAGGCTCACCAGACTGATGCCAGAGAGGGTTTGCGTATGAGAAGGGTTCAAGTCGCCTGGGACTATACTTGCTGGAATTCAAAAGAGTGAGAGGGGATCTTTTAGAAACACATAAAATGATGAAAGGGATAGATGAGATAGAGTCAGGAAAGTTGTTTCCACTGTCAGGCGAGAGCAGAACAAGGGGACGTTGCCTCAACATTCTAGGGAATAAATTGAGATGAAGAGGAACTGCTTTTCCCAGAGTAGTGAATATGTAGAATTCTCTGCCCAAGGAGGCCATTGGGGTTGCCTGATTAGATGTATTCAAAACAGTATTAGATAGACTTTAGCAAAGTAGATGCAGTGGCAGATTAACCATTAGGCTATGTAGGCTGAAGTCTCAGAGGGTAAGGGGGCCTGAGCCCCTAGGCTTCAGCCTACTCAGTAAAGGGTAGCCTGGTCTCGGTTTATAGTTTCACACTTTCGACAGGTCTGTGTGGGTGAAGCGGTTGACTGTGGGCGAGCCAAATTTGGCATCGCACTGTTGCCGGGGTGATGGAAGTGGTGGTTTCTGGGAGCCTGCAGCAGTGGCATGAAGATTTGCCACTGCAGCGTGTGTGATCCTCCTCCTTCCCACCAAACTATTAGATTTTTAATGTCCAATTTGGTCGGGGAGATGTTAAAAATCTAATGGTTTAGTGGGAAGGTGGATGATGATTGGGGATTTAATTAAAGCAGTTCATCCAGAGAGCCTGGAGGCATTAAGTAATTAGTGGCACTCTTGTGGGGCAGGTGGGTGCCACTGGGTGATTGACTGAGGGGTCCTGTCTGCCCAAGCACCATTTTCAGCACCTCCAAGCGAAAGACGGGAGATCAAAAAGTCTCTCCCCACACCACAACCACATAAACACACATTCACAGCTTAGAGCTTCCTCTACCCCTTCATGGTCGGCAGAACGTTGCCTGACTGTAGCTGCCAATTTAAGTGTGTGTGTGTGTGTGTGTGTGTGTGTGTGTGTGCACGTCCGCAGAGCTGTGGTTGTGGCGCTTTTTTTATGTGCTCTCGCTCCCCTAAGCGTTAACGCTTGGCTAAGCCTCTGAAGTGGGCGCCTTGCTAAAATTCAGCCTAGGGCCAGGTGGTAGTTAATCTGCCACTGAGTAGATGAATTAATGGATAAGGGGTGGAACTGAATCCATGGCCAATCAGCCTTGATTTTACTGAAGTGGACAGAGGACTTACTCCTGCTTCCATTTCATATATTCTTATGTTTGAATAGGATTGCCATTCAACTATTTGCAATTAGTTCCCCTAATCCCAGGCTTCACCTTACTTTATAATTGCTCAGATTTCACAACCGAAGCACCTCTTTTGAAAACATTTGAATATTGGAAAGAAACAAGTCTATGATTTACTGCAGCTAAAATTCAGAATCCGTTCTCGAGATGAGTTTGGCGTGAAATGATAAAATCTACCGTGTTTATGCTGTCATTTCAATAGCAGAATCAACAACTCTTGCACAAAGGGCACTCCTGTGATTAAGCCGGGATATTATTCTGCTGGCAGCTGCAGAGGCAACACACATGCCAATAAAGAGTTTGTTCCACAAAAAGACATTCAGCCCTGCAACTAAAAAACAAGTGGCCCCTCCCTTTAGCCAGTGGAAATACAGCCTCAACACTGAAGCAGTGGCAATATTCTCTGGAGCTGGGAATTCTTTTCACCCCCAAAATAAACGTCATTCACTATAAAAATGATTTACCAAAGAAAACTGTGCCACCTTTTCACATCCTTAGCATTGTGTTCATGCAATCAATTACTGTACTGTCATCAAACACTGCAAAATTTTGATTTTATTTTTTTAGACATGCAGCACGGTAACAGGCCCTTCCGGCCAACAAGTCTGTGCCGCCCAATTACATCCAATTGACCTACACCCCTGGTACATTTTTGAAGGGTGGGAGGAAACTGAAGCGCCCAGTGGAAACCCATGACACACACAGGGGAGAACGTACAAACTTCTTACAGCGCTGAGTTCAAACCTTGGTCGTTGGCTCTGTAACAGCAATGCGTTAACAGCTACGGTAACCATGCTACCCTCTGAATTCTTGTGACTTCAGCTGATTTCTGGTTTTTGGTTGCCCAGCAACTTCACACTCATTAAGCCCTTCAACGTGTTTCAAAAGCTTCTAAATCCAAGATACAAACGTTATCTTTTCTGGGCACGGAATGCACGTTGATTGATGCGCTCTAAAAGAGTGAAGAGATAACTGCTTTAAAAAGTGCCATTGGTCAGCGCACAGATTTTGTTAGCATTTGCTTATTACATACAGGACCACCCAGAGGTGTGTCCAGAACTGAATGGAACAGTCCCCCTTCTCTGAATTTCAATCATGAGAAATGCTGCTTGATTACAACAGCGGCCTTGGTTATGGGTTACCTAACTCAGGTACGAGATTGCTAAGTCTCTGGGAGTTGATTTGATTCCAAGGCATGCTACCTTGGAGCCACCCAATTTATAAAACTTACTTCTCCTGTTTCCAGTCGTAATGTAAAAAGTGGGCACATCGGTCAATATTGAATGACCCTTGCTATCAATCGTGATTCACAAGGCATGACCATATTACATTACCTATCCCTGTGTTTCCTGCATTTTAACAGTGAGCAAACTTTTAAAAATGCATTTCATTGGGCTGTGAAGTTCCTTAGGCTGAGGGTGTCCTTTTAAATCACTGCTTGGACCACACATCTCCTCCTAAGTGAGCAGAGAAGTGAACAAAAGATAAAAGATAAACGCAACTAATTGCACTCAAGAGTCTTGAGAGGAGCACAAACTCGCTTTTAATAGCTTACAGTCAATGGCCGGTCGATAAAATAGTCCTCAGATGAATCTGAGGTAAGGTGGGAAAACCAAGGTTTATATTAGGGTAGGTGAGGGTGGAGCTAAGGGACAATACATAGGGAAAGGCGCTCAGGTAGGAGAGTGTGGACAGAGGTCTTCCTCCATAACAACCTTGGAAAACCTAAGGTTGTGAATGGATTGGTCATCGTGCAGGACCAGGTGGGCAGAAGTTTTTCTGACGACTCCCTGTGATGGGCACGTGTCAGGCTCCCAGAGCATCCAGGGATGGCCCATCATGCCCACTCAGTAATGGAGTGCTGCCAGAGTCACAGTTGAGGCACCCAGTGAGAGGCTCAAAAGCCAAATGCTGGGTTAAAAAATAAAACTCCTCTGTCAATAAGTTCATCCTGCGACTATTGGAAGCCTGTTGATTAGGATTCTGTTAATGACTGCCCAGGAGGTTGTCCTGGGGTCACCATTGAGTCTTTTAAAATAACGTGAAAAATAAGGGCAGAATGCGATGTGTTCTAATCAACACTGCCCCTCCCACACGCCTCCCCCCCCCATTTTTCGGTGGGGTTTTGCAATATAATTTTTGTCAGTAATATGCAGTGCCCAATTAGTGACACCAGAAAAACAAACTAACATGAGCTATAGGAGTAAAACACAAAAATCTGGAGATACAGTGGTGGAAGTAAACACAATGTTGGAGAAACTCAGTAGGTCAAACAGCAAAGATAAAGATAAATTTTGAACATTTTGGGCTTGAGCCCTTCATCAAGGTATGAAATATATGACTCACACACAGAAGTCACTCAAACTGATTAATAACTCAATCAGCTCTGCATACAATTGATATTGGACTGTGCGCCATTTATACACCTGATACAATTCTTTGTTTAAAAGCATCAGAGTGTAATGGCACTACCCCTAGACCACACCACAGGCCCTCATGGATCCACTGGCTGAAGTTTGGAAGCTTCCTCAATAGCACTGGATAACAAATCATTTCAAAAGGCTTTCTTCCTGAACACAAAGATAATTTCAGATATATTATATCATGTAGGAACTTGGAGAAACATTAAATTTAGCATGTTTAATCGCATAATGATGGTGACACATTGCGTTAGTTCAACTGACCTAAAAATGTTTTGCCGCTGATTTTCCTTTGTACTCAGCATCTGATGCCTCTCATGTCAGTGTCCAACAATAGGCGGACAGCACTGATGGATTCCAGTGGCCCTGATACTGCTTTTTCCATAGTTGCAATGTCCTGGTGAAACCTTTCACCATGTTCGTCACTGACTGCACCCAGATCAGCAGCGAAGATGTCCGAATGTGAATGGAGAAAAGGAATATTGCACTTCATGGTTTTGTATATGAAGTAGACTTAAAATACGGCAGGAATTCTCAAAAACAGGTTATATCTAAAAAAATGGTACATGATGGGAGAATTTTAAGGTGATTTTTGTGATCAGCGGTGCAAAATCCATAAAAAGGGTTCAGGAAGCAAAATGTTTGTTGTCCAGTGTGATCCGTGTTGGTCAAAATTGCTCTCCTCATTCGAGAAGATAATAGTTCTTGTCTCTCCAGTGCAAACTATATCAATTAGGTTTATTTCTGAGTGGGACTCAGAAACTGGATTCATTCCAAATGAACTGGAGATAGATGATTCCATATTTGTGACCCCATTTATGAAACAGGAGTAGTCATTAACAATGAAGATTAATGTGATGTCAACTCTCCAATTCCATGATGTGATTAGAATTTTCTCAAGTAATCATTGCAATGAAATTATTCTGGAAATGATTTTGTGCTGTAGACGAGGACTGAGATAATTTCATCAGAAGGACCATGGTAGGTGACAATAGTGGACATTGACCTGTCCAACCCATTCCAGTTAATTTCTTTCTAGCTCCTCACAAAATAAATCAAAATGCAATGTTCTTTCATCAGTCACAATATACCTAAAATGTTCAACACTGTACACCAGCTAATTACAGAAATGATCATAAAATTGCACAGTATTCAAAAGAAACAGTGAAGCTTTTCAAGCTATTGAGCTAAAATGCTCATAGAATGAGTCCTGCCTAGGGCTTGTCCTTTGTGGAAATAATCATCAGACCATGACTCACCAGATCAACCACTCTAACAGCATAACCAATCAGGGATGGACAGGCCAGTAAAATGAAAACCTGCCATTGTTGTGTGCAGTTTGAACAAGGACTAGAACTCTGCGTGTGGAATCCAAACTCACAAAGCTAATTTAAACTGACCAGTTGTTATCAGTAATTAATAGTATATACAAAATTATTAAACAAATACAATCACAAATAAAACATAGATCAACGAACATTACAGTGCAGTACAGGGCTTTTCAGCCCACAATGTTGTGCTGACCTATATAAACCTACTCAACAAACAAAATCTTTCCTACCTCAAACCTTGAACCCTCTAGTTTTCTTGTATCCATTCTTGTATCTGTCCAAGAGTCTTTTAAATATCCTTATTGTAACAGTCTCCACAACTACCCCTGGAAATGCATTCTAAGCACCCATTACTCTCTGTGGGGAAAAACTTACCCCTGATGTCTCCCATAAACTTTCCTCCCCTCACCTTGTCTTGATGTCCTCTGGTGTTTTCTAATCTTGCCCTGGGAAAAAGGTGCTGGCTGTCCACCTTATCGATGCCCCTCATGATCTTGTAGACTTGCATTAATTCATCTCTCATCCTTCTTCACTCCAAAGAGAAAAGCCAGAGCTCTGCTAACCTTGGCTCATAAGACACGCTTTCCAATCCAGGCACCATCCTGTTAATCTCCTCTGCACCCTTTCCATAGCTTCCACATTCTCCTTGTAATGAGGTGACCAGAAGTGAGCAATATTGCAAGTGTGGTCTAACCAGAGTTTTACAGAGCTGTAACCTCACAACTCTTGAACTCAATCCCCCGACTAATGAAGGCCAGCCAACTATAAGACTTCTTAACTAACCTATCAACTTGGGAGGCGGCCTTGAGAGATCTATGGACTTGGACCTCAAAATCCCACACTGCGAAGAATCCTGCCATAACCATATACTCTGCCTTCAAGTTTGACCTTCCAAAATGCATCACTTCACACCTATCTGCCACTTTTCCACCCAACTCTGCATCCTGTCTATATCCTGTTGGAACCTACAACAACCTTCTACACTCTCCACAACCCCTCCAACCCTTGTGCTATCTGCAAACTTACTGACACATCCCTCTACTTTTTCGTCCAGATCATTTATAAAAACCACAAAGATCAGAAGTCCCAGAACAGATCCCTGTGGAACTCCACTAGTCACTGACCTCCAGGCTGAATATGTTCTACCTACTACTATCCTCTTCTTTCTGCAGGCAAGCCTATTTCAAATTAAAAAAAAATATTTTAAATTAAATTTAGACATGCAGCTCAGAAACAATCCATTTTGTCCCACGAGTCCATGCCACCCAATTTACACCCAATTAACCTACATTCCCGTTTTGTTTCAAAGGGTGGGAGGGAACCTGTGGAAAATCCACACAGACTGGTGGGGGGGGGGGGGGGAATGCAAACTCCTTATAGACAGCACAAGCTTTGAAACCCGGACCCAATTGCTGGTGCCATAAAGGCTTTGCGCTAACCACTACACCCCTAGTTTATGCACATTCCAAAATCTACCTACTTATCTGCTCCTCAGTGTCCCGAGGGGTATTTGGGGGCCTATGGATGACTCCCTTCCTGTTTCTGACTTCCATCCATACTGATTCAGTGGAGAATCCCTCCCCAGCGTCCTCCCTTTCTGCAGCTGTGATACGTTATGCTACTCCCCTCTGCCCTTTTACCTCCCCTTCCTCTCCCTTTTAAAACATCCAAACTTGCATCACTGTAACAGCCACACCAGCCAGGTACTGATTCATGCTCTAAGTTCATCTCCCTTATTGTGAATACTTCTTGCATTGAAATAAACACACATCAAACTCTCCAACTGATGATATTTATGCCTCCTTCACTTCCTGTCCTTCCTCACATCAACATTTCAACCATCTGCTCTGTTCTCTGCCCTCACATTCTGGCTCCTATCTGCCTGCCAAACTAGTTTAAACCTCCCCAACAGCTCTAGCAAACCTACCCATCAGGGTATTGGTTACCCTCTGGCTCAGATGCATACAGTCCTTTTTGTACAGATCATACCTTCCCCAGAAGAGATCCAAATGTTCCACGAAATATGGAAAACCATCACAACGCTAATTAATTAGTGTTTCACAAAAATATAGTCAAAACCAAAGCCCTCAATCAGTGCGGTTTGGCAAGAGTATTTCCTCCACAGTCTCCATCAGCAGTGGAGCAGCACAGGAGTTTGCAGAGGTTCGGTACGTCATTGGAAACCTTGACAAACTTCTACAGATGTTTAGTGAAAAGTGTGCTGACTGGCTGCATCACACCTTAGGATAGGGGCACCAATACCTCCGTGTGGAAAGCCTTGCAAAAGGTATTGCACCCAGCCCAGAACATTACAGGCAAAACTCTCCCCACCATCCAGAGCATCGACAGGGAACGCTGCTGCATCATCAAGAATCCACACCACTCAGGACACACTCTGTTTTCATTGTTGCCATCAGGAAGAAGGTATAGGTGCCACAGGACACAGCACTAAGTTCAGCAACAGTTGCTACCCTTCCACCATCAGACTCCTCAACAACAAACTTATTTATTTTGGAATATTTAATTTTCAGTATTTGCACAGTCAGTTTATTTACATTTCTTTGTTTTGTATATGCATATTACTTTTTCAGTACAGTTTACAGTTACTGATAATTAGAAATTCTGCCTTGCCTGCAGGAAAAAGAATCTCGGGGTTGTACGATACCATGTATGTACACTGGCAATAAATTTGAACTTTGAATTTTGAACTCTAAAATTACTTCACTGGGATTTCTGCCTCACGATAATTACAATGGCAATTTCCTGTAATGGTACGGATTGAGTATGCTAATTGGCTCAGGCTGGCCCGCCCCCTGATGACACTCTTGCCTGGACTCCTCCTCTGAGACCCAGGGCATAAAGGTCAGGCCACCTTTCCCTTCCCTGCACTTCCCTAGTTTGGATCCGGCCCAGCTCAAGTCTTCTGTTCAATAAAGCCTATCGTTCCCCTCAGTCTTTGTCATTGCAATTGTTGGGGCAACTGATAGTGCCCAACAATTCCCATGAGTAAAAGGACAAAAATAGGATTAATTGAGGATTCAGCAATCATAAAGCACATTTAGTTACTCAAAATCATGGTCATCTTGCCTTCAATCTTGCACATAGCCCTGACCAACCAACAGTTAAGAAAGAGGCCAACTCAGACTACCATACTCTTCAATTAATTCACTTACCATTTTCAGCCTATTTATTAAATACTTTGAGGTTCAAACAAAATGGAGAAGAAACTTTTGTAATTGCCATTAACTCCAGGTCTAATCAAAATCTACAGAGACACACTGAAATTACCTTGCTCCATGTCATGACCAGAGCGGCATACTACAGGGACATGATAAGTGTCCCAAAGAATTTCAAATGTAGGGTCACACTGTAATCCTTCCATTAGGGATAAAGGCCAAGTAGTAGCAAGTACATGTATTTCATGCCTTTTTATAAAATTTTAGACATACAGAACGGTAATAGGCCCTTTTGGCCCACGAGCCCATGCCGCCCAATTACACCCGTTTAACCTACACCTATGGTATATTTTTGAATGGTGGGAGGAAATCAGAGGAAACCCACTCAGACACAGAGAACGTACAAACTCTTCACAGATAGCACTGATTTCAACCCTGGATGCTGGCGCTGTAACATCCTGATGAGTGAATCTAGGAGAAGAGGGCACAGTCTTAGAATTAGAAGGTACCCATTTAAAACAGAGATGAGGAGAAATTTCTTTAGCCAGAGGGTCGTGGATTTGTGGAATTCATTGCCACAAACAGCTGTTGAAGCCGGATCATTGGGGAAGATTAAGGAGGAAATTGATAGATATCTAATTAGTCTAATTATCAAGGAATATGGGGAAAAGGCCGGAACTTGGAATTAGAGGTGAGAATGGTTTAGCTCAGGATGAAGTTGTGGAGCAGACTCGATCGAATGGCCTAGTTCTGTTCCTTTATCTTGTGATCTTGTGAACAGCATTGCACTAACTGCTACACTAACCGTGCTGCCCAAGCGGTGCTTATTCAACCAGCTATTGTTTTGAGTTCATACTTGCTCCAATTTCATGGGAACGGACCAAGATATTAATGATGTAGGGGCAGGACTGCTCACCAACGGAAAGCCATGGAAATCCTTTCTCTGGCTGGAAACTTCTCACCACTTATGACTACATTGTTACCTTCTACTTAATAGCCCACATCTGGTAACCATGGAGTTCTTATAAACATTCAAATACAACTTCATTCTTGTCAGTGTTTTTACATTTAAATTTTACATTTAAAAAAATTTAGATATACAACATGGTAACAGGCTATTTCTGCCCATGTGTACATGCCACCTAATTTACACCAAATTAACCTACACCCCAGTACGCTTTGAATGGTGGGAGGAAACCGGAACCCCGGGGGAAAACCCACATAAGTACAAACTCCTCACAGACAACGTGGGATTCGAACCCCAGTTCCAATCGCTGTAAAGGTGTTGCGCTAACCTCTAAGTCAACCGTGCCGTCCTTGGTTCTGAGTTTTGCTCTAAGTGAAATCCAGACCCCTTGATGATGATCAGATTTTGACAACTGGCCAGCACAACAACCAGAGCCATCTTTTACTGCATGTGTCTTTTCTTCTTTGGCTTGGCTTCACGGACGAAGATTTATGGAGGGGGTAAATGTCCACGTCAGCTGCAGGCTCGATTGTGGCTGACAAGTCCGATGCGGGACAGGTATGTATGTATGACTCTGTCAAACAGCAGAAGGGATGGGGATGGGCATCCTTCATCTCCATCAATTTACATTTATTAGAGCAGTTGGGTGCCACAGGCCATTGGTGTAAAGAATGTTGAAATTGAATCTACATGCTGTAGATTAGTGGCTGCGTCCAGAGAGGTTGATGGGACTGTGGAGAGAATGACATGGGATTAGTGTAAATGGGTGGTAAATGGCCAGCAAGGTCTTAATGGGTTGAAGAGCCTATTTTCACCCTGTACCACTCGAAAACCCCATGACATGCTATGTTGGTTCTCATGAGGAGGATGAACCCGATCCTCAACTGCTACTCTGCTATACTTATTTGCATATTAAATTCTGAATTACTTTCCATCTATGTAAAACCCGAAAGATTTTATAATTAGCAACAAACTCAAAATACTTTTAAACATACAAATTAGATTGCACACTCTAAAAGAGAAGGTGTATAAATGATTTCATGTATACATGGAATTCCAGAATTATAGCCAGCAGGACAGACAACCCCATTTTAAAACACTTGGTTAAAATATGGGTGAGGCCTGTGGAGGCTTTGGACCGAAAAGAGGATTGTCACTGAAGACGCCTTTAAAACAGAATGAAATTATTCCATTGACTTTGAATAATAAAGTTTTGGAAACCTGGTATCATAACAACGTCTGGAAGATTGTTATGAAAACGGACTTTTCATAACATTTGAACAGCCGAAGAAGAAGTATGCCTTGTCCAATAAGACCTTTTTTTTATTACCTTCAGTTACGATCCTTCCTTAGGGCCAATTTGGGCCCTGAAATGACTCTACCGCGACTCACTGAAAAGAGAAACTACTCCATGAAGGAAATGTATATACATTTATTTCTAGAATGTATTTTTTATTGATGAGTGAGAGCCCAAAGGCAGGTTGTCATACATCTAGGGTGTGGGAGTCAGACTTAGACACAACAATCGACGAACAACTCTGGTCAGATCTGTGTCAGGAAGTTCATTGGCTACTATCAATGCCAGGTATAGATTGGTCCATTATAATTTTCTCCATCAACTGAAATTACACCAATATAAACCGGAATTATCAGAGATGAGTTTTAGGTGTGGTGCCGAGGTTGGTTCCTTTTTACATTCTACCTGGCTTTGCATGAAGGTCAGGCCCTTCTGGAATGACCTCTTTGACACCCTAACCAAGATCATGGGAGTCACCATCCCAGTAGTCCCAGAGCTTTGTCTTCTGGGGAACTTGACCACGGCTGGTAGATGACTAACTAATTCTATGTGTGGCCAGGATGTACATAGCAGTAGCATGGATGTCTGACTCCCATCTACTCTTGGATAGATGGTCTTTGGGGATGAATAGCTGCATCCCACTTAAAAAGGGCATCTACAATCTCAGGAAGGGATATAACACCTTTCTAAAAATCTGGCAGCCTTATTTAGACCATATAGGTACCTCCCTGGCACCAATATAGGGTTACCAATGCTACTGGCTAGCCAGTAGATCTCAGTAAGGATTTTAACTCTGTCATGTTATCATGTCTCCATTTGTTTTACTGAACACACTGACCATGGGATGGTTTATTTTGTGTTTCTTTTCTTTCATTCTTTCTCTGTTCATTAGGACATGTAAAGGGGAGGGAGTGGAGGGAGGGGTTCTCTTGATGTTTGTATTGGGTATGGTTGTTGATTGTTAAATATATCTAAAATGATAAATAAACTTTTACAAAAAAATACTTTTAAACAAAAGTTTAGTCAAGAAAGATGAAAAATCGATGGCCAATAATTTGCACATTTGCAAAACCAGCTGTGCAGGCTGTATCAAAATAGTCTTTATTCTAAGAGGGTTTGAACGCAGGCATAAAGATGGTTATGTAGAATGTAGGTGGGGCTCCACCTAGAGAAGTGTACACAACAAGTTTTATACGTTTACCCCTCCACCCCAAAATTTTTTTCTTTCTTTCTTCTTTGGCTTGGCTTCGCGGACGAAGATTTATGGAGGGGGTAAAAAGTCCACGTCAGCTGCAGGCTCGTTTGTGGCTGACCAGTCCGATGCGGGACAGGCAGACACGATTGCAGCGGTTGCAAGGGAAAATTGGTTGGTTGGGGTTGGGTGTTGGGTTTTTCCTCCTTTGCCTTTTGTCAGTGAGGTGGGCTCTGCGGTCTTCTTCAAAGGAGGCTGCTGCCCGCCAAACTGTGAGGCGCCAAGATGCACGGTTTGAGGCGTTATCAGCCCACTGGCGGTGGTCAATGTGGCAGGCACCAAGAGATTTCTTTAGGCAGTCCTTGTACCTTTTCTTTGGTGCACCTCTGTCACGGTGGCCAGTGGAGAGCTCGCCATATAATACGATCTTGGGAAGGCGATGGTCCTCCATTCTGGAGACGTGACCCATCCAGCGCAGCTGGATCTTCAGCAGCGTGGACTCGATGCTGTCGACCTCTGCCATCTCGAGTACCTCGACGTTAGGGGTGTGAGCGCTCCAATGGATGTTGAGGATGGAGCGGAGACAACGCTGGTGGAAGCGTTCTAGGAGCCGTAGGTGGTGCCGGTAGAGGACACATGATTCGGAGCCGAACAGGAGTGTGGGTATGACAACGGCTCTGTATACGCTTATCTTTGTGAGGTTTTTCAGTTGGTTGTTTTTCCAGACTCTTTTGTGTAGTCTTCCAAAGGCGCTATTTGCCTTGGCGAGTCTGTTGTCTATCTCATTGTCGATCCTTGCATCTGATGAAATGGTGCAGCCGAGATAGGTAAACTGGTTGACCGTTTTGAGTTTTGTGTGCCCGATGGAGATGTGGGGGGGCTGGTAGTCATGGTGGGGAGCTGGCTGATGGAGGACCTCAGTTTTCTTCAGGCTGACTTCCAGGCCAAACATTTTGGCAGTTTCCGCAAAGCAGGACGTCAAGCGCTGAAGAGCTGGCTCTGAATGGGCAACTAAAGCGGCATCATCTGCAAAGAGTAGTTCACGGACAAGTTTCTCTTGTGTCTTGGTTTGAGCTTGCAGGCGCCTCAGATTGAAGAGACTGCCATCCGTGCGGTACCGGATGTAAACAGCGTCTTCATTGTTGGGGTCTTTCATGGCTTGGTTCAGCATCATGCTGAAGAAGATTGAAAAGAGGGTTGGTGCGAGAACACAGCCTTGCTTCACGCCATTGTTAATGGAGAAGGGTTCAGAGAGCTCATTGCTGTATCTGACCCGACCTTGTTGGTTTTCGTGCAGTTGGATAATCATGTTGAGGAACTTTGGGGGACATCCGATGCGCTCTAGTATTTGCCAAAGCCCTTTCCTGCTCACGGTGTCGAAGGCTTTGGTGAGGTCAACAAAGGTGATGTAGAGTCCTTTGTTTTGTTCTCTGCACTTTTCTTGGAGCTGTCTGAGGGCAAAGACCATGTCAGTGTTTCCTCTGTTTGTTTCTATAGTAAATTTTTTTATTTACTATAGAAAGAGCACAATGAAAACTCACTGGATTGGTTCCATGACTGGCTCTTCGACTCAGCAAGGAAGTGTGGGGTCAGGTAGTTTTCCTGTCAGGTGAACAGATTCCTGTGGCCGCAAGTGGGGCTCCCAGATGGTGTGTTCCCTCACTGGTGCCACAGTCCAGGAGGTCTCTGAGAGGGTACAGGACATTCTGAGTGGGGAAGGAGAGCAGCCAGAGGTCAAAATCCAAACTGATACCAATTTCATGGGAAGAAAGGGAGGTGTGGTCCTGCAAAATGAGTTCAGGAAGCGATGTAGCAAATCAAAAACCAGGGCGTGCAGGATTTTAATCTCAAGATTCCTACCCGTGCCTATGCTAGTGAGGCAAGAAACAGGAAAATAATGCAGTTTAATATGTGGCTAAGGAGATGGTGCAGGAGAGAGGGGATCATTGGACTATCTTCCAGGGCAGGTGGGAGCTATACAAGAGGAACAGTCAAATCTGATCTGGAGGGGACCAATATTGTCATGGGGTGGTTTGGTAGTGGTACTGGGAAGAGTCGACATGAGAGTGGCAGGGAGGTGGGAACCTGAACAACAGGGAAACAAGTGGAGGAGTTGAAGGGATGGCAGATGCTGGTCAAGCAAGCCCAAAAGGAAGGCCAGGAAGGGACTTGCCACTGTGGGGACAAAGGGCTAAAACATGTTTATTTTAGTGCTAAGAATATTGTGGGTAAGGCAGCCTGGGTCAGTACATGGAATTATGACATGGTGGCTGCTATGGAGACGTGGCTGCAAGACGCTCAACATTCCTGAGGTTTGTTGTTTTAGACGGGACAGAGGAGGAGATAAAAAGGGAGGCATAGCCTTGCTAATCAGGGATTTCACAGCTGCACTTGGAGAGAACCTAATGTTGGACTCAACTACTGGGGCTATGTGAATGGAGATGAGAACCAAGGCAGGTGCAATCACCTTGTTGGGGTAATACTATAGACCTCCCAATAGCCTCTAGGAGGTGGAGAAACCCTTATGTAGACTGTTGTGAAAAATTGCAAAACCAGAAGCATTGCCATAGTAGGAGACTTTAATTTCCTCAATATTAACTGGGATGACCTTAGTTCCAGAGGCTTCGACGGGGCAGAATTTGTTAAATGAGCCCACAAGTTTCTTGGAGCAGTGTGTGTGTGGCCCAGCAGGAAGGAGTCCGTATTAGACTTTGCATTGCCAAATGATCCCAGCCAGATTTCAGTGGGGCAACATTTTGGAATAGTAATCCCTCTTCCTTAACTTTCAAGATAATCGCAGACAAGAATGAACTTAAGCCTTGTAGAAATTGGGGAAGGTCAAATTGTGACAAGATTATGTTTACAATCCATAAGCAAAATTTATTTAATGAACTTGCATCATGAAATTTGTTGTGTTACAGCAAAATTACAGGTGTAAACATTTCCATAAATTACACTTCTAAAAATAAATAAATGAGTGTAAAAGAAGAGAGTGGTAGAAGGTGGTGTCAGTGGTTCATTGTCCATTCAGAAATCTGATGGCAGAGGAAAAGTTTTTGTAGTGTTGAGTGTTAGTCTTCAGGCTCCTGTATCTCCTTCCTGATGGTAGCAGGAAAAGGCCATGGCTTGGGTGGTGAGGGTCCTCGATGATCGAGGCTGCTTTCTTGAGATAACACCTCTTGTACATGTCCTTAAAAGACTAATGCCCATGATGGCGCTGGCCGAGTTTACGCTTCCTCATTGCCGTCTGTGATTCTGCCGACAACTGTGGAGTAATTGGAAAATTTGCAGATGGCATTTGGTTTGGGTCAAGCCACACTGACATGGGAGCAGAGTGAGTGGAGCAGTGGGCTAAGCACTCATCCTTGAGTTGCTTGAGGGAAGCTAAGGGGAGTAAACTGGAAGCAGCTGTTCTCTCCTGGGAAGTCTTCCATCCTAAAGTCTCCTGATGACAGTCAATGATAAATTTTGCCTGACTTCACTCTTTTTATTTGCTCTAAGACATTTTATTAGAACAGAACTGCATAGCACAATGCAGGCTCTTCGCCTCACAATGTTGCACAGCCTGTATAATCCTACTCCACATCAATCTAACCCTTCCCTTCCTCACAGCCCATGTACCTGTGACACTAGTCTCCACTACCACTCCTGGCTATAATTCCAGGCACCCACCCCTCTGTGTAAAAAAGCCCACCTCTGACTTTTCACCTGAACTTTCTCCGCTCACCTTCAATGTACTTCCTCTGGTATTGACCATTGCTGTCCTGGGAAAAAGGTGCTGGCTGTCCACTCTGTCTATGCTGGTCAGAATTTTATATCCTTCTACTTAAGACACACCTCATCCTCCATCGCTCAACCTTATTGCTCTAAAAAAGACATAACATATGTTGCTATAAAAATTATATTTTTCGACCCATATATAATTTGAAATTTTTAAGACTTTTAGCTTTCTGCATCCTTCATTGACAGGATTCAAGTTTCAAATTGACGATTATGGCCACATGTTGTGCGACAAAAAGCACATAAGAAATAGGAGCAGGAGTCGGCTGTCCTCCCCATCGAGCCTGCTTCACCATTCAATGTGATCATGGCTGATCTGATGATCAGCTCATCTCCACCTACCTGCTTTTTCCCCATCTCCTTCAATTCCCCTACTTTGTTAAAATCTAGCCAACCTTGTCTTTAATATATTCACTGCCACTGCTTCAATGGGCAGCAAATGCCACAGATTCACCACCCTCTGGGAAAAGCAGTTCCTCTTCATCTCTGTCCTAAATCAAGGCTATGTCCCCTAGTTCTAGTCTACCCCACCAATGGAAACAATGTACCTACCTCTATCTTATCTATGATTTCCATAATTTTATGTTTCTGTAAGATCCCCTCTTAGTTTTCTAAATTACAGTGAGTACAGTCCCCTCATCCCTGGAATCAACTTTCCTCTGAACTGCCTCCAAAGCCAGTACGTCCTTCCTCAAGAAAGGAGACCAGATCTGAATGCAATACTCCAGATGTGGCCTTACCAGTACCTTGTATAGTTGCAGCACAACCTCCCTGCTCTAAAATTCAATCCCTCTAGTAAAGAAGGCCAACATTCCACTTGACAATGGAATGAAAAAGTTTGTTTTGCATGTAATCCAACAAGTCTATCCACACACAAGTACAGCAGAAGAGATCAGTTCAAACAGAGTAAGGTCAACATTATTTTACTGTGTGAGGTTCATTCAGGAGTCTGATAGCAGTGGAAAAGAAACTCTCCTTGAATCTGGTGGTGCATCTTATCACCCTCTTGAGTCCTCTTCCTGATGAGAAGATGGCCGGGATTGGGATGAGTTGTTTAGTACATTGTCTGCTTGGCTAAGGCATCGCGTGGTGCAGATCGAGTCAGTGGAGGGAAGGGAAACTGACATCCGCTGAGGTTAGAATCCCAATCCTCAGATCCAAGTTCGTCCTTCTCCACAGTGACATTATTGCAAACTAGCCAGCTGTGGCCTTGTCTCTGGAATCAATGCTCTTATCTTTGTGTCCATCCCTTGCAGGCATTCAGCTGAAACTTCAGAACATGCTGAGGTATTACAGCATTGTTGGATCATCCATTAAAATTAGGTTCCTATTTATTATAAATCATAATAAATGATTGAGAGGGGACTTGATAGAGGTGTTTAAGATTTTAAAAGGGACAGACAGAGTAAACGTGGATAGGCTTTTCCAATTAAGAGTGGGGGAGATTCAAACTAGAGGGCATGGTTTAAGATTGAAGGGGGAAAATTATAAGGGGAACCTGAGGGGAAATTTCTTTACGCAAAGGGTGGTGGGGATGTGGAATGAGCTTCCGGCAGACGTGGTCGAGGCGGGGATCATTGGTTACAGTTAAGGAAAGACTGGATAGTTACATGGAGAGGAGAGGACTGGAGGGGTATGGACCAGGTGCTGGTCAGTGGGACTAGGAGGGTGGGAACTTGCTACGGCATGGACTAGTAGGGCCGAACTGGCCTGTTCTGTGCTGTAAGTGGTTATATGGTTATATGGTTAAATGGTTATATTACCTTCAAAAGTGCAAACAGTTTTACTGGTGCCCCTTCAACCTTTCTTGTTTAACCACTGCACCATAAACTGGACAACTTGCTTTTTGTTTTTATTTATTTACACATAATTTCCACCAGAGTAGAACAGGGTAATAAATTGTTTGGACATCTTTCTAGAATGGCAAAATGATAGCTTCTTTCTTAAGAGAAATAATTTCTCAAACTTAGAAGAACTACAATAATTCCAGGACATATCGTAACTATTGATGAGTTTGGCTCCATTGCAATAGTGCAGAGTTGTATCTCAAAAACAAAACGAGAATTTTAAGGAAGCACCTTGAATATGGTAGCACTGAGAAGAGGGCATGGCCTGGGTGGTGGGGTCTTTGACAATAGAGGCTGCTTTCTTGAGACACTGCCTTTTGTATCTGTCCTCCATGGAGTGAAGACTGATGCCCACGATGGCGTTGGCCAAGTTCACAACTCTCTGTATCCTTTTCATGTCCTGTGCATTGCGCACCTCCATACCAGAGAGTGATGCAACCAATCAGAATGATCTCCACAGATAACCTGCAGAAATTTGCAAGAGTCCTCGATGACATACGAAATCTCCTCAAACTTCTAACCAAGTATAGCCGCTGGTGAGCCTTCTTCGTAATTGCATTGCCATGAAGGCCTCAAGATAGATCTTCTGAGATCTGCTCTTGCTTCATCTTACCAATCAATAAAAGTGACCCAGTTTTCCATAGCTAAAAGACAGGAGATACAATGATGTTGGATGTGGATTCTTTGCTGCTCCCTTTTTATATTTATTTGCTAAATGTCCTTTCCCTCTTACAGCAACACACGGTTAATACATTAACTTGACTTCAACGTCACAGAGAGATGAGAGACAAGTCCCAGACATGAATACTTAGGTTGCTGTTGTTGCCCACCTGTAATACGTGAAACTTTCTAAGCTCCAAATAACAGGAGGACCAAACAGAATGTAATTTCAACCATTCATTGCACAAAAGAAACGATACCAGCTGCCTTTCCTTTCAGCTCCATTACATAGAAAATATTGCAAAAAATACTTGCATTTTAAATTTAAATTACAGGCTCTTTTGGCCCAAGAGCCGATGCCGCCCAATTACACCCAATTAACCTACAGATTCCAGTATGTGGGAGAAAACCAAAGCCCCCAGGGATAACCCATGCAGACAAGGGGAGAATGTACAAACTCCTTACGGACAACGCAGGATTCAAACCCCAGAACCAACCACTGGCGCTGTAGCAGTGCTGGACTAACCACTGCACCGGGGGTGGGCAACCTTTTACCATGCATGGGGTGGATGGTGTGTCAGTGGTTGAATGGCAAGCCACACTGATACTACTGTTACGGGTTCTTTAAAAGAGATAGATTATGGGGGTTTAGTGTAGGTCACCACAAACACAGTAACGCTTCACAAAAGACATCTCATTTAAAATGCAGGAGGTTTGCTGAAGCTAGACGTTCAGGCTCCAGTTGGCTTTGCAAAAGACGATGGAACTGCTTTGGAAAGAATTTCAAAAGCAGGTGCAAATGGAAAAGTCCAGTCTCAAAGTGCTGATCAGATCTTTAAGAGATTGGGTTTGGAGCCCTGTTTTGACAAGCAGAGAGGGGGGAAAAACAAACAGGATTAGAGCAAGAGAGAGAGAGAGAGAGAGTCAGTTCTACAGTAGCAGTTAAGGCTGCAAAATAGCAAGCTGCCAGCTTGTTGAAAAACCTCATTTTGAAGACAAGTTGTGAGTTCTGAGTTCAGCCTGTTGAAAACCCTTGCAGTCCTTACAAGAGGAAATGGCTGGATAGGCTGTTTCTCCCGAAATAGTGACCTGGAAGAAGAGGTTATCATTTTGAAAACCCATGATGGGGAAAGTTTCTTTGGCAAGACACTGAAGTGACTGATTGGAGTAAATCAGTTTATGTGTCCAACGAGCAACAAATATCTCTCTGAAACCAACGAGAACCTTCTTGAGCGGTAACCATTTAACTTTAAGCACCAGAGCCTGGTGGAGATTCATAAATGTTGAATTCTGTGCACAGCATGAGAATTGCCCAATACTGGTGAACTTGGAGAAGTGAATGATTGGGCTGTGAAACATAGAACTTTCCTGAACATATACACATTACATACATGTGCACTTAGAAGGGGGTTAAGTTAATAGTAATAAGTTAAAGTTTGATCCTGTTTTATGTTTAAAGAAAGTTAAAAGCAACTTTTGGTTTTTTTTTATTTTTTATTTTTCACACCATAAAACACGTTAGCCATGATATACACTTTTTCATTTTCACACATATACAGTGAAAAGCAACTTTTGTTTAAGCAACCATTGTCTTGGTGAATTTCTATTGCTGCTGGGGTTTGGAGTCCTCTGGGCTTGCAGCACTACCATATGTGAAATAAATACTGTGTATATATAAAAAATGTCTTCAAGTTGATCTTTAAGTCCTGGACTGTGGAAGGTAGATAGCTTTGGTCAACTGAGAGTATTGGTCCCCTCCCTGAGAACATGCCGAGACAAATGAAAAAATAAATTTTGCCAACACAGTCAATCAGATCAGAAAAATAGCAAACAAAAGATCTTTCAGTGACAGGGAAAGACATCTTTCTAAAAGCAAGTAACGGCAGTGACAGAAAGCGACAGACTGCTGAACACACAGCGAAGTTGACATAGACCTGCATGCACCTTCAGTAGGTGAATAAGCAGTGGGTCCTGAACAAGGAAGGATGAATAACCATAGGAAATACAAAATTTTAAAGCATTTTTTGTTAAGGAATATTTATCAGGAAGGATATTATTTCAACAGAAATTCATATTTTTTTTCTTCATTTAAAAAAAGTCTATTACATTGTGAAATGTTAGTAACATTCTAGAACAGGTCTACAAATTTCCATTAATAGTCATTTCCCCATGTGGGATCCTATTTATTTTGATGAGAAATCTTGAGAAAAGGTCTCCACCTGAAGCTTGACTGTCCATTTCACTCCATGGATGCCTGCCTGGTGCACTGAGTCCCTCCAGCTTCTCCTTGTTCGCTCAGGATTCCAGCATCTGCAGTTTCTTGTGTTCCTAACTTACTTTGTACCTGTGAACGATAATCATGGGGAACATCACCGACAGCATTCTGTTAATAATGAGATGCAATCACAACCTGCACTGGACTGGACAATCTATTTTAATGGTGTGGGTGGAGTGGAAGAATGTATTCAGGGTAGTTGATGAACACGAGAGTTATGCGGGGCAAACGGAGATAGAGGCTTATTAGGACCGCAGGTTTAAGAAGATTGCATTGGAGGGGAATGTGAGGTTATACACTTTGGTAGAAGGATAGAGAAACAGAAAGGGCTTTTACAATGGCGAGGAACTGGTGTGAAATGAGATTTGTTTAAAGAGCACGATGTTGATTTTCAATTACAGCAAACAATTGGTAAGGTTAATAAAGTGCCAGATTTTACTGTGTGATTCTTAAAATATAAGAATGAGCACAATTTGCTACAGAGCTTAATTTCCTCACTAGGTCACACTTGGTCTCCAGAGTCAAGGAGGATATACTGGATGGACTCACTAAAATGAGGATGGTGTTTTCCTGTGAAGATCAGCCAAAATTCCTGAGTTTAGAAGTATGAAGATTAAAACTCTGAAGTGGGTTTTTGGAGTCAAAAGTATTCCTCAATCTGGGATTTTAGGACAATGGGAACAAGTCAAGTTTATTGTCATCTGATTGTAGAAATATAACCTGATGAGAGCGCTCTCCGGTCCTCAGTGCAAAACATGCAGACATACAACTAGACATAACACACAAAAAGACAATTCATATGCAGGTCAAGTATTCTTAAAAACAAATTAAATCGTTTTGTGAATGTGAGAATCTTGGATGGTCAGTGCGAGCAGTTCCTTTGGTCGTTCAGCGTTCTCACTGCCCGCGGGAAGAAGCTGTTCCTCCGCCTGGTGGTGCTAGCTCTAACACTCCTGTATCGCTTTCCCAATGGGAACAGCTGAAAGATGCTGAGTGCAGAGTGGAAGAGGTCCTCGACAATTTTATGCACCCTCTTCAGACAATGATCCCAGTAGATCATGAGATTGGGGGAAGGGAGACTCCTAAAATCCTGAGGATTGACCTCGATCCATTTTTCTACAGCAGCGGTACCAGACTGTGACGCAACCGGCCACATGGGTTAGACATTTAGGGCTAAAGATAAATTCCTCTCATTGGAAGCTTGGAATTCTTTACTTAAAAGAGCTGAAAATGTTTAGTATATTCAAAACTGAGGTTCACAGAATGGTCAAAAGTAGCGCAGATGGCCATTTTCCTCATTGTGTCCAGGCTAATCAGAATGGACTTTAGGATAACCCAATTTTCCAACTTTTCATTTGAAAGTAGCTACTCATGCTCATATCCAGATTGATCAATTTCTCACTGTAGAGCTCGTCGAAAGAATCAAAGACTTGTTGATCCAAACCAAGGCTTTTATTAGCAAAAGACAGGAGCTCTTCACAGGTGGCCGACCAGTCCGGGATGATCCGACCTGGCTAGGGACACAACCCTTTAAGGCCCAGACAGTAGGCGTGGCTTAGCTCTCAGCCAATCGCTGTAAGCCCAGTCTAGATACTGTAACTATATACACTATATACATTGGTGATAGATCTGTAGTATCACAATCACACAAAAGGAATGTGGGAATTAAGTAGCAAGGTAGGCTTGTGGTACAAGATTGGTAATGATTTAATAGAATGATAGATCAAGCTTATCGAGACATATGACTTACATTTCCTTCTATTCTCATACCATGATTGAATCAGTGTAACAGCTTTCTAGCCAGACTAAGCACAATTAAATAATGCTGGACAATGAAAATTTTTCTTCCTGAATACCTTTAGGTGTATTTTATGAATTTTGGGTTAATGATCATGAAAATCACCTTAAAATTTTCCTCATGTTGTTTTTTTTTAGATACAACCTATTTTGTGATTTCCTGTCATATTTTGGCTCGTAGCATATTGCCCACAAAGCAAGGGGTTTTGCCCACAAAATTCAAGCATGCCTAGGCATGCACACAGCCTAGGTGCTATGCTAATGTTGACTTAGGCCTGGGCATCTTTAGACATGATAGATGCACATGTTCTTCAGGCAATAGCACAGTTGGTGTACTTAACAATAGCATTTATTGTCTTCAGGACGCTTCAATACAGCAGAAATGTTTCATCAATGTCGCAACAGCTGCGATACATTCGGTTACATTTGTGGTGAGTGTATCCTTATTACCAAATTCAATAAAAGTTAATATAATGTTTCTCCAACTTCCTAGGTGATATAGCACGTCTGAAATTATTTTTATGTTCATCTTGAAGTTGTCTATCACAATTCCCAATTTGCTTTCAGGCAGCAAACCATTTAAAAAAAATGTGTTGTCCAGTGTAATTAGTTCGGTGGATTAGCAGATCATGAGAACATTTAATTTTAAGCCTCCAGAAAAGCAAATGCTTTATCACTGCCTTAGAAACTTGATTGTTTCATACACAAGCCTGCTGTGTTTTTTAAAAAAAATTATTCGTTTTTGGGGTCTCTGGGACTTCGTCAGCAAGTTTCTGCATGTTCTGGATTTGTGACTCAACGATGATGGAAAAGAATCGGAGAGTTATGAACCGAGTCTCTCACCACAGAATGACCAAACCTTGGACTTATGCATGGGTCCAGGAGGGTTTCCGGTCAATGGTGTCCTTGGGAAGTTGATTTGGGAGACTCAACATTTACTGTGAAGGCAGAATGATTGAACTCTTTCTTTTCGGAGATGGCCAGTGCCAGGCATTTCCATGGCCTCGTGTTGCATGCCTGAATATTGTCTACATTTACTTCATGCAGGATGCATGTATGGGCTTCTGAGGAGCTGTGAATGGAACATCAGCAAACATCCCCACTTCTGAGCAGGGGTGGAAAGGAGGTCATTAATGAAACAACTAATGTGAAGGACATTGACTGCAGTCACACTCAGTTCACTGTATCTCATGGATCCCAGCAGATCTGTCCTGAAACCGTGTTTTTCATTTTCCTATGAGTGAGATCTGTTGGGCAATTTCAATCAAACTAACTTTGCTCAATGACTCAAAGCTTACTAAATGATATTGTCATATTCTGAAACAAACCATGAAGCAAGGCTCACACTCTCAGGATACCTTGCACAATCAAAGCCTACAATGTTTAGGCACATACAAACCATCATTCCAGCAGGGAATGGCTATCCCCAAACACCAGAGATGATCTGTGTGGTGATGCCACTGTGGGATTAATGTTAGATGGCACTAGGTTGATCATTTTGCTAAACGCAAGAACAGGACATATTCCCCCTTAAAAAAAATGCATTGTGAGGAACATTTATGGGGTTTAACTATTAAAATAAATAAAGAACAGATGTGCCTTGGTCTTCACTGGATTTTCATTCTTCAGAGTGCTTTAATAAATTTGCATCTATTGCAGTTAAAAACAAAGTGTAGCTGACCGCTACAAAGAAATACACACACATACACACAGTGTGGTAGGTTAAGCTCACTCACTTTATTAGGGCTGAGAAGGTTGCTTTTATACCTGTTCAAGTTCCCACCATTTTTGCTGATTGACTGAGTCAATAGCGGGCGGGAATGTCCATGCATATGAATACCCTTCTTCCCCAGCCTGTTTCTGCTGAGTTAGTTGGACAGCTTGACCAATGCCATTTTAGGGCTGTTGGTCTGATGCTGCCCCAGCTTCTACCCCGCCGGTTCGTTGTCCTGGGAGTCACTTTAGCGATCTCTGTCCGCATCTGCTGCCATGCGATGTGCCGGCCCAATCTCCGCAATTGTGGGCCGCCACATGACCCACCCTCCCACCAGAACCGGTGTTACAGTCTATAGTGTCCGTAGGTATAGTCCCCAAAGTCTTTTGTGGTCTGTCTCTGTGTCGAGGTGTTGGTGTCTCCACGGGTTCTGCTGGGTCTGTGTAGCCAGGCCTGAGTCTATCTGTAGTGAAGACCTTTGGTTTACCACTGATGTCCAGCCTGAAAGTGGCTTCATTGTTCCAGATGACTTGAAAGGGATCTTCATATGGCTTCTGCAGTGAACGGTGGGGTCCTCTGCGTACAAACACGTACTCACAGTCCTTGAGTTCTTTGGAGATGTTGGACTTGGCTTGTCCGTGTCTGGAGGGTGATATCAGGCCAGGTTACTGACCTTTTCATGGAGCCTGTCCAGGAAGGTGGCTGCCTCCTCCTGCTGCCCTCTGGTCTGTGGAACAAAATCCCCAGGAAACGTGTGTGGGTCTCCATAGACGAGTTCAGCGGAGGATGCGTGGAGGTCTTCTTTTGGCACTGTTCGGATGCCCAGTGATGCCCATGGTAGCTCGTCCACCCAGTTGGGGCCCTTGAGTCTGGTCGTGAGGGTGGTCTTGAGGTGCCTGTGGAAACACTCCACCATGCCGTTGGCTTGCGGGTGGTATGCCATCGTATGGTGTAGTTGAGCACCCCCTGGTTGGCAATGTCGGTCCACAAACTGGAGGTGAACTTTGCGCCCCCCCGGTCAGAAGTGATGTGCTGTGGCAGTCCAAATCTTGCAATCCTGGACGAGAGGACCTGGTGCATGTGTCAGCCAGGGAAATTGCTTCTGGCCATCGGGAGAAGCGATCGACCACTGTGAACAGGTAGCAGAATCCCTGAGAGACTGGCAAGGGTCCCACTATGTCCATGTGAATGTGATCAAACCTGCATTCTATTGGCTCGAAAGGCTGTGGGGGGACCTTGGTGTGTGCCAATTTGGCTGTTTGGCACTGTGTACACGCCTTGGCCCACCCACGCACTTGTTTCTGCCAACCATGCCACACGTACTTGCTGGCCACCAGCCAGACCATAGACCTGATGGATGGGTGTGCCAAAAACTCGTCGCCTCCATGCCGTTGAGACAATAGGTTGAATCTGCCCGGTGGCCACGTTGCACAGGAGGGTGGTAGAACCTGTGCCGACTGGAGCGTCCTGAAGCCGAAGGCCTGTGACAGCGTTCCTGTACTGCGGGATCTCGTTGTCCTGCTGCTACACCTCTGCCAGTGCTACGAAGTCCAGACCGTTGACCAGGAAGTGGATGCTATGTCTTGACAAGGCATCTGCAACCATGTTGTCTTTGCCTGAGATGTGCTGGATGTCGGTGGTGTACTCTAAGATGTAAGACTCGTGTCTCTGTTGGTGGGCTGACCAGGGATTGGAGATTTTAGCCAAGGCGAAAGTCAGTGGTTTGTGGTCCGTAAAAGCCCTTCCCTCAAGAAACTACTGGAATTGGCAAATGGCTAAGTACAGCGCCAGCAACTCTCTGTCAAAAGCACTGTACTTTAGTTCGGGGGCTGCAGATGTTTGCTGAAGAAAGCTAGTGGGTACCAACTTCCTTCGATCTGCTGCTCCAGGACTCCACCAATTGCTGTTCCTGAGGCATCGACAGTGAGGGCCGTGGGTGCATCTGGTCTGGGGTGGGTCTGGAGTGCAGCTTTGGCCAGGGCTTCTTTGGTTTCCACAAATGCACATGTGGATTCGTCATCCCAGGTCAGGATAAACCTGCGGTAAAAGTTTATCATCCCCACGAACTCCTGCAGACCTTTGGTTGTACTGGGCTTCAGGAAGCTGCAGATGGCCTCTACCTTGTCAGGCAGTGGTGTGGCCCCGTCCTTAGCAATCTTGTGGCCCGGGAAGTCGATGGTGTTCATGCCAAACTGGCATTTGGCCAGGTTGATGGTGAAGCCGAACTCCTGCGGACGACTATAGAGATTTCAGAGGTGCTGAAGGTGTTCCTGTTGGGTTCTACTGCCACGAGGATATCGTCGAGGTAGACGAAAGTGCCGTCCAGATCTCGGCCCACTGCGTCTATCAGCTGCTGGAATGTCTGTGCTGCATTTTTGAGCCCGAATGGCAACCTCAGGAACTCGAGCAGCCCAAATGGAGTGATGATGGCCATGTTAGGGATTTCCACAGGATGCACTGCGATCTGGTGATATCCTTGCATGAGGTCCACTTTAGAGAATATTGTTGCCCCATGCAGGTTTGCCACAAAATCCTGCATTTGTGACAAGGGGTAACGGTCCAGGGTGGTGGCCTCGTTGAGCGGGCGATAGTCGCTACATGGTCTCCAGCCCCCAGTTGCTTTAAGTACCATGTGCGTGTCTGACCTTCAAACAACACCCAACTCCTCGAGTTTGTGGAACTCATCCTTGGCCAGTCGGAGCTTCTCTGGGGGAAATTGTCTCACCTTTGTGTGTAGAGGTGGGCCCTTGATCAGGATGTGATGTCTGATGCCATCTCGTGGCATCTCCATTGTGAACTGAGGGGAAAGGATTGCTGGGAATCCCGCTAGCACCTTGGAGAACTCATCCTCTGAGCTGTGGAGGGAGTCCAGCTGCATTGCTGGAAACCTAGCGCCTCTCAGTGCGATGGACTGGTAGGTCTCGGTGTGGACAAGTCACTCACCCTTAAGATCCACTACGAGGCTGTGGGCTCACAGGAAATCCGCTCTGAGGAGTGGTTTTTCACTGCGGCCAGCGTGAACTCCTATGAGAAGTGATTGCCTCAAACTGCAGCTCAGCCCTATGAGTGCCATAGGGTTGTATACTGCTGTTGTTGGCAGCCCCCAACATGGGTCCCGCTAGCCTAGTGTTCAACCCTGTCAGGGGTATCAAGTTGACCTCTGCTCCTGTATCCACCAGGATAGGTGGTCCCAGATCTACAGGAGGTTCTCTTGGTGTCCAGCTGTTGTGGCCATCAGCGACGGATGGCCTGGTCATTTTCCTGGAACTCGCAGGGGGACTGGCATCGGTGGGCCTTGGTGCCCCATCTCTGGTGGTAGAAGCACCATCTGTCGCTGGACTCGCTCCTGCCTCTTGTTTGCTGTTCCTTGATTGGGACGGCTCTGGTCTGATTGCAGGACTTCTTTATGAGCCCCACGGTAGCCAAGCACTTCTGTTTCTGTTTCCACAGAATGTCTGCCCGTGCTGCGACTTTCCAGGGGTCGGTGAAATCTGCATCCGCCAGGAGCAGTTGGATGTCTTCAGGCATCTGTTCCAGGAATGCCTGCTCGAACATGATGCCAGGCCGCTCATCTCCCAGGAGGGCCAGCATCTCGTTGATGAATGCCAACTGGGATCTGTCTCCAAGCCTATCCAGGTGGAGCAAATGAGCTCCTCACTCTCGCTGCGAGAATCTGAACGTCTCGGTTAATAGCTCTTTGAAGGCAGTGTAAATGCCTTCCAACGGTGGACTGTGGATAAAGTTGGCCACTCTGTCTGCAGTCTGCGGATCCAAGGCGCTGATCACATGGTAGTACCGGATAGTCACTGCTGTGATGCCCCGGGTCTGGAACTGAACCTCTGCGTGGTCGAACCACACGCCGGGTCGAACTGTCCAGAAGGTCGGGAGCTTCAGGCTGACTGCACTGCCTGCCGCGTTCTCCATCGCTAGGTTTAAATTCCTTCTAAACCGTCAGGGTCACCAATTGTAGCCGGCCACTACAAAGAAACACACACACACGCACAGTGTGGCAGGTTAAGCTCACTACTTTATTAAGGCTGGAAAGGCTGCTTTTATACTGTTCAGGTTCCCGCCATTTTTGCTGATTGATTGAGTCAGCCATATGAATAATAGCGGGCGGGAACGTCCATGCATATGAATGCCCTTCTTCCCCAGCCTGTTTCTGCTGAGTTAGCTGGGCAGCTTGACCAAAGCCATTTTAGGGCTGTTGGTCTGATGCTGCCCCAGCTTCTGCTTCTACCCCTGCCAGTTCGTTGTCCTGGGACTCACTTTAGAAATACCTGTCCGCATCTGCTGCCGCGCGATGTGCTGGCCTGATCTCTGCAATTGCGGGCCACCACTACAGTTTCAGCTGGTTAGGAATGTGCACGAAACAAAACAAAAGCATTCTGGAGACGCTTGGCAGGTCACGCAGCATCCAGAGGAAGGAATTACAGAGTGAGGGCTTTTCTCTTTGGAGCGACAAAGGATGAGAGGTGACTTACTGGAGGTGAAGGTTATGAGGGGCATAGAGAGGGTGGACAGCCAGCACCTTCTTCCTGGGGCGACAATAGCAAATACCAGAGGACATCTATTTAAGATGAGTGGAGGAAAGTTTTGGGGAGATGTCAGAAGTTTTTTTATATATACACAGAGTGGTGGATGCCTGGAATGCATTGCTGGGGATGGTGAGGGAGGATGGTACAATTGGGACAGAGAAAAGTCTCAGACAGGCACATGGATGGAAGACAAATAGGAGGTTATAGATGAGAGGTTGTGGAGTAGGTTTGCATAGGTTGGTAGAACATTGTGGGCTTGTACTCTGCTTTAACGTTCTACACTCTGAATGGTAACCCATAACCCTGCGCCCTTTGTCAGGAATAAGGAAAAACAAGTAGACATCTGAATAAAAAAAGTGGGAAGGGGTGAGGAGAGGTGGGAGGAAGGGGAAGGCAAGTCACCTGCACCTTAGTTTGGTGAGATCACATGTCAATCATTCTAGGTGATGTAAACATGATGCAGGCTGGGTTGAGCAGTGCTTTGTGCAGATGTATGCAAGTGTCCGCAAAAGAATCCAGCACAAATGCTGCCTCTCCCAGAGGCCCAGCAGTGGGACCTGCTGTTTATATTATGTAATTATTCCACTCAATTAAGGATGGTGGTGACCTCAGAATATATTTAAAACCTTGGCCTTGTCTAATAATGAAGAACATTCCAAGTTCTGTGCTCATGTACTTGGCTACAGAATATTTGTCTGTTTTCTAGCAGGGGCTAAGATAATGGCTCTGAAAGAAACTGAAAGAGCCCGTATTTCAGCGTCTAATCATAGCGAAGGAGGTCATTTATCCCATTATTTTCTGCTGGCTCTCCTGAGCCAGTCACTCTGGGAGCCATCAAGGCTTGAAATGGTGTTCAAACTTTTACTGGAATAAAGCCTGTTGTATAGTCTTTTGAGTTTTGTGCTTGCTTGCAGCTATCTCAGCGCGCCACAATGTTCAGTAGGCATGGTACTGTATTCCTTTTCAACTTACGATGGGTTATCACAGTGGTTCGCAAACTTTTTAATTTCCACCCACATACCACCTTAAGCAATCCCTTATTAATTAGAGCACTGACAGCATAGAGATTACCTAAAGTGGTATGTGAGTGGAAAGAAAAAAGTTGAGATCAGAATGCAGTCCCATTGTAATTTGAGGAGCACCTGTATTCTAACATGAATTGAGGATTGGTTATCTGATGGAAAGCAAAGAGTAGAAGTAACAAGCTTATTCTTAGGTTGGCAGGCTCTGAATATGGGTTTTAAGATTCAACATTCTCCTCATGTCGTGTACATAAAATACACAAAATTTGTTTTCCCTATAAATGAAGCATCACGATCAAGATGAGAACAAGAAGCAAAGGAGAGTCCCTTCAGAGACACCGATTGTCCCGCTGCCACCTCCTCCGATCCCACCTCCTCCGGTGCCCTCATAACCTCTGTAGCTGCATGGTCTCCTGTCTAGTGCAGCAGAGAACCTGAGCTCTGGCTATCCAAGTCACCTTTCTCAGCCCCTGATTCACAATTCCTACAGCAGTTGGTGATTGAAGCCTTTCGGGAGCCCTGCTCACCATGAACACCCTCAAGGATCTGTCTTGACACCTGGTTCCCACAAGCCAGTGGGGGCTTTCGGCCTAACAGACCCACATTGGTCTGTTGCTGTGATTTCCTATTCTGCAAGGTCCGCTCTCAGGCTTCTCCTTCTCGGCAATGGATGTTCTTTTACCCTAGTGCCCTGTGCTGGTCCACTGTTCCCCTAGAGTTCACAACTCTTGTGCGAACGTGGTCACCCCCCATCTTGTACACAAACCTCCCTGTTGAGGACCCCTAAAACCCAGTACACAGCATCTTTCAGCTACTCCCATCGGGAAAGAGAGTATCAGAGCCAGTACCATCAGGCTGAAGAACAGCTTCAGCTGTATTGCTTCTCTGTATGTGTGGTATGTCTGCTTGTGTGTTAGCATGTTTTACGCCGAGGACAGAGAACACTGTTTCTTCAGGTTGTACTTGTGCATTTGGATAAACTTGAACTTGAGTTTTTGATGTTAAAAAAATGCCACTGCCCATTTGACCTTTAAGCCACACAGGGCCACTGGCTGGGGACCAGGCAGTGAGTAGAACCCTGCGGAGGAGCACTAAAAGACATGTCTCTGCTCCCTCTTGGACCACGCCACTCGAGGTGAGACACAATGGCTTCAGCAGGGACCTGTGTTTGAATTCTCATTACCATGATCTATATTAATGATTTGTTTGAGGGGATGAAATGGCACAATTCCAAATTTTCTGATGATATAAAATTAGGGAAGGGAGGAGAACCTAAAGAGGATTCAAAGAGACACTGAGAGAATGGATAAGAACATGCCAGATATAATACGATACGAGAAATGTGCCTCCATAATAGACAATCACAATAGATTTTAGGTGGAAATTATTTTTTAGTGACTCCTTGCATACATTTCATTGAAAGAAAAAGTATAGGTACACCACACATTTATGGAAGCAAATGAGATGGTCATCCTTATTATGAGAGGATTTGAATACAGGAGTAAAATGCCCTAGTGTAATTATATAAGGAGTTTGTGAGCCCTCACTTAATGTATGATGTATAGTTTTGATCGTCTGACCTAATAAAGATTCAATGGACTCGTACCACAGATTGCAGGTTTGCCATTTAAGACGAGGCTTGGATTCTCTGGAATTCAGATGATTGAAATGAGATCTCTTATTCTTACAGGGGTTGACATGGTGGGAGGAAGGGAGCATCTTTTTTTTGGCTGAGGAGTCCAGAACAAGAGAATGTAGTCTTCAAAGAGGCCAGTGATTCTCAACCTTTTTCTTTCCACTCACATCGCACTTTGAGTAATCCCTATGCCATAGGTGTTCTGTGATTAGTAAGGGATTGCTTATGTGGTATGTGAGTGGGAAGAGAATGTTGAGAACCACTGCTCTGGACCCAATTGTTACTGAAATATTTTGCTTGAGAAAAATTGTCATTCGCCCACTTTCTTTGGAGTTATAAAACCGTGCGCATAATGAGTCAATTAAGTACAATTAAGATAGTGGTTTTCAACCTTTTTCTTTCCACCCATATAGTGAATCTTTGGAATTCGAAGGTTTGGAATTCGAAGGTTGCAGCATTGAATTCAGTTAGAGATCAAAGATTTTATGGACAAGCAGCTAGCTGAATTGTTAAATGCAGGCTCAATTTTTATATTTTAGAAACATTTAGACAAGTACTTGGAGAGAATGGGCATGGAGGGATATAGCCCAGGTGCACGTCAGTGGAACGAGGCAGAAAAAAAGTTCAACATAGACTAGAAGGGCCGAAGAACCTATTTTTGTACTGTAATCTTCTATTGTTCTATGGATAAGTATGGAATCAAGGGATAAGGGGATAGTGGAGATGAAAAGGTATGGAGTTAGATCAGCCAGGGCTCGGTGATTGGCAAGGAGGGCTTGATGGGTCAAATGGTCTTCACTTGTTCTTTTTTTTAAATGTTCTTAAAACATCAATTGTCCGACCATTTATCCAGTATAGTAAATGATTCAGCTGTTTATAATCTGTAGTTGTGTATCATTAGTACATAATGTGAAACAAAATGTTTCCCTTCAACATTCACATAAATAATTTAAAAATTCCAAATACTGGCACTTTTACATCAAATATTTAAATGCTGCATAAAAATAATTAATACAATGAAATTAAAGTGAGGTAAAGGAGCACAGGCTGCTTGCAAGACCATCACAATCAGTTGTGCCACCAATCAGCAAGGCCATGAAAAGAAATCAACCATCCTCTACAACTACATCATTTGCATGACTGGTTTCTGGTTTCACATCAAGAGGAAGTTTAACTGCAGATGAAGAGCAAGTGATGCAGCTGGACGAACTGGTAATAATGTGACTAAAAATAGCTCTACCCTTTCCAATGCTGGAGCTCAGGAAATGGCATCACAAGTGTCACATATTCGGACCAAACGTTAAAAGAAAGTGATCCTGGACAGAAAGGAGATGTCTGTGAGTTGCATGGTTTTGACAATTCTTACTATTCTCTCTTGGCTTTCAGATTGTGGAATCACTTTGGAAAATTGAGAGGTGAACCATTGCTTATAACCATGGTTGAGCTGGGTTTCTGTTCAATACTCCCCCAAAGATGTTAATGTTGGCAATCCCATTAAACATAAACTCAAGGTGGTTAGACTCTGCTTTGTTGGACCAAATGACCGTCCTTATTTGAGGAACATTTCTCATTCTGCTGTCTCACTGGGTCACTGAAGGAAAAGACTCACAGGGGCAGATCTGAAAATGTGCAAGTAAACTAAAGGAAATACAAACAGAATGAATCAACATCTTACCTTCTTCCTTTCTGCACTTCTGAGTATTCTAAAAATAACAAATTAAACTAAGATCTGACATCAGCAAGTCATGTCTAGAATAGATAATATTTAATCAAACTGGACACCAAATCTTTTCAAAAGGGTTGCTTCCTGAAAAAAAATTGGACATGTCACGTCACAAACGAGCAACAACAGAAGACGCAATTCTATATTTATTAATGACTATAAACAATATAATGTCTTAACACAATTCACCCCATTATAAGTATCTAGAGCAAATATACCGATATCATATATTTATAAACTGTGTGTATGTGGAAAACCCCAGACCATTACAGACTGTGCCCAATATTCGAAAAGGAAAAATCCCTAAAGACCTCAGGTCAGTTCGTCAAGCCAGTCCAAAAAAAATCACAGTCCACAAAATTCAATCTCAAAGCTCAATGTCCAAGTTCAATTCTTTAATTGATAACAAAGGACATCATATTGAACGTTGGAGAAATGACAGATGTGGCATTGCAGCAAACTTACGAATTCTCACTTAAGAGGTATGTCCATTTCACACAGCTCTCCAACTGCCCTCTGCCACTCCAACTGCCGCTCTCTGCTTCACAGCTGGACTTTTCCTTTGTTCTCAAAAGTTCCAAGCGATTGGCAAGTCAACACTCAGCCGTACCACGAGTTGCATAATTCTTAGCAGAAATCTATCCTTTATAATGACTGTCTACAGTCCAAAAGATCAGTCCGTGGTCCATAACAGGGATGATGAGAGACAACTTCAAGCTAACACAAAGATCATTTCAGATTTGTTGCATCAAATAGGAAGTTGGAGAAACATTAAATCGATTCCTATTGAATTTAGCAGGTTAGCTTCACGATGCTGACAAATTGCGTTAGTTCAACTGACCTAAAAATGTTTTGTCGCTATTTTTTGATTGTACTCAGCATCTGACATCTCTCGCATTAGTGTCCATCAATAGTCGGCCAGCACTGATGGATTCCAGTTGCCCTGATACCACTTTTCCATGGTCTAATTGTCCTGGTGAAACCTTTCACCATGTTCGTCACTGACTGCACCAAGATCAGAGGGAAAGACGTCCAAGTGTGAATGCAGAAAATGAATTTTCAATGACATGTTGCACTTCGTGGTTTTGTCTGCTTGAAGTGGACTTAAAATATGACCGAAAAATGACAAATAGGAAAATAGTGAGGTGATTTTCATGATCAACAGCCCAAAATCCATAAAATATACCCAAAAGGTTTCAGGAAGCAAAATTTTTGTTGTCCAGCTATCTATTGGTTTCCATTTTTGGACAAAATCAAGTTGTATTTCCAATTATTCTTTGGTAAAAAGTTGTTTTATGCAAATTATGTGATTTCAAAGTGTTGCCTGCAGTGATTTTTATTTCTGAGAACAAGAAATAAATTACATTTTCGTTGACTTAGATTTTAAAAAGTCAAGAATTAAGATATTTTCTTACTTTTTAAAAACCTTTTTATTGATTTTAATAAAGAAATTATAATAATGCAAACAATGAAATGATATACGATACTTCTATTGTCATTTAAGAGCAGACTGTAAAACTGTAAAATAACATTCCTCCAAACTATAATGTTACCTATGCATCACGAGATTACACAGAAACGTCGACAACACAAGACTACGTCATTCCTACACCAGACAAAACAATATAGCAAAAGATGAAAAAAATCTAGGCAGTAGTCGCAGCAGAGACAAATTACATTTTCGTAGACTTAGATTTTAAAAAGTCAAGAAGCTTGAAGTGAAGAACTGCCACACAGTTCATATAACTGCAAGCTTCAGCACAGTAGCGATAGAGAGACCCAATGACCTTCTCGACGACCCCACCATCCGCCGCAGGACCCCGCTCTCCAAGACGGCACAGCCTCTAGGACGTCCAGGCCAGGCACTCGACATGGCCATTCCGGGCTCCCCGACATTTCCACCGCAGAACACACCGATTTCCAGATCCTCCCATCCAGGTGCATGATGCAGCCCGCTCTGGCACACCTCCACAAAACCTGCTACAACATCTCTTCCTCAGCCATTGGCAGCAAACGATGTTGAACTTTGGAGGCCTCGTCTCACAACAGAGGGCTGATCACCACAGCAGATCAGGCTGCACTGTCCTGCAACTTTCTTCAGAAGGTCTGTACCTTACTTTGCAGTTCACACATTTCAACAGTGCTCTACCGCCAATGTTCATCAATTAAGAAATGTTGTACAGTACTTTATTTAACCGTTGCAGTAGCATCAGATTCAGAGAAGCCGCTGCAGCCACTGCCACTCCGCCATTATCCGAAACCAGATATGAATAGTTACAGATAATTAATTAAACAATATACTACAGGGGAATCACGTTGCTCTCCATTGCAGGCAAAATCTTCGCTAGGATTCTACTAAATAGAATAATACCTAGTGTCGCCGAGAATATTCTCCCAGAATCACAGTGCAGCTTTCGCGCAAACAGAGGAACTACTGACATGGTCTTTGCCCTCAGACAGCTCCAAGAAAAGTGCAGAGAACAAAACAAAGGACTCTACATCACCTTTGTTGACCTCACCAAAGCCTTCGACACCGTGAGCAGGAAAGGGCTTTGGCAAATACTAGAGCGCATCGGATGTCCCCCAAAGTTCCTCAACATGATTATCCAACTGCACGAAAACCAACAAGGTCGGGTCAGATACAGCAATGAGCTCTCTGAACCCTTCTCCATTAACAATGGCGTGAAGCAAGGCTGTGTTCTCGCACCAACCCTCTTTTCAATCTTCTTCAGCATGATGCTGAACCAAGCCATGAAAGACCCCAACAATGAAGACGCTGTTTACATCCGGTACCGCACGGATGGCAGTCTCTTCAATCTGAGGCGCCTGCAAGCTCACACCAAGACACAAGAGAAACTTGTCTGTGAACTACTCTTTGCAGACGATGCCGCTTTAGTTGCCCATTCAGAGCCAGCTCTTCAGCGCTTGACGTCCTGCTTTGCGGAAACTGCCAAAATGTTTGGCCTGGAAGTCAGCCTGAAGAAAACTGAGGTCCTCCATCAGCCAGCTCCCCACCATGACTACCAGCCCCCCCACATCTCCATCGGGCACACAAAACTCAAAACGGTCAACCAGTTTACCTATCTCGGCTGCACCATTTCATCAGATGCGAGGATCGACAATGAGATAGACAACAGACTCGCCAAGGCAAATAGTGCCTTTGGAAGACTACACAAAAGAGTCTGGAAAAACAACCAACTGAAAAACCTCACAAAGATAAGCGTATACAGAGCCGTTGTCATACCCACACTCCTGTTCGGCTCCGAATACTGGATCCTCTACCGGCATCACCTACGGCTCCTAGAACGCTTCAACCAGCGTTGTCTCCGCTCCATCCTCAACATCCATTGGAGCGCTTTCATCCCTAACGTCGAAGTACTCGAGATGGCAGAGGTCGACAGCATCGAGTCCACGCTGCTGAAGATCCAGCTGCGCTGGATGGGTCACGTCTCCAGAATGGAGGACCATCGCCTTCCCAAGATCGTGTTATATGGCGAGCTCTCCACTGGCCACCGTGACAGAGGTGCACCAAAGAAAAGGTACAAGGACTGGCTAAAGAAATCTCTTGGTGCCTGCCACATTGACCACCGCCAGTGGGCTGATATCGCCTCAAACCGTGCATCTTGGCGCCTCACAGTTTGGCGGGCAGCAACCTCCTTTGAAGAAGACCGCAGAGCCCACCTCACTGACAAAAGGCAAAGGAGGAAAAACCCAACACCCAACCCCAACCAACCAATTTTCCCCTGCAGCCGCTGCAACCGTGTCTGCCTGTCCCGCATCGGACTTGTCAGCCACAAACGAGCCTGCAGCTGACGTGGACTTTTACCCCCTCCATAAATCTTCGTCCGCGAAGCCAAGCCAAAGAAAGAAGATACTAAGTTGTAAAACATATCTAAAGGTTGCCTTATACATATTGTAATCTAGATGGCATTTAAAAAAAAAACTAATAATAAGAGAAAAAAGAGAAAAGAAAATAATAAAAAGGCGTAACTGAACAAAAGAAAAAACTCAGTACCCCTCCCTAAGCGTTGCCAGATGTTATATACGATTAACATTAAAAAAAACAAAGGGAGAAAAAAAGGACATGAAAAAGACAATTCAATTACATTGAAGTGAAATTATAAAGTAAGAAAGTGAGTCATAAATGGCCCTACAGTGTCTGAAATCTTATATCTGAATAACGAATCTTTCAAACAAGACATAATATCACACAACCACTGATCATGAGTAGGCAGGGCAGCATTAAGTAAAATTACCCGTCTTGCCAAAAGAGAGGCAAAAGAGATAGCACGACTCTGAACCAGAGACAAAGAAGATTCATTCCCTCCCATTGTATCGAAGAGGGCCAAAAAGTGGTTCAGTACTAAATCTACATTAAAAATTGTAGACAAAGAGCAGAAAACCTCTCTCCAGTATTTTCCTAAACTAGGACAATTTAACCTTAGACTCTGTGTGCTCTGTGTACCACCTTAAATTGTAGTAAACAGGGGGGGGGGGGGCATGGCAAGATGGCGTAAGGATCAGACGTGCCTTCCAGTCCTCTCCTGACTCTATCTTATTGTTTTGTCTAGAAATGCCCGTTAAAATTCTTTAAAAGTTTAGATAATTTCAGTGCTGTTAATTTAACTTATGATGGTACAATTGGTGGAAAAGAGCAAAGAAAAAGACAACAGATCATCAAAAAACTACATTTTCCAAAAGTTCAAGTTTTGGAGCCTACCTACAGGAAAGACACCGGGACTCAGCGTGAAATGTATCCCAGGAGAGAGGTACATTGTTCAGATGTAGAGCTCTATGTTACATTGGTAGAGCCCCCTAAAGAGGGTGCCAAACAGCCTTTAGAACAAAGAGTTACTCAAAGGCGTTTGTCAGCTGTAGAGGTGGCGCTGAAAACTGCATCTCTTGAGATACAAGAGAGAATTTAATACATTATGGACTGGGGAAAACCCTGGCCAGCAACCTCCAGTCATTGTTGGAGAGGCTGTGGCTGGGGTTTCCACACGCAGTCATACTACAAGGAAGGCAACTAGAATGAAGGAAGGAAGGCAACTAGAATGAAAGAAGGAATAGAAGATCCTTTAGAGAAGAAGCAGGAATCTGTTGAGCCAAATTCTCTTCCAATTGAAAAGATTTTTGTGAATCTTGAATCTAAATTATCTTATACAATGCAGGTATTATTCAAGATTATGACTGAACTTGGTACTAGGTTTAATACTCTGGTGAAAATACATTCTCAACAGATGGCTGAGTTTGGAGCTTTTAAACTTGAAGTGAGAGATAAATTTAATTCATGTAAAGAAGATATAGACGAAATACGGGATCAAGTTTTTGATATGACCAAAATGGTCGAAGACTTACAAACTCAAAATAAAAATTTGGTGAAAAAGATTGATTATTTGGAAAACCAATCCAGACAGAACAATATAAAGATTATTGATTTGTCAGAAGGTATGGAGGGACCAGACCCAAGAAAATTCTTTACTGAATGGATTCCGCAGGTGTTGGGTCAAGAACATTTCCCGGAAGGTATAATACTGGAACATGCTCACAGAGCTTTGTGTAGAAGACCTATTTCAGGTCAAAGTCCAAGACCTGTTTTGGTTCGTTGCTTGAATTATTATGACAGAGAAATAATTTTACAAGTGGCTATTAGAAATGCACAACAGAGAAAATCACCCTTGATGATTCAAAATAATCGAGTTTTCTTCTATGCGGATTTGAGTCAAGAAGTTATGTTCCAATAACGGGAATTCAATCCTGCTAAAGAGTTGTTGTGGAAGAAAGGTTATAAGGCAACCTTTAGATATCCAGCTGTTTTGAAGGTTTTTCAAGATGGTTGCCAACCAAAGTTCTTTGATTCTCCAAAGGAAGCTATAGCATTTGCTCAAGAGCTGCCAATTACTCAGTTTCAACAGAGACATAGTCCGCCGCGATCTCTAAGGAGACAAGAGATGGAAGAAAAGAGCCGTGCTCCAAGAAGGAATCGTTGTAATGGTGACTCGGCAGTTGGAGCTGATTAAAAGAGTTGTCCTTTTTTTTTTCTAATGTTTTTTTAAAAAAAAAGGGATATTAAATAATGATGATGTTAGTTTAAGATGAAGTGAGAGCTGGGGGAGAGAACTGGATAGGCACTATTTCCTGAAAGTCATCTGCTACGTGTGAGTTATCTCACACCCATTTTTTTTGGGAGTTACCGCATTGCGCAGTTTAGACGGGAGGGGGTACTTTTAACCTCCTACCTGTTTTTTTTTCCTTTTTTTTGTATAATTAGATTAAAGAGTGAAGATTTTTTTTGTTTAAATATTAAAAAAAAGCATAAGAAAGTATTTGATTGTTTAAAAAACTAAAAATTGATGTGGTTTTTTTTTGTAAAGTTTATTCAGTAGATAAGGAATATCTGAAATTTAAATGTGAATGGGATGGATAAGTTTTTTTTATATATTTTTTCTTTAATTTTAAGGTGAAAGGAGTGGTAATTCTGGTGTATATTATTTTGCTATTTTAGTTATAGAACGAAGGGAATAATGGTGAAAGTTATAAATTGAATTGTACAATTTTTAATGAGGCTTGAATTTTGTTTGTGGTTTATGCTCCATTTGTTGAAGATATAGATTTCGTTGTAGATGTGTTTTTATTATTCTGATATCTGAATTTTAACGTAATGATTGGGGATATTTAAATGTGGTATTGGAGCTTTTATTGGATAACTATTTAAGAGTAAAAGGGAAAAATGGTGGAAGAGTACTAAAATTGAATTGTACAATGCTTAATGAGGTTTGAATTTTGTTTTAAGATGGTGGTTTATGTGACTAATATGATGATAGATGTGAAGTTAGTTGATATTTGGTGAAGGTTTATCTCTATAGAGAAAGTTTTTTTTTTCATCTTTTTTTCATGCTACAATTTTTTTTAAGAATTGATTATTGTTCAAGAGTTTTTGATAGATAATGTTAAGTTTATATTAAGTTTGAGTTAAATATATGTTTCATCTTAACTCCGTTTGTTAAATATATGCATTTAAGTTTGATTTAAATATGTTTTTTAAGTCTGATATTTTAGTATTAATTACTTTTCTTTTTGTTAGTATTTTAATCGGTTATGTTTTTGTTTTTTTTTGTAAGTGGGTTTTTTTTCTCACATATATTATTAACTTTATTAATTCTTCACTCTTTATTTTGGGGGAAGGGGGGTTGGACTAATTTGAGTTGGGTTATTAATGTGTAATAATTATTGGGGAGGGTATAGTTAATTTAGATTACTGATATTGTATTGTAATTTTATTATTTTATTCTTAATTTTTTAAATGTAATCCTATATGTTATTCATGTTATAAAATCTTAAATAAAGTTAAAAAAATTGTAGTAAACAATGACGGGTGCATAATGAAGAGCTATTGACCAATTTAAGAATTATGTCCCAATCCACATCTGATATAGTATAGTCAAAATCTTGTTCCCAAGCATTTTTAATTTTAACTAGTGAAGTCTGTTTTAAACATAACAATTTCTCGTAAATAATAAATATTAAACCTTTACAAGAAGACATTAAACAAAATATTCATCTACAAAATTTGATTCAGACACTTTTGTAAAATCAGAAAACTGTGATTCAAGAAAATGCCAGATTTGCAAATATCTAAAAAATAGAGATTTGGGCAGATTAAATTTAGCAGAAAGCAGCTCAAATGATGCAAAATATCCATCAATGAACAGATCCTTAAAACTTTGAATACCCGCTCTATAGCATTTCTGAAAAATAGCATCAAGCAAAGAAGGTTGGAGAAGGTGATTAGATACAATAGGGTATGGAAGAGAGAAATTATGAAATGCAAAATGTTTTCTAAACTGTGCCTAAATTCTCACAGAATGCTTAACAATGGGATTATCTATTAACTTAGTTGAAAGTGGAAGTGAAGAGCCCACAAGTGCTGAATAGGGAAAATTTGGGGGGAATTCAGCTCCATTGATACCCATAATGGGAGGTCAGAATGAGTGTGGAAAAAAAAGGACCAAAATCTCAGACATAGACAAAGCCATACTACCATCTCTCTTAGATCTCTGTAAAAGAACTTTATTAAGACGAGGATGCTTATCCTTCCATGTACAAGATGATATAGCCAAATCAAGTAAATCAAAAAATGATTTAGGAACAAAAATTGGAACAGATTGAAAAAGATACAAAAAATTAGGTAAAATATTCATTTTAATGGAATTTATATGGCCAACTAAAGTTATAGACAAAGGTGACCATTGAGTCAGGGAATGTTTCACTTGTTTAAGTGTACCAAGATAATTCTTAAAAAGATGATTATGAATTCTTCGTAATTGTAATACCAAAGTAGGTTCATTGATTTTTAACAGTATTAAAAGGAAAACCATCCTACATTATTACAGGAGAATTCAATGGAAGAAATTTACTTTTATGTAATTAAATTTATATCCAGAAAATTGACTAAATTGTAAAAGTAATGATTTCATATGGGGGAAGGAGGCAACTGGATCTGAAATAAAAAGTAAGAGACATATAAAATTCTGGCAGGACTGGACAGAATGGATGCAGATGGGATGTTTCCAATGATGGGAAAATCCAGAACCCGGGGCCATGGTTTGAGGATAATAGGCAAACCATTTAGGACCGAGATGAGGAGGAATTTCTTTACCCAGAGGGTGGTGAATCTGTGGAATTCATTGCCACAGAGGGCAGTAGAGGCAGGTTCATTAAATCTATTTAAGAGGGAATTAGATCTATTTCTTCAGTATAAGGGTATTAAAGATTACGGAGAGAAGGTGGGGACGGGGTACTGAACTTTAAGATCAGCCATGATCTCGTTGAATGGCGGAGCAGGCTCGAAGGGTCGAATGACCTACTCCTGCTCCTATCTTCTATGTTTCTATGTTTCTATCTGCATAAAGGGAGACCTTATGTTCAAACCTTTTGCTCCATATCCTCAAAATGTCTTTGCACTCAAGAAATCCAATTGATAATGATTCAATCACCAGATCAAATAATAAAAGACGTAACGGGCATCCTTGACGAGTGCCATGTTGCAGATTGAAAGGCTGAGATTGTTATAAATTAGTAATAATTGTGGCAGACGGACGTGAATACAATAATTTAACCCATGTAATAAAATCAGAACCAAAATTAAATTTTTCAAGAATTGTAAACAGATATGATCATTCTATTTGATCAAAAGCTTTTTCTGCATCCAATGATAGAATACACTCAGGAATTTTCCTGGAGGGCAAATACATAATATTCATTAAGCAATGTATATTAAAATAGGATTATTGGTTTTTTAATAAATCCTGCCTGATCTTCAAAAATAACTAATTGTAAAGAAATTGGTCTATAGGAGGAACATCAGGTTGTATCTTTACCTTTCTTCACAATTAAAGAAAGGCAAGCCTTACTAAATGAATCTGGAATTTACCCTGTTTAAACAAATCTGAAAACACCACACTCAAGTAAGGTGTGACCAATAGAGAAAATAATTTGAAAAATTCTACAGCAAACTCATCTGGTCCAGGGGGCTTTCCAAATGGATACATCTAGGCTAATTTGACTCTCTGAAGAAATCTTGGGGATATTCAATTGGTCTAGAAAATTCTTCATCAAATTACTGTCATTCATACATTCAGAAGAGTATAGTTTGGAATTAAATCTTTTAAATATATTGTTTATCTCAGAATGATCAAAAGTCATAATACCATTATCTTTATGAACCTTTGTAATATGCCGCTTGGCACCAAATCCTCTCAATTGGTTAGTTAAAACCTTACCAGATTTATCACCATGAATGTAAAAATGACTTTTAGATTTCAAAAATTGGCATTAAACTGGATATTTTGAGAGAAGGTTAAATTTAGTTTCAAGTTCAATCCATTTTTGTCTACATCTGAATTTTTAGTTTAAGAGTATTGTTGATCTGTTTGATTTGTTTAATTAACTCAGGTCTTTCTTTATTAATCTCCTTTTTAATAACAGTATATGAAATGATTTTCCCCCTAAGAAAGGCCTTCAAAGTATCACATATAACTAAATTAGAAGTCTCTCAAGAGACATTAATATCAAAAAAGAAAACTATCTGTTCTTCCATAAATTTAACAAAGTCCTTATCTGATAATCTCTCTTTTTCTCTCTCTCTCTCTCTCTCTCTCTCTCTCTTTGGCTTGGCTTCACAGACGAAGATTTATGGAGGGGTAAATGTCCACGTCAACTGCAGGCTCGTTTGTGGCTGACAAGTCTGATGCGGGACAGGCAGACACGGTTGCAGCGGTTGCAGGGGAAAATTGGTTGGTTGGGGTTGGGTGGTGGGTTTTTTCTCCTTTGTCTTTTGTCAGTGAGGTGGGCTCTGCGGTCTTCTTCAAAGGAGGTTGCTGCCCGCCGAACTGTGAGGCGCCAAAATGCACGGTTTGAGGCGATATCAGCCCACTGGCGGTGGTCAATGTGGCAGGCACCAAGCTTTCTTTAAGCATTCCTTGTACCTCTTCTTTGGTGCACCTCTGTCTCGGTGGCCAGTGGAGAGCTCGCCAGATAACACGATCTTGGGAAGGCGATGGTCCTCCATTCTGGAGACGTGACCTACCCAGCGCAGTTGGATCTTCAGCAGCATGGATTCAATGCTGTCGGCCTCTGCCATCTCGAGTACTTCGATGTTAGGGATAAAGTCGCTCCAATGAATGTTGAGGATGGAGCGGAGACAATGCTGGTGGAAGCGTTCTAGGAGCCGTAGGTGGTGCCGGTAGAGGACCCATGATTCGGAGCCGAACAGGAGTGTGGGTATGACAACGGCTCTGTATACGCTTATCTTTGTGAGGTTTTTCAGTTGGTTGTTTTTCTAGACTGAATTAAAGCACCAATGCCTTTTAACTTGAAGAAAATTAGGAAGACTCAATTATAATGTGACAGGGCATAATCAGATATTACAATACTGTGGTATTCACAAGAGTGAGTTAATGGAGTTAATTGATTATCAATTAAAAATCAATCAATACTTGTTTAAGTGTGATGGACATGAGAAAATAAAGAATACTCTCTATTAGTAGGAGAAAAAGAATGCCAGACATTTGAAATGCCATAATCTGATAGAAAATAATCTATTAATGAGGCAGGTTTGCTTAATTTAGCAGAGTTAGAAAATTAACAATCTAAGATAGCGTCCAACCAACAGTTGAAATCCCCACATAGAATAAACAAATATAAACTTAAAACCAGTAAAGAAGTAAAAATAATTACAAGAAACTATGGATCATCAACAATGGGAGCATCAACATTTGTGAAAACCACTATTTTATCATGTGATTTCCCTGAAACATTAATAAAACAACCTCTAGAATCTGAAACAACATTATGTACAATAAAAGGAATATTTTGATTAATAAGGATCAAAACCTGTCTAGATTTAGCTTGAAAGAAAGAATAATAGTGCTGCCCCTTCCACCACAATATCAGGAGGGAAACATCACTGCCATGAATATGTGCCCCCTGTAAAAATATAATTGCAGTTTTAAGTTATTTTAAATGTGAAACCACTTTCCTTTGTTTCACTGGATGATTTAGGCCTTTTACATTCCAATTAAGAAACTTAATAGGATTAGCCATGATTACTCAGTTATAAACAGTAAATACTAATAGTAATGCTAATTTCAAAAAAAATTCCAGTGAGCAGGTTCAGGGTTCGTGTAACATACACAACAACATCCGGCCTGCAGAAGGTCCTGTTCAACCAGAAAGTACAACTCAAAAGCTGGAACCAAAAACAACCGTAACAAAGAGGCACCATGCCAATGCAAAATAGAAACACCCATGAACCCACCCCTGTCCCTCCAGTCCCATCCCCTAAGGCTGCCGAATAGGCCAGCAGTGCACTAATTAATAAATCTAGAAACCCACTATCTACCATTGGAGATTAGATGTTCCCACTCAAAAACAAAATAACAACATTATCCCTGCAGCTGTTCATACCAGACCAAAATAAGTCATGTTTAGGCTAAATCACAGTACACATAAAAAATATTGGAGACTTCTCAAAGTATTTCTAAAAATCTGTTACAAGATTGGATAGAAAAGTCTTAACCATAAATAGAATCAAAGTGTGTCAAATTCTTTCCCTTCAACCACTCAGAATTAAATCGACTCACAATAACAATGCTTTCCCTGCGAAACCTTCAAACAAATAAATGAACCTCTAACATATCAAGTTCAATCATTGGTTCAAAACAACCATTCAAAAGAAAAAAGAGAAAATGTCAATCGAAACTTGGAGTGAGAAGTTGGCAAAATTACTCCAAGGATCATCCACTGCATGAAACCATTTCTTGTACCTGCTGGGAAGAGAAATGCGAAGAATTCTGGGAACAGCAATGAAGGCTTATACCCAGGCTTGTATAGCTCCAACATAACTTCCCTGTAGACAGCCAGCTGCTTCATAACTTTGGGAGAGTAATCTTCCATGATTTTAAATTGTTTGCCATGATATTGCAGTGTACCTTTACAACGGGCTTCACAGATCAGCAGTTCCTTCATTTGAAAGTGGTATTGGTTTTTACCCTGATTTAGGCTTATGCAATAGTGAACAATGTACTCTATTAAGCTCCAGTGGTGTCAGAAGCATCTCTTCCCCAAACACCAGAAAAATTTAATAAGCATGCCAGTTTCAGTAAATTCAGCCAAGCCGACGATGTGCAAGTTCTGCCGCCTACTTCGACTTTTCAAATCAATTATTCTCATTGTTAACTTCTTGTTATTATCTTCCAGGTAACAGACTCAGTCGCACAAATCCTTTAAAGTAGATTCTACCGAGGTCAAAAGCTCACCATGTACTTCAGCAGAACGACAGACCTTTCTGACAGACAGACAGAAAGAAGCCTTCAGTGGTCAGGTTTGCCTGTGGATTAGTCGGAGTTTCCATTTTTCCCGGCCTTGCCACCTCTCGTATCCATTTTGACTTGGATATAAAAAACAAAATATGAAATTCAGCACCACTTTGAAAATTTTAAAAGATAGAGGGAAAAAAATTACTGGAAGTGTAGAAATGTGATCGAGACGACTACTTCATATCACACCTCACCGGAAGTCAGAATTAAAATATTTTTCTGCAAGAAAAGCAAAAATAAAACACTTGAAGTACTCAGTGAGTGTGGAGCAAGAAACAGAGTTAACACGTCATAAAGATGATCTTTCATTGACCTGTAATGAGATGTTCATGTGAAGCTCCAGCAGTTCATGTTTAGAACCTGGACAATCTTTCACTTGGTACATTGAAAGTTCACTTACATTTCTTGAGTTCAATTAAAGTGAGTCAATATTTTAACATGATAAACTCTTAAAAGATTAAACAGATCAAACCTCTGTTAAACATTAGATTTTGATGTAGAAAATATAACAAAATATATAATGATTATTTTATTGTCATATTGTAAATTTACACTGAAATTCTGACTTGCTGCAGTTGAACAGACATTTGTAAAGAAAAAAAACTACCATATAATTGTGAACTAATTGAACTAAATTAAAAGAGACAATAAATAAATAAAAGATACAAATATTCACTGTAATCCTACTGCAAAAAAAAGTGACTTGCAATAGTGCAAACTGTCTTTTACGATGACTGAGCAGTGAATGATTAGTGTAACAAAGGGAGCTTTCAGAGTCTAAGAGCTGTTGGAAAGGAATTTTTCTTGAACCTAGATTCTGTATCTTCTGCCTGAAAGTAGCAATGAAGAGAGTTGTGACCAGGGTAGTGGCGGTCCTTTATGATGAGCTGCTTTCTTGAGCTACCGTTTTTCATGGATGGATGGGAGGTCGAAGCCTGTGATCAACCTGATTATGTTTACCACCTTCTGCAGCCTTCTACGTTCTTGGGCAGTCTGATCCCCAAACCAGACTTGTGATGCACCCAGTGCATCAGTTAATGTTTGATAGAATTTCCAATGACATGCCAAATCTCCTCAGATTCCTCGGGAAGTTGAGGGACAGTTGCCTCAGTGTGCTGGCTTCAGGACAGGTCTTCTGAAATATGGACTCCCAGGAATTTGAAGGTTCAGACTCGCTCTCTACCTCTGTCCTCCACCTCCTTCCCATCAATGTGCACATGTGTGAGGTCCATCCATCTCTCCTTCATAAATCAACAATCAGCTCCTTGGTCTTGGTGACATTGAGAGCAAGGTTGTTGTTCTGGCACCACCCAGCCATGATACGGAAAAAGAAAATTAAGTTTACTTTGCAGGTTCAGTAGTACTGACTCAAGAGTTGCCCACTGGACAAGGCAATTATCTTTGTAACAAGGATGGCTTATGACATGGTGAATTTTTTGAGTGGTACAAAATGAATCTGCAGTGATCGTCAGTATGCTGCCTTTTGGAAAATACCATTTGCAATTGTAGGATCTTAAAAAAAAAGACTGGATTATGTTATTGAATTTTCTTGTTTGTAAGGATGGCTATTTTCATCAATATATTGATCACATAAATAAGATTGAAATGCACCCTGCTTTTGGATCAGGAAACAACATATCATTAGTGTCTTTTTATGGAATCTTTGTAGCTTGTAATTGTATCAGTCATATGAACAAATTAGTTGAGTTGCAGTGAGAATGATGAACAACAAAAGGAACTGCTCACACTAATCATCCGAGTCTCTCTCTCTCTATGAATATTTGTCCTGCATGTGTGTACTTTGTCTGCATGCACGTTGTGTCTGGTTGTGTGTCTGCATGTTTTGCACTGAGGACCGGAGAATGCTGTTTCATCGGGTTGTGTTTATACCACCACATGACAATAAGCTTGACTAAAGAGCTTGGAACTTACTCACACTCCCACTTAGATTTCAGATTTATTGTCAGAGTTATGAGAGGCACAGATAGATGGATAGCCAGCACCTGTTTCCCAGGGCAGGATCAGCAAACACCAGAAGACATATGCACAAAGTAAAGGGAGGGAAGTTTAGGGGAGACATCAGAGGTAAGTTTTTTTTTAAAGTTTACACAGAGAGTTATGGGTGCCTGAAATGACTTGCCAGGGATGGTGGTGAAAGCTGAAACATTGGTGGCATTTAAGAGACTCTTAGACAGACACATGGATGAAAACAAAATAGAGGGTTATGGGGTAGGGAGGGTTTAGTACTTTTTTTAAAAAGGACAAAATTGTACAGCACAACATCAAGGGCTGAAGGGCCTGTACTGTGCTGTATGGTTCTATGCCCTTATGACATCATATAAAAACCTGAGATTCCTTTTTCCTGTGGGCGAGGGAGAATTACCACTAACTGGTAGTGCAAAAATAAACTGTATACAGCGAAAACATGTAAAGAACTGTAAACAGATAACAAATGTAAACAAACTGACTGTGCAATGCAGAGAGGACAAAAGGAAATCAACAGTGAACAAGTAAAAGTCCTTAGGACCGCAGAGCCCACCTCGCTGGCGGGGGACGGAGGAGGAGGGGCCCGGCACCCGGCTCCGGCCCACCGGTTTTCCCTTGCAGCCGCTGCGGCCGTGTCTGCTTGTCCCGCGTCGGACTTGTCGGCCGCGGACGGGCCTCCAGCTGGCGGGGACATTGCCCCTCCGTTGGTCTTCGTCCGCGAAGCCAAGCCAAAGAGAAGAGTACATGGATGTGAGGCGGTTAGAGGGTTATGGGCAAGGGAATGGGTAGGTGGAACTAGTGGAGTTTCACATAAATCGGTGCGGACTAGAAGGGCCGATATGGTCTGTTTCCGTACTGTAAATTGTTATATGGTTATATGGTTAAATAAGTCTCTGATTGAGTTTGTCATTAAGGATTCTGATGGTAGCAGCTGTTCCAGAACCTGGTGGTGTGAATCTTGCGGCACCTATACCTCTTTCCTTATGGTAGCAGCGAGAACAGAGTATGTGCTGAATGGTGTGGGTCTTTGATGATTGCTGCTGCTCTCCCTACTCAATAGTAGGGAGGGTTTTGCCTGTGACATCCTGTCCACTACCTTTTGGAGGGCTTTACGTTCAGGGGTATGGGTGGTCTCATACCAGATCATGATGCAGCTGGTCAGCATACTTTTTTGCCAGGGTTTCTGGGGTCATACCAAATCTCCGCAAACTCCTGAGGAAGAAGAGACGCTGTCCTGCTTTCTTCACAGTGCCATTGGCGTGTTGGGTCCTCATGAAAGATCCTCTGAGATAATGACTCCCAAAAACTTAAATGTGCTCACCCTCTCTACCTCTGATCCCCCAATGATCACTGGATTGTCTACCTTTGGTTTTTCTCTCCTGAAGTCAACAATCAGCTCTTTAGTTTTAGTAATATTGAGAGCAAGGTTGTTGTTGGTGCACCAACAATCCCCATCCTATATGCTAAGTCATCCCCACCCTTTATATAACCCACTACAATGGTATTGTCAGCTACACAGTCATAGGTGTACAGCGAGTACAGCAGGGGGCTAAGAACACAGCCCTTTGGTGCTCCAAGTACTGATGAAGATTGTGGAGAAGATTTTACCAATTCTCATTGATTGTAGTCTGGAGGTGAGAAAATCCATGATCAAATTACACAGTGGGGTGTTGATTCCGAGGTCTTGGAGTTTGCTTCTCAGTTTTGATGGGACGATGGTGTTAAAATGCCAAACTGTAGTTGATAAAGAGCATCTCGGTGAATGCATCTTTGCTGTCCAGGTGTTCCAGGACGTTGTGTAGAGCCAATGAGATGGCATCTGCCACAGACCTGTTTCTACAATAGGTGAACTGGAATGCTTCCGTGTCACTGCACCGACAGGAGCCAATATACTTCATCACTGTTAATGCAAATGCTACTGATTGATAGTCATTAAGGCAGGTTACTGCATGTGACACTGGTATGATTGACACCTGTTTGAAACAGATGGGAGCCACATCCTGCTGGAGTGAAATATTGAACATATCCGTGAATACCTTGGTACATTGGTCAGCACAGATTTTTAATACCCGGCCAGGTACACCATCCGGGCCGGATGCATTCCTCAGATTCATTTTCCTGAAGGCCACACACATTTCATCCTCAGATAGGGACAGGATGGGATTGTCAGGGGATGAGGGGGTGCGGAGGAGTGGTTCTTCGCTGTTACTGTTGTCAAATCAGGCGTAGAAGGCATTGAGTTCCTTTGGGAGAGCTTTGCCATCTGCTACTTCACCAGATTTGGTTTTGTAACTGGTTAAGACATTTAGGCCCTGCCACAGCTGTCGGGTGTTTCTTGTTGTTTCCATTTTCATCTGGAATCTCCACTTCGCCCGGGAGATGGCTTTCCACAGGTTATTTCTGCTCCTGCTGTACTGATCTGGATCTCCAGACTTAAATGCCTGCGATCTGGCTCTCAGCTGGTACTTTGTCTTTGACCAGCCAGTTAGCCAATCTTCTATCAATCCTCGTGTTATATAGTCAGGATAATGAGAACTATTTTGTAACCACATAAGAATACACCCATCTCACTGTATAGTGTGTATGTGTGTGTGAGGGATCAGTAAATAGAGTCTCTTTTGTTCTTTGAATCTTGCATTTTGAAGTTATTTAAGAAGCCTCCCAAGTAACTCCAGAGACATAACATGGTGGCAGCGGTACAGAGAACAAGAATAAAGCCATAAAATCAATTGTAAGTGACTGAAGTATGAAGAGGAAGAAGAGAAAAACGTTTCTGGAAAAAAAATGGCTGGAGTTACAGCAGTTCACCCAGTGATGCACTGGGAGGCTTAAGACTTTGTTGAATTGTTTAAAATGTTTCTGCAGAAGTGAAATTTATCATTCAAAAGCTATTTTAAAATCGCAACAGCAGAAGAGAAGGTCAGTTATCTACTTCTCTGGACAGGGGAGCGAGGCCTTAATAGCTGGGAGCTTTCAGAGGTGGAGAAAAATGATTCAGAACAGATATTTGCCAAGTGTGCTTCTCACCTTGAACCCAGGTCTAATCATAGAATTAAACACAATGAATTTCAAGGATTAATGCAAGAGACTGATGAAACGGTTGATAACTTCCTCACTAGACTAAAAATTGTTGCTGCAAAATGCAGATTTAAGGATATAGAGGAAAGATTAGTTGATCAACTAATATAGGGGAGTGCCCATCCTGAAGTGCAGAATTCTTTTATAGGGAAGGCTAGCTGGCCAAAGCTATAGACACAGGCAGAGCAAAATAAATCTCTATCTATGCAAAACTAGCCACAGCAAAGAGAAGAAAGGGTTGATGCTGTAAAGAACACAATCAGAAAAGTGCAAACCCCCAAGATTTCCAGGAAATGTGACAGATAACACCCTTTCAATGACCAAAACAAATGCCCCGCATACGGTTCTAAAAGTAGAGCCTGTGGTAAAGATGTGCAAGTCTGGTATGAAGAAAACAGTAATACCAGTGAAAAAAGGAAACAAGAAATTAGAACTCCGACAATCAGATACTGGACACCCAGATACTGGACACAGAATCCATCACGATGATGTCAGGTGAGATGAAAGAAGGAAGTGAGTTGCACACAAGGATCCAAATATAGAGGACAATCCAGAACAAGCCTACGATATTTAACCTAAAGGTGAAGCTGGATACAAAGCAATGTCCTTCCACTCAGACCTTACCGTCAGATGTTCCCAGAGAACAAAATAAAAGGGTATCCAAAAGTCGGTGCATTGGAAATAGCAAATGTCACATTAACGGCCTATGTTGGACCCATGATCAAGCAGCCAGGGAGAGCTAAGATCAATGGCTGCCATAAGGGAAAGAACATCCTTTGTACGTTCTATGTGGTAGATGGAGACGGACCAGCAATTCTAGGTCTGGATAGCTGCCAGGAGTTGCAGTTGATCTCTGTCAATTAAGAAATCCAGATGAAGAAGATATCCAAAAAGATCAACAGACACACACAACAAAAAGAAGAAATGATTTCCACAGAAGTACCTACTAGGCCATGGCACACAGTGGGAGTAGACTTGTTCACCGAGAATCAAGAGTGTTTTAATAGTAGCCTGTTACTACTCGAAGTTTCCTTTTGTCAGAAGTGTGAAAGACCTGACAGCCTCAACTATCACCTCAGAGTGCTCTTTGGTGAACAAGGAATACCAGAGCAAGTAACAGTTCATGTCACAACAATTCAGAAAGCTGTCTGCAGACTATGGGTTTGTTATATCATCCCCAAACTACCCCAAGGGTCATGGGTTCATTGAAAGACAAGTGCACACTGTGAAATGCACCTAGTTAAGTGTCACGAAACAAAAGAAGACCCATACCTCGCTCTTCTATCATTACGAACAACACCTTTAAGGGCTGACGTGAAGTCCCCGGCAGAACTTCTAAATGGCAGGAGATATAAAACAACTCTGTCAAGCAAAATACATGCTCCAGAAGACCAGGAGGAAACCAGAAGACTGGCTGACACATAAGAAGGATGCCAGCATTATAACAAGCGTGCACAAACATTGCCAGAACTCTTCAGAGGGCAGTATGTGCATATTCAAGAGCTGATGTTGAAAACATGGACCACAACATAGGTCATCAAAGCTGAGACACCAAGATCCTACATTGTCGAAACAGACTCTGGCAATCAGTTGAGGAGGAACAGAATTCACACCCGTCCGACATAAGATGTGATGAAGCAGAGCCCAACGGTTGCAGCCAAATCCACAAGATGGTAAAGCAACATAGTGCTCCCAGTGCGATATCGATAAGAACTATTTAAAAATAGTTGTGTTCTTGAGAAGGAGGGATGTTATATAGTCAAGATAATGAGAACTATTTTTTAACCACGTAAGAATACACCCTTCTCACTGTAGTAATTGTAGTGCCCCACTGTGTGTGTGTGTGTGTGTGTGTGTATGCGTGTGTGTGTAGTTTCCTGAGATGGTGGAAGGCATCAGTAAGTAAAGTCGCTTTTGTTATTTGAATCTTGCATTTCAAAGTTATTTAAGAAGCCTCTCAAGTAACACAGACCTAACAGCCAGTACCTTTCCTGTAATATCACAGGCTCCTACCTTATTTCTTTTTTTCTTTGGCTTGGCTTCGCGGACGAAGATTTATGGAGGGGGTAAAAAGTCCACGTCAGCTGCAGGCTCGTTTGTGGCTGACAAGTCCGATGCGGGACAGGCAGACACGATTGCAGCGGTTGCAAGGGAAAATTGGTTGGTTGGGGTTGGGTGTTGGGTTTTTCCTCCTTTGCCTTTTGTCAGTGAGGTGGGCTCTGCGGTCTTCTTCAAAGGAGGTTGCTGCCCGCCAAACTGTGAGGCGCCAAGATGCACGGTTTGAGGCGTTATCAGCCCACTGGCGGTGGTCAATGTGGCAGGCACCAAGAGATTTCTTTAGGCAGTCCTTGTACCTTTTCTTTGGTGCACCTCTGTCACGGTGGCCAGTGGAGAGCTCGCCATATAACACAATCTTGGGAAGGCGATGGTCCTCCATTCTGGAGACGTGACCCACCCAGCGCAGCTGGATCTTCAGCAGCGTGGACTCGATGCTGTCAACCTCTGCCATCTCGAGTACTTCGACGTTAGGGATGAAAGCGCTCCAATGGATGTTAAGGATGGAGCGGAGACAACGCTGGTGGAAGTGTTCTAGGAGCCGTAGGTGGTGCCGGTAGAGGACCCATGATTCGGAGCAGAACAGGAGTGTGGGTATGACAACGGCTCTGTATACGCTTATCTTTGTGAGGTTTTTCAGTTGGTTGTTTTTCCAGACTCTTTTGTGTAGTCTTCCAAAGGCGCTATTTGCCTTGGCGAGTCTGTTGTCTATCTCTTTGTCGATCCTTGCATCTGATGAAATGGTGCAGCCGAGATAGGTAAACTGGTTGACCGTTTTGAGTTTTGTGTGCCCGATGGAGATGTGGGGGGGCTGGTAGTCATGGTGGGGAGCTGGCTGATTTAGGAGCCTCTGAAAGGCCTTCTGAAACTCCTAATAATCATCCACTGACTCTCCTTTGTCTGTCCAATCCCCTTGACCTTGCGATGCTCTGCCCTAGCCTACGATCCCCCATCTCTCCCATTGAAACTCTTCCCCATCATAATATTGCCGCTACATCTTGATCAGTTCTCTTTTTCCTTCAGCACTGTTATTGTCCTGGTTCCTCACATCACCCTCGCCACCCCCCTCCCCCCTCCCGTTCTCCCACCCCACTGTGAAGTCCCAACTCTTCCTCCTTCCACATACCAATTAGTTGTGATAATTCACCCTCCTCATTCACCACCCTCAGCCAAAGCCCATCAGGCCTGCTGCTGACCCTTCCAGGGGTTGGTAATCAGGTAGCATATTTTTTTTAAAGTGAAAGTGAGAACAGAAGAAATAGGACCAGGAGTTGGCCTCTGGCCAATTGAGCCTGCTCTGCCATTCAATATGATCTGACTGTTGACTCAACTCCACTTAGCTGCCATTACCCTCAAATCTCCTTTTCTTCAAACATCCACATATCTGCATCTTACTTACATTCATTTAAACAGCCTCAACTGATTCCTTGTGCAGAATTTCACAGATTTATTGTTCTTTGGGAAAAACAGTTCCTCCTCATCTCTCTTTCAAATCTACTCCTCCAATCCCTGATGCTACGTCCCTGAGTTCTAGTCCCACATCACACCAGAAACAACCTTCCTTCTTCTATCTCATCTATTGCATCAATGATTTTAAGTCTCTATAAGATCCCCTCTCATCCTTCCAAATTTCAGGACTATAGTCCCATGCAACTCAATCTCCATTTCCAGAATCAACCCTGTGAACCTCCTCTGCACCAAAATTCAAAACCAGTATATCTCCTCGTGAGGAGACTAGATATGTGCATAGTTCTCCAAGTGCTATACAGTTGCAGCATAAGTTTAAGTTTTTTTATCATCCGATTGTACCAGTACAACCCGACGAAACAGCGTTCTTTGGTCCACAGTGTGAAACACACAAACAAGACAAATACAGTACATAAGCATGTGTACTTAAAATAAATATGATCAAATGGGGTCTCGGAAAGTTGTATTAGCAGTCATTCAACATTCTCATGGCCAGTGGGAAGAAGCTGTTCCTCAGCTGGTTAGTTCTGGCTTTGATACTTTTGTATCTTTTTTCCGATGGGAGTAGGAAGATGTGTGCAGGATGGTAGGGGTCCTCACTGATTTTACGCACCTTCTTTAAACAACGGTCATGGTAGATCACGTCATTGGTTGGGGGGGAGTAGGGAGGCCTCAGTGATCCTCTCTGCAGCACACCCTCCCTACTCTAAAATTCAATCCCTCCAGCAATGAAGGACAATGTTCCATTAGTTTTCTTCATTACCTGTAGCATCTACAAATCAACCTTCTGCAATTCATGCAAAGCGTGCTGCAGTCTTTCATCATTTAAATAATAAGCTGATTTGTTTTCTTTCAAAGTGGAATAAATGTTTTGAAGGAGAATGTTTGAGTCATATTTATTTTTATAATATCCTTCTTAGGCAGTCCTTTTGGGATAGGAGATAACCTTTTTTGTTTCTGATGTGGCTAATGAGACCAATTTGGAACCTCAGACTCTTAATGGGGGTTGGATTCAAAATGGGTACTAGTTTGTGATACCTCAGGGTATTTATTCCTCAGTGTTCTGTCCTGAAATAGATATGGATATATGTTGGAAATGCACTATACCCGTGTTATCGTTCGTCAAATACAACATGGCATCCACCAAGGCCAGCTCTCGCAAGGGGTTATTTTCCCTACACATTTACCAACACTGTCCACTCAATTAACCTATTTCTGAAGACTCTCCACATCCTCTGCACAATTTGTTTACCCACTCAACTTAGTGTCATTTAGCAAACTTAGCTACACTTTGTTAATGGATATAGTGAACCAAAGTGGACCTTGCACCAAGCCCCGTGGCACTCCACTCACCACTTACTGCCAACCAGAAAAACACCTCATTTATGCCAACCCTCTACCTTCTATGAGTTAAGCAATTCCCTATTCATGCCACCACATTACCTCCAACTCCATGGATCGGGAGAGGAAATAGGATCAATCTTGCAAATTCCCCACTCCACAGTGCTTAGATATGCTAATATCAATACAGGCTTTAATAAGCAAGATCTGTTGAATGACTCCTGAAACGTGAGCTGTCACAGAAAGAGATTACCAGAAAGACAGCGGAAAAGATACAAGAATGCAATTAAACAATCCCTAAAGGATGTCTTGTCCCCTAATCATCTCTGGGAATCTCTGTCCTATCTCTTTCTTCTCTTTGGCTTGGCTTCGCGGACGAAGATTTATGGAGGGGGTAAATGTCCACGTCGGCTGCATGCTCGTTGGTGGCTGACAAGTCCGATGCGGGACAGGCAGACACGGTTGCAGGGGAAAATTGGTGGGTTGGGGTTGGGTGTTGGGTTTTTCCTCCTTTGCCTTTTGTCAGTGAGGTGGGGTCTGCAGTCTTCTTCAAAGGAGGTTGCTGCCCGCCGAACTGTGAGGCGCCAAGATGCACGGTTTGAGGCGATATCAGCCCACTGGCGGTGGTCAATGTGGCAGGCACCAAGAGATTTCTTTAGGCTGTCGTTGTACCTTTTCTTTGGGTGCACCTCTGTCACGGTGGCCAGTGGAGAGCTCGCCATATAACACGATCTTGGGAAGGCGATGGTCCTCCATTCTGGAGACGTGACCTCTGTCCTATAGGGAACAGGAATATGGCATAATATTTAGAACCTTGTGGGGGCCGAATTGAGGCAGAGTCAACAGGAGTGCTGTTGGGTGTGGGAGATTCAGAGGCCTGAGGTCAAGAGAACTAAGCCGATTTGGCGTCGACAGGAGTGCTGTCAGACACAGACAGGTCGAGTGCTCCTGGAATCCTCCAGGCCTGATGCCTTGAATGCCCTCCAACGCCTCAGACCCAACACACAGAAAATAAGTACAGGTATTTCCCAACTTACCACTGATGCGATGTACGCTCATCCGTACATACGACTGAAAAAATGTGAAAAAATATACAAATTACGCTTTTACAGTGAAAGTAGGAGCCTATCTATAGAAAATAACCCCTTGCGAGAGCTGGCCTTGGTGGATGCAATGTCGTATTTGACGAACGATAACACGGGTACAGTGCATTTCCAACATATATCCATTTCGGAACAGAACACTGAGGAATACCCTGAGGTATCACAAACTAGTACCCATTTTCCGCCCCACCCTCATTAAGAGTCTGAGGTTCCAAATTGGTCTCATTAGCCACATCAATCCCAAAAGGACTGCCTAATAAGGATGTTATAAAAATAAAAATGACTCAAACATTCTTGTTCAAAAAATTTATTGCAGATAAATAAAAAAAAACATAATCTGACTCTTTCTGGAGAGCATTCACCTCCCCCCATCCCCGTTCTTTTTTTAAAAGAGAATTTGTGGCAAAGGATTGGCGAGATGACAGATAGAAAACAGATCTGCTAAACATATGAAAAACAGCTTTTTCCACGATTCAGTATCAAAATATTAAATGCTCTTGAGAGTTGAATGGAAAAAAAGATCAGAAAGATCTCAAATGCAAACCATACTCATGCATATGAGTCATTACTTTGACAAGGAAAGACTAAAAATACTCTTCTGATTCTTCAGTAGAAAGCAACAAACCATTTGTGCAAGGAAAATTCCACATGTCAGACCATTCCAAAGCTCCCAAAAGTTTTACTTTTTAAAATTTTTCTTTGTCAACATTTGTTACCTTCCATTTGGAGCACTCACTCCATGACTTCCCTGTGTAGACATCCATCCCCACTAATCAATTCCCAACACACCCCCCCTCCCCCCCACGCTCCTTGTGGCTACAGGAAGGGCAAGAGCCACACCTCCTCCCTCACAATTCGGGGCACTTGTGTATGCACGGGTGTAATCTACTTCAGAGAGACTGGGAGGTCACTTCGCTGAGCATCTTTGGTCCACATCAGTGGTCGACCATTTCAATTCTGTGTCCAACTCCGACACTCATAGGTCTATCTATGGCCTCATGTACCATCCCACCAAGACCACCCATAAGTTGGAGGAAAAACACTTGGTTTTCCGTCTGGGCACTCTCCATCCAGAGGGCATTAATATCGACTCTCTGGTTTCTGCTAACCTTCCTCCCTTCCCACTTGTCTTCTTTTCCTTAGGGCTTCATCCCCTTCACTCTCCATTCACAGAGCCATCCCTCCTCCCCCTGCTTGCTGCTGTGCCTCCCTTAGCCATCTATTACCTCCTGCCTTTGGAATCATGCTCTTCCACCCACCCTTCCCCCATACTATTTTGTTAGGACTCGTTGATATTTTTCCATAACTTGACAAAGGACTCAAGCCTGAAATGTTGGGTATGCACCTTTATCTTTGCTACATTGTTTGACCTGTTGAGTTTCTCCAGCATTGTGTTACCTCACCTACAGTGTGCAGACTTTCGTGTTTTACTTATAACAGAGTTGGAGCTCGGTCAATTCTGACATCCCCAATAGGCTCCCATACCTAGACTTGATTCTCTCTTTTGTATAGTTCAATTACTGCTGAACCTCAGGAGTGATTTTGCTGCTTTATGATTTGGCTAACTGGGTGAATACTGTCAGTGAAGCACTGCAGAAGTATACAGATGATCAGTCAGAGTACCAGAATCATTATTATTTCAACAGCTGTGACCACAAAAAGTTAGAGAATGGAAATCTAATGTCACAATATACCACATAATTATAATTATTTCAAGCACAAAAAAACTAAAACTCTAAGATAATTAAAAAGCGTATGCATTAGTAAGCTTATAATGTTGTTTTCTGTACCTGGCATTGGGTACAATAAAAGTACATGTACATAGAATGAAAAAAGAGGGTTGAATGGAAAAGCAAATGAAGTAGCAACTTGGATGTCTGCACTACCCTTAATTCGATGCTAAAGCTATGGGTTTGTGCAACGTTATTATCAATTATAAATGGTGACTGATAAATGTAAGGTTATGTACTTGGGTGTTAATAGTTTGGGTGTTAATAGTTTGGCTATTCGCCAAGGCAAATAGCGCCTTTGGAAGACTACACAAAAGAGTCTGGAAAAACAACCAACTGAAAAACCTCACAAAGATAAGCGTATACAGAGCCGTTGTCATACCCACACTCCTGTTCGGCTCTGAATCATGGGTCCTCTACCGGCATCACCTACGGCTCCTAGAACGCTTCCACCAGCGTTGTCTCCGCTCCATCCTCAACATTCATTGGAGCGCTTTCATCCATAACGTCGAAGTACTCGAGATGGCAGAGGTCGACAGCATCGAGTCCACGCTGCTGAAGATCCAGCTGCCTTAGATGGGTCACGTCTCCAGAATGGAGGACCATCGCCTTCCCAAGATCGTGTTATATGGCGAGCTCTCCACTGGCCACTGTGACAGAGGTGCACCAAAGAAAAGGTACAAGGACTGCCTAAAGAAATCTCTTGGTGCCTGCCACATTGACCACCGCCAGTGGGCTGATAACGCCTCAAACCATGCATCTTGGCGCCTCACAGTTTGGCGGGCAGCAACCTCCTTTGAAGAAGACCGCAGAGCCCACCTCACTGACAAAAGGCAAAGGAGGAAAAACCCAACACCCAACCCCAACCCACCAATTTTCCCCTGCAACCGCTGCAACCGTGTCTGCCTGTCCTGCATCGGACTTGTCAGCCACAAACGAGCCTGCAGCTGACGTGGACTTTTTACCCCCTCCATAAATCTTCGTCCGCGAAGCCAAGCCAAAGAAAGAAGAAAAAAGAAGACATTATTAGAGAGATTTTAAATAGAGATATGCACTGTTAATAAGACTCCACAAAGATTTTGATCTTTACATGTGCTTAAGAGAACAGTCTTGAACTAAGGGCTTGGACTTAGCCTGTGTAAATTAAATCAAGGGAATGGTTATAATCTCCTACTGTCTGGTTACAACCTTCTGAAGAAGCAACATTGCTACACATTGAGCAGTTGAGGAAGTACATCAGGGAAGGGGATGTAAGAACAAAACAAAATCAAAGGCAAACATTGAAAAAGAGCTCTGATGGTCATGAGAGCTTCTAATATCAGTCAGTGTGTTTCTTCATCAGCTGTTTCCACAATAAAACCATATTGATCTTATAAAAGGGAAAATAAAGCTGAATTAACCTGCTTTACATGTGTCAATATTAGCAAACATAGGATATACCATCCAAAATACTACTTAACAAGATGTTAACGCGTTGTACAAGGAAGATACACTGGAGCTCTTCCAACAAACTAAAGTCTGGAACTTTAAAATATATCGGAGACAGGTACATAATCTTTTATCCGAAATTTTGAAGAAAACTGAACATTTTTCATGCACACCAAAGCTCCCGTTTGGTGCCAAATGTGACCCGACGTGACTAATCTGTGTCCAGTGCTGTAGCTCAATGCTTCTACTAGACAGATGTGCTTCTGCAGCTCATGGATTTTAAAGACTGTGAAAATGCCAAAAAAAGCTGCTTACCCTAAGGGGAACAGTGAGCAGAAAAAGAAACGTCTGTCATTACCGAAAGCACAGAGTTATTGAAAAAGCTTGATCGTGGTTTTTCTGTGCAGTGTCTTACTGAAGATTATGGGGTGGGAACTACCACCATACACGACTCAAAGAAGCAGAAAGATAAGTTGTTGAAGGTCTGCCTTTATCACTTCATTTATCACCCCTTGTCCAGTGTGGCTGCTGCCACCCACCCCCATCCAAAGACCCTTCTAGTTGGAGTGTGTTTTTGTTTTCCGCAAATCTAAAAGCCCAATTACTTAATGTACCATTACTATTATTCTAATATCCAAAAAATTCCTGGTCCCAAGGGTTTCGGATAAAAGATTATGCACCCCTTTATTCTTTGATTATTAAAAAAAAAAGACACCTCCTCTGGGTGGTGTGTTCTTTAATTAAAAGAGAATTTGATACACCATAAAACAATAACTGATAATGAAAAGTTTACGAAAAATACTCACAGTAGGCATGGATGATCCAAGGCCAAAAATAAAGCTGAATGCATGCTTCATGGATTGATGTACAGAGATAAGCCCCATTTGGGGAATGTCTCTTCTGGTCATTTAAGTAATTCTTACATCATCATAAGAGGGACCGTGTTAAAGTTTACATGGAGGTTATGACAAAGATTAAGGAAAATAGTCAAGTTCAGGCCGCCACAAAATAGCCAGATCAGATCAGCACAGTAAAACACTCAAGTTTTGTCTCTTTTAACGGCCAGATACATTTTGTATATCTAAACAGCATTTGATAATTAGGATTTGTGTGTTTGCAATTTCATTAAGTCATCGTGTCAGAGGTGCACCAAAGAAGAGGTACAAGGACTGCTTAAAGAAATCTCTTGGTGCCTGCCACATTGACCACCTCCAGTGGGCTGATATCGCCTCAAACCGTGCATCTTGGCGCCTCACAGTTCGGCGGGCAGCAACCTCCTTGGAAGAAGACCGCAGAGCCCACCTCACTGACAAAAGACAAAGGAGGAAAAACCCAACACCCAACCCCAACCCACCAATTTTCCCCTGCAACCGCTGCAACCGTGTCTGCCTGTCCCGCATCGGACTTATCAGCCACAAACGAGCCTGCAGCTGATGTGGACATTACCACTCCATAAATCTTCGTCCGCGAAGCCAAGCCAAAGAAAAGAAGATATAGAGTATGAAGGAAATCTCTCAGCCAACCAACAAGAACCTATTTATATTAATCCAGTTATTAACATAACATAACAATTACAGCACGGAAACAGGCCATTAGGCCCTTCTAGTCCGCACCGAACCAAACACCCCTTTCTAGTCCCACCTCCCTGCACAATGGCCATAACCCTCCATCTTCTTCTCATCCATATACCTGTCCAACCTTTTCTTAAATAATACAATTGACTCCGCCGCCACTATTTCTCCCGGAAGATCATTCCACACGGCTATCACTCTCTGAGTAAAGAAGTTCCCCCTCATGTTACCTCTAAACCTCTGCCCCTTAATTCTTAACTCATGTCCTCTTGTTTTAATCTTTCCTCCTTTTAACAGAAATAGTCTATCCACATCCACTCTGTCTATCCCTTTCATAATCTTAAATACTTCTATCAAATCCCCTCTCAACCTTCTACGCTCCAAAGAATAAAGACCTAATCTGTCCAATCTCTCCCTGTACTCTAGATGCTTAAACCCAGGCAACATTCTGGTAAACCTTCTCTGCACTCTCTCCACTCTGTTTATATCCTTCCTATAATTAGGCGACCAGAACTGCACACAGAACTCCAAATGAGGCCGCACCAACGTCTTATACAATCTCAACATCACCTCCCAACTCCTATATTCCATGCAATGATTGATAAAGGCCAGCATACTAAAAGCCTTCTTCACCACCCTATTCACGTGAGTTTCTACCTTCAGGGAACGATGTACCGTTACTCCTAAATCTTTCTGCTCTTCTGTATTCCTCAATGCTCTCCCATTTACCACGTATGTCCTATTCTGATTCTTCTTACCAAAATGAAGAAGCACCTCACACTTATCAGCATTAAATTCCATCTGCCATTTTTCAGCCCACTTTTCTAAGCAGCCCAAATCCCTCTGCAATCCTTGAAAACCTTCTTCATTATCCACTATTCCACCTATCTTAGTATCGTCTGCATATTTACTAATCCAATTCACCACCCCATCATCTAGATCATTAATGTATATAACAAACAACAATGGGCCCAATACAGATCCTTGAGGCACACCACTGGTCACCGGCCTCCAACCTGACAGACAATTATCCACTACCACTCTCTGGCCTCTCCCTTTCAGCCAATGTTCAATCCATTTGACTATCTTAAAATGTATACCTAAAGACTGCACCTTCCTAACTAACCTTCCATGTGGTACCTTATCGAAGGCCTTACTGAAGTCCATACAGACAACATATTCTTCCGACATTCCCCACAAGTCTCACCAGATTCAATCAACTCTCAACTCACCAAGAGCAATTTACAGTTGCCAATTAGCTTAATAACCAGCATGCCTTTAGGATGTCTGGAGGAGATCCAGAAAATGTGCAAACTCCAGAGACAGTACTGGGTCTTTTTAAATTTAAACATACACCACAGTAACAGGCCCACAAGCTCATGCCGCCGGATTGATCTACAACCTCCGTACACCTTTGAAGAGTGGGAGGAAATTGGAGCACCTGGAGGAAACCCATGCAGACAAACTCCTTACAGACAGTGACGGATTCAAATGCTAGTCCCAGTCACTGGTGCGTTAACCACTATGCCAACTGTTCTGCCCTGTTGGGAATGAACCCAGCAACTGAGACAATAAAACCGCCGCCCAATGAGCTATGTTAGGATGCCACCCCTGAGAAGAACAAGGGAGAGGTGTGACAAAGCCTGGATGACTTGCTGCACCTCCCTTTTTCCCAATCACTTTGCCATCCATGGCATCAAACCCAAACGTAATTACAAAACGATACAGGACATACTCAGCAGATGACCTGTAGGGAGTGGGGGGGGGGGGGGGGGGCGGAGATGGGGGGGGGGGGTGGGGGGAAAGAAGAGTGGGAGAGAGAGAGAGATTTTCTCTCTCCATTGATCCTGCCCAGTCTGCCATTTCCAGCATCATGTGTTGGCTAAAATTAAACACGAATGTCTGAGACACCGTAGTTGAAGTAAAAACACAATGCTGGAGAAACTCAGCTGGTCAAACAGTGTAGCAAATTATGTAGCAAAGATAAAAATACATAACCAACATTTTGGGCATTAACCTTTCATCGAGGTGTGGAAAGATGTCGACAGACACCCCAACAAAAAGGTGGGGGGGGGGGGAAAGGAGTGGTGGAACCAAGGTCCCCAAGGCAGTAGGTAATAGGTGGAGAAAGGAGGGAGGGTACAGCAACAACCGGGGAGGAGGGATGGCTTGGTGAATAGAGAGGGAAAGGGGTGGGGAGCTGAGGGAAAGAAGACTAGGGGAATGGAAAGGAAGGAGAATGGAGAGGAGGTTAGCAGAAACTGGAGGTCAATGTTAATGCCATCTGGCTGGAGTCCCCAGATGGAAAATCAAGGGTTGTTCCTCCAATTTACAGGTGGTTATGTGTTGTTCATTCAGATTTCTCGCCCCTCACATCTTTTGCTTCACAAAATCTGAAAATTTGTCTCAAAAAATGTTGCTAAACAGATTAATATCCAAAGGAAAAAAAGTTCTTAATACTTGCATATTAGCAATGCATGGCAATTTTTCCAATGTCATTAGAACAAACTAACTTGTCTAGGTCTTAAGCCTGTTAATGAAACAAACCAAAAAAAAAATACCAACACTCAAGATTACATCCATGTTCCAGAGACCATTTTTAACCCATCACTTCTGTCACAAAAATGAAACAATGCCTCTTCTAACTTTCACGCTAATTGGATAATTTTGTGGCAAACTAACAGGTGGTAACAAGACTTGTGCCTAACAATTCTAGTCTCAAGTTCTCAATTTGAGCTTGTCTTATATAACCATATTACCATTTATGGAGTGGAAACAGGCCATGTCGGCTTTTCGAGTCCGCACCGGTTCACTAGAACAACTCCATTAGCTCAAACCTCCTGCTCTCCGCCAATAACGCTCCAACCCCCTCACCTCCATGTCCACATCCAACCTTCTCTTAAATGACAGAAGGGACCCTGCCGCAACTACCTCATTCAGAAGATCATTCCATTCTGCCACCACTCACTGAGTGAAAAAGCCACCTCTAATATTTCTCCTAAAGTGTTGCCCCCTTACCCTTAACTCATGGCCTCTTGTTCCAACCTCCCCTGCCCTCAGGGGAAAGCGTCTGTTTATGTCTAGTCTATCTATTCCTTTCATAATTTTAAATATCACTATCAAATCCCCTCTCAGCCATTGACGTTCCAATGAATAAAGTTCCAGTCTCCTTATTCTCTCCTTGTAATCCAGATGCTGTAGGCCAGGCAACATCCTTGTGAAGCTTTTCTGCACCCTCTCCACCTGATCTATATCCTTTCTATAATTTGGAGACCAGAACTGAGCACAGGACTCCAAACCTGGCCTCACCAATGCCTTAAACAGCCGCAGCATCACCTCCCAGCTCCGATACTCTATACTACGATTTATGAAGGCCAGCATACTATATGCCTTCTTAACCACCCTGTCTACATGGGGATCTACCTTCAGTGAACTCTGTACCATAACCCCCACATCCTTTTGCTCCTCTGGGTGCCTCAGTGCCCTCCCCTTAACTGAATATGTCCTATTCTGGTAATTTTTACTGAAATGCAACACCTCTCACTTGTCTACATTGAATTCCATCTGCCATCTTTCAGTCCACTCTTCCAAACAAACCAAATCCTTCTGTAATCTAAAAAAATTTACCTCACTATCCACCACTCCCCCTATTTTCGTATCATCTGCATATTTGCTTACCCAGTTAACCGCACCCTCCTCTAAATCATTAATATAAATGATAAACAACAAGGGACCCAGCACTGATCCCTGAGGCACCCAGCTTGTCACAGGTCTTAGACCATTTAAATTTATTTAAATTAAAGTTAATTTAACTTAAAGTTCCAATACCACCTGTTAGTTCCAAATGCAATTACAGCAAAGAATGGACATGCCAAAATCTTCAAACAGTTAAATCAGTTTTCTAGAAGGTCAGGAAGTGACTGTGGGTGTCTGTTGTCCAATTCCAAAGAGGTGTTGCAGCATCCTGGACCACATCAAAAGGTACAGAATTCCAAATTAATTGTAATGTGGAGTTGACACCTAAGAAATAGGAGCTGGAGTACGTCATAAAGAGGAACATGGGAAGTAGGAACAGGAGTAGGCCCAAAATGGCCCATCGAGCCTGCTCCGCCATTCAGTACGATCATGGCTGATCTAATTTATGACCTAACTCCACCTACCTGCCTTCTCCCCAGATCCCCTAATTCCTCTATCATGTAAAAATTTATCTAACCGAATTTTAAATATGTTTAATGAGGCAGCCTCAACCACTTCCCTGGTTAGAGAATTCCAAACATTCACTACTCCCTGGGAAAAACTATTTTTCCTCATCTCTGTCCTAAATCTACTCCCCCGAATCTTGAGACTGTGTCCTCTCGATTTAGTTTCCCCGGCCAGCTCAAAAAACCTTCCTACATCTATCCGATCCATACCCTTCATAATCCTATATGTTTCTATAAGATCTCCTCTCATTCTTCTGAACTCGAGCGAATACAATCCTAGACGATTTAATCTTTCATCATAAGTCAACCCCTTCATCTCAGGGATCAACCTAGTAAACCTCCTCTGGACCGTCTCCAAAGCCAGTATATCCTTCCTCAAATATGGAGACCAGAACTGGACACAGTACTCCAGGTGCGGTCTCACCAGTACCTTATACAGTTGCAACATTACCTCCCTACTCCTGAATTCAATTCCTCTAGCGATGAAGGCCAACATTCCATTTGCCTTCTTAATAACCTGCTGCACCTGCAACTTAACTTTTTGTGATTCATGAACAAGCCCACCCAAGTCCCTCTGCACTACAGCATGCTGTAGTTTTTCACCCTTTAAATAATATTCAGCTCTTTTATTTTTCTTGCCAAAGTGGATAACCTCACACTTACTAACATTGTACTCCATCTGCCAGATCTTTGCCCACTCATCCAGCTTAACTCTATCCCTCTGCAGACTCTCCACATCCTCATTACAATTTGCTCTTCCACTCAATTTGGTGTCATCTGCAAACTTGGCTCCACCCACATTTTGTCCCCTCCTCCAAGTCATCAATGTAAATGATGAACAGTTGTGGGCCTAACACTGACCCCTGCGGCACCCCACTTACCACTCTCTGCCAACCTGAAAAACTCCCACTTATCCCGACTCTCTGCCTCCTGTCAGACAACCAATTTTCAATCCAGGCCAATATACTTCCCCGGACTCCACTTTCCTGTAACTTACTGAGAAGTCTCTTGTGTGACACCTTATCAAAAGCTTTCTGGAAATCCATATATACAACGTCAACCTGTTCCCCTCTATCCACCGCACCCATTATATCCTCAAAGAATCCTAACAAGTTTGTAGAGCTTCAGATCTACTCTGTCATTCAATAAGTGTGGGAGTAGGCACATGGTTATTACAGCACCAGTGACCAGTGACCCGTGTTCCAAGGAGTTTGTTCATTCTCCCTGTGTCTGCGTGGGTTTCCTTCAGGTGATCCAGTTTCCTCCCACCCTCCAAAGTGTGAGGGGGTTGTACGTTAACTGGGGTATTTGGGCGGCATGGACTTGTGGGCTGGAAGGGTCTATTATAGTGCTGTATGTCTGAATTTAAAAAATAAATTCTGACACGATTACTTTCCAAGACCTGCTGCAATAAAGTTTTTTTACTTGATATTAATGCTATGAGGCTCCAGGATGCCAAAGCCAATTTCAGTACATTCATATTCAGATGAACCAAATCGTATAAGACCCAGCATTCAGAGCTGGGACCATTTGAATTTTACCATGCCAGATTGAACATTAAATCAGAGACTAAAGTAGCTGACTAGGCAAAGTTAACTCACGTTGTATGCAAAAAAAATATTATTTAAACAGTGAGGTTGCAAATTAAATTCACAATCTTCAGTATTGAGGTGGCTACCCTGGACTTGAAGGGATCTCTCCAGGTTATTGGAACAAACAAGAGAGGGAAGATGGCCGAGTCCTGAACAGAGATTGTTATCTCCTCTTCAGCCTTAGATGTGGCTCCAGAGACTGGAAAATAGCTGATGTTTTCCTCTGTTTAAAGAGGGAAATATTGACAATAGGAACATAGGCCCAGTGAATTTTTCATCAGTGGCAGGAAGATTACTGCCAGGCACCAGATTCTTCTCCTTCTTTCTTTGGTTTGGCTTCGCGGACGAAGATTTACGGAGGGGGTAAATGTCCACGTCAGCTGTAGGCTGGTGGTACATATATTGTACAACAGGCTGACCACAAATTAGATGGGCAACTAGCTCCAATCCCATTTTTCCTCAAAGGAAGCACTGTTTTCAGGTTACCTTGACAGCCTTTATAAGCTTATGTCAAGACAAAATATATAAATGTGAAATTGCATTTATCCTCAGTCAGTTAAAAAGCAATGAGCTGTTCAATTAGAGCTACATGCAACTTACTGCTACGTAAATTACCTTAAATTCAGCTGCATATCATATATTCATTAAAACATAATCGAGGCAAGATTTGAATATGAACATTTCAAAAAGATGAAAAAACATACAGCAATAGACTTTATTTTACACAAAAGAATTATAATTTTAATGAAATATACGTCTGCTTTGTTTCTATAAAAACAAATACGCACCACAAGAAAGTAACCTACACAATAAATAACCTGCACAGAAATATAAAATTTGAGAAGTTTTATTGCCAATGCTCTGTTTAGCATAATGTCAATGCATTTCCACAACTGTTACATATTTGCCAATGAGTGTTCAACACTAGTTTCTTACTGAATCTTCATCTTGTAGTTGATTCAATTTTGTGATGGATCTTGTTCAAATTCTTCAGAAAGGTCACTTGAGCTACAACATATTGAAAACAAATCAAAGTTAAAATTTCAAATCTGTAAAATATGTGATTTAAAAGTTCTTCAACTTTGAGTTATCTCAGGATGTCACATGATAATGAAGGGCCAGGATGAGGAAATCTGGGTCCTCTGGGGAAACGTTTAAAAAAGAGAGAAAAAGAAGAGAGAACAGTTTGAAATTCATCAGGCATAATTTTAAATAAGCAAAGAACAGAATACAACTGAAGAAGGGTAGAGAGGCAGAAGAGCCTACAGAGAAGATAGAGCAAGAAAGAGAAATGGAGGAAAAAAGATCAGCCGGGACTTCTGTTAAATCCTCCACCCAGGGTGAAGCAGGCCTCCCGGCTCGCCTGCAAGCAGACCCCAGCATCCCTGCAACAACAGGAACACCCTGATGAGTCGGAGAGGGGAGCATCTCGAACACGCATGCACAAGTTGTGCGTGCGCAGTTGTCAGCAACGGGAGGTCCTCTCTGAAAGGCTTTTGAAGCGGTGAAATTGGAGAAGGGAGAAAGGGAGGAGGGAGAAGAACAAGAAGAGAGAAAGGAAGAGGCTGAAACAGAAGAGCTAGACCCAGAAAAAATATTTGATGAAACAGCAGGGGTAAGGAAGAAAGTAAAATCTATCCTTAAAGTCCAAGAAACATTGGTTATGATTATGGAAGAATTAAAATTGCTTAGATGCAATGTTAAAAGATCAGAGGTTAAAGTAAACGAAGTAAGGGAAATGTTTAAAGAAGTGCAGAAAAAACATCAAGAGATAGAAGAGAAAATTAAAAGTATTAATTTAGAAAATCAATTTTTCAAAATAAAATGGACAAGATGAATGAGGGTTTGGACCACAAATTAGAAAGGAATAAACAATTGTCTGAGAAAGTAAATTCAATGGAGAATTTTAGTTGAAGGAATAACATTAAGATTATTGGTTTAAAAGGAGAGGAAGGAAGTGATATTATTCAATTCCTACAATGCTGGATTTCACAGACTAAAGGGGACATTGACATTGAACAACCTCATAGAGCTCTTAGACCTAAACCCCAACAGAATCAAAAGCCAAGACCTATTTTGGTTAAATTCCTTCGGTATCAAGTGAGGGAAAAAATATTGGAGTTGGCGGCGAAACAAGCAAAAGAAAGAAAAGCACCCTGGAATTTGGAGGAAATAAAAATTTTATTTTATCCAGACATAAGTTTTGAACTGTGGAAGAGAAGGAAAAGTTTTAACCCGGTTAAAAAAATATATTGCGGAAGAAGGGATATACTTTTATTTTGCGCTATCCTGCACCTCTGAAAGGTTTTGTTCAAGGACCAAGTAGATTTTTTATGGATCCAGATCATGCTCAGGAGTATGCAGAAAAATTACCAGATCTACGACAGGATTTGGCTCAAAGAATGGATACATGAAGTAGAGGTGATACTTCTATGGTGCAACATTTGAAAGTAATTGCAGATATTGTGAAGACAAATTATTATTCAGAGGAACTGGAGGTATACTGACTGGTTCCTGCCGATCTGTGGATGGGTTCTACAGCATATTCGCAGCCCGTAAAATGGAGGGTGTCTGGGATCTTTATGACAGTGCTTGTGGGGGGGGGGGGGGGCGGACTTTTCTTTTTCTTTCTTTCTTCTTTTCCATTTTTCTTAATATACAGTCAAGAATTTTTGTGTTTACTGGATTTAATATGTGCGGTATTTAGAGGTTTGGTGATGTGCTGGGGATTGACAGAGGAGAATTATGACATACAGGAATTTGTAAGGATTTTAGTTCTTTTATGAGTAAAGGGTTTAAAATTTATATTTTAATGTGAATGGGCTTCAAAACCCTATATAAAGAGTATTGTCATATATTTAAAAATTGAAGGTAGATATTGCCTTTTTACAGGAAACACTTAAAATTTACCTGGAACTCTTAAAACAACAATTATAACAATAATTCCAAAAGACGGTAAAGACCTGTTAATGCCTTCATCCTATAGACAAATATCATTACTGAATGTTGACTAAAAGATAGTGGCTAAATTATTAGCAAATAGGCTGGAAATTATTTTGCTGAAATTGATTAATAAGGATCAAATGGGATTTGTTTTAAAAAAAATCGGTTGATAATGTAACTAGGTTAATTAGCCTAATTTATCTAACCCAACAGCAAGATGATTTAAGCATTGCAATTGCTCTTGATGCAAGAAAGGCATTTGATAGGGTAGAGTGACATTTTCTTTTTAAAACTTTGACTAAATTTGATCTTGGATATACCTTTATAAATTGGGTAAAAGCACTTTAAATAGATACGAAAGCAAGGGTACGAACGAATGGATCCACATCTGAACACGTTAAATTGACAAGATCGACATGGCAAGGTTGTCCGTTGTCACCAGCATTGTTTGTATTAGTGATTGAACCACTCACTGAACTTATTAGATCAGATCAGGACATCAAGCGTATAAAAATTGCGACTAATGAAAATAAAATCAAGTTATTTGCAGATGATGTGATTGTTTATTTGACTCACCCAGTAAATTCATTAAATAAATTATATACACGACTAGTGCAGTATGGGGTGGTTTCTGGATATAAAATTAATATGGACAAAAGCGAGATTATGCCTTTGACTTTAGGTGATTATACTCAGTGTATACAAAATATTAAATTTAAATGACCTCATAATGGAATAAAATATTTGGGAATTCAAACTGATAATCATTTGGATAATTTGTTTAAGCTGAATTATGGACCGTTGTTCAAGAAAATTGAGGAAGATTTTAAAATATGGGTTGATCTACCAATTACATTAATTGATCGAGTAAATTGTATTAAAATGAATATTTTTATGCAAGTACAGTTATCTATTCCAATCAATGCCCATTGACATTCTTAAAAGTTTTTAAAAGATTTTTTTTAAATTATACGGAAATTTTTAAGGAAAGATAAAATGTCAAGGATTTCTATGGAAAAATTAACATGAACTTGGAGGAGGGGGGCTACAACTTCCAAATTTTGAATATTACTATAAAGCAGCCTGAGATTTCTCTCTTTTTTTTGAGGAAGGGGAAAAAAATTGGCTTGGGTTACCGTAGAAATTAATAAAATAGGTAAAAGAGTATCTGAAGATTTTTTATATAAATGGAATGAGACATTATTAATGGGAGAAGAAAACACTCCAATATTAAGACATTTGCTTAGGAAATGGCATAAAGTACATTTATTGATGGGTTTTAAGAGGTATGGGTTAGGAAAGATGCCATTGGTTCAAAATAAATTGATCCCATTTACATTAAATAATATAAATTTTGTTAATTGGTCAAAAAGAAATAAAATCTATTAAAGACTGCTATCAAGGTAAATATTTAATGACAATTGATCAATTGAAAATTAAATATGCAATACAAAATAATACAATATTTGGGGTACTACCAGTTAAAAGCCTATCTGCGGAAAAGATTAACTGCTTTCTTATTTATTGCTAGAAGATGATGAAATAGAAACAATATCAAATCCAAACAAAGAAATTTTTATCTGTGATGTATTTATTACTTTTAAGGTAGTAGAGAGGAAGGATCTATATAAATTGAAACAAAGATGGGAAAAAGATGGATATAGTTATAACCAATAGAAATTGGACACAAATATGTTATGATAGTATGAAAAACACAATAAATGTGCGACATAAAATGGTACAATATAATTTTATACATCAGTCATATTTTACACCATAAAAATTGAATAGATTGCATTCAGACATTTCGAATAAATGTTTCAAATGTAGACAGGGTATAGGTACATTTTTACATTCTACATGGACCTGTCCCAGGCTAAATATTTCTTGGACTAGTTTAATAGATTTTCTTCAACAGGTGAGAGATTCCCGAGGAATCCTATGTTATTCCTTTGGGGGCTATCTCACGGATAAAACCTGAATCAAAATTGGATAAGTTTCAAAAAGACTTCTTAAAAATTGCATTAGCTGTGGCTAGAAAGTGTATAGCTGTTTCATGGAAATTAGAAACTGATTTGGTATTAGATAGATGCCACAGAGAAATGCAAAATTGTATACCTTTGGAAAAGATTACATATAATTTAAAGAATCAATATGAAGTCTCCTGAAAATTTGGTTTCCGCGTGTGCAAACGATTAGTGTTATAACTAATTGTTAAACTATAAATTGCCCTTTGTCACTCCACAGCCTCACCTCATTTCATTATTTTTAAATTTAAACTATTATTAGTTTAGTTTGATTTTATATATAATTTTGTTATGTGTTTACAGAATTAAACTATGATCAACAATTTTAGGTAATATTGTAGTACTTTTATCAGTTATTATATATTTTATATTTACTGGACATAAGTATAGTTGTAGGAGATAATATTTTTAGAATATAATGTAGTTATGTGCGTGTGTGTGTGTATATATATTATCGAATCAGTTTGCTTTGTGATTCTCTTTTTTTGACTTTCTCTTTTCTTTTTCCCTTCCTTTCTTCTTTCCATCTATTGGGGGGGGGTTCACTGTGGGGGGGAATGGGAGCGGGAGAGGGAAATATTATAAAATCATGTAATGTTTTTGGACTTGTATAAACTATGGCTGTGTATGTACTTTTAATTACATGTGCCAATAAAACAAAATAAAAAAAACCACAGTTATCTCAACTACTTTGGAAATTAGCCATTCTAAATCAAAGGGAAAAATGTGTACGGGACAGTATTGCTTTTCTCCAGTGTGCAAATTAATAAAATCTTGAGCCCACTCATTGGAATTTGAGGTCAATTATGTGCATCTTGCACCACTATTGGGAAGCCTTTGAAGAGAGTGACCTGTAGTCTCTTCTCATCCTGCTTTTTTTTTAATGTCCATAAAATATTGTTTCATGTTGTGTTGAATGCAATATTTAATTTGAGAGCACCTCTAAACACCTGACAGTTTTCTTCCTGCCCTATTCTTTTAACAATGCAGCATTTTGTCATGAAATATGTAGCATCAAATTTCTGAAAATAAAATCATTCATGGAATGCACAACATTTAACTGTCCATCCTAAATAGCCCTTGAGGTAAGTTCCCTCCTTGATCTTTGCCAGTCTTTGAGGAATGCGAATACCCTGAATGCCAAGGAAGGAAGGGAAGGAGTTCCGGAATTTAGACCCAGGGATGGTGAAGGTATAGCCACATATTTTCAACTTTGGGTGGTGTGAGGCTTGGAGGGTAACTTTTAGCTGCTGCCTTTGTCCTAGTTGTAGAAATGGTGGGTTTGGAAGGTGTGGTCTCAGGAGTCTTGGTGACTTGCTGTAGTGCATCCTGTGGACACTAACTGCTACTCTTGTGCATTGGTGGAGGAGGAAGAAAATGGTTGCAGATGGAGTGCCAATCAAGCTGGCTGCTCTGACCTGTATGATGTCAAGCTTCTTGAGTGCAGTTGAAGCTGTACTCATCCAAGTAATCAGAGGATATTCCCTCAGATTCCTGAAGAAAGCCTTATAGATGGTTTACAGGTTTTGCAAAGTGAGAAAGCTGCAGAATTCGTGGATTGCTTTTACCACCACATTATGTGTACAGCAAGTAAACAAAGAAAGCTGGAGGGACTCAGCAGTCAATCAGCATCCATGGATAGAAACGATCAGCCAACTTTTCAGGTCAGAACCTCTATTAAGACCAAAGAGGAAGGGGAGACAATTTTTGCCCTTTCTATGGTTATAGTGGGAGCGCCTGAGGGGGGAGGGAAGAATGGTACAGGGCGTCATGGAGAGACTGATCCTCCAAGAAGTGGAGAAGGATGGGGAGGGGAAGGTGTAGTTTGTGGAGGGATCTTGTTGAAGTTGGTGAAAGTGTCGGAGAATTATGTGTCAGATGCAGAGGCTGGTGGGGTGGAAAGACAAAGGGAATTTTATCCTTGCTCTATCTGCATGAAGATGGGATGAGAGCAGAAGTACAAGAAATGAAGGAGATGCAGGTAAGGGCTTATCAATGACAGTGTTGGTGAGGGGGTGGGGGGTTGTAACGTTTCTTGAAGAAAGAGGACATTCCAGATGTCCTGGAGCGGGAACAGATGAAACAAAGGCAGAGGAATTGGAGGAAAGGGAAAATGTCCTTAGTAGAAGCAGGAAGCAAAAATGTATAATCCATGTACCTGTGGAGGTGAGTGGGTATGTAAAAGATGTCTATGGATAATTTGTCTCCTAAGATGGAAACAGGGGTCCAGAAATAGGAGAGGGGCTTTTCTCTTTGTAGTGGCAAAGGATGAGGGGTGGAAGTTAGCAGTGTAATTGTGTAGTTGTGCACGGGTACAAGAGGCAGCACCAATGCAGTTGTCAATGTAGCGGAGAAAGAGTTGGGGAGCAGTACCAGAGTAGGATTGGAACTGTTCCACATACCAGACAAAGTTGAGGCCCGTGGATGTGCCCATGGTTATATCCTGGATGAGGGATTGAATAGGGATTGCATATCCATATATAGTTAATGTATGGGGATTGCACAAATTGTTGGGGATGGATATTTGGAAGTTTTCAAAAGAGATGGAGAGCACGAGTTTCATTATGGATATAGATGGCAAGGGACTGGACAACATTGTGGTAGGATATGAATTTGGAGGGTTAGGAGCAAGGAGAAATAATGGATTTGCCAGGGCAATTCCGCTTATGAATTTTGGCTGAGTAGCAATTGAAGGTACAAGGTTGGGGGACTATCAAGTTGGAGGCAGTGGTGAGGAGATCATCTGAAGAGATGAAGTCCATGATGGTTAGTGAAGTCCTGGTCTAGGTACGTAACTGAGGTGACCAAGGGTTGACATGTGTACATGGTTACTCCAGATTCATTTCTGCTCTATGGCAGCACCCAGAAAATTGATGGTCAGGGATTCAGTAATGGTCATACCTTTGAATGATAGGGGTTGGGCTATTATTGGATGTTGTCATCACCTGGAACCTGTGTTGTATGAACGTTACTTTTCACCTACAAGCCAGACCTGGATAATGTCCAGGTATTGTTACATTTGGTCATGGACTACTTCATTATCTGACTGTAAAACTGAAAGAAGGTTATTGATTTTTAAAAATGGCAGCACTGCTGGAGCCTGCTATAACAGCAGCACCACTGCTTGTGCAGATCTGGGAGAGTGGGGAGTGCAGACATGCTACTACTCCACAGGATCCCAGCACTGCTCATAATGCTGAAATCTCCATTCAGTCTTTAAACTGCCTACTAAAGGAGCTGACTGGTTTTATTTAAACCCTGCAACAACGGGGTTTGTGCTCAAGATGGCAGTGCCTGTACTGGGCAGCAAACCAAGAGGGCTGCAGACTCCAGGGAGCAGCAGTTCAGCACAGGGCACCAGAAACAGGGAGAATATACTCTCTGTCAAGAAGAAGCATAGGAGATGACCCAACAGGATCAGTCCAGAAAGGGGCTCAGCGGCCCACACAGGCCTGTGACATATGTCACAGGATGTGAAGGATTCACATAGGCTGCAGACTGGCTGATGGGAACCAGGCATTCAAGAGGATGCTGAGAAGGCTACCTCATGGTAATGGAGGTTTGGACCTGGAGCTCAAGTTGCCAATGGTTTGAATAGGAGTCTGTGCAGCTGCAGAAATACTGAAGGAGAATCCATAGACACTCAGTGTCTCTGTAGGTACTCTGTTCTGCTTCTCTTCCTATTATTAGGGGCTCTGGGCAACACTCATGGCGGCTCATTGTTTGCCCTACGGCAGACAAAAGTTGAAGTATATAATGCATATAATTTTTAATATATCATTAGACAACAATAAAAGGAACATTTGAACCTTTTATTAGCATCTTAAAATAGTTGGGCCTTAGACATACAGCACGGTAACAGGCCATTTCAGCCCATGAGTCCGTGCCGCCAAATTTACACCCGATTAACCTACAGCCCTGGTACAATTCAAACAGTGGGAGGAAACCAGAGCCCCCAGGGAAAACCCACAGAGACGTGAAGAACATACAAACTCCTTACAGACACCACAGAATTCAAACCCCGGTCCCGATCACTGGCGCTGTACAGGTGTTGCGCTAACCACTATGCCAACTGTGCCACCCTAAACTGAGGAACTCCTGCAAAGATGTCCTGTGGCTGAGAAGAATGACCTCCAACCACTGCAACTTTGTGCAAGATATGATTCTAATCCTGAGTTCAGGAGCTGAGTAACTTTGATAGAACCCAAACTGAGTTGTTTCAATTAAAATACTTGTTCGAAAATGTATTCTAAATTTAGCATGTCAAATATGGTCCAACACTCAATGAAATCATGAATGAACTAAAAACTTTAAGGAGGCTTTTACAATGTGGAAAGAGATGGCTTGCAAGGATATCAGGATAACATTGGGTCCAACAAGAGGTGGAACACCATCACTGGCATAAGGATGTAACTACAAATTTTACAAATAAACATTCTTACTTCTGAAGATGTTAACCTCGTTTTGTACCACCTTTTATGCTTATTAAATGATTACAGCATTTCATTATTTAATTGTTGTGTTCTCAAATATGCTAGCTCTGTGGTGTGCTGCTTTGGCAGACGAGAGACATTACAAATTTAGACATACATCAAAATCAGTTTTGGAACTATTGTATATATTCCTACCAAAAATTCAGTTTTGTGGCAGCATCACATTGCAAACATTCATATTATGAACCACCTTATAAAAAAACAAATAGCAATGTATGAAAAGTAAGGCAGTTTCTTTGCTTCATTGATCAATTGGGAATCTGATGCCAACGGGGATGACACTGTCCCTTAGGCTCCTCTCCTAGTAGCAGAGTGAAGAGGACATGGGATGGGTGGTGGGACTCTTTGAGGATAGAGGCTGCTTTTTAAAGACAGCACCTCATGTAGATGTCCTTGATGGAGAGGTCTGGTGCCTGTGCTGTACCAGACAGTGATGCAACCAGCCAGAATGTTCTCCAGGGTACACCTGTAGAAGTTCACGAGAGTCTTTGGTGACTTACCAAATCTCCTCAAGCACCTCACCAAGTATAGCCACAGCTGAACCTTCTTCATGATTCCATCAACATGGAGGCTCCAGGACAGATCCTTGGAGATGATGACACCCAGGAATTTGAAGATTTTGACCCTCTCCACTACTAAGCCCTCGATGAGGACTGGGTCATGTTCTCCTAACTCCCTCCTGAAGTCCACAATCAACTCTTTGGTTTTGCTAACGTTGAGCGCAAGGTTGTTGTTGTGACACCACTCAAAGAGCTGATCCATCTCACTCCTGTACGCTTCCTCATTGCCGTTAGTGATTCTGCCGACAACTGTGGTGTCATCGGCACACACAGACACACAGCACAGTAACAGGCCTATTTGGCCCAATTGACCTACAACCCCCGATACATTTTGAACGGTGGGAGGAAACCAGAGCCCTCGGGGAAAACAGACACAGACACGGGAAGAATATACAAACTCCTAACGGAGAGCACAAAATTCAAACCTCAGTCCCGATCACTGGCACTGTAACAGCATTGCGCTAACTGCTACACTAACATGTTGCCCAAGTGTAAAACCCATGATTTGTCTGCTAGATACAAAAAGAATAATGTGCAAATATTTTTTTAACCCCCTCATGGCTGATTTTGAGATCCAAGAAAAACTTTTTCAAGAAAACCTTCTTGTATAGAAGAGCATGGTTGAGGATAAAAGAAACAGGATGAGTTACCAAATCCTCGGCTCAGTGAAGGGGAAGAGGAAAGGAAGGAAGATAGGAAGTGTCTCAAGCAAGTTTTTCCACAAATAATTGTTGCAAATAATTTACAATCATTTCTGAAATTCTGTTTATACCTTCCATGATATTAATACCTACCACTGATGAAGCTGAAGAAAATTAGATTGTCCAGCATATTTAAATGGCAGGGAAGAATGTCTTGGGACACTTAAGTCAGAATCACTAAGGCAATAGCGAGCATTGTGCTGTCAGGAAAAAAAAACAAAAGTTTACAGAAAAATAATAAAAACTCATACACTATTAAAGATTCAAGGATTCTTCGTAAAAATAAAAATCAGAAATGCAGAGAAGATGAATGAAAAACATATTTTGGCATCCTAATAACAAAGACATAGAGCAGAGAACATTACAGCAATGTACAGGCCTTTTGGTCCTTGATGTTGTGCAGACCTATTGTATATATTCCTACCAAAAAAAATCTAAAGACTTCCTACCTCATTCCCTCTATTTTTCTTTCATGCCTGTCAATCAGCCCTAATGTTTCAGTCTCCACCACCCCTGCCAAGGCAATCCAGGCACCCACAATTCTCTACATAAAAAAATCTCTTGATGTCTCCCCTAAACTTTCCTCCCTCTGGCGTTTGCTATTCCTGCCTTGGGAAAAGGTGCTGGCTGTCCACCTTACAGTATTTATGCCTCAAAAACCTGCAGAGCGCTCTAGTAAGTCTCCTGTCATCCTTTTTCGCTCCAAAGAGAGAAGTCCTCACTTTGCTAACTTGCCTCACAAAATATATTTTCCAATCCAGGCAACATCCTGGTAAACCTCTGCACCTTTTCCATCCTTCCTATAACGTGGTGAACAAAACTGAACACATTATTCAAGTATGGTCTCACCAGAGATTTGTAGAGTTGCCACATGATCTCTCGACTCTTGAACTCAATCCTCCATTAATGAAGACCAACATCCCATAGACCTGCTTAACTATCCTATCAACCTGCACGGTGACCTTAAGAGATGTATGGATTTGGACCACATGAGACAGGCCAATCTGTTGAGGGAATAATTTTGATTACATTTTTAAATTTTATTTCTTTAAATCAAAATAATTATAAAAATAATCCATAATTTGATAAGATGATGTATGTCATGATCTATTAAAACTAGCCTACAAGTTTTCTGTTGCTGTGATTTAATTTACCTCAATTTGGGTAAAATCTTCAAACCAAACAGAAATCTAAGATGAGTTTAAGGGAAACAAGAGAGACAGTGAGTTTAAAGGAAATGCAAGGCACAGAGTTCCAGTGAAGTTAAAAAAAATTGGGAAACCCAGCCAGGCCAAATTCAAAAGGAATGAAAGAAACAGAGTCCCGGTCAGTTTAAGCAAGCATTTGGTTCAAACAGCCAAGAATTTAAGATAGTTCCACTGATGTAAGCAAAGCAGTAGATAATTTAATAGTAATGATATTTTAAGTATATTCTCTCTGTTGGCTGAATTAATCTAATATATAGCAATACCTGAGATATGTTGAAGGCACATCCTCTGCACATAGAAACTTCAGAATGCTTCCAATCACCAGATAACTACAGGTGTCAGAAGTGTCTTCACCTGGAGAAGCTTAAGCTGTTTAGGAGTAGATTTTGGACCCTGAGCAACATCTAACAACACCACAGTCCATCTATTGGCCTAAGCATTTTGTGGACCAAGTAACACCACACAGCTCAAGAGAGTGCAGGAATGGATGATCATCAAGCAAGCCAGTAGTTCAGGAAAACCCTACAGGCATCTTTCCCTCTGATCTGTATTTCTGAACACCTGAATGGGGAAAATGGCCCCCATCGACAGTGAATACTGAGCCAAGACCAAACTAACATGGGTGGCTCATCTTGATGTTGAGTGGGAGAAGTTCAGCGAGCAAACGACAAGGCTCCAGATTGGTGATTCTGATGTTCAATGTCATATACACAAATACAATGTACAGATACACCAAAGATTTTACTTGATGCAGTTAAACAGGTACACAAGATACACCACTACAATAATAAAACACCAATGCTATAAATGGGATACACAGCGATTTACTAGAACTGCATAGGGGATGAAGGAATTCAGTTCAAGAAAATTGGAATAGACTTAGAATGAAAAAATTAGGGAAAGAAAATAAAAAACACACCAAGATGCTGGAGGAACCCAGCCAGTTCATAGGAGACAAAGATACAATGCCAACATTTTGGGCCTGGACCCTTCTTCAAGAAAACCCCAATGCTGTAGAAACTCGGCAGGACAGTGAACTTCACATTGCCAAGATGAAGATGCATAACCAACATTTTGGACTTGAGCTCTTCATCACGGTACGAGAATTAGGGATAGATTTGATTAAAAACACTCAGAATTATATGGGGTTTCAAAAGAAGAAGGAGAAACCATTTGTTCTAATAGGGTGTATTGTACCAGAAATATTTGAAACCTGAAATAAGAGATTTAAGATAACTGGAAAAAATTCCAAAAGATTTTACCAAACATGCACAAAACAATTATGCTCTGGAATGGACTGCTTAAAGTTGAGGTAGACTCAATCAAAAAATTCAAATTGCAATTTAAAAAAAGAGCAGTTTTAAAAGCATTATGGATAAACGATGGAATCATTGTATTTCTCTTTCAAAAGACTGGCACACTTAGAGAAAAGACCTGTATTCATGGTTGTGTGTGCTAGCTACTTAAAATGATTTACAAATACTAGCGGTCGATAGTACTGACACTATCACACACACCGCCTTCCACTTAATCTCATTATATGAAGCACATTTCTATGTTTACAAATTGCAGGGAAACCAACTGATGATGAAATATGTTACTTAAGAACCATTCAACACATACCATGCTTGGAATTCTGTGTCTTCCTGCTGAATATTCATCTACTCTTGATTTAATTTGTTCACTAGATAATTCAGACGAGCTGTCAACTGAGGAGCCCAGATTGGTATTATTTCCCTCTCTGGAAATTAAATGATTGAACATTCCACTTAAAATGTTGGTCTCACAGTTGCTAGTCAGGTGAGCAAATTCCAAATCCAATTCAGCTTCTGGTTTTGGTGAGCTTGAGAATAAAGCTGCATCCTCTCGTTGGTTTGGACAAGAAGCATCCTCAGTATTTTGCAAATTGATGTTTCTGGAGAGGAAAGATTGTTCAACTATTTCTTGAATTCTATTAGAGAAATTAAGGGAATTTAACGCTGAACCAAGATCAGTTGCATACACATCATTAACATTGAGCAAACCATTCATGTTTTGGACAAGAGGGTAGAAGTTCTGAGCTTGCATTGTGCAGTTTTGTCTATTCTCTGAATCTTTTTGAGGTTGTAGCACCAAAGAAGGCAGCTGCTGTCTTCCTTTTGCTCTTTCAAATCCAGAGATTTTGACTTGCAGTCTTGCTACTTCAGATTCCTACAATTAGAAATGAAAAACACCATGTTGGAGTAACATATTCATGGAACTGCTCATCGTGCATCCTATACGACGCAACACCTTAAACAAGTTCTGGTATGTCAAATTTACATTCAAAATTCAGGAAAAAAGTTGCAGTATTGTTTTAATGAAATGTATGCAACAAATGAAAGCTGACATTCGTCGCCATGTGATGACATTTTTGTAAATTGTTAGGCCAAAAAATAATCCCCTGTGAATTCTCAAACATGTTATTTCCAAACAGAAATAATTGTGGAAGATATTGAATCCACATGTTTATATTTGGACCCTTCTATGCCTGAACCCAGCCTTACTTAGTCTTATAAACACTCTGGCCTATAATTTTGGTCTCTGACATACAGTACCTCCAATTTGACTCATTACTGGCAGCACATTTTTGAGCCATAGCATCCTTTTCTCTGGAATTGCCTCTCTAAACCATTATTCTTCATTGTATCACATTCCACCCTTCACATCTTTTAATGCCATTCAAAAACCATAGAACACTACTGCATGGAAACAGGCCCTTCAGCCCATCTAGTCTGTACCAAACTATTATTCTGCCCAATCTCAATGACCTGAACCCGGACCACTGCCCTCCTAAGGCCTCCCATCCATATACCTATTGAAATTTTTGTTAAATGTCAAAATGGAGCCCTCATTTACCACTTCAGCTGGCAGTTCATTCCACACTCATCACTTTCTGTATGGTTCCCCTATCGATCCCCCAAACATCTCACCTTTCATCCTTAACCCATGTTCTCTAGTTCTTGTCTTATCTCAATGGAAAAAGTCTGCTTGCATTTACTCTATCTATATCCCCATAAAACCTATTTTCTTTTCAATTCCTGCCTTTTCTGGCTTGGTTTGATTTTCGCACTTCTATTTGTAATGTACTTTGAAAAAGTTTTCGTATTCTCAATGCTGCATTAATGATGAGACTTAAAAAAGGCTTTTGTTTAATGTCTCAACCAAAAAAAACCTACCTTAATAATGAGAGCTTCTTTAGCGGCACTTATCTCCTTCCTTTGAGTGCGGAGTTCCAACTCAAGGCGTAAAACAGTTTCCTGGCTTCTTTTTAGCTCCTGCTTCAATTGTATGACTTGTTCATTTGATACATGGGTAGTGGAGTTCTCCTCAGTAGATGCTAAAAATTGTGGTCCTCTTTCTTTAAGCATGGTGATCTACAACAAAAATGAAAAAGCACTTTTAAAGATCTGTGTCTGGGTATCAGAATATGTCCCATCTCTCCACAAGTAAGGTGCAAGTCGACATCAAATAGATGTGGACTCTAGCGATTCTCAAAAGATCACAACTAATGCATTTACAAATCTCTTCAGCTACCTTTTCCAGAACCCTGGGGTGTAGTCAATCCAATCCAATCCAAGTGACCTCACCACGCACCCTCTCTTTAATAATTACTACTCTCACTTCTGCCCTGACAGCCTCAAATTTTTGAAATATCAATGGTGTCTTACAAAGTAAATGATGCAAAATACATAATCAACTCAACTGCCATTTCTTTCTTCCCCATTACCACTTTTCCAGCGGTCTGATTTTCACTCTTGCCTCTCTTTTACTCTTTATGTATTGTTGGAATCTAGGGGTTAAAACAGTATGAAATAAATGATTAATTAATAAGTGTATATTTACTGCATGGTTCAGGGAAAAAGAAATGTGATTAAGTGGCAATCACAGTATGGAGCAAAGTTGGCTGAGCAAAATTGTCTGCTCCAAAATACAGGGAGAGGAAATGCATAAAACGATTTAGGAGGAATGCTCAAACTGAAGGAGGTGGTGAGTAGCACAGGAGACACAGGCCAGACCAGAACAAAGAATGGCCTGCAAGAAACAAAGGGAATGGAAAACCAGTCTAGGAGGAAGATTAAGGCATGAGGAGGTGTTAAAGAGAACAGCAGAAATTGGCCAGACAAGAACAGAATGGTGATTAGAAATATCTGGGGATGAATTAATTTCTGATCAACACAACAGGATAGTCTGGCCTGGAGGATTAAGATGGGAGTGCTACACCCCAGATATCTGCAAAACAGGAGATGACTTGTGATAACCCTTATGCAAAAAGATCTAGCAAAAGAAGACAACTTTTGTTCTGTATGATAATGAAATCTAGCAAAGGAAGCCAACTTTTGTTCTGTATGATAAGGTTGACCTATATAAACTGAACCAACTGGACAATAGGGGTCAGTCTTGGGGAGTAGCTCACTGTGCAGGTGACCTATGAACTAATGAGTGACCCAGAGCTCTGTTAAGTTTTATTCTTGTGCTGTGTAATAAATTGACTGTTGAACCGAATACCTTCTCCTATCACTTCATTCAAAGAACGCGCTGGACTCAGACTACACATAGACTAAATTAAGAGTAAGGTAAAGCCAGAGTCCGACAATTTGGTGACCCCGACGTGATGAAGATGGAGAAGTGACGGAAGAAAAAGATACGAAACACCGGTCGATTGTGGTGTGGTGATAACAACAAGTGACCATCCTACAAAGGGAGGTAAGCAGACGCCTGTTTTAACGAAGTTCTGCTATTGGCAAAGATAAATTGTGTGTTGTCACTACTCTGCAAAAGCCCTCGTTAAAGCCAAAGAATTAAACAAAAGGGGGTTGGAGTCCCCCTAGTAGAACGGGGTTGGAGTCCCCCTAGTAGAACGGGGTTGGAGTCCCCTGTAGTAGAAGGGGGTTGGAGTCCTCCTAGTAGAACAGGGTTGGAGTCCCCTGTAGTAGAAGGGGGTTGGAGTCCTCCTAGTAGAACAGGGTTGGAGTCCCCTGTAGTAGAAGGGGGTTGGAGTCCTCCTAGTAGAACAGGGTTGGAGTCCCCTGTAGTAAAAGGGGGTTGGAGTCCTCCTAGCAGAACGGGGTTGGAGTCCCCCTAGTAGAACGGGGTTGGAGTCCCCTGTAGTAGAAGGGGGTTGGAGTCCTCCTAGTAGAACAGGGTTGGAGTCCCCTGTAGTAGAAGGGGGTTGGAGTCCTCCTAGTAGAACAGGGTTGGAGTCCCCTGTAGTAAAAGGGGGTTGGAGTCCTCCTAGCAGAACGGGGTTGGAGTCCCCTCGTAGCGATCTCGAGAGATAGCTTTAGACACTTGGCCAATTAGAATAAGGTGTATGGTGATGGTTATTTGCTTCTATAGTGTGTAATAAGTATTTGATTAAGGATCGTGTGCCACAGTAGTGTATAAGTATCTGTATAAGGTGCATTGTGATGGTTATTTGTTTTCATAGTGTGTAATAAGTATTTGATTAAGGATCGTGTGCCATAGTAGTGTATAAGTATCTGTATAAGGTGCATTGTGATGGTTATTTGTTTTCATAGTGTGTAATAAGTATTTGATTAAGGATCGTGTGCCATAGTAGTGTATAAGTATCTGTATAAGGTGCATTGTGATGGTTATTTGTTTTCATAGTGTGTAATAAGTATTTGATTAAGGATCGTGTGCCATAGTAGTGTATAAGTATCTGTATAAGGTGTATTGTTTTATAGTCATTTGCTTCTACAGTGGATAAGTATCTGTTTAGGAATCGTCTAGTAAATCATAATAGTTTATAATAAGTATTTGTTTAAGGATCGTATACCATAGTAGTGTATAAGTATCTGTATAGGTGTATTGTTTTATAGTTATTTGCTTCTATAGTGGATAAGTATCTGTTTAAGAATCGTCTAGTGTATCATAATAGTTTATAATAAGTATTTGTTTAAGGATCGTGTGTAGTGAGCTGCTGGTGTTCATAATAACGTGGGAAGGGACGAAGTAAATTGCAGGGTGACAAAATCCTACCAGGGGAGAGACCCAGTGAAGTACGAAGTCTAAAGGGTTAAAGATCAGAACGGAGATGGAAGGAGTAAATAGGGTTGTAGGGCAAGAGCTCAGGGGAGATAGAGGGGTTCCCCCATCTGTAAACCGACAGTGGGAGAAAACAAGGAATCAATTACTGGGAGGATTACCGAAGGGAGAGGAGGTACAGGCTATGGCACGGTACGAACAGATATGGAGAGAGCTGCAGAATCAGGGGAAGGTACCACGAGGGTTTAAAAAAATCCGGCTGGTACTGTACTTAGGAGAAGAAGAGAGGGAAGCAGCCAAGGAGGTACAGGAACATGAGGCAAAAGGACAAGGATCTATATGGAATAGAAGAAGGTTTAAACAACAGAGAGAAGTGAAGGAACAGAGAAGGGCAGATTTACACATTATGACATTGGCTTGCATGGCTGTGGAAGCGAACCTTCAACATGATATTAAACAGGGATCCCATAACACTAAGGAGAATATGGGGGAGGTGAAGCCGTCAGCCCCGTTATATCCAGAGTTACCGGAGACATTGCCACCACCTTATCCTATTCCCCAAATGCCAGCGATGCAGATAAGTGAGGGAATAGTGAATGTCACTGAGTTAACAGGTCCAGAACTACATGAGGCGAAGGAGAGACTGAAGAGAGTTGCACAGGAGAGAGTGGAGGAAACAAAAGAGTGGGTGCACGAAGTACAGAACGATAGATGTGCAGTAAGGAAAAATAGTAGGGGCTTGGGAAGTACAGATGAGAGAGAGCTGGGACAAGAGGAGAATAGGAAGGGAAATGACCCAGCGAGTGTCAGATGGGAACGGGAGAGAGAGCAGAACGAGGATACTGATCTAGCTAGTGTGAGTGTTGAGAATGAAGAGGAGGAACAGCCAGTCACGATCAGGGGAAGCATGATCACACATAGAAGACAGAGTCAGGATTACCCTCGTTCCCCTTTGGGATATGCGTTGCGGGACAGGGAGGAAGTACGGCTTCCAGAAAGGTATAGACAGATGCCGCTAATTTATAAGGGTCTGCAAATTGGGGAGAGGTATCAACCCTTCTCATTCACCGACATGAATTGTATTTTGGATAAAATGCCACCTCCGACTGAGGGAGGTGGAGCGTGGATGGGAAAGTTCTGCCAATATACGATGGGACATAAGATAGCCATAGGGGATTGGAGAGCATTATTGGGTAAACAGCTTGGGCTGTGGGAGATACAGCAGGTAGAAATGATCGCAGGAATCACTAGGTGCCTCGATGCCGAGCCATTTGCCAACCATGCTATGGCAGTAGGAGGGGCAATGAGAGATAAGTTCCCCGTTCCCCCCGGTGTCATGCAGTCCCTGACCTTTTCCATAAAGGAGGATGAGGAGATCTCGACTTTTTTGAGTCAGTGTAGGGAGAGTTGGACTGATAAAGCAGGAGTACACCCAGCCACAGATCCCTTGCAGACTACACTCTTTAGGGCTGCAGTAACGAGTGGACTGCCAGCTGTAGTTAGGGAGGCATTAGATAATAACCCTGATATTCCTGGCTGCTCGAGTGAGCAATGGGAAAAACATTTGACCCATCACATGAAACGTTACAGGGCTAAGCAAAAGGAGGACAAACATACTATGGAGTCGGCACAAGTGCAACTCCTTAAGCTTCAATTGGAAGAGGCTAGAAAAAAGGCAAACGAGGCAAAAAAGATTTCCTCAAAGGGTGCGAACCAGATGATTCAGCAGCCAACGCAACCACCACAAGGGAATAATATGAGTTGGCACCCGGCCCCATATTGGGCACCGGGTCCCACCTATGTGGCCAGAATGGGAGGTCCAATGGGGGGATTCCGAGTAAGAGGGAGAGGTCGGGGTGCTCCACGAATGCAACCAGCCGTATGTTTTGTATGCGGTCAGCCAGGACACTGGAAGAGAGACTGCCCCCTGGCTTGGGATCCTCGGGACACTGGGGGAAGGGGATATGGACCACCACAAAATGAGCATTGGGTCCAGCCCCAGAGATCGTCAGTGCCACCCCCGGTACATCAGGCACCCCATGCGGCTTTAGCTCCAAAGAGACAATTCCCTTTGCTGACAGAGGAGGAGCAATATTGCCCACAGTGACGGAGCCCGAGCACCCACGAGCAGGCTAGGTTGGCAGACCCTTTCCTGCAGATTAAAGTTATGGACATGGAAGTATCCTTTTTAGTGGATACGGGAGCCAGATTTTCAACACTCACTGGCACTGAATTTCAAGATAAAACATCATCCTCTAGCGTCCAGCTGATAGGGTTCTCGGGTACACCAGAAAATCTGCCATTTTCTACACCACTAGTCACTTCTGTGGCGGGACAGACTTTTACACATCAATACATTTTGTCAGCCAGGTGCCCTACCAATCTCTTGGGCAGAGACCTGTTGGTCAAGTGCGGAGCATCGATCCTTTGTGGACCCAGCGGAATAGAGGTCACCTTTCCAAATGGATATTCTATGAACTGTTCATTAACTACACTGCATTCCAGTTCTCAGATGTTGTTGGCGGCAGCTGGAGGATCCGTGTCTGAGGGACAATGGGCTGACATTTACTGGGGGTTGTTGCAACCAGAGGACCCTCAGAAGGGAGGGCTGCTAAAACTTTATAATCAATGGAAGCCGTGGATCCAGACGTTACACCCGTATACCCCTCCCTCGGACCCTCCCCATATGACCCTCTTTTACGATAGGGATGGGGATGAAATGTATCAGCATGCCTTTTATGAAGAGGTAGAGGGCATGCTATGGGAAATTAATTCGGACTACATAGTGGTAGGAAAGGAGGGAGTGGCCGCTATGGTGGCACTGACATCTGAACAGCTGGAATGGTATGAGATGGCAGGTGAGGGCATTCCTCATGTCACCCTTGCAATTGGCACTACTCATCAGGCAAAAGATTTGGGACCGATGTGTCGGAACTTGAGGTCCCTAAGGGACTGGTCTGACACCCAAATACCGACAGTGCAGTTCTCCTCATCTGGTCAGGCATACAAAATTTTGTCTCCAACATATGATCAAGTCCTCCTTGAGCATAGACAGATTGAACGCTTTCATGGTAGAGAGAAGATGGATCACCCCGACTCAGCCCCTATGCTAGATTCTCTCCCTGAGAACCTGTGGTCAGTGGGACCAGCAGATGTGGGTTTTTGTCAGCAGGTTGATCCCATAACCTTCGAACTGTCAGATTACACCCCTATTTGGCAGATGCAGTATCCCCACAAACCTGAAGCTGAGGAAGGTTTGGCAGAGACCATGGATGGCCTTATGTATTCAGGGGTGTTGGAACATTCGTGTTCTAGTTGGAATACACCCATTTTACCTGTTCCTAAACAAGACACGGGCAAATATCGGATGGCCCATGACTTAAGGCACATCAATGGTATTGTGAGAACACCCACAGTTCCAGTACCAAACCCATATACTGCCATGACTGCTTTAACCCCCAACCACAAGTGGTTCTCTTGCATAGATTTAGCGAATGCTTTCTTTTGCTTGCCGCTGGCAGAACCATTAAGAGATGTGTTTTCGTTCACGTATAGAGGTAGAAAGTTGCGGGATACTAGGCTTCCGCAGGGCTTTATTTTATCTCCAGGGATTTTCAATCAGGTGTTGAAAGAACAGCTGGGGAGGCTAGCACTGCCAGGTGGGGTAGTTCTGATCCAGTATGTAGATGACATCCTATTAGCAGCACCTCATCATACTTCCTGTTTGGAGGCCACCTGTCTCCTGCTAGTGCAGCTGTTCAAGGCAGGCTTTAAAGTTTCTCGCTCAAAGCTGCAATGCTGCAGGCAGGTGGTCACCTTTTTAGGGAGAATGGTCTCAGCGAAAGGCACAGGGATTTCCCCTGCACATCGAACAGCGATACTACATCATACAAAACCAAAGACAGTTAAAGAGATGCTTTCGTTTTTGGGTTTGTCAGGTTATAGTAGGCAGTTTATCCCATCGTATGGTGAGTTGACACATCCACTGCGAACTTTGGTGAATGAGCAGGGGATGAGGAATCTGGGAGCTACACTTGATTGGACTGCACAGGCTGAGATGAGTTTTATTCTATTGAAGCAAGCTCTTACAACAGCTACAGATTTGGCGATTCCAAATTATAAACTGCCTTTCTTTTTGGATGTTTCTGAAAAAGCACACACAATTGATGGTGTTCTTTTTCAGAAAAAAGGGGGTGGAAGATGTGTGCTCATGTATGTGAGTATCACACTAGACCCGAAAGAAGACAGACACCCACCATGTACGAGACATGCAGCGGGAGTAGCAAAGATTCTACAAAAGGTGGCACACATAGTAATGGGACATGGCCTGACGGTATTAACAACACATAGTATTGCAGCATTTGTGAGCTCGACAGCATTTACAATGACTTCGCTAAGGCAGACGAGACTAGAAAAGATCCTGAATGCTCCAAATGTTACGTTTACCCATGAAGGCATTAACATGGCAGACAATATGGGAGAGGGAGAACCACACTGTTGTGAGAAGAGTTGTGAGAAGGATATTAAAATATGACCTGACTTACAGGCTACACCCTTAAGAGAACCAGATGAAACCTTGTTTACAGATGGGTGTTATTACAGACACCCCACAGATGGATTGAAAGCTGCCTATGCGGTGGTACGAAAAACTACAGGAGGATTTGAAGAAATCATTACAGGGACAGTGAGAGGAAAGGAGTCAGCACAACTCGCAGAACTACAGGGAATGATAGCAGCATTAGAATGGGCAGAAGGGAAGGAGGTCAATATATATAGATTCAGCATATGTGGTAGGAACATTACAGGTTGAACTTAGTCAATGGATTAGAAGTGGGTTTTTAACAGCAGCAATGACCCCAATTAAACACGAGAAGGATGTTAGGAAACTGGCTGAGGCCCTCCTGAAACCAAGGGCATTAGCAGTTCTTAAATGTAAAGGACATGATAGAACAGATACGATGGTGGCTCGGGGAAATCAGGAAGCGGACATGGCCGCTAGAAGGGCAGCAGGATACGGCCCTCAGTTTATTATGATACAGGCAGACAGAACAGCACATGACTTATTACCACGGTGTAGGGTAGAAGTAATAATACAGGAACAAGCAAAGGCATCACCTCAGGAAAGGATGGTATGGGAGGAAAGGGGGGCAACCAAGGATCAAGGACTATGGAGATCGATAGACGGGAGGCCAGTTTTACCATCTGGACTCATGAAACCCCTCCTCGAGGAGGCGCATGGGCTAACACACTGTGGAAAGAAGCAGATGATAAGGTACTTGATACATTGGTGGCACCCCTTCCTGCCGGCGATGGTGGAGAACCATATTAGAGAGTGTGATGTATGTATAGCTTTCAATGTAAAGGCGACTGTAAAGCCACATGAAGGTCAGTTCCCGCTACCTAAGTTACCAGGGCAGGAAATCGTACTTGATTATACGGACATGATTGAGAGGGTAAGTGGCTATCGATACCTCTTAGTAGCAGTAGATGTGTTCACAGGGTGGCCGGAGGCAATCCCTGCCAAAAGAGAAGATGCAAGGATGGTATGTAAATTCCTGATCAACCAGTATATTCCGAGACAAGGATTTCCTAGAAAAATCAGGTCTGATAATGGAAGTCATTTTAAGAATAATGATCTACAGGAGGTAGAAGCAATGTTGGGATTGAAACATGCCTTTGGAACGGTGTACCATCCACAATCCCAAGGGAAAGTGGAGAGGATGAACCAAACAATAAAAGGTAAGATCAGGAAAGTACAGGCACGGACCAAAGTAAATTGGGTGGATGCGTTGCCCCTGGCATTAATGTCAATAAGGAGTTCGGTAAGTTCTGTGACAGGATTTACTCCATATGAACTACAAACAGGGCACCAGGACCGGGAGCCGGAATTCAGACTACGAAGAATGAGGTAAGCTCAATGGGATGCAAGCTTTATTATGAAAAACTAACGGCTCTGGTGTCAGATTTTTCACAACAGGTCACAAGTCCCAACAGAGAAGGGGAAACACCGATACCTTCAGTCGCGGTGTGGGTTCTGCTAAAGGTCATCAAAAGAAAGTGGTCGGAGCCCAGGTGGACAGGACCCTACAGAGTGGTGGAGAGGATGTCCCACGCGGTTCGACTACAAGGAAAAGGCGAGACGTGGTATCATTGGAGTCAGTGTGCAGCAACGGACCCACCGACACGGACACTGGAACAGATTCGAACGGAGGTGACTGAGAACCTGTGAAGCAACCACGGACTAAGAACACTTAACGTCCCTTTTTAAAGAGACTATTGGACTACAGTGACTGTGTATCAGTGGTTGACGGCATAATCAATTTATTGGCATCAAAACAATGAAAGGAGCTGGGATGAATACTATGTGGGGACTATGGGTACTGGTATTCCGAGCCCTTGAAGGGGCTGGAGTAGAAAACCACTGTACAAAGTGTGTGCACTCGGCCTGGGGATCGCACAACGAAAAAGAACAGTACTTTGCTGAGTGGACTAACTTTCCTGAACACTGTGTGGGGACTCACACGGGATGTAAGTGTGTGCATAATGGACAAGTGTATGATGTTAAATTCAATAAGGGCTCTTTACAGTTCACGTCAAATCGAGACCGCTGTCCCCAAGGAGTAACATGGTTTTGTGCCCCGGAGGGAGACCAAGATAAGGAGAAAGGGGGCTCAATTCCCATTCAGAGGATACAGTAGGACCCCATGTGGCAAAAGAGAAAACAACCATACGTATGGGACAGAGATAAGGGGGATATCTATGCCAACGCTAAACGCCAGGCTGCCACTCACAGAGTAGGGGACAACAGATGGGTAGACCTTTGCCAAACTACGGCAGAACTCTTGGGGGTTAAAAACTGTTGGGTATGTGGGGGACCCACAAGAGATGGATCATGGCCATGGAGCAGGGAGCCCCTGGAAGTATGGGAGTTGATGAGTTTTCACGGATCGGCAGATGAAACGCGCCCCCGCCAGACATGGCATCTAGCTAATCACCCATTAGGAGAGGAATGTATCAGGAAGGAGCAAGGCAAGCATTATAAAGGAGATTCGAGGTGCACAAGGGTTAAGATCTTGGGGAAGTTCCCTCGATGGCATCCTCAGCGACCCCGGTGGTTCCTGTCCCCACAGAAGGTAACACATTGTAGACCTATAACAGATAACTCCCGTGGGAAAGGGGTATGGAATTGCACGGGCGTTAATCCATATGAAGGGGTTCCCTCACTCAGACAATTTTGGGCTCATCCCTATCCACACGAATTTGCCCCAGAGGGTTTATATTGGATTTGTGGGAATACGGCTTACACTTTTTTGGAGCCAGACTGGAGGGGAACGTGCTGTATAGGTATCATTCAACCACAATTTGTGCTGTTACCACAGAACGACTCCCATCAGTTAGCAGCGCGTGTATATCAGGGGCTCCGCCAGAAGAGGGATTTAAAGATCGGTGAGTGGGGAGAGGACTGGCCTCCAGAGCGCATTATTTCTTATTATGGACCTGCTACTTGGGCACAGGATGGGTCCTGGGAATATCGAACCCCAATTTACATGTTAAACCGTCTGATTCGTTTACAAGCTATTTTGGAAATTATCACCAATGACACCGCCGCAGCCCTTGATCTGTTGGCAGAAGAGCAGCAACAGATTAGGGCCACGGTGTTTCAGAACCACTTAGCTTTAGACTACTTGTTAGCCACTGAAGGGGGTGTGTGTGGGAAATTGAATCTCACTAATTGTTGTTTAAAAATCGATGACAATGGGCAAGCAGTAAGAGATTTCATCTGGCATTCGCAAATTAGCTCATGTCCCGGTTCAGAACTGGCGACCCTGGGGCAGCTCATGGCTGGGAAACTTGTTCTCTGGAGCCTGGGGATGGATACAGACTGCAGTGCTAGTTGCTGGAGTTGTGGTGTTGGCGTTGGTCCTGATCCCGTGCATCCTTCCCTGCCTCCAGTGCCTGATTCAACGAGTGTGGTCACAGAGAGACATCCCCAGACCCCAAGGCATGTATTTGTCACTACTGCCCTCCCAAGAGTATAGTGACTACAAGAGGTCAGAGATGCCGGCCCTTGCAATAACTCCTGAGGTCTCGGTCTAATAAGGTAACAGGTGGTTGGTCTCATTTTCATGAGACCAAAAGGGGGACTGTTGGAATCTAGGGGTTAAAACAGTATGAAATAAATGATTAATTAATAAGTGTATATTTACTGCATGGTTCAGGGAAAAAGAAATGTGATTAAGTGGCAATCACAGTATGGAGCAAAGTTGGCTGAGCAAAATTGTCTGCTCCAAAATACAGGGAGAGGAAATGCATAAAACGATTTAGGAGGAATGCTCAAACTGAAGGAGGTGGTGAGTAGCACAGGAGACACAGGCCAGACCAGAACAAAGAATGGCCTGCAAGAAACAAAGGGAATGGAAAACCAGTCTAGGAGGAAGATTAAGGCATGAGGAGGTGTTAAAGAGAACAGCAGAAATTGGCCAGACAAGAACAGAATGGTGATTAGAAATATCTGGGGATGAATTAATTTCTGATCAACACAACAGGATAGTCTGGCCTGGAGGATTAAGATGGGAGTGCTACACCCCAGATATCTGCAAAACAGGAGATGACTTGTGATAACCCTTATGCAAAAAGATCTATCAAAGGAAGACAACTTTTGTTCTGTATGATAATGAAATCTAGCAAAGGAAGCCAACTTTTGTTCTGTATGATAAGGTTGACCTATATAAACTGAACCAACTGGACAATAGGGGTCAGTCTTGGGGAGTAGCTCACTGTGCAGGTGACCTATGAACTAATGAGTGACCCAGAGCTCTGTTAAGTTTTATTCTTGTGCTGTGTAATAAATTGACTGTTGAACCGAATACCTTCTCCTATCACTTCATTCAAAGAACGCGCTGGACTCAGACTACACATAGACTAAATTAAGAGTAAGGTAAAGCCAGAGTCCGACAGTATCCGAAACACTTTTGGTATCCTCTTTAGAATATTGGCTAGCTTACCTTCATCGTTCGTCTTTTCTCATTTTATTGCTTTTTTTTAATGACCTCCTGTTGGTTTTTAAAAGCTACCAAATCCTCTTTTGCTTTTCTGCTGATTTTGACTTCCCCTATGAGCCACAGTTACCTCGGCCCTCCTTCACAATGGTTCTCTTCACCATATAATAGAATCCTAACATGTTCAGTTCAAGGCTTGTACAGTCTTCACATCTATTCCTTTTCAGCGAAAATGTCCAGCAAAAAATAATAACCATGAAAAATATAATTTAACTAGAACTTCAGGACATCTATATAATAATGGAAAGGAAAATTACATTGAAAATGTGCTGCACATAACTCGCTGCCCACTGTTTTAACAACTCAGCCAGGAAAGGTCCATTTAATTCTTCGTACAATTGAAGATTATACCCATAAAAGGATTCTGAATTATAAAAATATTTGGTGGAAAATAAAATGTGAATATCTATTTATTATTTGGTTTTATTAACACTTTATCGAGAAAAAAATGAATTAAAGTCAGAGCAGGAGCCTATTGAGAAAATGAAAGAACATTACAGTGTAGTGGGTTAATAAAGCCAATAATTTCCCAACACAATTTTTAGCCTCAATTGGATCATCTTGAAAACATTGTACAAAGAATAAATATGTTCCACAGGGAAGATAAAAAGAAAATGCACACAAAAATGTTTGTGCTTGCAAATACAGAGACCAACAATTACTTGCCAACCTCATGGCTTCACTCCAGTCCAAGAAAGGAAAATATGACAATGTTACATCTTTATCATTTCAAAATTCCATATTGTTATATCAATTTTTATAAAGGAAGACACAGTGATTGCTTTACATACATAACATTAAAGAGTTGGGACACAATGCAAATTGTCTCTCCTCCATGGACTTAATCTGCACCTTTTGCTGACTAGGAAAGGCAGCTAACATACTTAAGGACCAATCACACACTAGACCTACTCTCTCCTCCCTCCGCCAATCAGGGAAAAGGTTTAAGAGTGTGAAAGCGTGTATCAACAAGCTTAAATAGTTTCTTCCCTGCAGCGATGCTGAATGAACTCCAAAACAGCACAATCAAGCTGCCCTTGCTGTATGCTAATTGATCTTTCTTTGCAGGATAACTTTGTAAGGAGGAAGTCAGGGTGGCACAGTTGGTGTAGCGGTTAGCACAATGCTGTTACAGCGCCAGTGATCAGGATTGGGGTTCAAATCCTGCGCTGTCTATAAGGAGTTTGTACATTCTCCCCGTGTCTGCGTGGATTTCCCTCCGGTCCTTTGATTTTCTCCCACCATTCAAAACATATCAGGGGTTATAGGTTATTTGGGTATAATTGGACAGCATGGGCTTGTTACTGTGCTGTATGTCGAAATTTAAAAAGAACACGAACCAGATCTCATTGAGGGCTCAGTAGTGGAAAGGATCAAGAACTTCAAATTCCTGGGTGTTAACATCTCCTAAGATCTGTCCCGGAGCCTCCATGTCGATGCAATCATGAAGAAGGCTCGTCAGCAGCTATACTTTGTAAGGTGTTTGAGGAGATTTGGTATATCACCGAAGACTTCTACAGGTGTATCATGGAAAGCATTCTGGCTGGTTGCATCACTGTCTGGAATGGAGGTGCCAAGGCTCAGGACAAGAAAAAAAACTCTGGAGGGTTGTTAACTCAGCCTGCAACAGCACAGGCATCAGTCTTCACTCCATCGAGAGGCGATGTCTTAAGAAAGAAGCCTCTCTCCTCAAGGACCCCCACCACCCAGGCCATGCCCTCTTCACTCTGCTACCATCAGTAAAAAGGTACAAGGTGCCTGAAGACGAGCACTCAACAGCACAAGGACAGCTTCTTCCCCGCTGCCATTAGATTCTTGAATGATCAATGAACCAAAGAACTGGCTTATTTTTGACTTTTCATGCACTATTTTTATTTATTGTTGTAAGATGGTTCATATCAATGTTTGTTACTGTGACGCTGCAGCAAAGCAACAAATTTTGTGACCTCTTTATGGCAATAAATTCTGATTCTGATTATACTCTATAATATTGTGCTCTTGAATGTTGGAGAAAACCCGATGGACTGCTAACATAAGAACCCTTCTCAGTGTACAAGGTAATAATGTGACAAACTCAAAAGTACACATTTTTAAACTGATACAGACACCGTATTAGTAATGTTTCCAGAATCTGTCATTAAACCCAACATCTTTCTCAGGAGCATTCTTTAAGTGTTCCACCAATTCTTTTAACTTATTTAGCTCTGCCTGCATCTTGAGTTCCAAATGGGTTTCTCGAACTTTAGCAGCCGCCAAGACTTCTGCAAGCTGAACAGCATTAATTTCCTACCGGAATCCAATACAATCAGAGGTTAATTATTGAATGATTAGATATGAAATCAAAATATACTTTCTTTTCTTTGGCTTGGCTTCGCGGACGAAGATTTATGGAGGGGGTAAAAGTCCACGTCAGCTGCAGGCTCGTTTGTGGCTGACAAGTCCGACGCGGGACAGGCAGACACAAAATATACTTTATGGCACAACTATGCAGACAAATGGAAAAACATCATAACCAGATTCACTGAATGATCGCTGCTGAAAGTGTGTAGTATGGATATCAGCTCACGTTTACCGCCTCCCGTGGTTAAATACGCATTCCCAAGAACAAATATGAAGAACAAGTATCGGTGTCATTTATGCAATCAAACCTCCATAATGTAAAAACAATGTTGGAGAAACTCAGCTGGTCAAACAAAAAAAAAAATCTTCACCAAATTGTCCGTTTAAGTCCTATTCACAACTCAATTTCCTTTCCATCTATATTATAAATCTTCACATCCAGTGATTTTTTTTTTCCAAAATCTTTTGCCGTAATTTTTTCTCTCGAATCACGAGAGACTTACATGCCAAGGCATCGCATTATTTAGATAGAAGCCTTTTATAATGTCTCAGTAGCACAAATTGCAAAACTGATCTGCATAATAATCCTTAGTAACAGCCACCTTCCTTGTAATTATTGGAATACAAGGTTTCTTTTAAAAAAATTTACATCCAAGTGTACCACTTTTCATATTTACCTTTTCTTGAGATAGTCGAGTTGTTTCATCCAGCTCAAGTGTTAACCGGTCTGCCTCTCTTTGTACCTGTACTAGCCGTTGCTGAGTCTCTCTCAATTCCAGATAACATTGTTGCATTTGTTCACGAGCTATATGCACTTGTTGACTTTCATCCAATACTTCCTGCTGTTGCTTTAAAATGCACTGTTCCTTTCTTTTCAGAATCTGAGTGAGAATAAAAATAAGTCAATGAGTAAAAAGACCCAAAATTTTCAGGATCATGACCGTCTTTAACAGAAATGGTATGCCATAAATTATCAAGTTTTTCTACATTTAAGTTACATTCCAATTTAAAAAGCTCAAAGGACATCAATAGAAGATCCAGAAATCAGGTGTTGTTGGGTACAGGGAAAATACAGAGCCACGAAATAAAACTACATCAGATTATTTTGGTCTCCTACCAGAACTAAAGAAGATGTTGAACAACTCCAGCTTTGATTGTTCAAATACTCTTTTGGTCTGCCAGTCCTCAGTGTTCATATGTTTTACGTCCCAAAAGTGGTGCTTGTAATCAAAAGGACTCCTTGCCCATTTTCATTGATCTATATTAGCTCCCAGTCCTCTACCACCTGTTACTGAATAAAGATCCTCCATGGTTAACCCTTCAGTTCAATAATCCTCTTTACTGTGTAAGTCATCATATAGGATTACTCTGTATCGGACACCCCCCTGAATTTTCACCCAAAATGATGGGTTTGAGCAATACCCTTTGTATAAGACAACCTCCCCAAATCTGGCACTTACTGTTGACCAGAGTAGGCTGTTAAAAGAAAATCACAATATTTTAATATAACCACTATTGGCTCCTGTAACAGCCGTTTAATGCCTGTACAGAGCTGACGGCAGTCAGATCAAGCTCATGGGCCCTACGGAGATGCGCTGAGACTTCAGAAATAACTAACAGAGCACGTCAGAGCTAATGGGAAAAGGGGGCAGTGTTGAGACCTTGCCGTCAAGGGAAGGATTTTAGACCTGGTGTTTAAACTTCTGGATCATCCTACAAGATGGCATATATGGTAATGCACCAACTTTCCACAACCAATTGCTTTGATTTCCCCATAATCAGCATCTTATGAAGCTCTCTGCTCGTTCTAGAAATGTATCTTAAGCCACACTTTGAAACTTTTATTGCTAAATTCTTTCACCCCACTATTTCCTTTAAATGAAATAGTTTAAGCTAATATATGGTATATTTTGTTGGCTTTCATAATCTTCATTTCTTTCCAGTAATTTCTTAAAATACCTGGGGATTTTTTTTTCTTGATTAAAGATACGATTACCTGAACCGGCTTGTGTTGCTCATTGATTACTTGGATACATCTACCTGCTCATATTCCTCAATCTGCAAGTCCTTTCCTTCGGCTTCACTTTTCAGCTGATTTATTTGCTGTTCCCTTTGAAGCAGCTCGAATTCTTTCTCACATAACTGTTTTTGTATCCGCTGCAGCTTCTCATCCAGAGTGTCCACCTGTCCATAAAAAAAGGTCTCAAAAGAACAGTCATTTTTGAATGCTTGGTTGAATACCTTAAAACAGAAAATACCAAATTGTCATCTTGGCCAAAAGATTGTCCACAGACCGCACAGGAACAGGCCCTTTGGCCCACTTGTTTGTGCCAACCGTGATGTACAAATCAAACTAAAAATTGCTGCTCACAGTGATAGATAGCCTTCATATCTGCTTCATGTCCATCTCAGAAGCATCTTCTCGGCCTACTATTACATCTGCTTCTGCCACTACTCCGGGCAGCTCATTCCAGCCATCCACCACTCCTTATGTAAAATGTTTGTCCCATACATCGCCTTTACATTTCTTCCCCTTCACCTTAAACGTGACCCTCCAGATCATTAAGACGACTTTTTTGATCATTGTCTACTGAAATGACATTTTAGTTCTTTAAGATTTGCTCGATATCTGCACCCCTCAAATTTGCTCATCAGATCATCTCTGAAGTTAATTATTTCAGTTGTTAATTTGTTGAACTGCCCGATTTACCTCAAACCTTTCCTCAGTATTTACATCAACTCTGATATGCTTTTCAGTAAGCGGCAATCTCTGACGTGAGGTGATCCTTTCCAGAACGATCCACTCGGGTCTTGGACTGTCTGATATCTCCCATCCCTCCCATTTATGAAAGACGTATTTTAGGGTCAAATCGGCAAACAGTAAATGTGCTGGTATTTATCTAGTCAGGTTGACCTTCCTCTGTTCTAAATGAAGCAGTTCAAGCTTTTAAGCTGGTTCCTGCTAGCCAAAACAAATTCCAACTCCAAAATCAACATGATTGACCAAAGCAGATTCCAAGTACTTCACAATAAATTATCTCCACAGACTGTTACATTCTCCAAAATCCTCAATCGAAGAATTCAAGACATTTCTGGACTTCTGTTTTCAAAAATCAAGATGATATTCACTGCTGCTGCCTTTTCAGTCCCTTAGTCTCCAACTCAACCATATTTTTCATTGAATTGTTCCCTCATTTTCTCCATTTTCAATAGCTTCACCCTATTTCATTCCCGAAATCTTATCCTTGACCATTCAATTCCTGCACTATCAACTTGTTTCTCATCTTGCCCAAATATCCATCCTTTAAAACTAATAACAATTCATAAAAATAAAATAGTGAATCATCTCCGTTGTGTTCCACATCTTCATCCTATCTCTAATCTTTCCTTATTCTCTAAAGTATAATCCATCAGCTCATTGATAAAAGGTTAAACAAAGGGCATGAAATAAACAGATATTCAAAACTAACTATTACACAGCTCCACGCGATCAAAAACACTTCTAATTAGATACCAGGTAGCAAATAAAACTCGTCATTGTTTGAACATGTCCCACTTTATGGTAAGACTCGAGTTCCTGAAGTGGAGAATCTAAAGTATTATTTTACTATGAGACTATTAAAACTCAAAAAAATCTGGTATAAAGACAAAGCTAGGCTCATAAAATGCTTAAGGATGAGGCACATCAAACCTGTGCATTGCGTTCCTTGATGGTCAATTCCGAGTTCTCCAAAGAATCTTGCAAATAAGTAATTTTCTGCTCTATCTCAGTTTTGTGTTCACAAACATCTATATCCAATTGTGTAAGCTGCAGAGTAAATAATATTTGAATGTAATTCAACTGGTATTATTAAAATTTCAAAATTTTATTTTCTCTTTTAACTAAGAAGTCTATACAGGACAATGAATTTTTCAAACAGAACTTTAGCATTTCAAACTTCAAAGATGTTAGCAAACAAAATATGAATCCATTCAATGGACCATTGATGAAATGGAATAATACCATGGAGGCAATGACATGCACTTTTATTTAGAGATATTAGCCTGTTTATTCGACCCAAATCTAAAACTGCAAATAGTTTTGGTTTAATTGCTTTCAAGAAATGCACGTAAATGAATTTGAATCTCTAAAAGCTCCCAGTTCATTAAAAACTGCAGCAAAAAAGTGACAACTCAAAAACAGAAAATGCTGGAAGTTTTTAATGTGTTAAGGAGTGTTCTGGAGAGAACAGAGTTGATATTTTAGATTATTGGTCCTTCATCAGAACTGCAATGATAAGAAAACAAAGGTAATGAGCAGTGTTTTCCTGGCAACACAAATACTTTTAGCACCAGCAGTTACAGAAGGAAAAAAGAAACAAAGGAATCTGATTGCTGGAAAGATGAAACAAAAGAGAATATGGGAAATGCACAACAGGTCTGGCAACATCTATTCGTTGTCTCCAGCCTCATAGGTCTCCAACTCCATTATGCCCACTTCTATCCCCTTCTCAAGATCCAAAGGCATCTCTAATCTGGTAGATCCATTGTACCATGTAATGTCACCAAAGGCAAGGAACTGATGGTAGACTTTTGGAGGGTAAAACCAGAAATGTATGATCCAGTGATCATTGGGGTATTAGAGGTAGAGAAAGTCAGCAAATTTAAATTCCTGGGAGTCGTCACTATTTCAGAGGACCCGAAATACTTATGTCATCTTCGAGAAACCATGTTAGCGCCTCTACTTCCTCAAAAGTTTGCATAGGTTTGGTATGACATCTGAAACCTTGGCAAACTTCTACATATGTGTAGTGTAGCTATTCGCAACCTTTTTGTTTTAAACTATGCCCCCCCCTTAGGACTCTGTTCAAAGTTTATGGGACCACTTCCCTGTGAAGCAGTCAAGTTTAATTGGTTTCTTCCATACTTCTCTCCTACCAACTCCATCAAAAACAAAAATATTTTTGAGTTGGTAGGAAAGATGTATGGAAGAAACCAATTAAACTTGACTGCTTCACAAATTGGATTAAGCACAAAAAAAATTTATTATGATAGCCTTAGCTGTAGCAAAAAAAATGTATAATGTCAACTTGGAAATCAGAAGAGAGCCTGAGAGTACAGCAATGGTACATAGAAATGAATAAATGTATTCCATTGGAAAAAATAACATATAATTTAAAAAATAAAGTCACAGTATTCGAACAAATTTGGGAACCGTATATGGAACACAACAGAGAGGGCCTACCGCGTATCTCCACCCCCTAAAATGAGAAAATGATAGAATGAGAAGACGAAATGAACTGACCCAGTGTGTAAAAGTAGATGACACAATTTTCTTGTTTATTTTCATTTGTGCGATGACATTGTTTAATGGGCTTATTGTATTGTATGTGTTGAACGTTTAGTGAGTTGGGAAAGAGGGAGGGAAGGGAGGGGGGGAAAAGGGAAGAAAATGACACTGTGTATATTCAAGAGGGAAATGTTTGTGCGTATTTTGGTTAATATAGTTCATAGTGTGAAAAATTTTTAAAAATATTTTGATTTCAAACCATAGCGCCCCCTCCCCCCTTAAATGTGCTGTGGCCCGAGGAACAGGGGCAGGGAGGGGCGTATAGCCCATGTTGAGAATGGTTGGTGAAATGGAAGGTGTGCTGACTGGCTGCATCATGGTCTGGTATGAAGGTACCAATACCTCTGAGCAGAAAATCCTGCAAAAGAGAGCTAACACAGCCCAGTATATCACAGGAAAAACTCTCCCCTTCATTCTCCTCCATTCAAACCTTAATGAGTTCCACACATGCCATGATGCCAAACTCTTCTTTCATGCCTGTGACTCTCCACTCTTCTCACTCAAAACCCTTTCTCCCACTTTAAACCTTCTTCCACTTCCTGGACACCTTGTCCTGGCCAGCTGTCTGCTCTAGATCTTTTTATTTCCAACTAAATCATCAACCATCTCAACCTCACCACCCCTCTCTCTTGTCTTCTAATCTTACTTTCTCCGAACACTCTGTCCTCCACTCTCTCCACAACAATCCCAAATTCACCATCAAACCAACGGGCAAGGATGGTGCTGTTGTGATCTGGCACATTGACCTCTACCTTGCTGAGGCCAGACAACAGCTCTCAGACACCTCCTCCTACCTACTGCTCCCACAGGACCAAACAACAGTTCATCAAACCAATGTCTCGAACAACATCTCCAACCTCATAACCTCTGGACGCCTCCCTCCCACAGCCACCAACCTCATTGTCTCACATCCCCGCACTGCTTGTTTCTACCTTCTACCCAAGATACGCAAACCCAACCATCTGAAACCTATTGTTTCTGTTTGCTATTGCCCCACCAAACTAGTTTCATCTTACCTTGACTATCTTTTCTCCCCTGGTCCATTGTCTCCCCAGCTACATCCACGATACCTCAAATACCCTCCATCTCTTCAATGACTTTAGATTCCATGAACTGGACTGTCTCATCTTCACGATGGATGTCCAATCCCTTTATTCCTCCATACAGAAGGTCTTAAAGCACTTAACTTCTTTCTGGACCAGAGACCCGACCAGTCACCCTCTACCACCACCCTCCTCTGCCTGGCAGAACTTATCCTCACTCTAAACAACTTCTCCTTAACTTGTCTCACTTCAATCCAAGGAGTAGCCATGGGTATCTGCATGGGTCCCAGCTACACCTGCCTGTTTGTAGGCTTTGTGGAGCAATCCATGCTGCAAGCCTAAACAGGCAAGACCCCTCAACTCTTCCTCTGCTTTATTGATGGCTACATCAGGGCTGCTTCATGCACCCATGATGAGCTTGTCAATTTTATTCACTTCATGGCCAACTTCCATCCCGATCTCAAATGTCCCTGGTTCATCTCCGACAATTCTTTCCCTTCCTGGATCTCTGTCTCCATCTCGGTGACAAGCTTTCCACCGACATATTATAAACCCACCAACTCCCACAACTACCTTAACTGCTCTTTTTCACTGTGAAAGATTATAGATATGTTTTTGGGAGATAAATTGGGGCAGGGTTTTTTAGTGTAAGTCACATACAAACACTTTAAAACAGATCTTATTTAAAATATTGGAGCTCTGTTCATGCCAGACAGTCCAGGGCCAAGAGTCTTGACAAAAGCTTTGGAGAGTGCCCAAGAGACTTCACTAATAGATTATTGTTTACAAAAAGGCAACAGATAAAAGAACTCGTTGGAGCCGCAGGCTGTCTGGAGTGGAACTTGCTGTTCTAAGAGGGTCATGTGGTTTTGCAAACAGAGAGAGTCAAACAGGCTTTCTCTCAGAGAGAGAATTCAGTTCTGCAGTGTTACAGTCAGCAGCAGCAGCTGGGACTGGAACAGGACAAGCTGGAAAGCTTGTGGAAAAACCCCATTTGGAAGATGGGTTGTGAGTTCTTAGTTCAGCCTGGTCAAAGCCCTTGTGGTTCATACAAGAGGAGAAGTCTGGCTGCATCATGTTTCATTTGAAATAAGAGAAACAAAAAGGCACTCTGTGGTGAGCTGAAAGAAAGAGGATGGGTGGGACAAATAATATCATCTTCATTTGGCTCAAAGGCAAGAAGAGTAGTGATCTTAATAAGAATCTATTGACTGACCAAACCGGAAGATTTGTAATGGCACATTGTACAATTTTTGCAGAATCAAGGATGTTTATTAATATTTATGCACCAAATTATGACAATGAAGCCTTTATGAAGGATGAAGGATAAGCAGCAGAGGGAAGACAAAATATATTGGTCGGGGAGACTTTAATTTCAGTTTGGATCTAATATTAGATAAATCAGCAAGAACAGTAACAAGGGCAAAAGTTGCAAAAATGACATTATCATTTATGAAGGATTTAAATTTGATATATGGAGGCAACTTAACCTTGTAGAAAGAGATTATTTGTTCTATTCATGGATGCATGATTCACATACAAGGATTGATATGCTTTTAATATCTGTCCAGTTAAAAAGTAGAGTGATCAAAACAAAATATTTGGCAAGGCTTCTATCAGATTACTCACATTAATTTTAACTATTGTGATAATGGAAAAACAAGAAAATACGTACAGATGGCATCTCAATGCCACACTGTTGAGAAGGAAAGAAGTTTGTGAGTTAATTAAGAGAGGATAGAACTGTTCTGTGAAACTTATCTCCCTTCCACTGATAATAGCTTTTTAATATGGGACACACTTAAAAGGTTACTTAAGAGGACAAATTATTTTTTGTACAAAAAAATCTCAAAAGAGAATATACTACAGAATTGGATGGCCTGTAGAAGGATATAACAAAACTGGAAAAAGAATATCAAAGAACACGGATGTGTAACAATATTAATATTTGGGGAGAATTTATAAGATTTAGAGTAGGTCACATACATACACACATTTTAAAACATATCTTATTTGAAAGACTGAAGAAATATTGAAGATCTCTTGGAAAATGTAAGCACCTTTCACAAGTAGGTGTTAATTGAACTGACATCATAAAATGAATGACCATTGTTTGGAACTGGAGACACGATGGCTGTTAGAAGCTCTTTTCAAGGGTTTTGCCAGAGTGCACAGAAAGGTCACTCCTGGATTGTTTACCTAAGATAATAACTTGAGAAGAAGAAAGAACTCCTGTTGTTTGCTGAAGAAGGTGGGGGTTTTGCAAGTCACATGCTTTTCACTGGAGTGGCAGTTGGAAAAGAGAGAGTTGAGTTAACAGCTCAGTCAGTCAATCAGTGTGTGGGACACTGACAAGTAACTGAAAAGTGCAATCCAGGAAAAACTGTTTGAAACTGATGAAAGCAAGTTCCAGAGCAGTAGATGGCTGGAAGTGCTATCTGTTTGATGTTTCTCCTGAAATAAAGGAAGGAATGGAACTCTGTGGTAGCTTGAAAAAAGAGGTTACCATCTGGAAGACCCTGATGGAGCAAGTTTCATCAGCGAGACTCTGAGGTGACTAGCGGTGGTACCTCAGTTGTGGAAATCCTGGAGCAACAAATATCTCTCTCTGCAAACCCTACAAGAACCTTCCTGAGCGGTAAACATTTACCTTTCAAGCACCAAGCCTGGTGAACTTGATACGTGTTAAATTCTGTGCACAGTATGGTGATTCCCTGCAACCAGAGAACTTGGAAGAAGGAGAAGTGACATTGAACTGTGAACCAAAGAACTTTTCTTAAATCCACACACACACACATTACATACACGTGCGCTTAGAATTAGAAGGGGGTAATTTGGGTTAGAATATAGTATAAGTATAGAGTTAAGTTAAAGTTTGATTCTATTTTCATGTTTGAAGTTGATTAAAAATAACTTTTGTTTTAAAAACCACTTCTCTTGGTGAATGTCTATTGCTGCTGGGTTTTGGGGGTCCTTTGAGCTTGTAACAGTCGCAAGAAAAGTATAGAATATTGGAGAAAAAATGGAGATATAATGCATTACAAACATAGAGAATGAAAAAAAAACTATAAAAACTAAATAAAAATACTATGAATTAGGAGAATGGGCACACAGTCTTATCTAGGCAAGTAAAGACAGAGGAGCCATCAAGGATGACAAATGAAATCAAAATAGAGAATGATATATTAACATGTAATCAAAAAGAAATAAAAAAATATTTTAGATAATACTATACAAAATTATATAAATCAGAATTACTAGGAGATAAAAAAGAGATGGACAAATTTTTAGTGAATGTTCAATTTCCAAATCTAGAGGATAGAGAACAGACCGATTTAGATGCCCCTTTCACAAGAGAAGAAATTGAGAAGGTTTTAGGAACTTTACAATCTAATAAGTCCCGGGGAGGATGGGTTCCCACCTGAGTTCTATAGACAATTTAAAGATATGTTGATGTCTCTTATGAAGGATGTACTGGACCAGGCAGTGGAGACCCAAACACTCCCAAAATCTTTTTTCAACTGCTATAATTACAGTGCCACCGAAGAAAAAGACTCATTAAAAACCTCATCATATAGACCTATATCACTTTTGAAGGCTGACTCTAAGATATTGGCAAAGGCGCTAGACAAAAGATTGGGACAATATCTGCCAAAATCAATACATACAGATCAGGTGGGATTTGTTAAAGGAAGGCAAGCTTCCTTTAGTCTTGGCAGACTATTTAACATAATACATATGGAAAACAAAGTGAATCCAAGTAAAATAGTCTCCCTGGATGCAGAAAAAATTCGATTGCTTAGAATAGCCTTCCTTATTTAAAACATGGGAGAAATTCAGCATAGGTAAAATATTTATAAATTAGATTTTTAAAAAACTCTTTACCATAACCACAAGCCAAAATTATAACGAATAGTCAGATATCAGATGAGTAGATCTGGGTAGGTCACGTCTCCGGAATGGAGGACCATCGCCTTCCCAAGATCGTGTTATATGGCAAGCTCTCCAGTGGCCACCGAGAAAGAGGTGCACCAAAGAAAAGGTACAAGGACTGCCTAAAGAAAGCTCTTGGTGCCTGCCACATTGAGGCTGATATCGCCTCAAACAGTGCATCTTGGCGCCTCACAGTTCGGCGGGCAGCAACCTCCTTTGAAGAAGACCGCAGAGCCCACCTCACTGACAAAAGACAAAGGAGGAAACACCCAACACCCAACCCCAACCAACCAATTTTCCCTTGCAACCGTGTCTGCCTGTCCCGCATCGGACTTGTCAGCCACCAACGAGCCTGCAGCTGACATGGACATTACCCCTCCATAAATCTTCGTCCGCGAAGCCAGGCCAAAGAAAAAGAAAAGATCAGGTAGACAGGGTTGTCCCCTATCCCCAGCGCTTTTTACCCTAGTGATTGAACTACTGGCGGAGATTATAAGAAAAGATCTAGATTATAAAAGGCTTCAAAGTCAGACAAGAAGAATATAAAATTAATCAATTTGCTGGTGATGTGCTATTGTACTTATCTGATCCGGATGAGTCCTTGATAAAATTACAAACAACATTGGAAAAATATGGAAGAGTTTTGTGTTACAAAATAAATATGGAAATGAGTGAGATAATGTCATTGACAAATTTTGACCATGAAAGATATTAAAAAAGTAGTATATTTAAATGGAAGACCGATGGAATAAATTTTTTAAGGAATAATGACAGATAATAATCTACATAACTTATTCAAATTAAATTACACTCTTCTTTAAGAAAAAATAGAGAGGTTGATCTACAGAAATGGAAAGACCTGCCGGTCACTTTAACAGGAAGAGTAAATTGAATTAAAATGATAATGATGCCAAGATTGTAGTATCTTTTCCAGTCGCTCGCTATTGCACTACCTAAAAAAAAAATCCTTTAAATTATTAAATAATGATATAACACAATTTCTATGGAATAATAAGGTGCTGAGAATTTCACTGAAAGAACTAACATAGGATTATAAACTGGGAGGACTTCGGCTTCAGGATTTTAGGAAGTATAATTGATCAGCACAAGCTAGATTTCTTTCATTCTTCTTTGAAGAAGATAGTCCCCCCTCTTGGATCAGAATTATATCCATTAAGAGAGGGGACAGCGAAGGACTTTATTTATAAGTGGAATGTGGTTAAAAACAAAAAAGACAAGGAATCCTATATTAGTACACATGTTTAGAATATGACAAGAAATCAATGAGTGTATCGGAATAAAATAGGGATATCACCATTATGTCAAAATGTGGTGCTGCCCATGAACCTGGGCAACAGAATAATAAACTCCTGGTATGACAATGCAGAAGGACTTCTTATGTCTTTTGAACAACTAAAATATAAATATGGAATAGCTAATGGGACTTTCTTCTATTCTCTACAGCTAAGATCATTCCTGAGAGAAAGATGGGGCCAACTTTGGTACCCCCTGAAATTAGTTAAATGGAACAAACGATTTGGCTAGGGAACACACCTAAATTTATTACAAAGATGTACTATTCTCTCCAGAGAGAAAGTGCAAAACCAGGTTTACAGAGGTCGAGAGAAAGATGGGAGTTGGATGTAGGTGTGGCAATATCAGAAAGATGCTAATCTGGCCATGTGATGAGGAGGGAGTAGCAGGATGTTGATTCCTCGAGCTCCTGGATCAGAAGATTAAAAAATAGTTTAAAAAGAATAAACATCAAAAATAATAAAAACAGGCAAATAAAGATCCTTACCCGGAAATAATGGGAAAGAAAAATGCCAGCCAGGCAAAGGCAGCCAGCAAGGCAGGAGGAACAGTTGGCACCAGATCCAGCCCACTTCGTGGAGGCCAAGATGACGATGCTGAGTCCAGGCCTGAAGCCCAGGAGGTCCCGTCAATGAAGGCAAGACTCACTGAGCATGGTCGAGGCTTGCCCAGGATGGGAGTGGGAGGTGAGATCAACCCGGGGAGGAGAAGCAACGCGGTCCCTGATCGATCGTTGCGGGGTCTGGAGAGAGGTCCGACCCTCGAGAGGGGAGTCCGACTCAAAGAAGAACAAGGGAAACCTCGGCCCCGCATCAGTAGATGGCTCCAACGGAGATTCCAGTGAGATGGGAAGCGATGAGGAGGTTGGAGACGGCGTTGGAAGAAAAGCGCAGGGAAGACCTGGGATCCACGGGCGGAATAGGATGGCATTGGCAAGAGGGGGAGGGGGCACGGAGCCCTCATTACAAGAAATTTTATAGGTCATGGGAAAAATGGAGGAGAGACTGACCAGAGACTTAAGGGAGAAAACAGGAGAATTGTACAATAAAATGGATGGATGGATGGGAAAATGCCCAAATTGGACTTTCAGAAAGGGTGTCTGAAGTGGAAGAAAGAACTGGGGACAATGAGGACAGAATAAGTAACTTGGAGATGGGGGTCATCGAATGAGAGGTAGAAAGGGGATACCTCTGGCAGAGAATTGATACTTTGTAGAACCATGGCCAGAAGAAAACCATAAAAATTGTGGGGTCGCCAGAAGATAAAGAAAGAAGGGATCCTGTAATATTTTTTCAACGCTGGTTTCCAGAGATCTTAGGAAAGGAGAAAATGGGGGGATCAGTGGAGGTAGAGGGGCCCCATCCTGCACCCAGGCCCTGGTCAAAGGCCACACTCAGTGCTGGTGAAGCTCCTGTGCAGCGGCTGTCGGGGCAAAAGCAAGAGGGTGGGGGGGGGGTGCAATGGAACTGGAAGGGAATAAGGAGTTATCTTACCCAGACATAAGTGTGGACCTCCTAAAACAAAGAAAAGAATTTGAGCCAATAAAAAGAATGGCCAAGCAAAGGATATAAATGTGTCCTTAGATATCCGACAATGCTAAAAATCGTAATGTCGGAGGCGAGAGAAAGTTCCTGTTGGAAGTCAAAGATGCCTGGGAGTTTGTAAAACAGCTGCCGATTTGTAAGAAATAGTATATATGTTTGTAGTGCCAAATACCAATGTTTTTTTGTATGTAAAAAATACACTGCAACCAATAAACACATTGGGAGAATTTGTAAAAATGGAAGTGGTTGAGGGGGGCTTTGGGGGTGAAGGCGGAGAAGTGTGAGAGGTAGAAGGGTGCAAAATCCACAGCCTGTGGTAAAGAGGGGGGAAGGTGACGTCACCAGAGGAGGGCAGTAGGGAGAATTAAATGGAAGGAATTATAGATGGGGAATAGATGTTCGCAAGGGGTCAGCATTTGATGTAGTACTTTGGTTTTTTTTCCTTTTACTTTTTTTGTTGAACTTTTTTTATTATATGTCATTTTTGGGTTTGTGGTCCTTGTTTTTGTTTTATTTTTCCAAGGTTTGTCATGGGCCTGGTGGACTGGAGCGGACGGCTGAGGGAGAAAGGTCGGATAAATGATAGATACGGGGCAGTGAAGGTATGGGGGAAACACAGGTCTGGGAGCTTCTGGAGCAATGGCTAAAACTATAAAGTGCATTAGTTTCAACGATAATGGCTTGAATAGGGAGGTGAAAAATAATAATGGGAGTAGATCTGGCTATTCTCTAAGAAACAAATTTAACAGAGCAGGAACACCAAAAACTAAAAAGAGGATGGATGGGCCAGGTAACATCCTCCTCATTCAGCTCAAATGCAAGGGGGTTGGCAATTCTGATAGGGAAGAGAGTTCTGGTGAGAATGCAGAATGTGATCACAGACAGAACAGGAAAATCTGTAATGGTGCACTGTCAGATATATTCAGAATCCTGGACCTTAGTAAATGTGTACGCCCCCAACTTTGACGACAAAAAGTTCATACAGAAGAAAATAATCTGAGTTCTGGCTGCCATGCCATGACACACCGATAAAACCCTGATAAGTTTCACACCTTTGTTGTGAGTGTCTTCAATGCCATGTGTAACTGTAGTTAGTTAAGTGTTAAATATTGAGGGTGTGGGGGGAGGGGATAGAAAGAGCTTGAACTCTGCAGAAAACTTTGTAAAGAATTGATAATTGTAAATTGTAATCAATGCTGATATTGTTAAAATTGATACTGATTACTTTGTTAATTGTTTGAATTTAAGTTCAGAAGAGCAGAAAGATTTAGGAGTAACGGTACATCGTTCCCTGAAGGTGGAAATCACGTGAATAGGGTGGTGAAGAAGGCTTTTAGTATGCTGGCCTTTATCAATCATTGCATGGAATATAGGAGTTGGGAGGTGATGTTGAGATTGTATAAGACGTTGGTGCGGCCTCATTTGGAGTTCTGTGTGCAGTTCTGGTCGCCTAATTATAGGAAGGATATAAACAGAGTGGAGAGAGTGCAGAGAAGGTTTACCAGAATGTTGCCTGGGTTTAAGCATCTGGAGTATGGGGAGAGATTGGACAGATTGGGTCTTTATTCTTTGGAGCGTAGAAGGTTGAGAGGGGATTTGATAGAAGTATTTAAGATTATGAAAGGGATAGACAGAATGGATGTGGATAGACTATTTCCGTTAAGAGGAGGAAAGATTAAAACAAGAGGACATGAGTTAAGAATTAAGGGGCAGAGGTTTAGAGGTAACATGAGGGGGAACTTCTTTACTCAGAGAGTGGTAGCTGTGTGGAATCATCTTCCGGGAGAAATAGTGGCGGCGGAGTCAATTGTATTATTTAAGAAAAGGTTGGACAGGTATATGGATGAGAAGAAGATGGAGGGTTATGGGCATTGTGCAGGGAGGTGGGACTAGAAAGGGGTGTTTGGTTCGGTGCGGACTAGAAGGGCCTAATGGCCTGTTTCCGTGCTGTAATTGTTATGTTATGTTAAAATCATAAATAAAATATTCATAAAAAGATGCTGGTCTGATTGGTGCTTGGATAGTATGACATCATCTATTAATGCAAGATACAGATTAGTTCAATACAATTTCCTACACCAACTATATCTTACACCATAGAAGTTGAATAGATCAAAACCTGAAATATGAGAGATGTGTTTTAGATGTGGGACAGAAAAAGGAATGTTGTTACTTCCTACACGGTCATGTGTGAAGGCAAGACCTTTTTGGCAGGATATTGCTGAAATATTGACAAGGATAACAGGGGTGGACCGCTGACTAAGAAATGTACTGCAGTGGCTAAGAAATGTATTGCAGTTACTTGGAAATCTGACTCTCCTCTACATATAGTATGATGGACTACAGAGATGAATAGCTGCATACCTATGGAAAAAAATTACATACAATTTAAAGAACAAATATGACATGTTTGTTAAGATATGGCAGCCATATTTGGATCATATGGGGCCCAATTATAACTACAATAATAAAAAGGACAATAATAGAAGATGCTGCTATAGTATATAGTAGATGAGAATAGGCTCTTCCCCTTGAGGGTAGGTGAGATTGGAACGAGGGGTCATAAGTTAAGGGATGGGGGCAAAGGTTTAGAAGTAACATGAGAGGGAGCTTCTTCACTCAGAGCGTGGTGGCTGAGTGGAACGACCTTCTGGAAGAGGTGGTTGCAGCAAGGTCAATTTTGGCATTTAAGAAAAGGTTGGATAGATGCATGGATGTGAGAGGATTGGAGGGTTATGGGCAGGGTGCTGCTAAGTGGGACTAAAGGAGATCACTTAAATCGGTGTGGACAAGAGAGGCCGAGATGGCCTGTATCCGTACTGCAATTGTTATATGGTTATAAATACATGCAACCTCCCCATGAGAAGGTGGGGGGGGGTGGGGGGGGGGTGATTTTGTTTGATTTTTGTAAGACCAAAAGTTTTTTTTTGAAGAGTTAATTATGTATATTTATGAAAAAAATAAAAAAAAGAACTGTTCTCCCAGTTACCTTTGCTCTGATGACCATTTACCACACTCGTGCTTTTAGCGGCTTTTTTCATTAATTTTGGCTTTTGTTCTTCCACAATGTGCAACCCCTCAACTAGATCTCTTTCTTCTCCAACAATTCTTCTCTCATCCACTTTTCTCCCATTAAGAAGATGGATAGGATTTCCTTCACCTTCCACTTCCCAGCTTTTGCCACCTCCACAGACACCCACCTCCCTTCCTTCCCTTTCAATAATCAAAAAATACGACCCCTCCTCAAATCTTCTCTCCATTCTTTACCACCATCAAATGCTCCTGTTCTCACAGCACTTTCCTGTGCAGCTACAGGAGATGCAAGACCTGCCATTTTACCTCATCCCCCCCCCCAACCCCCTAACCTTCCACTATCCAAGAATCTAATTGTCCTTTCAAGGTGATGCACCACTTCATTTGCACATTCTAATTTAGCACAGGCATTCATTAGACACAGTCTCTTCTTCAAAGGAGAAACCAAGCACCGATTGGATTATCACTTTGGAAAACACCTCCATTCAAGCCACAAATGGCTTGAACTTTCATTCTTCCACTCCGGCCTTTCTGTTTTCAGCCTCCTACATTGTTCTGTTAAAAGCCCAGTCTAAGTTGGTAGAGCAACACATCTTTTGTCTGGGTGTATTGAAACCATCAGGACTTGCTACTGAATTCAATAATTTCAGCTAACTCTTTTTTGGCTCTCTCTGCACACGTGGCTCTATTTTTCAGTTTTAATTTACTCCATTTATCTTTTCTCTCTTCAGCTGCCATCTTCTGAAATAATTATTACCATTGACGATTTTGGTGTGCTCAATTTCACAAAAGTTTCCTCGGTTCTCTGCACATCACCCTTCTCCCCAATCCCCCACTTCCATTTTGCTACAACTCAAAACACATTTGTTTTTTTTTTAAACTTTTTTAGTTCTCACAAAGGATCCTCGACTGAGCCTTTTCTGTTTCTTTTGTCAATAATAAAAATCCTGTTAAATGTTGATCCTTAGTTTTTGCCCTGCAAACATAATTGGCTAAAATTACATCAAATGGAGGAAACTAAATCAGATTTTCTCAAATCTCTCTACCTCTCAAAAAGCTAAAACCTCACATCTTCAAGATGTTGAACAGATCCCCACAAATGATTCATTCCCAACTATTGCTCTATTGAAGTAATCAAGTGACCACTGAAATATTTCTCACAATAAACTATTCAAACTATTCAAAGCCACTTTAAACATTTGATGCTTGAAACATCAATAAAAAATAGGCAAAATTATACATATTCTGTGAAGATGGAAAATACATATCAATTATTAATTGGATAAAGTACTGACCATTGTTTATTTATTTGTTTCATAGATTACCTGAGCTGCTCTCTGCTGGAGCTCCCTTTGTCTATCTTTAAGTGCCTGATCCATGTCAATTATCTTTGAATCTCTCTCTTGCAATTCACTTTTGTACTGTCTACAAGAGGAAAAAATTAATCAACAAAAATAGTCTCAAAGTATTCATGAAGGATTAAATGATGAAATAAGTCAGTCTACAGTGAAATTAGAACAAGACCTTTCAATATTATACTCAAAATATTACAATGCTGTACTTTAAGAATCCACATCAACTACCAGTAACAGAGGATGCATAAATTGTAGCAAAATACTTAAGTTGATAATCAGCATCTGTGAAGAAGGAAATAGAATCATCAAAACTGTTAAGCAAGAAAATAAACTTTTATTATTCAAAAAGGTGAGGGGGAGGGAGGTAGCAGAGTTCAGGAGGGAATGTATGGATTCAAATGCAGACCAAGGCTGATCAGGCAACGGAAATACTTTTGTTGCCAGAAGCTAAAGAGAAAAGAAATGAAAGATCATGTTGGCTGGAAACCTGAATCAAAAGAGAATGTTGGAAATAAACAACAGATTAGGTTGCACTTTTGGAGAGGGAAAAAAAAAATGAATTAATTTTAGAGGTGAATGAATGAACTTGCTGGAACTGCAGACAGTCTGGAGGGGAACTTGCTGTTCTAAAGTCATGTGGTTTTGCAAGCAGAGAGAGTCAAACAGGGTTTCTCTCAGAGAGACAGCTCTCGGAGGATCTTTCCTGGAACCCACACACCAATGGCATCATGAAGAGAGCCTCTACTTCCTCAGGAGTTTGCGGAGGAGCTAGTGGAGCTGTTCAAGTGAACCGGTACGGACTTGAGGGGCCGACATGCCTGTTTCCGTGCTGTAAACGGTTATATGGTTATGCCGGCTTGCTCTGTGAAAGGTCGCACCAACCCGGCTTTACTTGGTTCAGTGTGAACCACCCGCATCTGGCTTTCAACACGGTAAAAAGGGGGGATAAGAGTCCTAAATGGTTGAGTTTATGTACCAAAGATGAATGTCGGCTATGTAACTTTATCTTTGCTCTATTAAAAAAAAAGAGAGAAGAGAGACAGACAGAGATCAGTTCTACAGTATTATAGCCAGCAGCTGCAACTGGAAATGGAACAAAACAAGCTAGCAAGCCTTGCGAAAAACCCCATTTGGATGATGGGTTGTGAGTGCTTAGTTCAGCCTGGTCAAAGCCCTTGTGGTTCATGCAAGAGGAGAATAAGAGAAATAAAAAGGCACTCTGTGGTGAGCTGAAAGAAAGAGGTTATCATCTGGAGAACCCTGAAGGGGCAAGTTTTGTCAACAAGACACTGGAGTGGCTGATTAAAAAAGGAATCAGTTGTGGATGTCCTGGAACAACAAATCTCTCTGTGAAAACTGACAAGAACCTTCCAAAGCAGTAACCATTTACCTTTCAAGCACCAAAGCCTGGGTGAACTTCATAAATGTTAAATTCTGTGCACAGTATAAGAATTTCCTGCAACCAGTGAACTTGGAGGAACAAGAAGTGAGATTGGACTGTGAATCAAAAAACTTTTCTGAACTTACACACACACATTACATACACATTACATTACATACACATGTGCTTAGAATTAGAAGGGAGTTAAGTCAATAGTGATAAGTTAAAGTGTGATTCTGTTTTCATGTTTAAAGATAATTAAAAGCAATTTTTGTTAAAGTAACCATTTGTCTTGGTGAATAGCTATTGCTGCTGGGTTTGGGGGTCCTTTGGGCTCATAACACATCTACCTATGTCCTCACTTTCAATTAATTATGTATCTGTATTCCCAGATGTCTCTGTTCTACTGCACTCTAAGTTCCCTACCATTTACCATGTCCTACTTTGGTTTGTCTGTCCAAAATGCAATGCCTTGATTTCGGAACCCTTTAAGTTAACTCGATCAACTCGTCAAGGTTGTCCTTTATCACCAGCTTTGTTTGCGTTAGTGATTGAACCTTTAGCACAGCTGATAAGACAAAATACACAGATACAAGGTATGAAAGTTTTAGATGAGGAGTACAAAATTAATTTATTTGCTGATGACGTATTGGTGTACCTAACAAACCCAGCTCAGTCACTTATGCACTTGAAGGAGTGTTTAATACAATATGGATGTCTTTCTGGATATAAAGTTAATTGGGAAAAAAGCGAAATATTACAGGTAAGTGAAGGAGATTATTCAGTTTATAAGAATATTATTAATTTGAAATGGACTGATCGAATTAAATATCTGGGTATAATTTTGAATGTTAATTATCAATCTTTATATAAATTAAATTATGTTCCGTTAATGAAAAAAAATTAAAACTGATTTGATCAATTTAATGGGTAGGATAAATACAATTAAGATGAATATCTTTCCGCGTATACAATATTTGTTTCAATCTATCCGTATTGATAAATTTTTTTTAGAGATTTAAATAGAATGGTTAGGGAGTTTTTATGGAGGGGTAAATTTTTGAGAGTAGCTTTGAATAAATTAACTTGGAAATATGAGTTAGGGGGATTACATTTACCACATTTTCAAAATTATTATGAAGCAGCCCATCTTAAATTTATTAGCTCATTGATGGATTTGGTACGGCCTCCTAGTTGGGCTAAAATTGAGATGGCAAGTATTTCTGAATTTGAAATACATCAATTTTTGTTTAGGTGGAATATGAATTTGTTACAACAATATAATGTGCTGTATTAAAACATTTAATTAAGTTATGGATAAAGAAAAATAAAAATGATAGGTTCTATGGGTAAATTATTGGCTTTGAATCCGTTGAATAATAATCAACTTATTTCTTTTTCAATACATAATCAAAGTTTATTGCATTGGAGATTTAAAGGTGTGAAAAATTTGGGAGATTGTTTTAAAGAGGGTAAGTTTTTATCTTTTAATCAGATGAGGGAAGATTTTGGTATTGATAAGAACTCTGTTTCTTTATTATCAAATTTGATCTTTGGTAAAATGTATGTTTGGTAGAGATATGATTTTACCTGAAATGACTACATTTGAGACTTTTCTTATGAAGGTACCAGAGAGGGGTTATATTTCATCTATGTATCAAATATTACAGGATGGTATGGATAAAAAGGGTTGGGATAGATCTAAAAATAAATGGGAAGCGGATACTGGTTTTATTTTTTCTGAAGATGATTGGTTAGATATCTGTTATGATAGTGAAACTGATTGAAAAATACTCGTTATTATACTTAACACCTGAAAAATTAAAAAAGTATGGATTTCATGAATCAGATTTGTGTTTTAAATGTGGTGATGCGGTTGGAACTTTTTTTCATGCTGTTTGGTCATGTATACATATACAATCTTTTTGGAAGAAAATTCAATCGTTTTTAGAATATCTGTATAAGATTAAAATAGTTTTAGATCCAACAGTATTTTTATTGGGTAGTTTGCAACCTCTGAAAGGCTTGGGATTAGATAAGTTTCAGCTTGCTTTTGTATATTTAGCTTTATCCGTAGCGAAAAAATATATTGCTAGTACGTAGAAAGATACAAATATGATTGATATTAATAGATGGCATAATGAGATGAAATATTGTTTATTAATGGAAAAAACTATGTATGTGTCGCATGATAATTATAATTTTTTTATTAACAAGTGGTTGTTATATTTAGAATATTTACATTTCGATTTACATTGATTAGATCTTAATATGTATATTTAATTTTTCTTTAATATTTTTTATTTTTTCTTTCTTTTTGGCTCTCCTTAGGAGAGTTGGCTGAAGGGGGGTGGGGGGTTCTTTTCTTTTCTCTTTTTTATATATAAAAAATAACATTCATGTTTATGGTTAATTGTTGTATATGTCATATATTATTTGTTTTTTGAACAAATAAATAAAGTTAAAAAAAAAACAAAATGCAATGTCTCACACGTGTCTACATTAAATTCCATCTGCCAATTTGCAGACCATTCTTCCAGCTGGTCCAGATACCTCTGCAGGCTTTTAACCCTTCCTCACTGTCCACAAAGCCTCAAATCCTTGTGTCATCTTCAACAATTCTTTCCCCTCCAACCTTTAGTGCTTGCTGCTCAATTTTATCAACTTCACCATCTTGAACCAGAGGTTTCAGGCAAAGGATGTTGGGAAGCTTGTGTAAAAGGCAGTTTATGAATAAATATCCAATATTCTCTATTGAGTAATGATGTCCACATTGACCAAATCAATGCACACATCAGAATTCAACAGTGGGGATCCCGATGACACTCTAATTATCATTTTACTAGGTACTCAGCTGATGCCTGAAACATAATCAGATACCATATGTGAAGATCTCGCCCTCTGTGCAGAATGGGTTTTGAAACATAGTACTTAATACTTAATGTTAAAAGAGGCAGGTGAAATCCCCAGATGTACAATGCAGACCATGAAAGTGTTTTAACTATAGCTCTGACCACAGAAAATCTAAGATTTTAACAAACAAATCTCAGATGACAATAAACTTTAGTATCACATCTCCTGCTTCATATTGCTTCTGACTCCACTCACTGAGAGAATCAGAGTCTCTGGATGTATTGCTCTTCAGAGAACTGAAGATTTGAATAAGACTCCCTGAATATTTTTAGGACTTGTTGTTCTTTATTTTCTATGGGGTCCCAGGGTATGCCTGAGCCTGTCTTCCACACAAATATCTAGCTCCAATCTACACACCACACCCAGTGAAACCATCACAGCTACACCTGTGACAAAGAGTATTAAATGTGGAAAGTAGTGGTGCATTCACCAAAAATCTGTATGCAAACAAAGCGGTCCCCCAATCAACTAGATTGTCTTCAGAATGGCCTGGCACAAACTACGGAATTAACAGTACAGTTGGTCCTTTAAATCACAGAGTTGTATACCAGAAAGCCTTCCCACTGAAGCTGATAATTTTTCCAAAGTAGAAAGGCCTGACCCAATTTCAAGTGATCAAATCAAACTGTCACAAGGTCACTCTGATCATTTTGGATACATCAAACTTTTATCACAATTGTAAACGCCAGGCCAAATTTTGTGAACTCTGGGACTCTCACATAATAAGCACGTGTAAGATTGACACATCTGCATCAATTTTCAATTGTGTTGCATGTCCTTTCTTCTTTTTCTCTTTGGCTTGGCTTCGCAGACGAAGATTTATGGAGGGGTAATGTCCACGTCAGCTGCAGGCTCGTTTGTGGCTGACAAGTCCGATGCGGGACAGGCAGACATGGTTGCAGTGGTTGCAGGGGAAAATTGGTGGGTTGGGGTTGGGTGTTGGGTTTTTCCTCCTTTGTCTTTTGTCAGTGAGGTGGGCTCTGCGGTCTTCTTCAAAGGAGGTTGCTGCCCGCCGAACTGTGAGGCGCCAAGATGCACGGTTTGAGGCGATATCAGCCCACTGGCGGTGGTCAATGTGGCAGGCACCAAGAGATTTCTTTAGGCAGTCCTTGTACCTCTTCTTTGGTGCACCTCTGTCACGTTGGCCAGTGGAGAGCTCGCCATAGAACACGATCTTGGGAAGGCGATGATCCTCCATTCTGGAGACGTGACCTACCCAGCGCAGTTGGATCTTCAGCAGCGTGGATTCGATGCTGTCGGCCTCTGCCATCGAGAGAATTCTACACGACTATTTTCTGAATTTGTGCATGAAAATTCAAAAGACAGAACTATGCCTGGAGAAAACTCAGTTCGCACAATAAAAACCTCGATAGCCTTACTTGTTAAACTTTAAGAACTTCTCTGGATTGCCTAGTAACTCCTTCCAGCTGCTCTGGACTAAAGTACACAACTCAACACCATTCCAGATAGTTGCCATATGAGCCTAGTCAGAAGTTACCAGTAAACATGGAATGCTGATGGAGATGAGCAGTAGAAAGGAATGCTCTTTTCACTTTATAAAAATATAATTGGGCAGATATATAGGACAGTTATATGACTATATGAATTCTTGATAATGATTTGATTTTAAGCTTGGTACAAAAAGTTGTCAAACATTGATTTGCTTATTATTTCAGCTACACATCAATGTTGAGTGTTTTACCCTGGAAACATATGGAAAATATTAACAGATTAATGTGCAAAGCAATTGCAGTGGGGTCTGTTGCATTTATATGCTTTGCAAATAAAGTATAATTATTTTCTCGTCAGGTTTTAACATAGAAGCATATCCCAATCAAATCCATGTGTACTGCACAAAAAACTATTTGTAAAAGATGAAAATTCTTTTAACCCTTTAACACAGTTTGCAGCAAATAGTTAAATACAAGACACACACACATACGCAAACAACCATTCACTTTAACCATCCATCCTTTTAAATATTAAAACTATGTTTACGATAGGCTACAAGAAATTATTGATCAATGATTAGCTGACAAGTACATAATGAACAGAGTGCAGTATACCCTTGGAGTCAAATAACATCGGAAGCTTTGCAAATTACTTCACTGTTTCTGAAAATACTCAGTCATGTTGGCTTGTTTCATTGAATTCATAACATACAGATAAATAATAATTCAAGGATTAAGCATTTTGTTGGTGAGGACTGCAATATGCAAAACACAATTTTGAATAATCACTTCTTTCTCCTGTCCACTTTCACTTGACACAATGGTTTATACGTGCCAGAAAACACCTCATAATTAGGTTCATTGTATTCAAAACCAGCATTTTCTGTATCATTTTCACTGCCATTACTGTGCTATGTTTGCCTGTCATTGAAATAAGTTCCTCATCTTAGTTGTTAACACTGGCTGGGTTTGGAAGGAATTTGCTGCAGGAATTGAAGCATGCAACTGGTTTTCTTTAAATTACTGTGGCATTTTCACTTTGTCACACACATAGAATTTGAGTTCATGTGAATCACTGCATTTGCACAGCACAAGTATTTGGGTCTCTTTCCAACTCTTGTGTCCCACAAAATCTTGTTTGCTCTTGGATTTTGTTGTTTGCGCCAGTAAGCATTTCTAAACAAGTCCAGTTTCATTTGATTGATGGAATGTACACAGACTTCAATAGGCTATTGCCAAGGTTCCACATGAGACCCTGGCCAATCAAGATACAGCTCATGGGATCCAAGGCAAGTTGGCTAATTGCATCTAAATTGAGTTGGTAATAGGAGGTGGATTTCAGATTTATTATCAGAGTACATACATAACACCATATACAACCTTGAGATTCTTTTTCTTGTAGATGAGGCAGAACATCCACTTACTGGCAGTGCAAAATAACTGTGCTTAATATACACATGTAAACAAGAAATATAAATAAACTGACTGCAATACAGAGAGAAAAAAATGAATAAAGTACAAAAGTAAGAGTCCTTAAATGTATTCCTGATTGAGTTTGTGGTTGAGGACTCTGATGGTAGGGGGGCAGCACCTGTTCCTCAACCTGGTGGTGCGAGTCTTGTGACCTCTTTGAGAACAGAGCATGTGCTGAGTGATGTGGAACCTTGATGAGTGCTGCTACTCTCCAACAAGAGTGGTCCCTGTTGATGTTCTCATGGGTGGGTAGGGTTCTGCCTGTGATGCCTTGGACTGTGTCCACTACCTTGTGCAGGGCTTTAGATTCAAGGGTATTGGTGTCCCCATACCAAACCATGATGCAACTCTTTTCGTCACACATCTGTCAAAATTTGCCAGGGTTTCCGATGTCATACTAAATGTTTGCAAACTCCTGAGGAATAGATGTGCCAGCATGCTTTATTCATCACGCCATTAGAGTGAAAGGTCCAGGAAAGATTTTCCGAGATAATGACTCCCAGGAACTTAATTTGCTTAAACTCTTTGTCAAATGCCTTACTAAAATCCATATAAGCCTATCTACCGCCCTATCTTCACATCAATTTATTTCGTAACCTCCTCAAATAACTCATTTAGGCTCAAGAAGCATGACCTTATCCTCACAAAGCCATGCTTGACTGTCCCTGAAAAGAATACTTCACCAAATGCTCATAAATCTTGTCCTTCAGCATCCTCTCCAATAGTTTGCACACCACTGACACAAGCCTCACTGGTCTATAATTCCCAAGATTCTCCCTGTTACCTTTTTTAAACAAGGGGACCACATTGTCCATTCTTCAATCCTCCAGCACCTCCCCTGTGACCAAGGAGGATGTAAAGATAATCGCCAATGCGCCAGCTATCTCCTAACCCCTTCCCACAGCAACAGGCCCTGGGGACTTATAAATCCTAATGTTTTTAAGAAGACCTAGCACTTCTTCTTTCCTGATCTCAACATGGTCCAGCACTCAAGCTTGTTCTATTTTGACCTCACCTTGATCAAAGTCCTGTTCTCTGGTGAATATTGAAGCAAAGTATTCATTTAGGACCTCCCCAATCTCCTCCACCTCCAGGCATATTGTCATCTTTATCCATAAGTAGCCCGTTATCCTTCTGTTCTCCTTAATCCTTCTTGCCAAGACCTTCTAATGCCCCCTGCGAACTCTCTAAATCATTTCCTGTTCCTTCCTGCCTATTTAATTCTCATGAACCATTCCTGTTTTTGCTTCCTAAATCTAATATATGGCTTTTTACTTCCTCGACAGCATCGAGTCCACGATGCTGAAGATCCAGCTGCGCTGGGTGGGTCACGTCTCCAGAATGGAGGACCATCGCCTTCCCAAGATCGTGTTATATGGCGAGCTCTCCACTGGCCACCGTGACAGAGGTGCACCAAAGAAAAGGTACAAGGACTGTCTAAAGAAATCTCTTGGTGCCTGCCACATTGACCACCGCCAGTGGGCTGATATCGCCTCAAACTGTGCATCTTGCCGCCTCACAGTTTGGCAGGCAGCAACCTCTTTGAAGAAGACCGCAGAGCCCACCTCACTGACAAAAGGCAAAGGAGGAAAAACCCAACACCCAACCCCAACCAACCAATTTTCCCCTGCAGCCGCTGCAACCGTGTCTGCCTGTCCCGCATCGGACTTATCAGCCACAAACGAGCCTGCATCTGATGTGGACTTTTTACCCCCTCCATAAATCTTCGTCCGCAAAGCCAAGCCAAAGAAGAACTAGTTGCTTCACCTGTTTTGCCAAACACTGTTCCCTTTTCCTACCATCTATTCCCTGTCTCAGTGGGACAAAACTATCCAGAACCCAACAAAAGTGGTCCCTACACATCCTCCACATTATTTTTGTACTTTCTCTCACAAACATTTGTTCCCAAATTACTCCCCTAATCTCCTGCCTCATCCCATTGTAATTAGCCCAATTAAACACAACCATTTTTGTTGCTTTTATCCCTGTCCACATCAATGCTAAAGCTCAGGGAATTGTGGTCACGCATAATGAAATGCTCCCCCACCGAGGGGTCTGTCACCTGACCAGGTTCATTAATTATCCAGTACTAGATCCAGTAAGGCCTCTCCTCCAGTTAGCTGGTCCACATACTGTGTCAGGAATCCTTCTTGTACACACCTGACAAATTCTGCTCTATCTATCCCTCTTGCAGTCAGGAGGTACCAGACAATAATTGGGAAGTTTAAGTCTCCCATAATAATAACCCTGTAATTTCTGCACCACCCAAAATCTTCCTTCTTATCTGTTCCTTGGTGTCCCGACACCTATTTCTATTTGATGTTGATTTGACGTGGACGTTACCCCTCCATAAATCTTCGTCCGCAAAGCCAAGCCAAAGAAAGAAAAAGATAGACGACTCCCAGGACAGTGATTCCTATTTCTGATTTCCACCCACAATGACACAGTAGACACTCCCTCTGCAGCATTCTCTCTTTCTACAGCAGTGATACTGTCTTTGACCAGTAATGCTACTAACCCCCAACCCCCCCCCCCCACCATCCCCACCACCCCACCCCTCTCTTATCTCCCATTGGATTTTAAATTTAGACATGCAGCGCGATAACAAGGTCTTTCAGGCCAGAAGCCAGTGCTGCCCAATTATCCCAGTTCACCTACAACCCCTGGAGTAGCAGTGAGCAAACAATGCTCGCATATGCCCAGAGGCTCAGATCCATGTCATCATTCACTAAGCATGACAGATGGGTAATGAATTAAACACCAAAACAAAACACAATCAGTTTGTTTATATTTGTTATCTGTTTACAGTTCTTTTATTTATTTACATGTTTATGCTGTGTACATTTTATTTTTGTACTACCAATTAGTAGTAATTCTGCTGAGCTCGCATGAAAAAGGAATCTTCTCAAGGTTGTATGTGATGTCATGTATGTCTTTGGCTTGGCTTCGCAGACGAAGATTTATGGAGGGGGTAAAAGTCCACGTCAGCTGCAGGCTCGATTGTGGCTGACAAGTCCGATGCGGGACAGGCAGACACGGTTGCAGCGGTTGCAAGGGAAAATTGGTTGGTTGGGGTTGGGTGTTGGGTTTTTCCTCCTTTGTCTTTTGTCAGTGAGGTGGGCTCTGCGGTCTTCTTCAAAGGAGGTTGCTGCCCGCCGAACTGTGAGGCGCCAAGATGCACGGTTTGAGGCGATATCAGCCCACTGGCAGTGGTCAATGTGGCAGGCACCAAGAGATTTCTTTAAGCAGTCCTTGTACCTCTTCTTTGGTGCACCTCTGTCACGGTGGCCAGTGGAGAGCTCGCCATATAACACGATCTTGGGAAGGTACTCTGACAGTAAATCTGAATGAATCTGAAAAATCAAGGTGCTCCCCTATCTGGAACTGTAGTAGCAGACTGCCCTCTGACTATAAAGATCCAGGCTGAGATATCAGTGATTGTTGATCACTTCCTGTATCTTAGAAGGCATCTCGCAGCTAAACCCCTTTATTACAGGAGCTTGAATGCCTCTCACAATCGAGCTGTTAAAGAAAAACAATTTAAAACTGTACAATTGTAGAGCATAAAATGATACTTCTGCTAACTGGTCAAGTTCTACTGCTTGGATTTGACCACATAATTATAAAGATGAAATGCACAGTTAATAATTTATCAATGGCAACCTTATACAAAAAGTCATTCCCATTTGATCAAGGAATTAAAAACAAAATTCAATTGAAGGAATGATCCTCTACAATAATTTCTTTCTTTGGCTTGGCTTCGCGGACGAAGATTTACGGAGGGGTAATGTCCACGTCAGCTGCAGGCTCGTTTGTGGCTGACAAGTCCGATGCGGGACAGGCAGACACAGTTGCAGCGGTTGCAGGGGAAAATTTGTTGGTTGGGGTTGGGTGTTGGGTTTTTCCCCCTTTGTCTTTTGTCAGTGAGGTGGGCTCTGCGGTCTTCTTCAAAGGAGGTTGCTGCCTGCCGAACTGTGAGGCGCCAAGATGTACGGTTTGAGGCGATATCAGTCCACTGGCGGTGATCAATGTGGCAGGCACCAAGAGATTTCTTTAGGCAGTCCTTGTACCTCTTTTTTGGTGCACCTCTGACACGATGGCCAGTGGAGAGCTCGCCATATAACACGATCTTGGGAAGGCGATGGTCCTCCATTCTGGAGACGTGACCTACCCAGCGCAGTTGGATCTTCAACAGCGTGGATTCGATGCTGTCGGCCTCTGCCATCTCGAGTTCTTCGATGTTAGGGATGAAGTCGCTCCAATGAATGTTGAGGATGGAGCGGAGACAACGCTGGTGGAAACGTTCTAGGAGCCGTAGGTGATGCTGGTAGAGGACCCATGATTCGGAGCCGAACAGGAGCGTGGGTATGACAACGGCTCTGTATACGCTTATCTTTGTGAGGTTTTTCAGTTGGTTGTTTTTCCAGACTCTTTTGTGTAGTCTTCCAAAGGCGCTATTTGCCTTGGCGAGTCTGTTGTCTATCTCGTTGTCGATCCTTGCATCTGATGAAATGGTGTAGCCGAGATAGGTAAACTGGTTGACCGTTTTGAGTTTTGTGTACCCGATGGAGATGTGGGGGGTCTGGTAGTCATGGTGGGGAGCTGGCTGATGGAGGACCTCAGTCTTCTTCAGGCTGACTTCCAGGCCAAACATTTTGGCAGTTTCTGCAAAACAGGACGTCAAGCGCTGAAGAGCTGACTCTGAATGGGCAACTAAAGCGGCATCGTCTGCAAAGAGTAGTTCACGGACAAGTTGCTCTTGTGTTTTGGTGTGAGCTTGCAAGCGCCTCAGATTGAAGAGACTGCCATCCGTGCGGTACCGGATGTAAACAGCGTCTTCATTGTTGAGGTCTTTCATGGCTTGGTTCAGCATGATGCTGAAGAAGATTGAAAAGAGGGTTGGTGCGAGAACGCAGCCTTGCTTCACGCCATTGTTAAAGGAGAAGGGTTCAGAGAGCTCATTGCTGTACAATAATTTAATCCATTAATAAACAAAAAATATTTTTTTATGTACTGCAAATTGATTAAACTTCAAAACTATAACAGCAACTTCATTCTGACAATAATTTCATGGAAATGTTAACAAACCTTACCCTTCAAATGCACTTTGAATGTTTCTCAATATTCAATTGAAGCTTCCACATGATAAAACTGTTCATAATAATCTAAATGGAACTCCACAAATGACAAAGTAAATAGATGGGACTGTATGTAAACAGAGTGCATTCATTTAATGCATTTTAATTTGAGATTTGGTTGCATTACTAGACTTTCATTGTCTGGATCTTGAGTGATTATCAAATCATCCTGAGGAATTAAAATTCAATTATTAAATAAAAGTGCTGGAAATAAGAAATACTGAATTGCTATAAAATAAAAATAGAAAATGCAGGAGGTACAAACAACTTCTGTGGGAAGAGAAACCGCTGTTTCAGGCCAAAAACCCTTTGTCAAATGCTTAAGAAAGAAAACAATCTTAAGTGGGAGAGAAGGTGGGTAAGGGATGGACCAATGCAGGGAATAGCTCTAAAAGGGTGAGGCCACAGTTGTCACAGAGAATTGATGCTGATAAAGCCATCATGAGAATAGATTAATGAGAAAATTAGAGAAAATAAAAGAACAAGGTTGTGGTCAGAGACAAAAGAAATACCAAGTCCAGGATTAATATCATTAATAAAAGAGAGAAAAATTAGTTAATATAACAGATAAATAAATACAGCAGAGAAAGCCCATTAACTGAAGTTGCTCAATTCATTACACTATTTAGAAGACTGCAACAAGTCTCGAAAGAAAGATTAGTTCCTCAAACTAATATTGGGTTTTGTTCGAATAGTGACTCAGTTAAGTCAGAAAGCAATCACAGTTGCAAAACTTCATCTGTTTCACCAAACTCATTCAGGAATAGAAATCAATGTGCCTGGCTCTAACCCACAGCAATGTGGTTGAATCTCAACTCTGAAATGGAACAGCAATCCAGTCAATGGGATAATTAAGAAAGTGCAAAATCTGTCAGCTTTGCAGGTGACGCCCATATCCTATGAATGAACAAAACATTGTAGGTATGAAAATCTAAAGAATCTAAATAAATTATTCCAAATTTTTCTCTGCAGCTTAAGTATCCATATAGTTTATTTTTCTACTCTGGTAACTCACCCAAGTTGCTTCGTGAGCTCTTCAATGGTGTAATTCTTTTCCTCGATGCTGTTTTGAGTCTTTTGAAGTACATCTCGAAGCAGCTTAAGTTGATCTAATGTGTCTTGTAATTCCTGATACGCGTTCTTCAATTGATTGTCCATTTCTTCAACCTTTTGCACTGAATTCCTCCACTGGGTCTCAGTTTGGCACAGATTTTTCTCCAGATCATGCACTATTCAGCATATTTTAAATAAAATATATTTACACAAAGGCAAAAAGATATAACTTTCACTCTGTTGTATTTAACAATTGAATATTATAATGTTGTACTGAAACATGGTGAAATCCTTGTAAAATTTAAAGAAAATTCAATTCAATGATAGAAACAAATTAAAATTATGAAAGGCTTTTGATAGTCAGCTCTATTAAATAATTTTAGAAGGTATGATCATAGTAATTTTTATTAATTATCTGTATATTGCTGAAATGCTTAATATCAATAGTATTTAATTGTACATTTCATAAAAAAACTCAAAGATTTCTAAATAGGATAAAAAGTAAAGCCATATGGCACCTAAAATGTATAATAAAGATGTGTTAGTACACACACTCACACAGTACCTTGTTCAGATTTCGTGTTCAATTCTGCTTTTGAATTTTGCAGAGTAAATTCTAATTGATTACGATAAACATCCTTGTTTGCAGTTTCTTGTCTGAGGTGAAAAAGTTCTTTCTCCAATACAGTAACTTCATCTTTGCATTTTTCCATCTCCATCTTTAATTCTCTAATGAGTACATTAAAAAAAATGAAACCCATAATTCAAAGGAACAAACATGAGTGGTGTATCACGTGCAGTTCCCAGCTACAAAGTCCTTGAAGCTTCAGTGGATACGTAAATATGCAACTTACATTCAAGAAGTAGGTTTATTCTTAGCTATTTATACAATTTAAAAATATCAGACAAAAGGTTCTAAGTTCAAGCTTCCTTTATTGTCGCATTATAATACATAAAAATGTAATATACATGATATACTTCTATTTTTGTCTGTCATAAGGCAAAGAAAGAGTTGATATGAGCATTGTCAGGCACCTCTAAGAATAAGAGAAAGAGAAGCAAAAGAGAGTTCCTTCGGATACACTGAGTGGCCAAGGATTCTCCTCCAGCACTCCAGCAGCCGAATGCACTCCTGTTCAAACCATTGACAGCTCGAGCTTCAAATCCAAACCTCCAATACGATCAGGAAGCCTTCAGCATCCGAGCCCTTCTTGCCCTCTGCACTTTCTTGAATCCTGGTCCCGATACCTGGTTCCCATAAGCCAGACTCCAGCAGCCTGCAGCCCGTGTGGGTCCTTCGACCAAAAGTCTCACACAGTCCACAGTCTGTGTGGGTTCTTCAACCGCTGAGCACCATGCTGGCCACCTTCTCTGTAGGGTCTTCTCCCATGCTTCTCCTACTCAACGGATTGTATTCTCCCTGCCTCTAGTGCCCTGCAACAGTCTGATGCTCTTTCAGAGTCTGCAACTTTTCATCATATGCTGCTCAGCACAGGTGCCATCATCTTGTCCACAGACTGTTTAAAGCATGTAGGGAACTGCCATCATCAGGACCAGGCAGAAGGACCCTGGGGAGCAGAGCTATGCCTCCACTTCTCACTCTCTCAGGTCCACACCAGTGTTAGCACTGTCATTACAGCAGCTCCAATCTTCTTTTCTTTGGCTTGGCTTCGCGGACGAAGATTTATGGAGGGGGTAAAAGTCCACGTCAGCTGCAGGCTTGTTTGTGGCTGACAAGTCCGATGCGGGACAGGCAGACACGGTTGCAGCGGTTGCAGGGGAAAATTGGTTGGTTGGGGTTGGGTGTTGGGTTTTTCCTCCTTTGCCTTTTGTCAGTGAGGTGGGCTCTGCGGTCTTCTTCAAAGGAGGTTGCTGCCCGCCAAACTGTGAGGCGCCAAGATGCACGGTTTGAGGCGATATCAGCCCACTGGCGGTGGTCAATGTGGCAGGCACCAAGAGATTTCTTTAGGCAGTCCTTGTACCTTTTCTTTGGTGCACCTCTGTCACGGTGGCCAGTGGAGAGCTCTCCATATAACACGATCTTGGGAAGGCGATGGTCCTCCATTCTGGAGACGTGACCTACCCAGCGCAGTTGGATCTTCAGTAGCGTGGATTCGATGCTGTCGACCTCTGCCATCTCGAGTACTTCGATGTTAGGATGAAGTCGCTCCAATAAATGTTGAGGATGGAGCGGAGACAACGCTGGTGGAAGCCTTCTTGGAGCCGTAGGTGATGCCGGTAGAGGACCCATGATTCGGAGCCAAACAGGAGTGTGGGTATGACAACGGCTCTGTATACGCTTATCTTTGTGAGGCTTTTCAGTTGGTTGTTTTTCCAGACTCTTTTGTGTAGTTAAAGACAGTCTTCATAATACAAGCTTTTCTTCAGGGAATAAATTAAAACTTTGGAAAATTACCACTTGGAAAATTAATGCAACTTTGAAAATAAAAATATCCATGTATACAGAATAATGACAAAAAGGTTTATAAAAAGCAAATTTGTATATGAACTATAGTACATTACAGCAAAGAAACATGCCCTTCAGCCCTTCTAGTCTATGCCAAATTATTATTCTGCCTAGTCCGACTGACCTGCACCCAGTTCATAGCCCTCCATACCCCTCCTATTCATGTACGTGTCCAAATTTTTGAGCTTACATTCGCCATTTCAACTGTCAGCTCGTTCCACACTCCCACCATTCTCTGTGTGAGAAATTCCCATTAGTACTTCCTTTAAACCTTTCCTTTTTCACCTGTGACAGAGTATATAGATACATTTTTGGGAGATAAATTGGGAAAAGTTTGCTAGAGTAGGTCACATACAAACACTTTAAAACAGATCTTATTTAAAATACTGAAGCTCTTCCCCATGGTAGACATATCGGCTACACTGCTTTTGCAAAAGCTTTGAAGGGTGCTCAAGAGACTTCACTAATGGATTGTTGTTTGCAAAAGGCAATAGATGAAAGAGCATGCTGGATCCACTGCTGTCTGGAGGAGCGTTTGCTGTTGTAAAAGGGTTATGTGGTTTTGCAAGTAGAGAGAGTCAAACAGGCTTTCTCTCAGAGAGAGAGAAACTGTGAGTACGTGTGGCCTAAAACAACTAGAGAAATTCCACACGCATGACCTCTGTTCCATCCTTGGCATCTGCTGGCAAGACTGTCTCTCCAACCTGCAGGTCTTGGGTCACGTGAAGTCCACCAGTGTTGAATCCCTGACCATCAGAGCCCAGATGCAGGACACGTCTTCAGAATGAATGACCATCATATGCCTTGTCAGCTGCTCTATGGTGAACTGAAATTGGAAGGAGACCTCAAGGTCATCCACAGAAGCACTATAAAGACACTGTGAAGGAAACCCTATGCTGCTGTGACATCCTGCCAAGGGAACTAGAAGCTGCAGCTGGTGACAGATCTTGTTGGTGAGCTATAAAGCCTACACCAGTTTTGAAGACAGGAGCTGCCAAAAATTGAGGGAAAATCGTGAACAGCATCACAAAGCAGCAGCCACACTTATTGCAAAAACGGACTTCCAGTGCCCCATTGTGCTAGACTCTGCACTTCCAGACTGGGACTGTAAAGTCACCTTTGTGTCCACAGATAAACTTCACAGCAACGTGTCTTCTTCGAACCCAAGGACTACCAATATATATATATATATATATATTTTGTGTGTGTGTGTGTGTGTGTGTGTGTGTGTTAATGGAATTACTGAGGAGGCTAAGAAGTCCTCTATTCTCCTGAGTGTGTGTGGGGCAAAGACTTATAAGTTGATAAGGAACTTAGCCACAATTCCATTTGATGAACTGGTCAAGCTCGTGGGGAACCGCCACAATCCGAAACCTTCTGTGATAGTCCAAAGGTTTAAGTTTCACAGCCTTTTCAGGAAGTCAGTACAGTCTCTGCCTAATTTTGTGGCTGAGCTTCGGCAGCTATTGGAGCTTTGTGATTTTGGCCAGTATTGGATGATATGCTCTGTGATAACTTGGTATGTAGCATTAATAATGACGCCATACAATGCTGCTTATTGGGGGAAACCCCCACCGCTGACTTCCAAGCCCTAGAGTTTGTCCAATACCAAGGATATCCAGAAAGGATATAGCAATGACCTTGAAATCTGACTCCCCTCTTCTTATCAGTAGGTGGACTACCAAGATGCACTGCGGTATTCCCATGGGAAACAAAAAATCTGACCTGACTGATTTAGGAAGGCTGGAGGTGTGGGCTGAGAAATGGCTGATGGAATTTAATACAGATAAATGTGAGGTGCTGCATTTTGGAAAGGCAAATGTAAATAGGTCATATACATTGAATGGTAGACAATTGAGGAGTGCAGAGCAACAAAGGGATTTAGGAGTTGTGGTAAATAGTACCCTCAAGGCTGATACTCAGGTAGACGGTGTGGTGAAAAAGGCATTTGGAATGTTGGCCTTCATAAATCGGAGTATTGAATTCAAGAGTAGGGAGGTTATGATGAAATTGTACAAGGCATTGGTGAGGCCAAATTTGGAGTACTGTGTACAGTTTTGGTCACCAAATTATAGGAAAGATATAAACAAAATAGAGAGAGTGCAGAGAAGGTTCACGAGAATGTTGACAGGATATCAGGGTCTGAGTTACAGGGAAAGGTTGTGCAGACTGGGGCTTTTTTCTCTGGAGCGTAGAAGATTGAGAAGGGACTTGATAGAGGTGTTTAAGATTTTAAAAGGGACATACAGAGTAAATGTGGATAGGCTTTTTCAATTAAGAAAGGGGGAGACTCAAATTAGAGGACATGGTTTAAGATTGAAGGGGGGAAATTATAAGGGGAACATGAGGGGAAATTTCTTTACGCAGAGGGTGGTGGGGATGTGGAATGAGCTTCCGGCAGACGGGGTCGAGGCGGGATCATTAGTTACATTTAAGGAAAGACTGGATCGTTACATGGATAGGAGGGGACTAGAGGGGTATGGACCGGGTGCTGGTCAGTGGGACTAGGAGGGTGGGGATTTGCTACGGCATGGACTAGTAGGGCCGAACTGGCCTGTTCTGTGCTGTAAGTGGTTATATGGTTATAGTTATATAATCTTAGAAACCCACTTAGCATCTTTATTAAAATATGGCAGCCATATCTGACGTACACGGGAACACAACCATAGCCACACTCCGACAAAAATTACCAATAGATGGATTAACAAAAGAAATTACATTAAGGGGTGGCTCCACAGCCTCCATGGTCACTTGTCAGAAACGCTGACACCCCACCCAGCCTCTTTCTTTCTTTTCTTTCCCCTTTTTTTTAAGGGGGTGGGAGAGGGAGGGGGAGGGAGAGTAACAGTCTGTGATGTTATCTCCTTGTTTATTGATGGAAAACGAAAACTAAAGTATTAAAAAAAGATTTACAGAAAGGACACAAGGTGGAGAAGGTGTTGCAGTCAATGGCATTTTACCAAGTCAGGAGGGAAACTGCTATACAGGCAAAGCAGGGGGAATGTTTTCAGTGTAGAGGGTCACACTATATAAATGAGTACAAATTCAAAGACACTGTCTGCTATGGTTGTGGCAAAAAAGGACATTTAGCTAAGAAGTGCAGGAGTTCAAAGGGTAAGGTTAAGCCTGGGCAGAAAAAACCTCAACGGGCTCCAACAGCCACATACTACCTAGAAGAAGCAGATGAAGAGACAACATCACTTACAATATGTTTGGAGTGGAAACAGATGAGGAACTACTTGAACCATATTCTGCCACAAGGTACTTTAAGATGGACAAAATATTTGACCTCTATGCGACTGTCGGGAGGCCATCTGAAAGTGCAGGAGGCGCCTGCGAGGCACACTTAGTAATAACCCTCCTCCAGGAGGGATAAACGCCAGAGCACTCAAGTCACCCAGGCATCTAAATGCAGCCACCTGAAAGCGGCTGCTAAGGGGGTGACAATCAGCTGGAGAGCACCTGACTGACCCCCGGCGCGGGACATCAGGGCAGGGACAGCCAGCGCCGGTCATCAGCGCTGGGGCGGCCAGCGCTGACAGCCTGAAGGGACAGGAGCCAGAATGCGCTCCGAGGGGCCTCCCATGCAGCTGTCCCTTTTAGATAGCCAATGCTGCACTTTCAGTGCTGCCACCTGAACGACCATTCCACAGGTCTGAATCCGCTTCTGCAGGCGCATTCTTGGCGGCGAATGCACCTGAAAGCGGCTACAATCACTGTCACAGGAAAGGATATTAAGTTTGAGATTAATTCAGGGGCCACAGCAACGATCATCAGACCTACAGGAGGACATGGGGGCCCAACCTGCCTCCCATTACTATCAAAGCTCAAACTCAGGACCAATACCTTATTTAGGGATATTTCAGCCAATGGTCAGAAGGTGAAAGCCAGGCTGGTGATTGCTAAAGGTAGCAGGGCCAGTCTTTTGGGCTGCAATTGGCCTCGTAAAGACCTGCTCAACTGGCATGAAATTAAGTATGCACACACAGTGGAGGACATTCTGCAGTGACATTTGAAGGGATGAGCTGGGCAGATTGAAGGGTATCACTGTGAAACTCAATGTTGACCCTGAGGCCACACAACGTCTTTTTTAAGTCCACATGCCCTACACTGTGAAAGACAAGGTCGATGAGGAGCTGAAACATTTATAGCGGTTGGGCATCTTTGAGTCCATCCAGTTTTCAGGATGGGGATTCAAAGGAATATGTCATAATTAACATGCCTGGTGTTTGGAATGGTGTCCAGCCCCACCATTTTCCAAAGGACAATGGATACCTTGCTGCAGGGGATTCTGCACATAGCGCTGTATCGGGATGATATTTTGATCACTCGGGCCACAGAGGTGGAGCATCTGGCTAACTTGGAACAGGTGTAGAAGAGCTCAGATGCAGGTCTGTGATTGAAGCATGGCAAATGTATGTTCTGGGCACCGAATGTGACCTTCTGGGCTCTGCCCGATGAAGGACAAAGTGAGAGCTATCAAGGATGCCCCAAGCCCAAAGGGCCATCAAGGAACTTGTATCATTTTTGGGCATGGTGAATTATTACGGAAAGTTTCTTCCTGACCTTGTGATGATACGCTGCAGTACATCACTCAGCCAACAGGTGGGCCTAGAGGGCCCATAGTATAAAACCAAGGCCAGGGCCGTGCTCTCTCTCTCCCCGGGATCACTGCTGCAAGCAGCCAGCAGCCAACTAGATCTTTATGTGAGTGGAATAAAGCTGTGTGCTCCAAACAGCATTGTGTCTGTGTTTTCCTTTGGTGCAGCCTGCCACAGACCTCTCAAGGGTTTTGGCCCCACTGTACAAGCTGTTGCACAAAAGCACCAAGTAGTAGTGGAGTGAAGACCAGGAGGAAGCTTTCAAGGATGTGAAGAACTCCTCAACTCAGTGAAGCTACTGGTTCACTATGACCCAAATAAGGAGATCACTCTTTCATGTGATGCCTCGTCCCATGGAGTAGGGGCAGTTCCCTCACATGTAATGGAGGACTGTTCAGAGAAGCCTAATAGTTTTGCTTCACATACCCTAATGCCTGCTGAGAAGGGATATTCATAGCTAGACAAAGAAGGTCTGGCTATTGTTTTTGCAGTCAAAAGTTTTCATCAGTACCTCTATGGATGTGCATTCATAATTTATATGGATCATAAACCACTGATGAGCCTGTTCAGTGATACTAGATGCATTCCACTGCTAGCCTCAGCGAGGATATAACTTTGGGCTCTCAATTGTCAGCCTACCAGTATACTATTATGAACAGAGTAGGAGGGGATCATACAAATGGCGATGTGCTGAGTCATCTACCTTTATCTGAGACACCGGACACTACATATGTGCCTCCAGAGACAGGGTTTTCATTTGAAGGCTGTCAGAGACATCTGTAAAGGCAACTTAGATAAAGAGAGGGACCCAGTCCTGACTCAAGTCAAGACTTTTCTTTTACAAGGATGGCCCAGTACCGTGGAAGAAGAGGAATTCAGGCCTTATGCCAAATGTAAGACAGAACGGAGTCTGCAGGATGACTGTATTTCTGGGGGACGATGGTCATCGTGCCTCCCCCTGGCTGTTCAAAGATTGTGGAAGAAATTCATGAGACTCATCTAGGGGTGTCTCAAATGAGCCTTGAAAGATCCTACATCTGGTGGCCAAGAATGGATCAGGATTTGGAGAACAAGGTAAAATCATGCTCGCAAAGTCAGATCAATCAGAAAATGCCACCAGCAGTTCCTTTGCACCCATGGAAGTTGTCAAATTGCCCCTGGCCTAGGCTACATTTGGACTTTCCTGTCCCTTTTATGGGGCGAATGTTTCTAGTAATGATGGATGCTCATTCCAAATGGATAGAAACTCACATCAAGGGGAACATTACAGCCCACTCAGCCATAGACAAAATCAGGCAAGTGTTCACACAATGCCTTTACAGTGCCAGGGACCTAGGTTCGAATCCTGCACTGTCTGTAAGGAGTTTTATGTTCTCCCTTTGCATGGGTTTTCCCTGGGGGCACCAGTTTCCCCCCGACCGATCAAAATGTACCGGGCTGTAGGTTAATTGGGCACAAATATGTGGGCCAAAATGGCCTGTTACCATGCTATAGATCTAAGTTTAAATTTAAAACTCACACTGTCTGCATTAAATTACATCTGCATTTTTCAGCCCATTTTTCCAGCTTTTCTAGATTCAGTCACAAGGTGATGTTTAACAATTCTAAAGATGTTAACTGCAAGTTAAACACTCCCACCCCCCCCATAAGCAATAACTTAAAAATTTAACTTTGCCACTTTCATCATTGTTGAATCAAGCAAAGAAAAAAAATACAAAGTGTTGAATCAGCTTCACCACAAGACTTACTTCATAGTACTGATCAGTTCAGACACCTGCTGATGTTTGGAATCCTGTTCTGCATAGGCCGTGAAAAGCTTGTCTTCTGCTTTGGATAGCTTATCTGTAAATAACATCTTCTGTTTCAATAACTCTTGCTCCAGTTTAGAAACCTATTTCATAAATATAAATGTGCTTCGTTAGAAATTTATTTCTGAACAATGTTTAATTCCATTAAGCAAATAATATTATAAATAAATAATTTTGCACAAGTAAATGGAGTAGCATGGGTAGCATCACAGTTATCGCAATGCTGTTAAAGCGCTAGCCATCAGGGTCAGGGTTTGAATCCAGAACTGTCTGTAAGGTGTTTGAACTGTGATGGAATATTTGGGAGATAAATTGGTAACATTAGAGTAGGTTACATACATACACACACTTTAAAACAGATCTTATTTGAAATACTGAAGAATTCATATTCAGTCACTTTACAGAAACTATGGAGAATGCTATGCACATTTCACAAGTAGGTGCTAATTGAAATGATGTCATGAAATGAATAGACCATTGTCTTGGAGGAGTCAGGTCATCTGTGTTGAACATTTTTACAAGACTTCTGACCTCTCTGAAAAGTGTTCACTTAAAGGTCATTGAGAAGTTTGTTTACATAAAACAACAGATGGGAGCAGAAAACTAACCCCTATTGTTTGCTGGAGAAGGAAGGGGCTTTTGCAAGTGAAAGAGAGAAGGACATGTGGCTGGGAGTTCAAATCAGAGAGAAACAGAGAGAGAAAGAGAAAGAAAACAGTGTCAGCCAGGAGAAGCTTGTTGGAACTGAAACAGAAGCTCCAGAGTGGTGACCTGAAAGAAAGAGGTTATCATCTGGAGAACCCTGATGGGGCAAGTCTCATCAGCAAGACTGAGGTGATTAATGGTGGTACCTCAGTTGTGGAAATCCTGGAACAACAAATATTTCTCTCTGCAAACCTATAGGAACCTTCCTGAGCGGTAAACATTTACCTTTCAAGCACCAAAGCCTGGTGAACTTTATACATGTTCAATTCTGTGCACAGTATAAGAATTGTCTGCAACCAGTGAACTTGGAAGGATGAGAAGTGAGATTGAGCTGTGAACCAAAGAACTTTTCTTAAATTTACACACACATCACATACACGTGCAATTAAAATTAGAAGTGGATTAAGTTGGGTAGTTAAGTTAATAACAAGTTAAAGTTTGATTCTGTTTTCATGTTTAAAGATAATTAAAAACAACTTTTGTTTAAGTAACTACTTGTCATGGTGAATATCTATTGCTGCTGGGTTTTGGGGTCCTTTGGGCGTGTAGCAGTATGTTCTCCCCATGTATGCGTGGGTTTTCTCCAGGTGCTCCGATTTCCTCCCACTGTTCAAAACATATCAGGGGTGTAGATCAATTGGCTGAAATTGGGCAGCATGGACTTGTGGGCTGAAAGATCCTGTAACCATGTTGTATGTTTAAATTTAAAATCACCTCTCTCTCCAGAACTGCCTGGTGGTCTTCCAAGTCTCCAATCCTAGCTGTCCCTTGCTGCAACATTTGTTGATATTGTAGCAATGTCTGCTGGAGTTGAACATTCTGTTCATTTGCTTCCTTTAAATTGTGTGCAGATATCTTCACATCTTTCTGGAGCCAATGTACCTTCAAGACAAAATACAGGAATTCTAAACTGTACAAAAGTTTAGAAGTTAATGTAGAAGCATTATTTGCTTTCTGTAATTTTGAACCCAAAGTATATGATTTCACATTGTCCAGAATGATCTACATCATTTGTCTGTCTTCTCATCCTGTCTACCCACATACCTCATTTGACATACAGAGAGAATATTATTCGCTTTACTAAACTCTTTCTTTCTTTGGCTTGGCTTCGCGGACGAAGATTTATGGAGGGGGTAAAAAGTCCACGTCAGCTGCAGGCTCGTTTGTGGCTGACAAGTCCGATGCGGGACAGGTAGACACGGTTGCAGCGGTTGCAGGGGAAAATTGGTTGGTTGGGGTTGGGTGTTGGGTTTTTCCTCCTTTGCCTTTTGTCAGTGAGGTGGGCTCTGCGGTCTTCTTCAAAGGAGGTTGCTGCCCGCCAAACTGTGAGGCGCCAAGATGCACGGTTTGAGGCGTTATCAGCCCACTGGCGGTGGTCAATGTGGCAGGCACCAAGAGATTTAAACTCTAATCATGAATTAAATACTTAATGACTTGAGACACAAGAAACTATAGAAATGTGGCAGCCCACCACCCGGAGATCGAGCCAGTACATCGCGTGGCGCGCAAGGTAGCATAATACATTCCTTAACACAGCAATCCAGCGCAGTTGAAAGCTGGAGCAGAACAAGACCAGCAGCCCTAAAATGGTGCTGGCCAAGCTACCCAGTAACAGGCTGGAAAAGAAGGGTATTCACATGCAAGAATGTTCTCGCCTACAATTGTTATATGTGGCTGACTCCAACTGTATAAAAGGAGCCTTTCTAGCCTCAGAACTTAACCTCCCACACTACAAGGGTGTGTGTTTCTTTGTAGCAGTTGGCTACAGATGCTGCAATTTTAAGCAAATAAAGAAAAGTTGGAGGGACTCAGCAAGTCAGTCAACATACATGGAGAGAATCAATGATTCAGGTCAGAAACCTTTTCAAGACCAAGGTGGAAAGGGAAGATAGCAAAGTTAAAGATGGGAAAAAGCCCAAGAGGAAATAGAGATACTGAACAAATGAAGGTTAAAAAGTCAGATGTTGTGGGGACACAGGTAGGGGAGAAGACTATTGGGGGAGATGGGGAGATGTAGTTGCGTGGAAAGATAGTACTGGAATAGGCTCAGAAAATGGGAACAGATAGAGGACAGATTTTAAAAAGGGAACTGGATCAAGGTGGTTGTTAGTTAAGATTGAAAAAAAAAATCATACATGGTAGATTACTCAGGCAAATGAAAATTGAATTTTCCAATTTCATACAACTCACCCCTGATCCAGTGTCATTGTTTCCATCTGTTTTACTAATTCCACTTTTCCTAGCAAATTCCAGTACTCATTTTCAATTCAATCTCCAATTCAACCTCCCTTCCACATTGCCCACTCCACATCTCCCACCTTTAATTGTCCAGTATCCTATTACCCCCTTCCCACCCCTCTCTTATCTTTTTTATGTGATTTCCTCTTCCCACCTTAATCTTGAGAAAGGATTCTGTCCTGAAATTCTGACACATCATCTCTCTCCATCTGCCTGACCCACTAAGTCCTTCCAGATCATCTTTGTTTGTTGTACTTCATGACTGCTTTACAATTAAAAATCAAATACTAACAATGTTTTTTTCTGACTGTGCAGAAAGTTACACTTGTCCACAAATCTCAAAAAAGATAATCAAAAGTAGCAAGAAAGATTTGTAGTAATTTGTGTACTTTTATCTCCCCTTTCTGTACCTCCAACCTAATCGTGCCCATATTAAATACAATTCCTGCACAAAATCATTTGCACCATTTTTCCAACATTGAGAATTTTGTTGACTGAGAAAAAATAGTTCTTTGCACTCATTTTCTTCTTGGTAAGGGGTTAGTTGGAGAACACAAATAAATGGATAGAAAAGATCTTTTGAATAGACAAGTGGATATTCAATATGTTCAAATACTTGCTTGTATGTAAATATCTGAAACAGTATGCATTAATTGGTACAATTTGTGCCATTCTGTAATGTTTTAGCATAATCCAGAAAAGCAACAGGGTAAGAGAAAAAATTAAAATTTGATTATTGTCTTGTCAATTGAAAGAATGATAATAACCAGTTGGCTTGTCAATTGAAAGAATGTTAATAACCAAAGCCATGAGCTAAAAAATGTTTAATTCAATAATATTGTGCAATAGTTAAATTTACCTCTTCTAATTTCTTTCTCAATTGTTTCTCTTGCTGCTCCCTGCTTTCATCAATTTGTTGCAGTTGCATTTTTCGTTCCTCCTTGCACTCCACCAGTGCAGCTTCTAGTTCTTTAACCTGTTTTTAATAAAATGTTGTACAAAACAAAATTTGCCTTTAATGAAGACTGGCCTTGGAAATAGAAATTGCTGTATCATCGCCAATTTGTACCTTTAGATTCATACATTTATTCTCAACAACTGAAAGAAGATCTATAACAATTATGTCAAATAATTCAAAATTAAAATTTACAGACTTTGGAAGTTTCTTGTCCTGCTTGAGTTTGCAAGGCTTTTAACGCAGCTTCATTTTTTTCATTTTGCTTCTTTGACTCCTGTAAACATGAATATAATTTGTTAGAAATTAATTTGGCATGCAATAATGTCCATACATCAGATCTACTAAGGTCATGAATTATGATAAAGAAGTACAAATATTAGAAGATTATATTTTTATTTGACTTAGAGCAAACATTTTCAACGTTGTTTAAAAGAAATTGCTGATGACATTAAATTGAGTGGAAAAGCAAGTTCTGCAGAGGTTACGGAGAATCTGCAGAGAGATATAGACGGGTTAAGCGAGTGAGAAAGGGTTTGACAAATCGAGTACCACATTGGCATATGTAAGGTGATCCACTTTGGAAGGAAAAATGGGAGATCAGAATATTATTTAAAGGGCAAGCAATTGCAGCATGGTACTGTGCAGAAGGACTTAGAAATGCTTGTGCAAAAGGTTGGTTTGCAGGTCCAGTTGGCTTTCAAGACGGCAAATGGAATGTTGCCTTCCTTGTGAGGGGGATTGAATTTAAGAGCAGAGATTTTATGCTGCAACTATACAGGTCACTGGTGAGACCACATCTGGAGTACGATGTGCAGTTCTGGTTTCCTTACTTGAGGAAAGATGTACTGGCTTTGGAGGCAGTGCAGAGGAGGTTCACCAGATTGATTCCAGGGATGAAGAGGTTGCCTATGAGGAGAGATTGAGTCATCTGGGAATTTAGAAGAATGAGAGGGGATCTTATAAATACATGTCAAATTAGGCAAAAATAAGATAGAGGTAGGTAATTTGTTTCTTTGGAAGGGGAGACCAGAACTAGGGGACAAAGCCTAGTTTGATTTAGGGTAGTCGACTTAGGTCACAGATGAGGAGGAACTACTTTTCCCAGAGGGTGGTAAATCTGTGAAATTTGCTGCCCATTGAGGCATTGGAGGCGACCTTAGTAAATATGTTTAAGACAAGGTTGGATAGATTTTTACAGAGTAAGGGATTTAAGGGATATGGGGTAAAGGCAGGTAAGTGGGGATGAGCCTATCATCAGATCAGCCATGATCACATAAATAGCAGAGTAGGCTCAAAGAGCTAGATGGCATTAAGCCAATACATAGAAACTACAGAGCATAACCTCACAGTGAATTCTTGATCTTTTAGAAGTGAGATTAAAAGATATGTTCTCTACATAAGGAAAATGAATTTCTCTCTCAAACCAATTGGACATTCAGGACTAGTGGTGAAGAAGGATTTTACAGGGCAACATCATCAAAAAATTGGATTAAAGTGGATAGATGGACCAGAGGTATAAATGGAAGAGGGAAGATCTAAGTGTCCAACCCTTGAGTTTTTGCCAGCAAGTTACAAACAAGTGGGTTAGGAAACTACCAGGTGATCTTTCAGTAGGGTGCTTTTTTGCAGTAAAAGTGCTTGAAAAGGAGAAGAAAATCTTTGAGATATTAATGTATTTTCATAAAGGCAGGAAAGCCCAGCAGTGATTTTCCTGGAGTAAAGTTTGAAAAAGAAATTCTAGCAAAAACATTTAATGAAAAAATACTCTACTTTTAACTTTCGCAACACACATCAGTAAATAAAGTGTAATTTTAATTAAAAATCCCTATTTCTGTCTTACCAGCAAGGAAGCTAGCCATTGTCGACATCACAATACTTTAAGTGAATTTATGCCAAAGTATTTTCATAAATATAATATCTACATAATAGCCAATAGATTTGAACAACTAAAATAAAACCATTAAAATATTATTTTTAAAAACTTGCTTGTCTGGTTTCTTCCAGTTGGAATTCCAATAATTCAATTCTGCTTTCCTTTGCATAGATGTCTTCCTGAAAAGTTGAGATTGTTTGCTTTTGTTTTATCATCTGCATTTGTTTCACTTTCAGGTCATTTTCAAGCTTTAAAAAGAGAAGGCTAGCATAAATGTAATGCTTTCCACATCATGAAGTCAAAATAGTTAACATTAATTTAGTATTTTAAAATCTATCAATATTGTGGAAATACAGCAAACGTAACAAGAAAATCATTTTAAAGCCATGTTTTAATTTAAAGAAACAACAACATTTGAATTTAGGATGAACTTCGAATCAAATATCAAGGCCCTGGAAGAAGATTCAGAGGAAGGTCAATGTACACATCTCCTTAAGAATGTCTATAAATGAAAATGTTATACATGCTGATAAAAATGTCTCTTTGGTACAAGATGTTGGCAAGCAGATACTTGACTGAAATAATATTCAAAATGGATAAGGAGAAAGAGGATGGAATAATGTTTGGAAAGAAAACAGATTTGGTTGGAAATTAAATAGTTCAAGAAACAACTCTTTGAAGAGAGTTACAAATGGAAAAGGAAGGGGAGTTCAGCATCAGAAATTAGTGTTATGAACAAGTCATGAAATTCAGTGTCTGTGGCACCATCATAGTGGAAACATTCATATTATGACCATCTTACGACATTACTATAAAAAAATTAAATTAAAATAACAATAGAGCACAAAACAATAAGTAAGTTTTGGATCATTGATTATTCATTGACCTTTCCTTGCTCACTGCAAGTTACAGCACCTGATCGATTGGAGGAAGGGTGATGAATTTCTCTCTCAAACCAATTGGACATTCAGGACTAGTGGTGAAGAAGGATTTTACAGGGTTACATTATCAAAAAATTGGATTAAAGTGGATAGATGGATCAGAGGTATAAATCAGTGACTGATTCAATTGGAAGAGGGAGGATCTGATGGCAGCAGAGAAGAAGTTGTCCTTGTGCCGCTGAGTGCTCATCTTTAGGCTCCTGTACCTTTCCCCGATGGTAGCAGAGTGAAGAGGGTGGGTGGTGGGGGTCTTTGAGGATAAAGGCTGCTCATGTAGATGTCCTCAATGGAGTGAAGTCTGGTGCCGGTGATGTCGCAGGGTGAATTAACAACACTCTGGAGTTTATTCTTGACCTGAGAGTTGGCACTTCCATACCAGGCAGTGATGCAACCAGCCAGATTGCTTTCCACAGGACACCTGTAGAAGTTTACGAGAGTCTTTGGTGACATACCAAACTGCCTTAGACACCTCACAAAGAATAGCCACTGGAGAGCATTCTTTGTGATTGCATCAACATGCAGACTCCAGGACAGAACCTTGGAGATGTTGACACCCAGGAATTTGAAGTACTTGACCCTCTCCACTAATGAGCCCTCAATGAGGACTGGGTTGAATTTCCCTGACTTCCTCCTGAAGTCCACAATCATCTCATTGGTTTTGCTGACGTTGAGCTCATTACACCATTTAACGAGCTGATCTATCTCCCTCCTGTACACTTCCTCATTGCCGTTTGTGATTCTGCCGACAACTGTGGTATCATCAGATATTTAAAGGCTTACTTGGGAGTCTCCTACTGGCAGAAGAAAGAATAAGTTGCTTTTAGGCACTGTTCCAACTTTTTTAACTACGTCTCACTTTGGAACAGCCGTGTAACTTTCATTTTTCAAAGAAAGAGGATCTTTTGTTCAACTTCTTAAGATGTCTGTTACAAGAAGCGGTATATCTTTTGTGGAAGGCAAGAAGGGGAAAAAATGGAATGAAGGAAGAAGAAGCAAAGAACACTGAGCACCAATATCTCTCTATTATAGAATTGAAGTTGAGAGTAAAAGCTGCCAACTTGAGGTTAAAAAAAATTGTGCTTGATTTGAGAGATTCAGTTAAAGAGACCAATGCTTCGATTTTAGATATTAAAAAGAATCTTGAAGGTTTGGATGACAGAATGGGAAAACTGGAAAAAGTATCTGATGTACATAGTAACAATTTCAAAGAAATTAACAAGAATTTAAAGCAAGTTATTGCATTGTTGGAGAAATACAGACAAAAATATATTGATTTGGAAAGCAGGAATCGAAGATTGAATTTGAGAATCTTTGGTCTGCCAGAAAACCTGGATTCACACATTCTACTGGAACTTTTTTCCAACATGCAGGGAGAGATATTTAAGGAGATTTTGAAGAATCCCCCGACCTTTGACTGAGCACACTGTGCATTGAAACAAAAACCATCTCTCGAAGAGAGACCACGACCAGTTATAACATTTTCATTATTTTCAGACCAAAGAGGGAGTTATCTGTGAAGCTCAAAAGGAGCTGCTATTCACTTCATGGAAGATTACCCACAAGAAGTTCTTAATAAAAGAGGCAAATACAAAGAAATAATGGCTGAGTTCTACCAATGGCAATGCAGACCTTCCCTCTACTTTCTTGTGCGTTTGTAGATCTTTCCACAGGATAGTCAACCTATGTGGTTGAATTCCCCAGAAGCTAAATAGAAGTTCCTCCAAGAAAAATTTGCTCTACAACCAATGTGAATCCATTGTCTTGGCTGTCTAAAGCCATCAGAGAAGCAATACTTGCACATGCCCTGCACATTCACAGCCAATTCCTGGTTAGCAAGGACGCACAATGCATGTGGAAGGGCATTGAAGACATCAAGACCACACCATCTGCCTGTGCTGGTGATGCCTCCCTCCCAGATGAACTGAACAACTACACGCATTTTGAGAAGAAAAACAATGTTGTGGCAAAAAAGATCACCCTTCCTCCAAACGATCAGGTGCTGTGACTTGCAATGGCCGTCGTGAATGAGCAAGGCAAGGTCAACCCGCGGAAAGCTGCTGAGTGCTAACGGGATGTGCGGCTCAGCTAGCAGATGTGTTCACTGACATCTTTAACATCTCCCGGAAAAGCACCTTGGTCCCAACATGCCTCAAATCCGCCATCATTGTCCTCATGCCGAACAAGTTGTCTGTGTCCTGCCTCAATGATTACCACCCAGTCGTACTCTCACCCATCATACTGCCTTTGACCTTGAAACTAGATGTTTCCAAGCAATGGAACAGAAAGGAATGTGGGAAAAGTTGCAGTTTTATTTCAGATTGTAAAATATATATTTTACTTTTAACCCTTACAGGTATAGATTGATAGGTATCTGAATAGACAGGCATATCAAAAGGTTATGGGAGAAGCAGGGAGTTGGACTGAGTGGCAGAATACATCAGTTTGTGTTGGAAAGGTAGAGCAGATTTGACAGGCCAAACGGTGTTCTTCTATCTCACGGTCTGGAAAACCCTGATGGGGCAAGTTTCTTCGGAAAGACATTGACGTGGTTGATCAAAGGGATCAGATGGTGTCCAGCGAACAACAAATCTCACTCTGAAAACCAACAAGAACCTTCCTGAGTGGTAACCATTGACCTTTCAAGCACCAAAGCCTGGTGAACTTTATAAATGTTAAATTCTGTGCACAGTATAAGAATTGCCTGATACCGGTAAACTTGGAGGAGTGGGAAGTGAGATTGGATTGTGAATCAAAGAACATTTTTTAAACTTATGTACACATTACATACACATGCACTTATAATTAGAAGGGGTTAAGTTAGATTAGTTACGTTAATAGTAATAAGATAAATGTTTGATCTTGATTTCATTTTTAAAGATAATTAAAAGCAACTTTTGTTTAAGTAACCATTTGCCTTGGTGAATATCTATTGCTGCTGGGTTTTGGGGTCCTCTGGGCTCGTAACAGGATGCAAAGACTACATATTGAAATGAGATCTTGTATTCCCCTTGAAAGAAATAACAGTTTACGTGATTAAATATCACTTTTTCTGAAAATATGGAGCATCTACAACATGAAAATTTAAGCTCTCAATAGCTCATCCTGGTGTTGATTCTCGGTTTCACAGCAGTTGATTGGAATTTATATATCTTTTTGATCATTTCTTTTTCTTCTTTCTTAGGGGTATTTAGGAGGGAGGGGTGGTGGGGAGGGAGGGATTAGGTTTATATATCACATGCATTTTCGTTTTTATATCTATTTATTTATTTATTTATTTATTTTTATATATATGCAACCGTGTCTGCCTGTCCCGCATCGGACTTGTCAGCCACAAACGAGCCTGCAGCTGACGTGGACATTACCCCTCCGTAAATCTTCGTCCGTGAAGCCAAGCCAAAGAATATGAATATATATATATATATATATATATAAAATTCATTATTAATTGAAATGTATTGGTTTAAAAATTTTTAATAAAATATTGAAAAATAGAAAAAAATTTAAATGATTCATTTATTTATTTGAAAATTATATAGTTCCGAATCTTTAAAAGATGAAAATAAAATATAGTTATTTATCACAGATAATATTGCCTAGAGTAAGTTTGGAAGAGCAAACGGAACTGAATATTCCTTTTACTGAGATAGAGGTTTGGGAAGCCATGAGTTCATTGCATAGCAATAAATTTCCAGGAAAGGATGGATTACAGTGATTCCCCAAAAAAGATAGATCCCATTAAACCTTTATCTTGAAGATCTATTTCATTATTAAATTCAGATTATTAAATGGTTGTGAAAATTTTGGAAAATAGAATGAATAAACTGCTGCCTAAATTAAGAAATATGAATCAGGCAGGTTTTGTAAAAAAGAGACAGTCATCAGAGAATGTAGCTAGATTATTCAGTATAATTCATTTAGTGCAAAAAAGAGGTAATTTAACTGTTGCAGTGGCCTTAGATGTAGAAAAGGCATTCAATAGATTGGAATGGGATTTTTTTTTGCTTAAAGTGTTGGAGAAATTTGGATTTGGTGTGAATTTTGTAAATCGAATTAGGGCATAGTATAATAATCCTAGAGTTATAGTAGTAACTAATGGACAAGTATCTGCACCATTTCAACTAGCAAGATCAAGTAGATAAGGATGCCCTTTGTCTCCAGCTTTGTTTATTATAGCTCTAGAACCGCTTACCCAAGGAATTTGGAGAGACTTTGAAATTAAGGGATTTAGGGTAAGTAAAGAAGATCATAAAATTAGTTTATTTGCAGATGATGTTTTAATATAATTTCTTAGCCAGAGACATCTTTATATAAATTATATGTCCAATGGGAAGAATATGGCAAGGTTTTGGGTTATAAAATAAATTGGAATAAAAGTGAAATTATGTCATTTATGGAAGGTGATTATACTCAATGTCAAAGGGATACTCAGTTTAAATAGCCAAAAGAGGGTTTTAAATACTTAGGTATATGTACAGATAATAATTTGAAAAATTTATATAAATTGAATTATTTACCATTACTTAAAGATTGATGATTTTTAGACATGGATTAATTTACATATAACATTAGTGGGAAACGTCAACTGTATTAAGATTAATATATTCCCAAGAATACAATATATTTTCCAAAAATTATCTATTTTAGTACCTCAAATTTTTTTTCAAGATTTGAATAAATATATAAGGAAATTCCTCTTGAAAGGTAAAATGTCAAGAGTTTTTATAGAGAAGTTAACATGGAAATATGAATTGGGAGGTCTCCAGCTTCTTAATTTTAACACTTATTATCGAGTGGCGCAAATTATATTTTTTGCTTCTTTTTTCAAAAGCTAGAAATTGGCATGGGTTAATGTGGAATTGAATAAAATTGGAGAGAGAAAAGCAGAAGAATTTGTATACAAGTGGAAACCGAAATTGATGATTGGTGATAAGGATACACCATTATTGAAACATCTGATCAATATTTGGAATAAAAGAAATAATGAGATTGGTATAAGACAGATTTTTTTCACCTAAAATGCATTTGATTCAAAATCCTCATATATTTTTCAAAGGATAATCAATTTTTGAATATTTGGTTTTGTAAGGGAATTATAAATGTTGAAGAATGTTATGAAAGGCGTCAATTAATGTGATTTGAGCAATTGAGAAATAAATATGGCATAACTCATAACACCTTTTATTGCTTTTTTCAATTAAGAGCATATCTAAGAGATATGTTAGGACCAACTATTGTGTTGTCAAGTTGACCTGAAGTAGAACTTATTAGGAGAGGAATTGTTAAAAAATGTACTTCTATGACATATTCTTTATTACAAGTAGGATCTCCCAAACGAGAAGCTCATTAGTCCAGACAGAAGTGAATATTGTAATTGATGAGCAAATATGGGCAGATTTATGTAGGGATTGTATGACCAATACTATTAACGCAAGATATAGATTAGTTCAATATAATTTCTTTTACATTAGTTAGATCTTACACCACAGAAATTGAATAGATTGAAATCAGATCAATGCTTTAGTTCGGGTGAAGATGTAGGAAATTTCTTGCATTTAACTTGATCATATCCTAATGCAAGGCCCTTTTGGGCAGATTTATGATATTTTTTAGAACAAGTTACAGAATTTTTTTTCTTCAAAGTCTGCATTTATTTTTATTAGGAAACATTGATTAAAACTATCAATATACCAATTGAAATTTGTTAAATTAGTGTTAGTGATGGCGAGGAAATATAACCATATAACAATTACAGCACAGAAACAGGCCAGTTCGGCTCTTCTAGTCCATGCTGAAGATCTTCTCCCACCTAGTCCCATTGATTCTCACCCAGCCCATATCCTTCCATACCTCTTTTGTCCATATATCTATCCAACTTTTCCTTAAATATTAAAATCGAACCCGTATCCACCATTTTGGCCGGAAGCTCATTCCACACTCCCACCACCCTTTGAGTATAGAAATTTCCCCCTCATGTTTCCCCTAAACTTTTCCCCTTCAAACTCAATCCATGTCCTCTTGTTTGAATCTCCCCCACTCTCAATGAAAACAACCTGTCCACATTGACTCTATCTGTCCCCCTCATAATTTTAATTACCTCTGTCAAATCACTCCTCAATCGTCTATGCTCCAGGGAATAAAGTCCCAGCCTGCTCAATCTTAAAAATCTCCTTTGCACTCTCTCTCTCTCTCTATTCTATTTATCAACCCATCATTTGGCGAACAAAACTGCACACAATATTAATTTGGCCTCACCAATGCCTTATACAACTTCAACATGACATCGCAATTTCTGTATTCAATTTCTGTATTCATCACTCTATCTACATGTGACTCTACTTTCAGGTAATTATATACCAAAATTCCTAAATCCCTTTGTTTTATTGCAGTCACTTAGAAATCTTTAGGTATGCCAAGATAGCATGCAGAAATTTAAAATTGTATTCCTTTGGAAAAAATTACATATAGCTTGAGAAATAAATATGCTATGTTTTTGCAAATTTGGTGCCCGTACACCCAAATATTAGGATTTAATTTGTAACAATGTTCTCTCTATGCTTCTAGACCTGCAAGATTCTCCTCTGAATTGTAATATATGTGTTAGGCGAAATTTCTCTGTGCAGTCCTAAAAATGTCTTTTTTCCTCTCTAGCTATATTATTTCTTTTATATTAACTGTTCTGAGAAAGGGTGGGTTGGGGGGGGATGTTGGGGTTTTGGGGTAGGGGTGAATACCATCATGTATGTAATTTTAATTTGTTTCTTTTGGAACCTGTATAATTATATGAATTTTGATTACTGCATGTATGGATTTTTTTTAATCAAATATTTTTAAAAAGTAGCCTCTTCTTGGACCTGCAGAATATTTCCTGCATTTTGCCTTTAAAAAGCTGTGTGTTTGTTGGCACTGTAAAAACTTCATGAAAAATCAAAAACTTATTCCTAGAATATCCAGCAAGGAGTGCTATATACAAACATGCAAATACAAAAAAAAACTGAAGAATCAACAGAGTGAATTTTGTTTTGAAATTTTGGAAGTTTAAGTACTGCTGGAGAAATGAAACAGAATGGAAAATAATTTCAATGCAAGAACTTTGCCAATGGAAAAGAACAACACAAAGGTGGTCTGAAATGAAAACGTGCTGTGTCAAGGGCCAATATCTGAAAGGAGAAAAGCACATGAAATTGTTTTGCTGCATCTGACCGAGGACAGCCTTAAAGGCTACAGCACGGACTTCAAAGTAAATCAGTTATGCTAAACGAGCTCACAGACTGTTGTCTCAGTCTTTTCGCTGTGCTCATGCACAACACATTACACTGCTGACCCTGACAGTCTCCACGTTCTGAAGACTCTGCATAATGAACCCCACAGTCTTAGGCACCGTTGTGTTTAAGCTGCCGACCTTCTCTACCAACAGGCCCCACACTTGGTTTGCCCAAGCGGAGGCCCAGTTCCAGATCAAACACTTTCTCTGTCGTCAACTCACTCAACCAGGAAGCTGCTTCATGGGTCTACGACCTCATTTAGGCGCCACCAAAGGAAGGTAAATATTTGACTCTTAAAAAACCTCCTCATTAACACGTACAGACTCACACAATGCAAGAGGGCCGCCAGGTTACTTCACTTGGATAGGGCTCCATCCACCCTCGTGGATGAGATGCTCACCCTGGCAGAAGGCCTCATGTTTGAGCAGGTGTTCCTCGAGCAAATGCCCAAAGGCATTAGGCTCTTACTGGCCGATGTGGATTTCAGCAACTCATGTAGGGTCGTGGCAAGAGCAGACATTCTCCATTGCTCCAAGCATGAGCCCATAGACACAGTCAACCATGTTACCAGGCCACCACCCAAGGTTAGCCCAACGTTTGAACAGCACCCCCCGCCCAAGACCTGAAAGGCACGAGCTTCTACCATCAACAATGGGGCACAGGAGCACATAGATGCTGCCAGTCATGCTCGTTTCTGGGAAATGACATAGCCAGCTGCCGTTAATAGCCATGGCGGTTGGCTGACCGAACAGCTTACTCCACATCTGGGACAGGATCTTGGGTCGCAGGATCCTCGTGGACACGGGGACAGAGGTAAGTGTCATTCCCCTGACATCGCTTGAGACACACACAAGGCCTATCACTCTCAGTCCAATGTGCTAGTCGAACGTTTCCATCGCCACCTGAAGTCAGCACTGATCACATGGCTTGAGAGGCCAAACTGGGTAGATGAACTACCCTGGGTCCTCCTTGGGATACGCACAACACCTAAGAATGATCTCAAAGCCTCCTCAGCTGAGCTAATCTCTGGCAAGACCCTTGCAGTCCTAGGCCAATTCCTCTCTTCAGCACCAGGTCAAGACACCAACACCACCATTCTACTGGAAAGACTAAGAGACAAACTGGGCTCGCTCGAACCACCGCCACCATTGCAATACTGTCAGCCACAATACTACCCTGCAGGCTTTACCTCCTGCGCCTATGTGTTCGTTCAAAGGGCCGATACAGACACCCCTCTATTGTCCCTTTGAGGGACCTACAAGGTGCTCCAAAGGAATGCAGCCACCTTTACACTCTGCATCAGGGGCAATGAGGAACTGTTCACACTAGACCACCTGAAATCAGCCCATCTGGACTTGTCAGAACCAGTAAAAGTCCCTCTACTGGTAGGGGCCGGCCACCGTGGCAGCAAAACTCACCCTCGGCGCATCATGAGACCACCAGTGCCAGTTCTTTTGGGGGGTGGGGTGTGTGGTTGTGTGGTGTAGCAGCAAACTGGCCCCGCTTGTCACGCGCAGTCAGCGGGCCAGCCGCAGCAAAGATGGTGTCAGGGACCTTCTCTTTCGATCCAGACATTTTGCGGTGCTTGTTTTGCTGCACACTACACTATATTTATTTTACTTAATCAGATCACATTGTATGAATAATTATCGATTAATATTCTAGTGGATTTCCATCTGGAGTTGTTGGGCAAAACAAAATTTGTGCCTGTTTAAACTATGCTGTAAGTATTAGAGGATCCACTGATGAAAATGATGGTGTGCATACAACTGCTGACTCAATTACCAGCAATTTCATTGGCTTTTTTTTTAACTAATAGCAACAGGAGCTTCAAAGGTTTAGTTTCTCCAACATAAAAAATACCAATATTCTTATGTAATAGTCGACCTTGTGTAAAAGTTGACCCCCTTTTTGGGCCAAAAATCACAAAATTTCTGTATATCTCGCATAAAAGTCGATCCTCTATATTTGGCCCCAACTACCCGCCTGCCCATCCGAGCTCCCAACGCCCCAACCACCAGCCTATTTGAACTCCTGTCACCCTGAATATGAACTTATCACACAGTCCAGCCATCTGAGCTCCCAACGCCTTGAATAACGCAGGTATTTACTGCGGTCAAAAGTAGTATCCATGTAAAAGCCCCCAAATTTGACCTGAAAAATTGGTTCCCCAAACTTTCTTTAATGAGTGCAGCCCATTGTTACCCCACCCAAAAAATGCATTAATTGTAAAAATTCCAAGTTCAAGACCTGCAAGCTTCTTAAATCGCTAACTGCCTGACAATAGTCATCAAATGAACAGGTTCAATGAAACGAAACCTTACAATTTCTATCTGCTTTTCCAGTTCTTCACATTGTTCTGTCTGTATCTTCTTGGTCAGTTCACAAGCAGCAATATTTTTTTGTTGTTGCTCTTCCAGTAATGTTTCTAAGTTGATAATTTCTTTATTTTTTTCCTAATATTTATGGAAAACAGAAGGGAGAATTAAACCATTGTGGAAAAATATCTTTCAATGCCCCTCTGTGTATTTTTCTCTACAAAGAAAACATTATTCTTTGAACTGTTCACATACAACTCATGGTAAATGGAGGAGTAACAACACGGCAGTGCAGAAATTTCCATTCATGATCTACATATGTGTTTCTTTAGATTGCCAAGGATAATAATTCTTAAGTAAATACAGTAAAACCCCTGTTATCCAGAATTTAAGCAACTGGCAAAAAGTAAAATATATAAATTTTAAAAATAAAAATGTAAATGTTTGAAATTTTAAATGTTCTCTGAAATAACACATAAATCTTTGGTGAAGATGGAAGCAAATATTCAGCCAGCGGAGTGTTTTGGTCGTGCTTTGCACGTAGTAATTGTTTGAATAAAATTGTGTGAAACAGCAATGGCGTCACCCAGCATGAAGAGCTGGTAGGGGCCATTCGCCATTGACTCTCTTAAAGTATCTCCTTATCCCTACTTCATAAATCTTCATGAGATATTAAGTATATTAGTAAGGCTTTACCTGTAAACTTGGGGAGGGGGTGTTAATTAACTTTAATGTTATTGGTCATCTTTCGGGCAACTGCTTGGAGGGGAAGGAACCAGCAGGTGCAGCGACGGTTAAATGTTTTCAAAGACAGTGACTGAAAATAAAGTAAAATGCTTGAAAGTTTATATATTCATGCGAGTGAAATTTGTTCAGTGTAAGTACTTTTGTCTTTTTTACTTTTTACTCTTGATGCAGGTGTATTAGTTAGGCATCGTGAGAATGAGTCTCAAGCAACCAGAAAACTCATTTATCCGGCATGTTACCAAGGGTAGGTGCCAGATACTAGGAGTTTCATTGCATTTCTCTATTGTTCACACTACTGCAGTGATCTCAGCCATATAACTGTCTTTGAAGAATGTGTAATTGATGAAGGACTTACTTGGCAAAACAAAAACATATACTGGAATGTTATAATTCAAAGTACATTTCATTATCTCAAGGCAAATTTAAGTCATTATATGCAAAGTGTTTTTGGGTGATAGTATCACCAGGCAGAATAGTTCAACCTTCAAACGTTCCATTAGCTGGTCATGTTTTTTCGATCTTGCAGAAATTATTATAATTTGGTCTTCACATCAGATTTTTTTAAATGATGACATCTTCCTGGGAATTAATCCCAGCATTTAACTCAATTCCTGAAAAAATGTTTAAAAATTCAAGTTAGTGCAATTCAAAATTTATTTCACTGAAATCACAATTTTACCTCAATTTCCTGTTCGCATTCAACGACTTTTGCTGCGTTGGTCGAGTAGGCAATAGTTTTTTCCTCCAACTGTTTTTCCATGGTGAAAAGCTGTGACTTGTTTTTTCTTAGCTGTCAAACATATGCATTTGGGTATATTAAAATATCCTTTGGTAATCATTGTTAATTATAAAATATTTAGAAAACCTTTTTTAAATTTGCATCCTATTATTAACCTTTTTCTCTCTATTAAAAACAGGACATCCCTGAATACCCATTGAACCAATTTAATGTTTTTAGTAAGCCCTAAAATACACACACTGCTGTATGCAATATTCTGATACTTATTTTTGCTGGACAGAGTATCATATACATGTATTATCAAATTTTCAATAAGCATCCACAAATGACAACAGTCTTAAGCCAGGAGCACAAAGTTAAATGACTACAGTACCTTTTAATTATATTGTTATAAGCTGAAAAGGATAGGTTTGCAGAGCTTCAGTGTCCAGGGTCAAGCAACACAATGACCCACCTCGACCACACTGACCATCAAGCACAATTTACACGAATCCTAAACTTATCCTAAAATTTTCTCCATATTACACACATGATCAACAAAACCCAGAGTAAATTCACATGGTCACAGGAGGAACACGAAAACTGCAGATGGGGAACACCAAATGTTAGAATTGAACCCAGGTTTCTCAAGTCGAAGCAGCAAACTCTACTTGCTGCACCTCTTTGTCATCCCTCAATCACCTTCACCTTGGAGAATGAAAGCTGACTAAGTTGGTCCACAATTAAAAGAAACTCCAGTCCAGTGATAAAGCACAGGAAATCTATTTGACTAAATAACTTATTCCACAGGCTTCTGAATCCATGGATGGATAAATAAAATTCTCTTTGTCATGTGCTTCCAGAATGTACAATTGCCACTCTTTCCAAAAAAGTATCAACAGCTGTGAAATTGAGAAGAAAATGGAACTGTAGCAACTGTGTCGAAGTGCAAAAGGAAGAACAAGAAAATGATCAAACGTAGTCGAGTTGAAGCTCAGTAAAAGTCCTTTACTCATTGCATTGTGACATCATGATGTCACTCAGAACCTCCCGAGCCGGTTCTATTAAGCCTCCGGTGAGCCGCTATAGAACCCTTCCCCCACCCCTTCCCCCCAGAATCGGCGATAGGAAGCTAAACCTCTGGTGCCACTGTTCTTGGGCGGTTGTCCATGCCTTCGCATTGGAGGTCGTGGCAAGGGCCAATCAAGGTCAAGATGAACGGGCTTTAGCCGGTCAATCGTAAATGTCTCTGGATGCTCCCCAATGTCCAGTACAAAAGTTGTACAATTGTTTCGTAGCACTCTGAAGGGGCCCTCATAAGGCCTCTGTAAGGGTGGCCATTGTGCACTGACCGCTGCGCACAAACACAAACTCAGTCCCGGACTTCCTTTTGGATGAAGGGTGTCATTGTTCCATGTCTTGACGTGGGAAACGGGGCCAATTTTCAAAGCTGCTCCTGCGGTTTGCCGAAGACTTCAGTTGGTGGCACCTCCTGTTTGTGCGCTGCAGGCACGAACTCTCCAGGTACAATGATCAGGGCTCCATATATCAACTCAGCTGATGAGGAGTTCAGATCCTCTTTGGTTGCTGTTCTTATTCCCAGGGCAGCCTTCATGTGCCTATGGAACCACTCCACCAGGCCATTTGACTGCAGGTGGTTGGCTGTCGTGCGGTGAAGCTGCATTCCCAGCAGTCATGACAAAACATCCCAAAGTGCAGAGTAAAATGTGGCCCTCTGTCGGAGGTGATGTATGTGGGTAGGCCAAACCAAGATATCCAGGCAGAAATAAAAGCACTGGTGTATGAATCGGTCGACTGCCTCCATAGGACTGCCTCCAGCCACCTATTGAATCTGTCGATGAATGTTAACAAGTACCTAGATCCTCGTGACACCAGAAGCGGGCCGACAATTTCGATGTGCACATGGTTGAATCTGTACTGCGGTGGCTGGAAAGGCTGAAGCAGTGCCTTTGTGCGCCTTTGAACTTTTGCAGACTAGCCGTCTTTGGCCAGTACATGACTGCATTTTGAGTCCATGCCATAAAAACTTGTTGGCCATCAGGCAGACCATCATTCGAATGGAGGGGTGGGACAGTCCGTGAATGGCATTGAAAATGCAACATCTCCACACAGCAGGGACAATAGGGTGAGGCTGACCTGTGGAAACGTTGCATTGGAGAGTGGTACCTTGCGGCCCAAAGGCTACATCCTTGAATTGCATGTTTGTGATAGCGGTTCTATAAGCTGGGGGTTTGTCTTCCTGGAGCTGAGCTTTGGCGAGTGCTATGTGCCCTACACCTGGAGAGAGGGCACATATTGCTTTAACAGAGGACTGGGACAGGGCATCAGCCACCACATCAATCTTACCAGAGAAATATTTAATTCTGAATTTAAACTTGGATACACAAGATAGGTGGCATTGCTGGCAGGCTGACCAGGGATCTGATGCCTTCTTGAAGGCGAATGATAGCAGTTTGTGGTCAGTAAAAAAAGTGAAGTCCCTGCCTTTCAAAAAATAGTGGAAGGGTCTGACTGCTAGGTACAGCGCCAGCAGTTCCCTATCAAATTTGCTGTATTTTGTTTCCAGAGGGCAGAGGTGCCTTCTAAAAAATGCTAGAGGCTTCTATGGTCCATTGGCGTACTGTTCCAAGATCCAGCCTACTGCCGCATCAGACATATCCATCGTCAAGGCAGTTGGTACATCCATTTGTGGACGGACCAGCAATGTTGTCTTTGCTAGGGCATCTTTGGTCTGCTGGAATGCTACCGGTCTCCTTTCCCCACTCGAGTTCTTAGGCATAGCTGGAGCCATGTCAAAGAGAGGTTTCATAATATGAGCAGCAGAGGATAGAAAGCGATGATAGAAATTGACCAATTGACCATCCCCACAAATTCCTGGAGTCCTTTGATGGTATTGGGCCTCTCGAATTTGAGGATGACCTCCACCTTGCTAGGCAAAGGAACGACACCCTGGCTACTGGTCTGATGTCCCAAGAACTCGACAGACTGCCTGAATTTGCACTTGGCAAGGTTCACAGTTAGCCCGGACTCCTGAAGGTGGCGACAGAGTAAATGTAGATACTGCAGGTGCTTTTTGTGAGAGTGGCTGGCAACGAGTATGTCATCCAAGTCCATGATAATGAAGTTTGTGCAGTATTTTTGAGCCCAAGAGCCAGTCTTGAAAATTTGAAAAGGTTGAATGGTGTTATAATGGCGGTCTTGGGCACATCCTCTGGATTGATAGGTATTTGGTGGTACCCACACACCAAGTCAATTTTAGAAAATATCCTGGCCCCATGAATATTAGCTGTAAAGTCCTGTATCTGAAGCACAGGGTAGCGGTCTGCAGTGGTAGCATAGTTGAGATGCCTGCAATCCCTGCAAGGTCTCCAGCCTCCCATGGCTCTGGGCATCATATGTAGCAGGAAAGCCCATGGGCTATCAGACCTGCGCACGATTCCAAGTTCCTCCATTTTGTGAAAATCTTCTTTTGCAAACCGAAAATTGTCGGGCGGAAGGCTTGGGCATATGGAGGAAGTCCGTGGGTAAGGATGTGGTGTGCGACACCATGTTTGAGTGTGGCAGTGGAGAACTGGGGAAACTCCGCAAGAAGTTTGGCAAATTTGTTGTTCGAGTACTCCATGATGCGGGGTGGGTAGTTTGGCTTTTCCAAAATCTGGAAAATTAGGAAAATTATGGTGTTCACCATCCAGCACCCTTTTAAGTCCACCATCAGTAAGTGGGCTCTGAGGAAGTCGGCACCCAACAACAGCCAGGACAAGGTGAACTTATTGTCACCGAATTTCAAAGGTATAGACCGTGTGGCATTCATAAGAATCCAACTGTTATTCACTGCAGTGAGCATCCTGGTACAGTGTAAAAGCCAGAAGGACATTATCTCCGCACCTACGTCGACTAGAAATTTGTGCTGGGAGAGTTCAACCCAGACATAGAGTAGGCTGTTACGGTGGGTTGCTGTCACGGAGTCATGCATGTCCAGGGAAACAAGCACCCTCATCGCTTGTATTCATGGAGCCTGGGCCTTTGGGTGTGATGCAGCACTAATTTCTGTGGGCCTTTGGGCCCCGGCCATCGCTTGCAGCTCACTCACATCGTAAGAGACTGTAAATCCGGAGGAGGCCTTTTAGGCCTTTGTACTTGCCGAGAGCTGGCGGGTCCCGAAGGAAATCCACTACTCGACCGGCCGTGTCCTGGTCAAGGACGCTTACCACATGATATTATTTAGTGGCGTCCACTTCTATCTGCGAATGTGGAACTGTGCCTCACCCTGCCCAAACCAAACTTCCAAAAGATCGTCAGTTTGAGTGCAACTGCTGTGTTGTCCATGTTGGGTCCAAAATCCGTTTGGGCCTGCCGGGGTCACCAACGTAACAATTGTGTCAAGAGTGTGAAATGAAGAACGAGTAAATGTTCAGACATAGTCGAGTCAAAGTTCAGTAAAAGTCGTTTACTCGTTCACCTGCAGCTTTTTTAAATCCTGCGCGTTCTAAATGATGTTATCGCATTGTGACATCATGACGTCACTCCTGAGCCGGTTCGATTAAGCCTCCTGTGAGCTGCTACAGAACTGTCTTCATCATAGAGCAACCTTTCAATCAGTGGCACATCTCAGGAACCATTAACAATAAAATGCAATGTCTCTTTAAATTAGGAATATTCATTCCACTTCAATTTGTATAACATGAGTGCAATCTAATACTTGACTTAACATATTTGCATAAGAATGTACAGAGACCTGAAGGTTGACACCAAAAATGAAGGAGCGTGGACATAAGGATCCTTTTAAATGCCAGGCTTTGGGAGTCCTGCCAACGATGTAGGTCAGTACAAAGAAAGGGGCAAGTGCAATTTGATGCAACACAGAACATGGGCAGCAGAGTTTTGGATGTACAGAAATGTTTGAAAAGCACAATTGCATGAATGGCTGAAACAGTATTATATAGTCAAGAACCTGGAAGTGACGAAAGCATGGGCAAGGTTCAGAAGCAGCTGAAGTATGGACAAGGGTTTCACCAGCCGCAAATAGATGATGATGGTGCAAAGGTATACAATCTTTCTGAGAAGGTGAAAATTGAACACACTAAGCATCTTTGATCTTTTAATAAATGTATGCATTCTGGCAATGTTCTTTTATTCCCTTCACAAGGATCTTTACATAACCCAATGATCTTTATGTCACAAATGAAATGTAATAAAAGTAAAAATGCAATGTTGGAGAAATTCAGCAGGTCAAACAATATGACTTTATGTCACAAAGATAAAGACACATAACCAATGATTCGGGCTTGAGCCCTTCATCAAGGCACGTGCAAAATGTTAGCAGGTGCCTGAATAAAATGGTGGGGGGGGAGGGGAAGGGGTAGGAGCATAGGCCCACAAGCAAGAGATAATAGGTGGATAAGGGAGGAAGAGCACAACAGCAAAAAGGGGAACCAAGGGATGGTTCTATGAATGAAGAGGGAAGGAGGTGGAGAGCTGGAGAATAAAAGATAGAGGGATAGGGAAGAGAGGGATCATTTCTGGAAATCTCCTACACTGCCCAGTTCTACCTCCTCCCCAAGATACACAAACCCAATTACCCAGCTAGACCCATTGTTTCTGCATGCTCCTGCCCCATCGAACTAGCATCTACAACCTTGCCTCCATTTTTTCCTCCCCTGGCCCCTACATGACCTCCATCCCTTCAATTCCCTGAACTAGACCACCTCATTTTCCTATGGATGTCCATTCTCTCAACACCTCCATAAAGAGGGTCTCAAAGCTCTTTGTTTCTTTCTTTACAGACTGAACCGCCACCACCCTCCTCTACCTAGCAGAACTTGTTCTCACGCTCAATAACTTTTCCTTTGACTCACCCCACTTTCTCCAAGTCAAAGGAGTACCAATGCGTCCCAGCTAGTGTTAGGTCTGCTTTGTTCATGAATGAGTGAGACAAACACCAGGCTGAGTCGAAATCAGGGTTCTTTGTTCTTTATTACCGGATTGTAACACTTGCGACTAACGATGTTAGCCGGAGAATGCATTCTGCCGTTATCAGCAAAATGGTGATTTTTTATACCCTTGGATACATGCTTAGAACATCATCATATCATTACTTGTCCAATGACTAAAACTGTTGCTATCCTTTCCCTGCTAGCTTCCTGCCTCTCAATCCATCAATGTCTCTCTTAAACTGTTGCTATCCTTTCCCTGCTAGCTTCCTGCCTCTCAATCCATCAATGTCTCTCTTATCTTGTAAGTACAAGGATGCATTCTGTTACTCCTTAGTACTGGGTGACTCCTTCTCCGGTCCCATCTCATGATGTTTTACCTAACAGGAGTACAAGGACACCTCCCCTTCTTGTTACTGCCCTGTACAGGGTAACTCCCTACACATTCCCATCTCATGATGTTTTACCTTACACTAGGCCTGCCTATTTGTTGAATTCGTGGAGCAATCCATGCTGCAATCTACACAGGCAAAGCCCCTCAACTCTTCCCTTGCTTCACTGACAACTATATTAGTGCTGCCTCATGCATACACGATTTTTTAAAAATAACTTTATTGATTCATTCAACAAGGTTATTACATACAGTTTTAAAAAAGTACATATTATGAACGATAAAAAAAAATTTATACATAAAAAGGAAGAACCCCCCCCCCCCCACTCTTTAGGAGAGCCGAAGAAAGAAAAAAAAACTGAAATATATTTACTAAAATCTAATCAAGGTAAATCTAAATGTAAATATTCTGAATATAAAGACCACTTATTAAGAAAAAAATTATCATGTAAAACGTGATTTTTTTCCATTACCAAACGTTTTCATCTCATTATACCATCTATTAATATTAATATCAATCACATTAGCATTTTTCCATGTACTTGCTATACATTTTTTTGATAAAGATAAATATACAAAAGCAATTGAAATTTGTCTAATTCCAAATCTTTCAAAGGATTCAACTCACCCAAAATATTGTCAGGTCCAGAGGTATTTTAATCTTATAAAAATGTTCCAAAAACAATTGAATTGCTTTCCAAAAAGATTGTATATGTACACATAACCAAACAGCATGAAAAAAAGTTCCATCCAAATTACCACATCTAAAACAAGAGTCTGATTCACTAAAATCATATTTTTTAGAACTTTTCAGATGTTAAATACAATTGATGTAAAAAGTTGTAATAACCATTGCATAATGAACATTTATCAATCTAGTATCACTACCATGACAGATATCTAATCAGTCATCCTCAGAAAAAGTAAGGTTAATATCCTTTTCCCATTTAATCTTAGATCTATCCCATCCCTTTTTTTCCATACTTTCCTGTAATATTTGGTACATCAATGAAATATATCCCTTTTTTGGTATAATCACAAGAAAAGATTCAAATTTAGTCAATTTAGGTAAAATCATATCTCTACCAAATATTTGTTTTACTAGGGATCGTAGTTGATAACAAATGAATAAAGAATTCTTATTAATAACAAAATCTTCCCTCATTTGATTAAAGGATAAAAATTGACCTTCTTTAAAACAAGTTTTTTATACCTTTAGATTTCCAATATAATAAACATTGATTATACATTGAAAAAGGAATAAGTTGGTTATTATATAACGGTGTTAAAGTCAATAATTTACCCTTAGAACCTATCATTCTATTTTTCCTCATCCATAACTTCATTAAATGTTTTAGTATAGGCACATTATATTGTTATAATAAATTTAAATTACACCGAAACAAAAATATTCGCCATCTCAATTTTAGCCCAATTAGGGGGCCGTTTCAAATCCATTAATGAACTAATAAATTTAAATTGAGCTGTCTCATAATAATTTTGAAATGTGATAAGCGTAATCCCCCTAATGTACATTTCCAGGTTAGCTTATTCAAAGCTACTCTCAGAAATTTACCCTTCCATAAAAATTCCCTAACCATTTTATTTAAATCTCGAAAAAAATTCTTATTAAGTAAACATGGAATTGACTGAAACAAATATTGTATACGTTGAAAGATATTCATTTTGATTGTATTTATTCTTCCAATTAAATTTACAGGAAGATCCTTCCAATTAATCAAATCAGCTTGGACCTTTTTCATTAACAGTACATAATTTAATTTATATAAAGATTGATAATCAACATCCACATTTATACTCAAATATTTAATTCGATCAGTCCACTTCAAATTAATAATATTCTTATAAACTGAATAATCTTCTTCAACTATCGGTAAAATTTCACTTTTTTCCCAGTTAACTTTATATCCAGACAAAGATCCATATTGTATTAAACACACCTTCAAGTGTAAGCGTGACTGAGCTGGGTTTGTTAGATACACCAATACGTCATCAGCAAATAGATTAATTTTATACTCCTCATCTAAAACTCTCATACCTTGTATCTGTGTATTTTGTCGTAACAACTGTGCTAAAGGTTCAATTACTAACGCAAACAAAGCTGGAGACAAAGGGCAACCCTCGAGTTGAACGAGTTAATTTAAAAGGTTCCGAGATCTGACCATTTGTCAATACTCTGGCTATTGGTTTATTTAAATAAAAAGTTCCACTCAACTCTGTCAAAAGCCTTTTCTGCATCAAGAGAGATCACCATCGGATGGTCAGGGCGCTGTCGATATTTATTAATCAAACTAATCACTTGAAGAATATTATCTGAAGCATACCTATTTTTTATGAAACCTGTTTGATCAAAATGCATCAACTTATGTAAAAATTTAGCCAATCGATTCGCTAATACTTTAACTTTTATTTTATAGTCTACATTCAACAAAGGAATTGGTCTATATGAAGACACCTTTAATGGATCTCTATCCTTCTTAGGAATTACAGTAATTAAGGCACTAGAGCATGATTCAGGTAGATCATAATGTTCAATAATCTGTCGTAACACATCTCCATACACTGTAGATAAATAATCATAAAATACCTTATAAAATTCAACCGAAAACCCATCATCACCAGGTGATTTTCCATTCCGCATTTCCAACATAGCCGATTTAATTTCTAAGTCAGTAAAAGAAACCTCCAGCTCCAATATGTTTTCTTCTCCTAGTACCGGTAATTTCAACACCGATAAAAAGGAGTCAATCGATCCGCTCTCCTGTTTTTCCTCAGAAGTATATAATTTCTTATAAAATGAATGAGGATTGTAAGTAATAGTCGAATTTCGTCTGACTGCATTAATAACCCTTGATACCTGTTCTTTCTTTAATTGCCATGCAAGTACCTTATGCACTTTCTCACCCCATTCATAATACCATTGTTTAGATCTATTAATCAAGCATTCAAATTGATAAGATTGCAACGTATTGTATTTCAATTTCAATCTAGACAACTCTATCTTCTGAATTTCTGTCACATCTCTCAGAAATTCCTTTTCTAATTCATCAATCTGTTTCTCTAATTCAAGGCTCTCGGACAGATAATTATTTTTAACCTTAGAGGTATAACTAATTATTTGACCTCTCAAGTAAGCTTTCATAGCATCCCACAATATAAATTTACTCTGAATGGAGTTAACATTTTCTTCCAAAAAGAGATTAATTTGTTTTTTAAAAAATTCAATAAATTCCACTTTTTTTTAACAACATCGTATTGAATCTCCAACGATAAGCTGCACGAACTTTTTCAGAACTCTCGTAAGTAAAATACAACAAAGAATGATCTGAAATTATGCTACTTTTATATTCTGCATGCAGTATTTTCCCCTGTAAATGTGCCGATACTAAAAAAAAATCAATTCTGGAAAAAGATTCATGGCTAAATTAATAAAAAGAGAAATCCTTCTCTGTTGGGTTAAGACGTTGCCAAATGTCCACTAAATTAAAATCTTTCATCAAAGCTCGAATTTGAATTGCCATTTTAAATTTTTTACCATTTTTTGGAGATTTATCTAATAAAGGTTCCAAAACACAGTTAAAATCTCCTCCAACCAGAACACTTTCATTAGCTTGCCCCAGAAGCAGAAATGCATCCGAAATAAATGGTTCATCATCCACATTCGGTGAATAAATGTTAAGTAAAGTCCAAAATTAATTAAAAATCTTACAATTCAACTTAAGAATACGTCTTGCATTCATTTCCATTGATTGTAATTCAAAAGATAAATTTTTATGTATCAAAATTGCTACTTCCTTAGCTTTGGAGTTAAATGAAGAAGAAAAAACATATCCAACCCAGTCCCTCTTCAATTTCATACTTTCTTTTTCATTCAAATGTGTCTCCTGTAAAAAAGCAATATCAATCTTCATCTTTTTAATGCAAGCCAAAACTCGCTTAAGCTTGATGGGGTTGTTTAATCCCTGAACATTAAAGGTAGCAAATTTCAAATTCGACAAATCTAATACAATTGCTAAATACCAAAAATAGTCACAAAATTAATAATAACAAAGAAAAAAAAGGAGTATTTTTTATATAGAATCCTCAAATTAAAATATATAGGCCCTCCAAATAAAAATAATATTCGTTAATAAGAGAGAAAAAAAACAAAAAAACTACCAAAAGGTAGTAACTCCCTAAAAAAACTGGGTGTGGATTACCCACTAGTGACTGATGACTAACAAAGAAGTTAGTGCATTCCCCTCCTCCCCAGCCAGCCAATCAAAAATATTAACATATTACAAAAAAAATCAGCCTTGAGATTCCAGTCCAGATGGTGAACTCATTTCAAGAGTAGGTGAACTCTTTCCATTCCCATTGTTTCCACTTCTGCCATTTTGCCCATTTCCAAGTCCATCAGATTTTCTTTTATGACTTCTTCTTTGTCCTCTGATATCCGGTAACGAATTAACAAAAACCATTGCTTCATGCTCACTCTCAAAGAATTGAGACTGATAGTTTCCATAAAACACTTTCAACACAGCAGGATAACGAAAAGCAAATTTGTAACCTTTACACCATAAAACATCTTTAACTGGATTAAATTCACGTTGGCATCTGACGATATCTTGACTCAAATCAGGGTAGAAAAAAACTCTACTATTCTGAATCATCACTGGAGTTGCCTTTGTCTTGCATTTTGAACTGCAAGTGGAAGAATTGTCTCTCTGTCCAAACAATTCAAACAGCGAACTATCACAGCTCTTGGAGGTTGACCAGGTAGGGGTGGTCTTAAAGCTCTATGTGCTCTTTCTAATACCAATCCATCAGGAAAAGACTTTTCCCCCAACATCTGGGGAATCCAATTTTTAAAACATTTGACAGGATCTTGACCTTCTATACCTTCTGGCAAACCCACAATTTTCACATTATTTCTTCTGCTTTGATTTTCCACATAATCCATTTTTTTTGTTGACTCTTTTTACCGTGCTCCTAAATCTTTAACTGATTTTTCCACCTTTACAATTGTTTCTGTATTGGATTGTACCTGTTGTTTACATTCAGAAAAAGAAGCTTCAATTTTTTTTAAGTTTTCCCGATTTTCTTTAACTTCTGCCTTAACCACAGTTAGGTCTGAAGTTATATTAGTATTCATTTGAACCAAATGGTTCAATTGAACAGTAATAACATCTAATTAAGAAGCAATACCTTCAAGCATCATGTAAACAGGCTGAAGTGCAGTTTAAAATGCAGGATTTTAATTGTGTTTTGGAACATTTATTAGATAAATCTCTGAAGAAAGTTAAAAAAATCCAAGATGGCAATTCAGGTCCAAGCATTGATGAAAGATCTTAATTTAGTTGATATTTGGAGATGACTTAATCTGACAGAGAAAGATTTTTCCTTTTATTCATCTAGACATGAATCATTTTCAAGGATTGACTTCTTTTTAGTATTGGCACATTTACAAGGGAAAATACAACAAGCGGAATATAAAAGTAGGGTGATTTCAGATCACTCTCTGTTATATTTTACATATGAAACTTTTGAGAAAATTCAAATGGCTTATCGTTGGAGATTTAATACAATGTTGTTAAAAAATATGGAATTTATTGATTTTTTGAAAAAACAATTTAATTTTTTTTGAAAGAAAATTCTAATTCTGTTCAAAGTAAGTTTGTACTATGGGATGCTATGAAAGCCTATTTGAGAGGACAAATAATTAGTTATACTTCTAAAATAAAATAGAATCGATTAAATCAGAGTCTTGAATTAGAGAAAGAGATCGATGAGTTAGAAAAGGAATTTCAGAAAGATGCTACAGAAGATCAGAAAATAGTATTATCTAGGTTGAAATTGGAATATAATACTTTGCAATCTTATCAATTTGAATGTGTGATTAATAGGAATGGGGAGAGAAAGCACATAAGGTATTAGCGTGGCAATTAAAGAAAGAACAGATATCGAGGACTATTAATGCTGTTAGACGGAATTCTCTTACTACTTATAAGCCTCGTGAGATTAATGATGAATTTTATTCATTTTATAAAAAGTTATATACATCTGAAGGAAAACAAGAAACTGGATCAATTAATTTTTTTTTAATCACAGTTTAATTTACCGATATTAGAGGATGCAGATATACAGGAGTTAGAAGAACCATTTACTGATTCGGAAATTAAAATGGCTATGCTGCAAATGCCGAACGGTAAATCGCCTAGTGATGATGGTTGAATTTTAAAAAATTTTTATGATGATTTATCTACAGTGTTTGGGGATGTATTACGTCAAGCTGGAGAACATTATGAATTACCTGAGTCTTGTTCTAGTGCTTTAATTACAGTAATTCCTAAAAGAGATAGAGATCCTTCAAAAGTATCTTCATATAGACCAATTTTGTTGTTAAATGTAGATTATAAAATAATAGCTAAAATATTAGCGAATAGATTGGCTAAATTTTTACCCAAGTTGATTCATATTGATCAAACCGGTTTTATAAAGAATAGATATGCATCAGATAACATTTTGTGCATGATTAGTTTGATTAATAGATTTCGACAATCTTTAGATCACCTGATGGTGATATCCTTAGATGCAGAAAAAGCATTTGATAGAGTTGAATGGAATTTTTTGTTTAAAGTTTTGGAGAAATTTAAGTTTGGTCCTTCTTTTATTGGTTGGATTATGGCTCTATATAGTAAACCGGTAGCTAGAGTATTGACGAATGGTTTGATTTCAGAATCTTTTAAGTTAACTCGATCAACTCGTCAAGGTTGTCCTTTATCACCAGCTTTGTTTGCGTAAGTGATTGAACCTTTAGCACAATTGATAAGACAAAATACACAGATACAAGATATGAAAGTTTTAGATGAGGAGTATAAAATTAATTTATTTGCTGGTGTATTTAACAAACCTAGCTCAGTCACTTTTGCACTTGAAGGAGTGTTTAATACAATATGGATGTCTTTCTGGATATAAAGTTAATTGGGAAAAAAAGTGAAATATTACCGGTAAATGAAGGAGATTATTCAGTTTATAAGAATATTATTAATTTGAAGTGGACTGATCGAATTAAATATCTGGGTATAATTTTGAATGTTAATTATCATTCATTATATAAATTAATTTATGCTTCATTAATGAAAAAAATTAAAACTGATTTGATTAAATGGAAAGATTTACCTATTCATTTAATGGGTAGGATAAATAGAATTAAGTTGAATACCTTTCCGCATATACAATATTTGTTTCAATCTATTCCGTATTTACTTGATAAAATTTTTTTCGAAATAAAATGATTAGGGAGTTTTTATGGAGGGGTAAATTTTCGAGAGTAGCTTTGAATAAATTAACTTGGAAATATGAATTAGGGTGACTACGTTTACCACATTTTCAAAATTATTATGAAGCAGCCCAACTTAAATTTATTAGTTCATTGATGGATTTGGTACAGCCTCCTAGTTGGGCCAAAATTGAGATGGCAAATATTTCTGAATTTGAAATACATCAATTTTTGTTTAGGTGGAATATAAATTTGTTACAACAATATAATGTGCCTATACTAAAACATTTAATGAAGTTATGGATAAAGAAAAATAAAATGACAGGCTCTAGGGGTAAATTATCGGCTTTGACTCCGTTTTCAACTTATTTCTTTTTCAATACATAATCAAAGTTTATTGCATTGGAGATTTAAAGGTGTGAAAAATTTGGGAGATTGTTTTAAAGAGGGTAAGTTTTTATCTTTTAATCAGATGAGGGAAGATTTTGGTATTGATAAGAACTCTATTTCTTTATTATCAAATTTGATCTTTGGTAAAATGTATGTTTGGTAGAGATATGATTTTACCTGAAATGACTAAATTTGAGACTTTTCTTATGAAGGTACCAGAGAGGGGTTATATTTCATCTATGTATAAAATATTATACATATGGATAAAAAATATTATACATATGGATAAAATATTATACATATGGATAAAAAGGGTTGGGAAAGATCTAAAATTAAATGGGAAACGGATATTGGTTTTATTTTTTCTGAAGATGATTGGTTAGATATCTGTTATGATGGTGTAACTAGATTGATAAATGCACGTTATGCAATGATTAATTACAATTTTTTACATCAATTATATTTGACACCTGAAAAATTAAAAAATTATGGTTTTCATTAATCAGATTTGTGTTTTAGATGTGGTGATAAGGTTGGAACTTTTGTTCATGCTGTATACATATACAATCTTTTTGGAAGAAAATTCAATCATTTTTAGAATACCTGTATAATCTTTTTGGAAGAAAATTCAATTATTTTTAGAATACCTGTATAAGATTAAAATAGTTTTAGATCCAACAGTATTTTTATTGGGTAGTTTTCAACCTCTGAAAGGTTTGGGATTAGATAAGTTCCAGCTTGCTTTTGTATATTTAGCTTTATCCGTAGAGGAAAAAATGTATTGCTACTACGTGGAAAGATTCAAATATGATTGATATTAATAGATGGCATAATGAGATGAAATATTGTTTAATAATGGAAAAAATTATGTATGTTCCGCATGATAATTATAATTTTTTTATTAATAAGTGGCTGTTATACTCAGAATATTTACATTTCAATTTATATTGATTATATTTTAATATGTATATTTAATTTTTTCTTTAATATTCTTTCTTTTTTCTTTTTTTATGGCTCTCCTTAGGAGAGTTGGCTGAAGGGGGGGGGTTCTTTTCTTTTATTTATTTTTTCTATATATAAAAAAAGTTCATGTTTATGTTTAATTGCTGCATATGTCATATATTATTTGTTTTTTGAACGAATAAATAAAGTTTTTTTTAAATAATTTTAAGATGACACAGATATTTGATTTGGTTTCAAAATAAATAAGGAGAAATAGAATGGGATTGATGATGTAAAATTATCTTCACTCCAAAAGACAATACACTTCTGGATTTCAGTGGGTCGAGCAGCATTATTGGGGGCAGAAAGAAATTGTCAACATTGAGGAAGCATTGACAATCCCTCTTTCCCTCATTGATGCTGCTCGACCCTTTAAGTTCATCCAGCAGGTCATTTTTTGGTTGCAGATCCCAGCATCTGTAGACTTGTGTTCCCAGCCATCTTCACTGGTTCAGATTCTAGCATCATTAGAAGTTTGGAAACCGCTCGGTAAACGGTGATGAAAGTTTGGAATACCCTTCCGTAAATGATAATTGACGCCATCAATAGTTAATATTAAATCTAAGATTGATAACTTCTGATAACCATATTGATGGGACATGGGAAAGCAAAGCTGCACAGAGTTAGACGATAGACCAACTGTGATCTCTCCAAAGGTAAACCAGACTTCACCAGTTAAATGACAGGTTCTGCTCCTTTAATCGTTCTTGGACAGAGTAAGATAAAGCATTAGTATGAAATGGAGCTGCGGACTAAAATGTCGTTATCTTGATGTGCAGGTTACGTACCTCTTGTTCCAACCTCTCAATGACATTGTCTTTTCCCAACAGATGCTCTTCCAAATTCTGACAAGAGTTTATCTGTTCCGTCATCTGAGTTTCCAAAGTTGAGATAACAGATTCTGCCTCCAATAATTTGGTTTGCAGCTCCTCAACATCCCTTTGTTTGTATCGTACCTCTTCTAAATCCTGGCCAAAGGTCTTTCTCTCAGCTGTCGGTATTAGAAATCACATGCTTTTCGTGAGATGTAGTATGAAGTTAAAATGCGTAAGAGATTGTAGTTTATAAAAAAAAATAAAATTATACACTGCCCCAGTCTTCAAACCCAGATTAATGTTGAGTTAACCTATTTCACTCAACTTTATTTTTCCCTCAGTAAAAGCACATTCTGAAGAAACTCGAGGTCAAACAGTATACTATATACAGCAACTATAAAGATACTGTATAACCAATGGTATGGAAAAATGTCAGCAGGTGTCCAAACGAAATAGAATGGGGGAGGGGGAAGGGAGGAGGACGGTCCCAAAGGCAGTTGGTAATAGGTGGATAAAGGAAGGAGGGCATAGCAGCAAGCAGGGAGAGGAGGGATGGCATTACGAATAGAGGGAAGGGGGTGAATAGCAAAAGGAAAGAAGTCATGGGGAAAAGGAAGGAAGGGAGAATGGAGAGTAGGTTAGCAGAAACCATAGAGATCAATGTTAATACCATCCGGTTGGAGAGTGCCCAGCCGGAAAACCAACTGTTGCTCCAATTTATGGGTGGTCTTGGTGGTGGGATAGTACACGAGGCCACAGAAAGACATGAAAGTATGGGAGCACGACGCAGAATTGAAATTGGTTAATCACTGGGAGATCCCTGTCACTGATGCGGACGGAGCGAAGGTGCTCATCGAAGTGATCTCCCAATCTGCACCCAGTCTCTCTGATGTAGAGGAGGTCACAAAAGGACCACTGGATTCAGTAGATCACTCCGGCAGATACACTAGTTAAGTGTTGCTTCACTTGAAAGGCCCGTTAGGAACCCTGAATTGGTGCCCCACCAAGACCGCCTGTAAATTGGAGGCAAAACCCTTGATTTTCCATCTGGGCCTTCTCCAACCAGATGGCATTAATACTGATTTCTTCAATTCCTATTAACCTACTGTCTTTCTCCCTCCCTTCCCTTTTCCCTAGTCGTCTTTCCCTAAGCTCTCCACTCCTTTTCCTCTCTACCTTCCCTCCCTCCCCTGCTTGTTGGCATGCCCTCTCTCCCTTATCCACCTATTACCTCCTGCCTTTTGGACAGTGCTTCTTTCCACCCCCCCCCCCAATCAATTTTGCTTGGACTCTTGCCAACATTTTTCCATACCTTGATGAAGGGTTCAAGCCTGAAACATTGGTTAAGTATCTTTACTATATAAAGTACACCTGTTGCTTCTGCTGAGTTTCTCTCGCTTTCTGTTTTTACTTCAATCATGCTTTCTGCAGACTTTGTTTTTTACTTTTCCCCTTTCCTTCATCCTGGTCATCAACTTAGTGAATATACACTGCAAGCAAAGCTCCACTAACCTCACCTCATAAATTAACTGCAACTGGAGCATTTTCCTCATTTTTATTAAGCAATAAAATGCAAACTTGCAAGAAAGGTTTCTGACCATCTAATGGAGGATTTCAATATTAAGATAAAATTACACTTCAATTTCCATCGTTCTATTGTTCCCTCTCTCCCCCAATAATCTTCTACTCCTTCCTCAAACAGGATATAATTAAGTAGCTAATTTTCCAAACATAAAAGGACACATGAAATAACCCAAGTAAAAATAATTCATCTTCATTTCTATTTGATAAAACCTTTCAGCTTTTAGGTGTTTACTGTGCTCCAGATTAATTTCTGTTCCGCTTTCATTCTCCACCCTCCACCCTCCATCCCCAACCCACCCCTGCTAACACAACTTACTGTTCTTTTTTCTGCTTGAGGTTAGTGCTGGGCTTATTCTGCCCAGTGAATTACAACTTTTGTCTAGAGCATCACTACGTTGTTGCTTGGAGATTTGGCTATTAAATTCCAACTTCTGAATGTCACCGTCTTTCATTCCTAATTTTAGTCTAAAAGAGAATCATTTTAGTCAAGAATGTGATAACGCTTATTATACAGTTCCAAATAAATAACATTTATTTGATCACATTTTAACTTAAACCATGTTGATTTAAAGGCAAATTGTCAAAAAGAGATGGAAAATGCTGTATCACAAGAAACAGTGATGCCAGCTGTCTAACATACTCAGAATTATTTGAACTAAGGAATCAGAAATTGAAAATATGAAAATGGAATTTCCACTACATTGGGGTAATTGGGGTGAAGAAAAAAACTACAGGTTGATGCCAACCATTTTGAAGAAATGAAAACAAATGGCAAATAAATTTCAACACAAGCAATCGTAAGGTGATGCTTTTGATCAAGCCACCTGTTTATTGGTATGGACGTGTAAATGTGGTAAAGAAACAAGGAGCGCAAAGATTAAATTTCAAAAGCAACATTTGCAGGTTTCGCATAGAAGTGCACACAATGCTAAGAGGTTTATCTCTAAAGGGAAAAAAAAAGCAAATTCTGATAAATATTTTAAATTTAGGAATATAATAGGAAGATCACTGAGGCAACTGAAAATGGTTTTCCATTGAGGCTGTGGCAAAGATGATTGCACTCCCAGTATTCTTTTGCGATATGTATGACACAGTTTAGTCTGCTGTCTTATCTCCATTAACTTACGGCATTTCCTTGAAACCATATTTGATCAATCAATTTCTTGATATTAAACCCTCATCTCTGGAATTCAGTTTAGTTAATCCTGTTTTTGAACGTAAAATGTCAGGAACCAAATAGCCCTCATGGTACACAAATTGAGTATATTTGACCAATAAGTCATTGCTGCATAACAGCTATCTTACAAGCTTCCAACCCTTCAAAGAACTGCTTTGGTCTACTCAATCTTTTCCATCAACTGTGCCCTCATTTCAGCTGTAATTCTGAAGGAAATGTAGCGCATGTAATAGTTGTATTTGTGGATCAATTTTTGGGGTAAAATTCAGGGGGTTGACTATTACATGCTTTTGACCACGTGTCACTCAAGGCGTCCAGGGGTTCGGATGAGCGGGTGGGCAGCCGGGGCCTAGGTGAGAGCCTGTGGTCAGGGTATTGGAAGCTTTGTTGGGCAAGAGGGCTCAAAAAATAAGGGGGAGGGGTTGACCTTTACATGCGATATATGGAAAATACCAGATTTTGGAGCAAAAATAAAAGAGGGGATCAACTTTTACCAGGTATCTACTATTACATACATTTATACAGTACATAATATTTAAAAGGATAGTTACAATTTCATGTGTCATTGGTCTTCTTTCCTTTGCAAGATCAGAAAGGAGTTGGAGTTGAAGAGTGAGAAGTATTCAGTAAAGCCAAAGGTACAAAAACATTAATTTGGGTGGTTAGCACAACACCTTTACAGCGCCAGCATTCGGGACCAGGGTTTAAATATCCCCATGCTGTCTGTAAGAAGTTTGTACGCTCTCCCTCTGACTGCATTTTCCCCTCGGGTTCTGGTTTTCTCCGAATGTTTGAAATGTACCGGGATGGTGTAGGCAAATGGAGCGACACGAGCACGTGGGCTGAAATGGCCTGTTATCACGTTGTATGTCTAAATCTGAAATATCCTAGTGCAAACTGTTGTCAAGCAAAGCTGATTCTTCATCTCAACTTTCCTAACTGGCTTTGTCACAATCGTGCATCTTGCCTCCAATAAATCACTGCCAAAATCCAAGTCATTATTGACTCATTTAAATGAGACACCAGAGAGAATGAGTGTAATACTAAACACTTGCCAACTAAAGACCCTTGTGCAACGGTTTGCTGAATACAACACTTTTGGACAATAAAGGGGTCCATAAAGAGACCCTGGAAAACTTCGGACTGTTTTCCAAATCTCAGGAGGTGTCTCTCAACAAAGGCAGTTGTCAAAGATGAAATTCACCACTACCTTCAGAGCACCAGCAAAGTCTAATATTTTACTTTTGATTTTCCAAGACTTACAAATCCAAAACAGGAGTACAATCTTCTCAATAATGAGATATTACATTATATTCAGAGTCCATTCCCCACCCCCCCACCCCTCTCCCTTTCCTAATACCACAAGGAAAAGGTTATGTAAATGAAACAAACATAAAGAACAAAAAAATCTATAGTGTCACCGACCCTTCAAGGAATCAAATATAAACCCAGAGTAACAAAGTAAAATAAAAAAGATACAAGAGCACGCTGTCTGCGCCCGACTCGCTTCAAATGGATTTTTACCTTTCTTCTATTTGGAAGGGGTGTAGCTATATCTGCGTACCTATATGCTGCAGATAGGGCTGCCACAACCCAACGAATGTGTCATATTTCCTCCTTAAATTGTATGTAATTTTCTCCAGCGGAATACAGTTCTGTATTTCTGTATTCCATCGTGTAATATTTAGTTGGGAGTCAGTCTTCCACGTAACCACTATACATTTCCTGGCTATCGCCAAGGCGATGTTCACAAACTGAATTTGGAACTTAGTTTGAAACTCACGTCCATAATGTTTCACAGAAGGTACAATTCCAGATCCTGTGGAAAATCCACCTTTTTAATTCTTTTTCCAGAATGTCCTCCCAGAAGGATCACACCTCTGGACATACCCTAGTTGAATAGATAAAGATTCAAATCTCCACAACACACCTAAAGCACATTTCTGAAATTTCTGGTTTGGAGTTATGTAATTTTTGTGGTGTGAGGTAAAGTTGATGTAAGAATTATATTGCACCAACCTATAAATGGCATTAATGACTGCTGTCATGCTGTCCTGATACAGTTCTAACCAGTATTGCTCATGGATTGTTGTGCCCAAGTCCATCTCCCATTTTTCCCTAGCCTTATGTAATCCCAGCTTCAGGCGTTCACTTTGGAATAAGAGACACATCATAGAAATAAACTTGCACATATTCCCCCTTCAAATTAAAATCTCCATGTCACTACATACATAAGATTTTAACTGAAGATAGGAGAAGGTTTTATTCGACAAATCATTCTTATTCCTCAGTTGTTCAAATGACATGAATTGTCCTCATTCATAACAATCCTTAATACACCTGATCCCCTTCTGGCACCTCATGTCCAGGATCTTATTTGCCAGAGTCACAGATATTAATTTGTTCTGGGACAAGGGCATTTTAGGAGACAACCCCACCTTTAGCCCAATACATTGATTTATATATTTCCATGTCTGAATTACATGTTTTAATATGGGGTTACCTGTTCCCCTTGATATGAATTTAGTGTTCCACTTATATATTAACTTGTCTGCTATCTTTCCTTCTACCGTGTGCAGTCAAATTTGTGCCCAGCAAGGGTTACCACCTCCCTCGCAGAGAGAAGCGATAAACCTCGACTGGACCATCCAGTAGTATTTTTTTGAAGTCTGGTCATGTCAGATGTCCCAGTTCGTAATTTTTCTATGGAGATCCTAGCCACCTTACTGTTCCACAAGAACTTCCTAACACATAATTCTTGTTCAACTTAGAATTATCAAATTTAGAATCTGAGGAGCGAGAGGGATTAGATACTCCCTTCTCAGAGAAAAATATAGTAAAAACATTGAGCTTGCTGAAGACCAACAGGTCTCTTGGGGAAGATGGACTCCCTCCTCAAATTTATTTAGAATTCAAGGACCTGTTAATGCCACTATTTATGGATGAGGTGGAACAGGTGGCTGAGTCCTACACCCTCCCAAAGCCTAATTCCTAAAAAGGATAGGGACCCACTAAAGCCGTCCTCTTATGGACCAATCTCTCTTTGAATACGGATTATAAACAAATAGCTAAAGCTTTGACAAATAGACTGACTCAGTATCTACTAAAATTAATAAATCCAGATCAGGTGGGATTTGTACAGAAAAGACAATTGGCAGACAATACAAGTAGACTACTTAATATAATACACCTGGCATAGTTAAGGGGAGATCCAAGTATAGCCAAGTCACTCAACGCTGAGAAAGCCTTTGATAGACTGGAGTGGGATTTTTTTAATGAAAGTGCTGGAAAAATTTGGGTTGGGACATTCATTCATAAATTGGATTAAAGCACTGTACCACAAATGCAAGGCCAAAGTTGTTAATAATAGACAGCCATCTCCAGCTTTCCCATGACCAGATCTAGTAGACAGGGTTGTCCGCTATCCCCTGCTCTATTCATATTGGCCATTGAACCATTAGCAGAAGCCATTCACCGGGATCCAGGCATCAAAGGATTTAGAGTAGGCCAGGAAGAACACAAAATTAATTTGTTTGTGGATAATGTTTTGATATATTTGACAGAGCCGGTAGGGTCATTGGCCAGGTTGCAAACGATACTGGATGACTATGGCAAAATCTCGAGATACAAAATTAATTACGATAAGAGTGAAATAATGCCGCTAACAAAAAGGGATTATGAGGAATACCAACAAAAGAGTAAATTTAAATGGCTACAAAAGGGGATGAAGTATTTGGGAATATGGATAGATAATTCAATTTATATAAATTTTGTAAATTCTTATCTCCCCTACTTGGAAATATTGAGGTGAACCTACACAGGTGGATACACTTACCGATAATGTTGATGGGCAGGGTTAACTGCATTAAAATGAACGTGATGCTCAGGCTACAATACCTCTTTCAATCTTTGCCCATACTGCTGCCCCAGAGTTTTTTTCAAGACAAATGTGTCAGACAATTCCTGTGGAAGAATATAGTAGCTAAAGTCTCCATGGAAAAAATGACCTGGGACTATAGCCTGGGAGGAAAGAGGCTCGTGGACTTATTATTGGGTGGCCCAGGCGAGGTTTATCACCTCATTCTTTGAGGGGGACGGTTTACCTTCCTAGCCACAAATTGGCCTACATAGGGTAGGGGAGGAAATAGCAGGAGAAATTATTTACAAACAGGATACTAAATTAATAATGCAAAAAACAGACAACTCTATACTAAAGCATATAATCCAAACGTGGCAACAAAAATAAATCAGATTATTGGGTTAAAAGTAAGGTTGTCTCCTAAAATGACTCTAAACCATTAACAAATGAATTCCTATGACTATGAGTAACAAGATCCTGGATACCTGGTGCCAGACAGGGATCAGGTGTATCGAGGATTGTTATGTCATTTGAGCAATTTTTTAAAAAAGTGACTTATCAAACAAGACGTTCTTCTGCTACCTTTCTGAGGGACAAATTAGGTCTGACTATAGCCCTGCCGCTGTGTAGTGACATGGAGGCTCTAATTTGAAGGGGAAAATCACACACAAATTCATTTTGGCTATGTATCTCCTGTTCTAAAAAGAAACCAGGTCTCCATAAAGCGAGGCAAGATGGGTGTCAGATCTAGGAACAGCAATCCTGACAATACTGGTCTGACTTCTGCCAGGACAGCATGAAGGCAGTTATTAATGCCAGATATAGGCTGGTGCAATACAATTTTATCCCCAAATATTTAATGCCCTCTTGCGGCTATTTAAACTAGCTCCCTTGTTGGTACTATCTGTAATCCCCCTTTGTCAAGGATATGACTTCACTTTTATCCAAATTTATCTTGTACACCGAGATCTTACCATAATCTTCCAGTGTGGTCCCCAGCCTGGCCAACGATCCCTCCGGGTCAGTCAAATATACTAGCACATTATCTGTAAATAGATTGATTTTGTGCTCCCCCCGACCCACTTTGAACTCCTTTATTTCTGGATCCCATCAGATGGCTTCTGCCAGCGGTTCAACAGCTAATATAAACAATGCTAGGGACAGTGGGCAACCCTGCCGACTGGATCGACCCAGTGGGAATATTGGAGACACCTGCCCGTTTGTTATAATTTTAGCTTGGGTTTATGGGAGAGTGTTTTTACTAAATTAATGAATGATTAACAGAAGAAAATTTCTCCAGTACTTTGAACAGAAAGTCCCATTCCAGTCTGTCAAAGGCCTTCTCCGCGTCCAAAGCCACAGCCATACCTGGTCCACCCCCAACTATATTGAGTAATCTACATGTATTCTGCTGATTATCTCTTTTGTACGTATACAGCTTGGACTGGATTTGTCAACTTCGGCAAATATTGCGCAAATCTATTGACCAATGCTTCTGATATAATATTATAACCCACATGGGCCGACATCACGGGACAATGGACAGCAAGCAGGAGCAGAATCCTGGAGCTCCTCTAAAAATTATAGAAAAGACAAAAAAAACGGTTAAAAGAAAGTTTAAATTAAGTTCTCCAGCAGAATAAAGAAAAAAGATGGGGAAGAAAGACAAAAAGTCCACAATAAAATGTGCAGCCCAATGTAGCCCGTGGACATCAGGACCTCGTGGTGAGAAGGTCAGCAGGTCCCACTCGAGGCCACCACAGGACGAGATCGCAGGTGATTCTTCATCAAAAGAGAATCGTCCAGAGTTGTCAGGCAGGCAGTGACTATCCTGTTTGACTCCCTGTTTGCAAAACCACAGGATCCTCTTAGAAAAGCAAGTTCCCTTCCAGACAAGCTCTTTCATCTGTTGCCTTTTTGTAAACAACAATCCATTACTGAAGTCTCTTGGGCATTCTCTAAAGCTTCTGCAAAGGTTCTGGGGCCGATTATATCTAACATTAGCAGGGCTCCAGCATTTTAAATAAGATCTGTTTTAAAGTTTTTGTACGTGGCCGACACAACCTGCCCTAATTTGTCTCCCAATAACACATTTCTGTCACTACTTGCAGTACACTGGTACTCAGATAGATCGATTTCCCTCCTTTTAATTAGGGATAAAGATAAATTATCCCAGGAAGGCCAGAGGTGCGATTACGGAAATGGGACTTGGCAGACGCCACACCCGCCCTTTTATTTTCAGGTCCTTTTTTTTCTTTTTTCTTTTGAGTTCCTTTCTTTTCCTTTTAGTGTTTTCTTTGAATGGCGTTGCCACTGTTATTTCTTTTCATTACAGGTTTTGATGGGGGTTGGGGCCCACAATGACTGGGATCGAGATGTTTTTGGAATGTATTCACTGAGGTGGGTGGGTAGAAATATAGACTTTAGGCATGAATATGTACATGGATGGTTTTGTTTATTGGACTTTGTAAGTCTGTGAAAACTGAAATAAAGTATTAAAAAAATAATAACATGGGCCTGTAGGAGGAGGGATTCAGTGGTACTAGCATAATTTTTGACAATAGAGTTTGAAGATCAAAGCCTCAAATCCTGTCCAAAGCCCCCACACGCAACTAAAACATAGACTATTTCCATCAGGCATCCAACAGCAGAAAAACCATGAACAACGAAATCCTCCAAATTAATCAGCAGCGGAAAACAAAAATATTTGAAGGCCCCTTTCCCCAACCAACATTCCACTATCTTCTAATTAGTCTCTGATGGCCGGGCAGCAACATTTGAAGGCTTACAATCCATGGTCTGCCATGAAAAAGGGATCAGCAGGTGGACAGAATAAACAATTCAAGGATATTATCAAAGTTTCCTTCAAGAGTTATCACTCAACGGAATCCCTGGCCTATTACCATTCTGAATGAAGAAGGAGCATTTGGGAAGGCACTGAGAATCATTTGGAGAAGTCTCTTCAATTGGAGAAGAGTACATTTACCACCCAAACCCATTTGCCTCTTCTGTGACAGAGTCTGTGAACCCACCATTGGCCTCAACAGCTTTTTCAGGAAATGGAGTGAAAGCAAATCATTTTTGACACTCAATGTAAAGCCTAAGAAATGGAAGGGAATTTGTCAGTTTCACTTCATTGCTTCTTAGATTATCGTGCTTTCAACATCCATCCACACCCACCCACACGCATGCTCGCATGCACGCGCGCTCACACATCCACACCCACCCACTCGTGCACGCACGCACAGCCACACACACATCCACACACACTTGCACACGCACACACACACATCCGCACACACACACCCACACCCACCCACATACCCACTCACACACACACATACTAATCTGCTCCTATTTCACACACACTAATCTGCTCCATATCACACACATACACATACACACACACACATACACACACACTAATCTGCTCTATATCACACACACACATACACACACTAATCTGCTAATATCACACACACACACTAATCTGCTCCATATCTCTCACACACACACACACACTAATCTGCTCCATATCACACACATACACACACACACTAATCTGCTCCATATCTCACACACACACACACACACACACACACACACACACACACACACACACACACACACACACACACACACAGTAATCTGCTCTAAATTCTGACTTGAAAAATAATATGTGCACCAATAATTTATAAACATCCAAATTATTATTAACATTGAGCAGGAGGGAAGGCCACCACAATTTTTTATTGTGATTAGATAATATATCAACTTGCCTAAATGAATGCAGTTTCAACAACTCTACAGAGACTGGGCACTATCCACAAAATGGCAGCCTTCATAATTGTCAACCAAACTCCCACATTTAGCATTCAATCCCTCCACCCAAAGTTGCAGTGTGAATCCTTCAGATACACTGTAATAACTAATCAGGGTCCATCAACAACACCTCCCAAAACTGGAAACTTTCACCATCAGTAAGGAGAAAATCTGCACGCATTAGAGAAAATCATGATAGTCGCTTTCTTCCAAGCCACATACTTTCTTTTAAACTTTATTTATTCGTTCAAAAAACAAATAATATGACATATGCAGCAATTAAACATGAACATTTTTTAATATATATATAAAAGAAAAAAAAGAAAAGAAACCCCCCCTTCAGCCAACTCTCCTAAGGAGAACCATAAAAAAAAGAATATTAAAAAAAGTTAAATATACATATTAAAATCTAATCAATATAAAATGAAATGTAAATATTCTGAGTATAACAAACACTTATTAATATAAAAGAATTATAATGATCATGCGAAACATATGTAATTTTTTCCATTATTAAACAATATTTCATCTCATTATGCCATCTATTAATATCAAGCATATTTGTATCTTTCCACGTACTAGCAATACATTTCCGAGCCACATACTTGAGCATGACTTCTAAACACTACAACAGAATCTTATGTTATCAGACAAATTGCAATGCTTCCAAAGAGGTTCACCAGAGTTGAGAGATAAAGGCAGGGTTTGAGGGCCGTACCCATATCCTGCGAATGAAAAGATTGTCCTTTCAATTTTCCGTTACGAAACAAAAAAAATTCTAAAATTGTCTTCTTGCATTCTCTGATACATTTCACTTTGTAATCCGAGTCATCCTACCCTTTTATCTGCTTACAAGTCTCTGGCAGCATTTTCCAGGTGGAGTTAAGTTACACTTAAGTTAAGTCACTGAAGATGAGAGCTCTGCTCACCAAATGGGGCAATAGTGCAAAGCATTATATTTTTTAAAAATCTTAAATGGCTTCGGAATCAAGCCCAAATTATTTAAAGAAGGCTCCTAATTAAAACAGAAAATGCTGGAAACACCCAGCAGATCAGACAGCATCTGTGGCAAGAGGAAGAGAGTTAACATTTCAGATCAATTCGGACTAGTTCGCCTCCTATGAGGACTGCATTCCATTCCTCCACTCGCTCTGTCTCCATTGGATTTGCTCCACTAATGACTTTCCAGACATGAGCCTCCAAACATTCTTCTTGTTCCTAAACTCTAGCATTCCCCACAGCACCCCTCCCACTACCAACCACTCCTCCTGGGCCAAGCAAGGATAGAGATCTCTTGGCCCTCACCTTTCACTTAATCTACTTCAACATATTGATCAATATTCACACTTTCCACTAGCTCCAACAAAATTTTACACCAGCCACATCTTTCCACCATCTATTTTCCTGTAAGCACTTCAAGGGTCCATCCCCTTTGCAACCATTTGCTTGTTCTTTCATCTCCATCAACCACTTCCTCTTTTATGACACAATCCTGTACAACCCAGGAGATACAACATCTGTCCTTTCATCTCTTCTCTTCCCACCATTCAAAAATCCAAAGAGTTCTTCCAGGTGATTCAGTGATTCACTTGCACTTCTTACAAACTAGAGTATTGCATTTGGTGTTCACAATGTGGCCTCCTCCGGGGAAAAAAAATGCCAATTGGAAGATCACTGTCAGGAGCACCAGTGTTCAGTCTACACGGGTGACCTGATTTTCTTGCCATTTTAATTCTCCATCCCACTCTCTTTCTAACCTATTCTATTATAATGAAGGAAAAGACAAGTTTCAAGAACAGCAACTCATCTTCCATTTAGGCACAGAACTCAATTTCATGTAACTCACCCTCCACCTGTATCAGAACAGGCCAAAACAATCTTGCTGTTGGCTCAGTTTTTCTATCTCCATTAACATAGTCTGACCAGCCAGGTACAATTTGCATACTTGCCTTTCACAATCCATTGCCCATTTTCTAATTTTATGACTCCCTTCATTTAATTTTTTTAAAATTTATGCATACAACATAGTAATAGGGCATTTTGGCCCATGTCACCCATTACACCTGTGATGGAATTGTGTTATTATAAATTTTTAGTTATAAAATATATATTTCTTAGAAAAGGAATTGTGGGCTGGACAGGGCCACAAACCCTTACATAGAGACACCACAAACCCTTACATACAGAAACCATTATGAAAGTCGAAATGTCTGCTAAAACGCTGTTGGCTGAAGTGTAAAAAGAGTCTGGAAAAACAACGAACTGAAAAACCTCACAAAGATAAGCGTATACAGAGCCGTTGTCATACCCACACTCCTGTTCGGCTCCGAATCATGGGTCCTCTACCGGCACCACCTACGGCTCCTAGAACGCTTCCACCAGCGTTGTCTCCGCTCCATCCTCAACATCCATTGGAGCGCTTACATCCCTAACGTCGAAGTACTCGAGATGGCAGAGGTCGACAGCATCGAGTCCACGCTGCTGAAGATCCAGCTGCGCTGGATGGGTCACGTCTCCAGAATGGAGGACCATCGCCTTCCCAAGATCGTATTATATGGCGAGCTCTCCACTGGCCACCGTGACAGAGGTGCACCAAAGAAAAGGTACAAGGACTGCCTAAAGAAATCTCTTGGTGCCTGCCCCATTGACCACCGCCAGTGGGCTGATATCGCCTCAAACCGTGCATCTTGGCGCCTCACAGTTCGGCGGGCAGCAACCTCCTTTGAAGAAGACCGCAGAGCCCACCTCACTGACAAAAGGCAAAGGAGGAAAAACCCAACACCCATCCCCAACCAACCAATTTTCCCTTGCAACCGCTGCAACCGTGTCTGCCTGTCCCGCATCGGACTTGTCAGCCACAATCGAGCCTGCAGCTGACGTGGACTTTTACCCCCTCCATAAATCTTCGTCCGCGAAGCCAAGCCAAAGAAATAGCCATAAAAACTGAAGTGATTCTTCACTGAAACTAAGACAATAGTGTTTGCTGAGAAATAGCATCTCTTCAAACAAGCAACTTCTTTCTTCAATGACCTGCACACTGGAGTCCTTTGCTCATGAATCATACTTTTTGAAGTGGTTTGAACAAACTTCAAAGACAGCAGTGATGTTCATGTGATTTCAACACACCAAAAAGCTGCATTTTAATATTGCACCAAGAAACACCCAAGGTCAGAAATGCAGTAGCCCCTGGTCAGAAAGGTAATGTTTGTGTTGTACTTTCTTTATCATGGGAGATATACAAAATCAGTGGTAAGGTAAAGCCATTTCTGCTTTCTCATAGTTAAATGGCCACTTCATGTAACCCTTGCCTGGGTTTGTTGAAGTCATTGTGCCGAGATTACAACTACTGTAACCTCCATGCAAGAAGTAAATCATTCACTGAAAAAAACTCTACAAGAATTTCATGAGTTTTGAGAAGTTTGATGACTCACACCGACTCCATAATTATTTTTAAGCAACAACTGAAAGAATCTGAGTTTCAACGCAAAATTTGTTAAAAATTATTCTTTTTACAATCATACCTAAACTGTAATGGTTTTGGGACCTGCCACATACATACATATATTCATTTGCGCATAGTGGGGTTAAGTAAGAAGTGTTGTTATTAATAAAAATTGTTTTAGAAGATACCATTGTCTTGGTGAATTTCTATTGCTGCTGGTCAAGGGACGTAACACACCCGATTGACCAACAACCCCCAGTAGGTTTTGAACGGTGGGAGGAAACTGGATCACCCGAGGAAAACCCACACGAAAATGGGGAGAATGTACAAACTCCTCACAGACAGCACGGGATACGAACTCCAGTCCTGAATGCGGTTACTATAAAAGTGTTACATTATCTGCTATGCTAACCATGCCACTCCATAAATTTTCATAACTTATGAAAATGGTTTACCCAGGACAGCCCTGTTTCACTCAAAGATATCAGAGATATTCCCTTTGTTTTTTTCCCTTGATCTGATGAAGGGACCCCAACTGAAACAGTCTGTCAACCTGCTGGCCATCTCCAGCATTGTTAGTTTTTATTTCTAAACTCCAGCAGCTGCTAATTTTATAAGAAACTAAATAACACAGAACAAGTACTTTATCAGTTGATGAGAACAGATTTTTTGCACGTGTAAGTGAGATCATACAAAGAGAGGGAGAGAAAAGGAGAGTTCACTGTCAGTAGGCCTTTTCACTCAGCGGGCGAGTGGTGATAGGACTTGGACCTGGGTGAAATTCCCAGGAAAGCAGGACCAAATTTCCTACAATTTGCCCTCCCCAGCAATTTTGGCAGTGGGGGGGGGGTCCGCCCATAGCAATGATGTAGTGAGTGACGCATTAAGCACACACATCCTACCAAAAGTCTGATCGCACAGTAATGGTGAACGAGACCGACTTAACGACAGTGGCCGATGACGCAGGCATGCAAGATATCACGATGCCTCCCCTGCTCGGCCACTTGCTGATTCGGACCCAAGAAGGAGGGCTGCAGGCCCGGATAATTTTCCCGGGACAACATTTTCACACCGCCGGTTCTCGGGAGGGTTCCTGGGAAAATATCCCACCAGGAACCCCCACTTTTCACGGCAGTGTGAAAAAGCCTAGTGTGATTTTCCAATGGACCTTGCCAACTACAACCTCTCTGAATCTGACTGTCAAGTCCAAAATTGGGATTTAAAATCAGAACCTCCATATTATTGGTCAAACCATCAGCAAAGAACCATAACACAACCAGAAGCTACAAAGGTGACACACTTACTGACTTTGCCACTCTTACACAGTTCAGCTTTTCCTAAATGATGAATTGTCCTTGGGGTCACAAGTTAGAACATTGGGGTCAAAAGGAGCAGGATGTTAGTTGCAGAAGACCTATATTTTATTTTTTTTTAATGCTGTGACTCTACTTTCCAGAACTGTTTCATTTAGCTAGTTAGATTATGAAATAAAATCTGTATTAGTTCAATACTTTTAATTTATCACATTCTTCTCTGGGTACTTAATGGCTGAAGAGAATTTAGGTTTTCTTTTTAAAAAAAAAAAACAACTGTCAACATAAAAAGTCTTTGTGGAAATTGTCGCAAAACATTTTAGTTGTAGAACATAAATTCATTAATATATTGACAGCATAAGTTCAAGACAAAAATATGAAAACTCACATTGAAGAATTGGACTCCAGTACCAGATGCACATCAAGTCAAGCTGTTCCATTACATCTAATTACTGGTATCTAATGGAAAACATGGAAAATTGCCCAGATATGAAAGGCTACAAAACCCTGGACAAATCTAGCTGACTAACTAGTGCTCAATTAGTCTCTTCTTAAGCAGTGTGAAGGAAGGTGCCAACAACAGTGCTATTAACTTCCACTTATCAATACCATGTTCAGTGATACCCAAGATTATTTTACTCCACACCTCTCACAGCCTTGGGTCAAACACAAACCAAAGAGGTGAATTTTAGAGGTGAAGTGACAGTGATGACTCTTGACATAAAGATAGCCTTTGACCAAATGAATTAAAAAGCTTCAAGAAAAACTGAAGTCTGGTCCTGTGGCTAAGAAGGGAAGGGAGGAGAAGAGGCGAGCTGTAGTGATAGGGGATTCCATAGTAGGGGCACAGATAAGAGATTCTGTGGAAGAGATAGAGTATCCTGGGTGGTATGTTGCCTCCCTTGTGCCAGGGTCCAAGATATCTCAGATCGAGTTCACGACGTTCCATTCTCAGGAGGAAGGGTGAGCAGCCAGTTGTCATGGTCCATATAGGGACTAATGACGTGGTTAGGAGAGGTGAGGAGGTAAAAAGGCTTTGGAATTGTAACTTGGAAGACCCTTATTGGAGGATCTATGGGACAAGATTCTTTAACTGGTGAATATATCTTCAATATGTGCACTACATTCATTAATCCAATTCAAAGTGGTGCATCATGTTCATATGTCCAAAGATAAACTGGCTTGTATCTTTGCTAATATTAACCCTATTTGTGACAGATGCAAATCTGACATTGCTACATTGACACGTATGTTTTGGTCTTGTCCATCCTTATTAAAATCTATTGAAAATAAATTTTTCAATATCTTTTCAACTGTATTTCAGATGGAGTCATTTTTGGGGTTATTGAACCAGACATAGGCAGTTTTTATGTACCTGCACAACGGGTTGTGGTCTTCTCTACATTGTTGGCTAGAAGAGCCATCTTATTCAAATGGAAAGACTCTACACCTCCAACAGTGTTTCAATGATTCTCTCATATTATGTCCTATTTAAATTCAGAAATTAGATATCATGTATTTGATTCATCGATGAAATTTCAAGATGTATGGCGACCTTTCATGTCTTATTTTCATTTGATGTAAATGTTTTTAAAGTGATTAGATGTACTCACTCTTCCAGATGAGATAAAAATCTTACTTTTTTTGATTCACTATATTAATCAATATCTACAAGATAAAGCTGCTCAGATTTTTTTTTTGGTTACTTTTCTTTTTTTTCCCAATAGAGTAGGTTAGGTGGTTTTTCTTTTTAAAGTATTTTTTTTAACCAAGTTTATACTGTTTGAAATTTTATCTTGATATATATACATAAGTGATAGTGTATTTCCAGTTGTTGTACTGTACTGTATTTATTATAAAAACCAATTTAAAAATTGAAAAAGGTGAAGAGGTCCTGCAAACAGAGTTCAGGGAGTTAGAAGGCAGGTTAAAGGACAGGACCTCCAGGGTTGTGATCTCAGGATTGCTACTCATGCCACGTGCTAGTAAGGTTAGAAATAGGAAGATAATGCAGCTTAACATGTGGCTAAAAATATGGTGTAGGAGGAAGGGCTTCAAGTTTCTGGATCATTGTGCTCCCTTCCAGGGAAGGTGGGACCTGTTCTGATGGGACAGATTGCATCTGAATTGGAGGGGGACTAATCTCTTTGTGGGAAAGGTTGGTACTGCTGTGCCAGTGGGTTTATACAAGATTTACAGTGGGAGGGGAACCAGTGCCAAAGTAGATAGAGAAGTGGAGAAGCAATATTACATGCAACGTTAGAAGTCAATGAGTTGTACGTGGTGGAAATTTTCTAAAGTCCATCTATTTCAATGCAAGGAGATGAGATTAGACTGTGGATTGGCATGTGAAATTATGACATTGTGGTCATTAGTGAAACTTGGTTGCAGGAAGGGCAGGACTGTCAGCTCAATGTCCTGGGCTTCCGTTGCTTTAGACATGATAGAACAGGGGGAGGAATGGCATTGCTCATGAGGGAAAATGTCTACTGAGGCTATGTGGGTGGAGCAGAGGATTGGGAAGGTATGACCACACTCATGGGTTGCATTATAGACCGCCCAATAGTCAATGAGAATTGGAGGAGCATATCTGTAGAGAGGAAGCAGAAAACACAAGATTATAATAGTAGGGGATTTTAATTTTCCACATATTGACTGAGACACCCATATTGTAAAAGGGCTGGATGGCTTGAAGTTTGCCAAATGTGTTCAGGAAAGTTTTTTAAATCAATAATATAGAGATGCCAACCAAAGAGAATGGATCTCCTTTTAGGGAATGAGAAAGGACAGCCGACAGAAGTATGTGTAGGGGAGCATTTTGTGTCCAGTGATCATAATGCCATTAGCTTCAAGTTAATTATGAAGGATGATAAGTCTGGGCCTCAGGTTGAGATTCAAAATTGGAGAAAGCTAATTTTGAGGAAATGAGGAGGGATCTAGAATGTGTTGATTGGGATAAGTTATTTTCAGGCTAGGATGTGCGAGCTAAGTGGAGGATCTTGAGTGCAGAGTTGTATGTTCCTGTCAGGATTAAAGGCAAGGCTAGCAGGCATAGGGAACCTTGACTTTCAAGGGATATTGGGGAGCTGGTTCAGAAGAAGAGAGAGGTACATAGCAGGTATATGCAACATTGAGTAATTGAGGTGGCGTGGTTGGCGTAGTGTTTAGCGCAATGCCGTAACAGCACCAACGATTGGGACGTGGGTTCAAATCCCGCGGAGTTTGTACATTCTCCCTGTGTCTGTGTGGGTTTTCCTCAGGGGCTGAAATGGCCTGTTATCATGCTGTATGTCTAAAATTTAAAAAAATTAAATTAAAAATGCAAGAAAAATCTCGTGAGAAATCAGGAAGGCAAAAAAGACACAAGGTTGCTTCGGCAGGCAATGTGAAGGAAAATCCTAAGGGTTTCTACAGGTATATTAAGAGCAAAAGTACAAGGGACAAAATTGGTCCCCTTGAAGATTAGAGTGATTGACTTTGTATGAAGCCAAAAGAGATGGGGGAGATTTTTATTCATCAATATTCACTCAGGAAACAGATACAGAGTCAAGGGAAATAAGGAAAACAAGCAGTGAGGTCATGGAACCTAGAGAGATTAAAGAGGAGAAAATGCTTGCTGTTTTAAAGCAAATCAGGGTGAATAAATCCCCAAGGCCTGACAAGATATTCCCTTGGGCCTTGAGAGAGGCTAGTGTAGAAATTGCAGGGGCTCTGGCAGAAATATTTAAAATATCCTATGCGATGGGTGTGGTACCAGAAAGTTGTTCCATTCTTTTAAAAAAGCTCCAAAAGTAAGTCTGGAAATTATAGGCTGGTGAGGCTGACGTCGGTAGTAGGTAAATTATTAGAAAGTGTTTGAAGAGATCAGATATACAATTATTTGGATAGTCAGAAACTTATTAGGGATAGTCAACATGGTATTGTGCATGGCAGGTCATGTTCAATCAATCTTATAGTGTTTTTAGAGGACGTTATCAGGAAAGTTGACGAAGGAAAGGCTGTGGATGTTGTCTATATGGACTTTAAGACATTGTTGAGGCCAAATTTGGAGTACTGTGTGCATTTTTGATTACTTAATTACAGGAAAGATATCAGTAAAATAGAAAAAGTGCAGAGAAGATTTACTAGGATGTGGCCAGGACTTCAGAAACTGAACTGCAGGCAAGGTTAACCAGGTTAGGACTTTATTTCCTGGAGTGCAGAAGAATGAAGGAAGATTTGATAGAGGTATTTAAAAATATGAGGGGGATAGAAAGAGTAAATGTAGATAATATTTTTCCACTGTGGGTAGCTGAGATACAAACCAGAGCACATGGGTTAAGAGTGAAAGGGGAAAAGTTAAGGGGGAACTTCTTCACACAGGATGCGGAATGAGCTTCCAGCTGAAGTGGTGAACGCGGGCTCGATTTTAACATTTAAGAGGAATTTGGTCAGGTACATGGATGGGAGAGGTAAGGAGAGCTATAGACTGGATGCAGGTCAGTGGGACTAGGCAAAAAAAAATATGGTTTGGCACAGACGAAGGAGGAAGGGGGGTGATTCATCAGGTGGTCATTCCTCGAAATTACTGGAATGACTTTTAAATCTAACCCACAGTACACCTTTGGGTGGTCATCTTACTGTAAAGAAAACCATGAATAAGATTTTGACACATTTTTTCTGGCTTGGTTTGAGGAAGGATGTTGTAAATTGGTGCAGAACATGTCACTTTTGTCAGTTGTGGGGAAACCTAACCAGGGTCCTCCAGTAGCTCCATTGGAACCTATTCCTGTTGTTGGGAAAACTTTCACTAGGGTTATTGTGGATTTTGTAGGTCCCCTGTCTAAAACTAAGTCTGGGAATCAGTACTTATTAACAAGTATGTGTACAGCATTGAGATTTACAGAGGGTATACCATTAAGGAATATTAAAGCCAAAACAGTGGTAAAGCCTCTGGAAAGATTTTTCCACAGTTTTTGGATTACCTAAAGAGATCCTGAGTGATCAAGGATCTAACTTTATGTCTGGGTTGTTTCAGCAGTTGATTTATGAATTGGGAATAAAACAGATCACTTAATCTGCGTAGCATCCTGAAACTCGGAGCTTTGGAAAGATTTCATTCTACTCTTAAAAATGTGATGAGGAATTACTCTCTAGAGAATGGAAAAGATTGGGACGGAGGTATTCATTTATTGTTATTTGCAGCAAGGGAGGCTGTGCAGGATTCATAAGGTTTCAACCCTTTTAAAATTAGGTTTGGACATCAGGTTAGAGTACCTTTAAAGTTCATAAAAGAACAATGGGTTAATGAGGTTGTGCAGTTGGACTTGCTGGATTAGGTTTCTAAATTTAAAGATAGGTTACAAAAAGTGTGGACTTTCGCTCAAGAGAATATAGAAATGGCTCAGGGTAAAATGAAGCATTTATTTGACAGGAAAGCTCAAGTGAGGAATTTTAAGACAGGAAGTTTTGATTTTGTCTCCAACATATGACAATCTGTTGAGAGCTAGATTTTCTGGAGAGTACGTAATTAAATCAAAACTGAATTATATTAACTATGTTGTAACACTCCAGATCGAAGGAATAAAACTCAGGTTTGTCACATAAATATGTTTAAACCTTATTATGAGGATCAGGGTAATGAAGAACAATCTGTATCAGAGGTGTTAGTTGTTGACAAGGTTGAGGAAGTTATGGATCATAAGATTATGGAAAGAGAATCTTGAGGATAACCTTAAAGAAACCATGGTTCCTGTCCGCCTGTCTAACTCACCAATTTTGGAAAATTTGGAGGAAAGGTTATGCCATCTTAAGTCATCAAGAACAGATGCAGTTGAAAGAATTAATTTTGAAATATACAAATTTGTTTATTGATGTGCCAAAAAGGACATCAGTGATTTATCATGATGTGGACGTAGGAAAAGCAAGTCCCATCAAACAACACCCATATAGAATAAACACTCAGAAGAATAAAACCATGGTTCAGGAGGTGGAATATATGTTGAGAAATGATATTATTAGACCTTCGAACTCAGATTGGAGTTCTTGTATTCTGGTACCAAAACCAGATTGAACTGTTAGGTTCTGTACAGATTACAGGAAGGTTAATTCAGTAACTAGAACAGATGCTTATCCTATTCAGAGAATAGATGACTGTTTTGATAAAATTGGGAAAGCTATATTTCTTACTAAATTGGATTTGTTGAAAGGTTACTGGTGTGTGCCTTTAACTAAGAGAGGAAAGAATATTTTGGCTTTTGTAACTCCATCTGGTTTATACAAGTATAATATGTTACCTTTTGGCATGAAAAATGCCCCTACAACATTCCAAAGGATGATTAATTCAGTAATCCAAAGGTTAACACATAAAGATGTTTATATTGATGACTTGGTCACAAAAAGTGAAACATGGGAAGAACATCTAAGGGAATTGGACAAATTGTTTGCAAGATTAACTGTTAATTTAGCAAAAAGTCAGTTTGCAAATGCCACAGTAACATGCTTGGGTCATGGTAAAGTTGCACCTATTCAAGCTGAGGTAAATGCAATTTCTGAGTTTCCTATTTCCAATGGCAAGAAAGCAGTGAGAAAGTTTTTAGGAATGGCAGGATACTATAGGAAATTTTGCTGAAGTTGCTCTTCCTTTAACCAACCTTTTGAAGGGGAGAAGTTTGTGTGGACTAAAGATTATGAGACAGCTTTGGAAAATTTAAAGGAGATGCTATGCCATTGCCCGGTTTTAAAATCTCCTGATTTTGACAGACCATTTTCTTGAGCAGTGGATGCCAGTGAGGGGGCAGCAGGTGCAGTTTTGTTACAAAAACATGATGAAATTGACCATCTAGATGCCTACTTTTCAAAAAAAATTCAATGCTCATCAAAGGAACTATTCCACTATTGAGAAAGAACTGTTATCTATAATATATGCTCTGCACAATTTTGATGTACATCTCCGTACCTCTCATGAATCAATTGTGATATTTACTGACCACAATCCTCTGGTGTTTTTGAATGAAGAATAAAAACAGAAGATTGTTAAACAGGAGTTTAATATTACAAGAATATAATCTGCAAATTAATCATATCAGAGGTATAAATAATGTGAAAGCATATGTTTGTCAAGATGTTAAAATTGATCATGTATAGAAATGTTTACTTTCAACTTTGAGTTACTTTATTATAACATGTTAAATATTGTGTATTGTTATCTATTTAGTGATTTTAAAAAGTTTAGTTATAACTGAATTTTAACTCGAGTTAAAATTCCTTTAAAGGGGAAAGTGCGACAGAATATATAGTTATGTTTTTGGGAGATAAATTGGGAAAGGTTTGTTAGAGTAGGTCACATACAAACACTTTAAAACAAATCTTATTTAAAATACTGGAGCTCTGCTAATTCAGGACATATCGGGGCCTCAGAGCCTTTACAAAAGCTTTGGAGAGTGCCCAAGAGACTTCACTAATGGATTGTTGTTTACAAAAAGGCAACAGATGAAAGAGCTTGTCGGAGCTACCTTCTGTCTGGAGGGGATATCTTGCTGTTCTAAGAGGGTCATGTGGTTTTGCAAGCAGAGAGAATCAAACAGAATTTTCTCTCAGAAAGAGAAGGAGAGAGACACAGAGATCTGTTCTAGTGTTACAACCAGCAACAGCAGCTGGGACTGGAACAGGACAAGCTGGAAAGCTTGTGGAAAAACCCATTTTGAAGACAGATTGTGACTTCTTGGTTCAGCCTGGTCAAAGCCCTTGTGGTTCATGGAAGAGGAGTGGACTAGCTTTCTAATGTTTCACTTGGACTAAGGGAAACAAAAAGGAACTCTGTGGTGACCTGAAAGAAAGAGGTCATCATCTGGAGAACCTTGAACGGGCAAGTTTCGTCAGCAAGACACTGAAGTGGCTCATGAAAAAGGAACAACAAATCTCTCTCTGAAAACCGTCAAGAACCTTCCTGAGCAGTAACCATTTACCTTTCAAGCTCCAAAGCCTGGTGAACTTTATAAATATTAAATTCTGTGCACAATAAAAGAATTGCCTGCAACCAGTGAACTTGGAGGAATGAGAAGTGAGATTGGACTGTGAATCAAAGAACTTTTCTGAATTTACACACACATTACATGTGCGCTTACAATTAGAAAGGGGTTAAGATAAGTTAGTTAAGTCAATAGAGATAAGTTAAAGTGTGATTCTGTTTTCATGTTTAAAGATAAAAGCAACTTTTGTTTAAGTAACCATTTGTCTTGGTGAATATCTAATGCTGCTGGGTTTTGTGGTTCTCTGGACTCGTAACAATGATAATGACAAAGGAACAAGATATGTTGATGATTGCTATAGGGAAGGATCTCTTAGGTCTTTTGAACAACTACAATATTACCAAATAACAATTTCAGCACAGAAACAGGCCAATTTGGCCCTTCTAGTCCGCACTGATCCAAGTACCCGCCTCTAATCCCACCTACCACCACCCTGCCCATATCCCTTCATCCCCTTCCCATCCATATACTTATCCAACTCTTTCTTAAACGGCAAAATTGACCCTGCCTCCACCATCTTTCCCAGAAGCCCATTCCACCCAGTAACTACTCTCTGAGTAAAGAAGATCCCCCTCATGTTACTCCTAAACATTTGCCTGTCAACTCTCAACCCATGACCTCTTGTATCCATCTCTCCTACTCTCAATGGGAAAAGCTTTTCCACATCAACTTTATCTATCCTTCTCATTATCTTAAACACTTCTATCAAATCCCCTCTCAGCTTTCTACGTTAAAGAGCTAATTTGCTCAATCTCTCCTTGTATTCCAGATGCTGAAACCCAAGCAACATTTTTGTAAATCTTCTCTGCACTCTCTCTATCTTGCTAATATCCTTCCTATAAATCAGTGACCAGAACTGCACACAGTACTCTAAATTTGGCCTCACCAATGCCTTGTACAGTTTCATCATTACTTCCCAACTCCTATATTCTATGCACTGATTTATATAGGCAAGCATACTAAAGGCCTTCTTCACCACCCTATCCACATGTGCCCCTACCTTCAGGGAACAATGCACTGTTATTCCTAGATCTTTCTGCTCCACTGCATTCTTCAAGGCCCTCCCATTTACCACATATGTCTTGCTTTCATTATTCTTTCCAAAATGAAGCATCTCACACTTATCAGCATTAAACTCCATCTGCTATCTTTCTGCCCACTTCTCTAAGCAGTTTAAATCCCTCTGCAATCTTTGAAAACCCTCCTCATCATCCACACTTCCCCCTATTTTAGTATCATCTGCATATTTACTAATCCATTTTACTGCCCCATCCTCCAGATCATTAATATATATGACAAACAGCAATGGTCCCAATACCAAACCCTGAGGTACACCGCTTGTCACCGGCCTCCATCCTGACAAACAATTATCTACTACTACTCTCTGTCATCTTCCTTCCAGCCACTATTGAATCCATTTGACCATCTCCAAATTAATACCCAAGGACTTAGCCTTCCTAACTAACCTCCCATGCAGAGCCTTATTGGCCTTACTGATGTCCATATAGACAACATCCACTGCTCTACCCTCATCAACATTCCTAGTCAACTCTTCAAAAAAATTCAACAAGATTGGTCAAACACGACCTTCCACATACAAATCCATGTTGAGTGTCCCTGATCAGACCCTGTCCCTCCATATACTTATATATACACTATCTCTAAGAACACTTTCTGTCATTTTATCTACCACAGACATCAAACTTACAGGCCGATAATTGCTAGACTTGCTCCTCGAACCCTTTTTAAACAAAGGAACCACAAGCGCAACATGCCAATCCTCCGGCACCTGTCTCTAATGACATTTGAAAAATCACTGCCAGAGCCTGCGCTATTTCCTCACTAACTTCTCTCAAGGTCCTGGGGAAAATCCTGTCAGGACCTGGAGACTTATCCACCTTTATATGTTTCAAAAGCTCCAGTACTACCTCTTTCTTAAACACTATAGTCTCCATATATACCCCCTTTGCTTCCTTTATCCTGCACAATTCAATATCCTTCTCCTCAGTAAATACTGAGGAAAATAAATTGTTCAAGACCTCCCCCATCTCTTTTGGCTCCACACACATTTGTCCTTTCTGATTCTCTATTGGACCAATTTTATCTCTCACTTTCCTTTTGCTATTTACATATTTGTAGAAACCCTTTGGATTTATTTTCACCCTGCTTGCTATAGCCACCTCATAGCTTCTTTTAGCTTTTCTAATTTCTTTCTTAAGATTCTTTTTACATTCAATATAGTACCCAAACATCTTTTTTTCCCTGTTTCTCATATTTATTGTAGTACTCCCTCTTTTTTTGAACCAAGCTTCCAATATCCCTTGAGAACCATGGATCTCTCAAACTAATGCAACATTCTTTTGTTTCCTCCAGTTAAGAACGTTCTTAAGAGGAAGACCAGGACGAAACTTGGCCCCAGCTGAAATTAATGAGATGGAATAAATAATTTGGCTGAGGAACACATCTAAATTTATATCTAAAATGTACTTTGTTCTCCAAAATTCAAGTGCGAAACCACATTTACAGAGATCAAGAGAGAGATGGGAGTCGGAGTTGCAATAATGGTAAGATGCTGGTCTGATTAGTGTTTGGAGAGCAATGCCAGATACAGATTAGTACAATACAATTTCCTACACCAATTATATCTCACACCACAGAAATTACATTAATTAAAATCGGAAATATTGGAGATGTGCTTTTTATGTGGAATAGAAATAGGAATGTTTGTACATACTATGTGGTTGTGTGTGAAGGTGAGACTTTTCTGGAAGGATATTTCTGAAATACAGACAAGGATAACAGTGGTGGCCTTCGCTGACCCGGAGCTTCAGCCCTTGAGCAATTTTATTGAAATAATACAAATTAACTAACTTCCAAATTTAATTTGTTAAAGTAGCTTTAGCTGTGGCTAAGAAATGCATTGCGATTACTTAGATACCTCGCTCCCCTCTACAGATAACACAATGGAAGACAGAGATGAACAGTTGTATACCTTTAAAAAAAAATCACATACCATCTAAAGAACAAATATAATGCATTTATAAAAATATAGCAATTATATTATACAGGTGCCCAAATATAAATAAAAAGAAAAAGGTGCTTTTATTATAAAAATATAAGGTAGTTGTTCTCAACTATTTTTTCCCCACTCACATACCACTTTAAGTAATCCCTATGCTATCTGTGTTCTGTGATTAGAAAGGGATTGCTTAAGGTGGTATGTGAATGGGAAGGGCAGGTTGAGAGTCATTGGTCTAGAGCAATTGTTACTGAAATATTTTGCTTGAGAAAAATTGTAATTGGCCCATTTCCTTTGGAGTTATGAAACTGTGCACATAACTAGTCAATTAGGTATGATTAAAACAGTGGTTTTCAAACCTTTTTCTTTCCATCCAAATACTACCTTAAGCAATCCCCTACTAATCACAGAGCACCTATGGCAAAGGGAATACTTAAAAGTGGTGAGTGGAAAGAAAAAGGTTGAGAAAGTGATCTCCCCGATGAAGATTTTTTTTAAACCCAACTGTAAGCCCTGAAGGTGTACAATTTTATGTGAAGGGGATGGTGGGGGAAGGGATTGTTGTGTTTTGTTTTGTTCTGTAAGAAAACGTCATATGTACATACATACATACATACCCACACATAGTGAAAATGGAAAATTTTGATATGTATATTTATGGAAAAAAACAAAAATAAAATATTCCCAAAAAAAAGGAAGGTTCAGATGCTAGGTATTCATGGTGAAGTAGTGAACTTAATTTGATAATGACTGGATGGGAGAAGGAAGGTTTTTTTTAAAAAACAAGAAACACATTTGACTGAAAAAGAACATTTGAAGCTGAAAAGATATTGGGTAGGACATGTAATTGCGTCATCTTTTAATTCTAAGGCCAGAGGGGTAGCCATTTTAGTACATAAAAAGCTACCTTTTACATTGGAATCAATTTCTGCCATTGCTGGTAGCGTCTTCATTGTTAATTGTAAAAAATTTTCAGAACCTTTGGACTTGGGATGAATTTTACGCTCTCAATGAGGATGATGAAGAATTTGTAACTGAAACATTTTTAAATTTGAACAAGGCGAACGAAAATATTTTAGTAGGTGGTGATTTCAATTGTTGTTTGGATCCTTTATTGGATAAATCTCCAAAAACTTTGAAAACAAAGAAGGCTAAACAGTTGTCAGTATTAATGAAAGATTTAAATTTGGTCGAAATTTGGAGGAGGTTAAATCCGACTGAGAAAGACTTTTCATTTTATTCAGCTAGACACGATTCTTTTTCTAGAATTGATTTATTTTTAGTATTGGCACAATCACACTGAATATAAAAGTAGGATTTTGTCCAATCATTCCTTATTAATTTCTTGTGCTGGTTCAGAAACCGTTGAAACAGCATATCGCTGGAGATTTAATGCGATGTTATTAAAACAACCTGAGTTTATTAACTATATTGGGGAACATATTACATTCTATTTGCAAACAAATGTAAATTCAGTACAAAGTAAGCTTACTCTATGGGATGCATTAAAAGTGTATTTAAGGGGTCAGATTATCAGTTATTCGACTAGAGTTAAGAAGAATATTTTGCAGAGAGTCAAAATTTGGAAAAGGAGATAGATGTTTTAGAAAAGGAGGTACAAGGGAATTCGACTAAAGATAAAATGGCTTATTTATCTAAATTGAAATTACATTATAATACTTTGCAAACATATAAATTTGAGACATTAATACAAAGTTCTAAACAGCATTATTATGAATTAGGGGAAACGAGCTCATAAAGTATTAGCTTGGCAGTTGAAGACTGAACAAGTTTCTAGGACAACAAATGCAATAAGGAAGAATGCGGAGGTTACTTATAAACCCCAGGAGATTAATGATGAATTTTATTCATTTTATCAAGAATTATATACTTCTGGGGTGGTTAAGGATAATAATTGGAGAGTACTTTTTGGCTAATTTAGATTTATCGTTTTTGAATGGTAAGGATATGAAGGAATTAGATAGGTTTTTTTTAAACTGATTTAGAAATTAAAGAAGTGTTACAAACTATGCCAAGTGGGAAATCACCAGGAGAAGATTGATTTACTTTGGAGTTTTATACAGAATTTCATGATTTATTGGTTTGCGGGTTCGTTTCCAGAGTCTTTTTCTAGAACATAAATTACTGTTATTCCAAAAAAAGACAGAGATCCTTTGAAAGTGTCTTCTTATAGACCGATTTCTTTATTAAATGTAGATTACAAAGTTGTGGCTAAGATTTTAGCTAATAGACTTGCTAAATATTTCAAAATTAATACATGTAGACCAAGCAGGTTTTATTAAGAATAGATATTCGGCTGATAATATTGTTAAATTAATTACAATAATCAATGCATCAAAAAAGCAACCCAACCAACCAATGATAGTAAAATTAGATGCTGAAAAAACCTTTGATCGAGTGGAGTGGATTTTTTTTTTTTTAAGTGCTGGAAAGATTTAAATTTGGACCACTCTTTACTGGTTGGGTGAAGGCTTTATATAAAAATTCATCAGCTATGGTGGTGACAAATATTTTCATTTAATTTGACTAGATCAACTAGACACGGTTGTTCTTATTTGAATTGATTATAGAAACATTGGCTCAAGTTATAAGACAAGATATTAATATTAAAGGAATTAAAGTAGGTGAGGATGAGTATAAAATTAATTTGTTTGCAGATGATGTATTAATATATTTAACATATCCTAAAGAATCTTTGGGGCAACTTCAAAACCATCTGGAACAGTACGAACAAATGTCAAGTTTTAAAGTTAATTGAGATAAAAGTGAAATATTACCAATTTCAGATGAAGACTATTCAGATTGTAAACAGATTACACAATTTTGGTTGTCTAATAAAATTAAATATTTAGGTGTAATTGTTGATGTTAATTATCAAAGTCTATACAAATTAAATTACATACCTTTCTTAAATAAAATTAAATTGGATTTGAATAAATGGAAGGATTTACCTTTAATAGGGTGAGTGAATTGTATTAAGATGAATATATTTCCACGTATTCAAAATCTTTTTCAATCTATTCCTTGTTTAATTCCAAAAGTCTTTTTTAAAGAATTAAATGCGTCAGTACAGTTATTTTTATGGAAAAGTAAATTATCTAGAGTATCATTACAAAAATTGACATGGAAATATGCATTGGGTGGACTTCAATTACCACTTTTTCAGAATTATAATGAAGCAGCTCAATTAAAATTTATTAATAGGATGTTTGATATTGAACAACCTCCTATATGGGCTAAAGTTGAATTAGCACAGATTTCAGAATTTAACATACATCAATTTATATATAAATGGAATCCCCATCTTTTACAAAAATATAAGTTACCAGTATTGAGACATCTGATAGAGATTTGGTATAAAAGAGATCAAATTATAGGAAATAAAGATAAAAATTCAGCTAAGACTCCATTATATCAGAATAAAATAATTCCTTTTTCAATTAATAATTATTATTTGAACATTTGGGACTTGAAGCGTATTAAATTGGTGGAGGATTGTTTTGAGGCAGGTATGTTTCTTTCTTTTACTAGACTTAAGGAAAAATTTGGGATATTATCTCAGGAAGAATGGATGACTATTTGTGAAGATAGTGTAACTAAATTGATTAATATGAGATATAGTTTAGTCAATTATAATTTCTTGCATCAGATGTATTTAACTCCTGAGAAAAGTTAAAAAATGTATGGTTTTAGTTCTTCAGATTTGTGCTTTTGTTGTGGGACACAGACTGGTAGTTTTCTTCATTCATTATGGACTTATGAGAAAGTTGAACCCTTTTGGGAAAGAATTATGAAGTTTTTGGAAGATTTATTCAAGTTTGAGTTAACACTTTATCCATTACTTTTTTTAATGGGTTATACTACAACCTTAACAATGGATTTATGATTGGACAAATTGCATTTATTCGTCTGGCTTTGGCTGTAGCCAGGAAATGTATTGCAATTACATGGAAGAATGATATTGAACTGAATGTATATAGTTGTCAAAATGAGTTGAGATCTTGTATTTATTTAGAAAAGATTACATAACTTACATAATAATTGTTCTTTTTTTATTAAAATGTGGACTCTATATTTGAAATGTATGAATTGGATATTTTAAAGATGTTAAGGATTTGGCACACTCCACAGCAACAGATAATTAACTGATTTATGTTTTTGGCTCTTTTTGTAGGGATAGTTTGGAAGGGAGGGGGATGTAGGGGAAATGTACTTTTGTAGTTTATATCTTATAAATAAAGTTTTTAAAAAAGAGAATATTTGATGTCATTTGATCAATTAAAAAATAAGTATGGCGTTCTTAACAACACACTCTTCTGCTATTTTCAATTAATAGCATATCTAAGGGATATTTAGGCCCAACAATGTAATTACCGAAGTGAAGTGATGTGGAAACTTTTATCCGAAAGCAAGATAATTTTAAAAATTACTTCTACCATGCTTCTTCTACTTCAAATGGGAACTCCTAAACAGGGAGTTCATAAATCTAGACAGAGATGGGAATTAGCTTTGAATGTTAGATTTGATAAGAATATGACAAATACAATAAATGTAAGGTACAGGTTGGTTCAATACATTTTTAACATCAATTGTATCTCACCCTGCAGAAATTAAATAGATTTATCAGATCAATGTTTTAGATGTGGGTATCTTTTTACATTCAGATTGGTCATGTCCCAGGATTAGACCTTTTTGGATAAACTTAGGAACTTTTTTTTTAAGAACAGGTTACAGGAACTAGGTTTCCACAAAATCCAGAATTACTTTTATTGGGGAATATCATAGGGACAAGACCAAATTTGAAATTATCTAAACACCAATTAGAAGTTGTCAAAATAGCATTAGCAGTGGCAAGTGTGACAGAGTATATCAAAATGTTTTTGGGAGATAAATTGGGAAAGATTTGTTAGAGTAACATACAAACACTTTAAAACAGATCTTATTTAAAATACTGGAGTTCTGATAATGCTAGACATATGGATTGATTCCTTAGAGCCTTTGCAAATGTTTTGGAGAGCGCCCAAGAGACTTCACTAATGGATTGTTATTTACAAAAAGGCACAGATGAAAGAGCTTATCGGAGCTACCTTCTGTCTGGAGGGGATATCTTGTTGTTCTAAGAGGATCATGTGGTTTTGCAAGCAGAGAGTCAAACAGGCCTTTCTCTCTGAGAGAGAGGGAGAGAGTCACAGAGATATGTTCTACAGTGTTATAGCTGAGACTGGAAAAGGACAAGCTGGAAAGCTTGTGGAAAAACCCATTTTGAAGACAGGTTGTGACTTCTTGGTTCAGCATAGTCAAAGCCCTTGGTGGTTCATACAAGAGGAGAGGATTGGCTGTCTAATGTTTCAATTGGAAAAAGGGAAACAAAAAGGAACTCTGTGGTGACCCAAAAGAAAGAAGACATCATCTGGAGAACCCTGAAGGGGCATGTTTCGTCTGCAAGACACTGAAGTTTGATTCTATTTTCATGTTTAAAGATAATTAGAAGCAACTTTTGTTTAAGTAACCATTTGTCTTGGTGAATATCTATTGCTGCTGGGTTTTGGAGTCCTCTGGGCTCAGAACACAAGAAAATGTATAGCAGTTACTTGGAAATCTGATTCACATTTAGGTATGGCATGATGGAATGCCAAGATGCATAGTTGTATTCCCCTTGAGAAGATTACTTATAATTTAAGAATTAAATATAGTTTTGCAAATTTGGTGCCCGTATTTACAAATTTTGTGTATAAATTTGTAGATGTTTTTCTAATCCTAGAGACTTGCGTTAACCTTCTCCAAAAAAATTAAATAAAATATAGAGACACGTGGTGAGTGGCACTTTCTTGGCAATCCTTTCTGTTTTCCCTGCTTTCATTTCTTTTCTTTTTCTCTTTTCTGTTCTGGTCTTTTTTTTCTTCTTTTGGGATTTCTAAGGTGGGAGGGGGTGGGGGCGTGGGGGGTTTTAACCATCATGCAGTGTATAATGGATTCATTTTATTTTTCTATTTGTATCTTTTCAGTTTTGCAACCGACTTCATGTATGGAAAAAAATTTAAAATATATATTTTTTTAAATCACCTCAGTGCAGGACCCCAGACCCAAGGTGCATTAATGAATGTCATTTCGTCAGGAGGTAAGAAGTTGAAAGGTTTGCTAATTATTGCACAATTATCAATTTCATTTGCCATTCTCTAGCAAATTAAGCACCCCATGCTTGCAAGAAAACTTAAGTCAACATTTGGTTGAAATGTGATAAATAATCATTCCTACAGAAGTGAGAAGCAAAGACAAAATACAATGGGAGAGAGTCTAACGATCAACTCCTGATGTTTAACAGCATCATCGTGTTCCTAATATCCACATGTTTTGGGTCACAACTGATCAGAAACTTAACTGATCAGCCACAAAAACACTGTACCTACAAGAGCCTGGGTATCCTGTGATATGTGGCTTTGCTCCTGTGCAAAGAGAGCCTTTGCATCACCTACAAGTCAGGAGCTTGATGGAATACTCTACTGTGTAAGAATACCTCACAGCATAGTGTCCAAGACAAAGCAGTCCACTTGATTGTCACCTCATGAGCCATCTTAAATACTAATTCCTTTCAGTGACTGCTGTGTTCCATCTACAAAATGAACTGCAGTCACTCATCTTGGCCATTCTGACAGTGCTTCCCAAGCCTGCAAACTCAATCACTCAGACAGACAAGGAGATCAAGTAGATTGAAATAATATCACCACCTACTAGCTCCCCTTCAAGTCACACAGCATCTTGATTTGGAAACATCTCCCATGTCATTGCCACATGGTCTAGATCCTACCCCTTCCTGCTTAACAGTAACGTAAATGAAACTTCTCATGAGAGATTGTAGCAATTCAAAGCAAGCGCTTCTGAAAGGGCAATTGAAAGCTGGCCTCAGCAATGACACTCATATCCCAAAAATACAAACTTGAACCTGACCCAATTTCAGTTATCAACCATCATTGATAATATTTTTATAAATTTGATATCATGGTTTATATTAAAAAAAAATAAGGATGTAGCCATTTTGAAGACAGAGTTTACAGATTGATCTGAATTAGTATGTGTATCAAAAATAATATAGTACAATAATTAATGTCATTTAAAAAATACCTGGGATCTTTAAAATGAGAATCACTGAAGTGAGCAGTAAATGTGGAACCTTTCATTTCATTTTCGCTCTTGGTAGAAGGACAGATATCTGTGTAGTTCTCATTTATTATTCTGGCACTGAACACAGCGCTTTCACCCTGAAATAGAAAAACAAAAGGAATGATAATTGAAGGACCCACGTGTTTAAGTTATATTTCTGAATTTATAAACAATACTTTTTGAGCAGCATGTTATTACAGACAAACTTCATTTCTTTCTATGGTTGATTCATCCCTTGGAATACTGTCAACATCAAGCTTGTGCCAAATACAAGATTTCTAAAATTTGGGAAGTCAATACCTGCTCCAATAATAACATTCTCTATTATTTAGTGGTTCTAGGAATTGTAATTCATTAAATATTTTCACATTTAAAATTATAAAAACCTTAAGGAAAATGTGAGAAAAAAAATCAGTAAATTAATTACAGTATTATAACTAATTAGTTTTTTAACTTTAGTAGTTAACACTTTACAATAAAGTGGATTATTGAATTGGCAATATTTAATGCACACCTGTGCGTTAACGAAGAAAAATGAACAAAATTGATAAAAGTTATCATGAGAAATGAATTGGTGGGGAGCTAATGAACAAAAGGTGACAGGTGACAAAATAGAATCTTCTAAACAATACCCTGATCTTATTGAAAATATCAGTTTGATATTCACTGTCAATAATAGCGCCTCTTAAACAGTGCATTCTATTTATAAAGCATTAACTTTCAGTCTAGCTTCTAAATTCCAAGTCTCTGAAGAGGGGTTCAAACCCAGGATCTTCTGAACCATGAGACAAGTGTTGTACCAATGAAGTAAGTAAATAAACGACCATATGGGAATCTTATTTCCACAAAGTCTAGAAAGAGAAGAAACCAATTGATATACCATTTTTTTAAAAATACATATAATGTGCATGTTATATGCACATTTTACAAACCAGGTACCCCACCGCACATTATATGCATGTGCATGCTATACGAGAATATTTTTACATGTTGAAAGAAAGCACACAATTAATAACGGGTGTGGGAAAGATGCAATTTATAGCGAGTGTAGGAATATTATTGCGAGTGTGGGAATATTATAGCGGCAGTGAAAGAATGGCACAATTTATAGCAGGTGTGGGAAATTTTGATTTTGGGAATATCTTTTTGTACTGAATGCCATGGTATTCCTATAAACAGGACATTCTGACTAACACTGAACCTTAATGTTAATTGCCCAGACCTGTACCTGAGGGAGGAGATTAACATATCAAATGCCTCTAATTTGAGGCATTAGAATTGAAATCCTGCTTAAACTCTGAAGCCTGTCTTCGATCTGTTTAATTGATTCCTCTCCAAAGGTTAATGTGTTGGAGCAGGATATCATCTATAATATGAGCAATTGACACCACTGGGGGAAACTGATTTGGTGTTAATTGTGGGAGATTAACTGGTGGCAAACTGGTATGTGCTTTGTCGCATGTCCCATCTAAATGCAAATTTATTTTGTCATTCGGAATTTAGAAATACTACGCATGTTATATGCGTGTGCACGTTATTCAAAAATATTTTTACACAATGTATGATTTTATGTGCTTTATATGTGTGTGTGTGTTATACGAGTGAAAATATGGTAACGCAGACAGCAATGCAAATCTTGTGAAGTGTTAACATTATACAAGTCTTGATAATATTTGGATTTTCTCAGAAACAAAAAGAAACTGATCTCATTATGTTTTTTTAAAAATGTCCTTCTTCCTTGATTACTGCAACATTTAATTTAGTTTACCTCTTTATTTCCTTTACGATGCAATTGTAGAAGTGACTCCAGGTTCCTCATCTCCAATTTAGTGCTCTCTAACTCTTTACTCAACTGAAGTACCTTTTCATTTTGGGAAGTTGTAGGCAATCTTAGATCCTCATTCTCTCGACTCAGGCCTTCTTGATCTTTCAAAACAGTCTCTTTATTAACCAGTTCATTTTCTAACATTTTAACTCTTTCATTTGCATTAGATAAAATTGAAAAAAGACCTGCATTTTTAGACTCCAGATCTTTTTGACCCATTTTTAGATCGCTGTTCTGTTCCGTTAAAAGCCTATAAGAAAAACAAATTTTAAAAATATACCAACATAAATGACAATTAGTGAAATGCCTTTCCACACTTTGTACATTCAACAATTTCAATTAATAAACAATTTAATAATAGTTTTTCTACTGCCGTGTTTAGCAATGCAATTTCAAGCAACAATTAAAAAATTAAGGGAAGCAATATCCATCTTAAACAAAAGTTTCCAAAAATGCTATGTATTTCTGGTTAAGTTACCATCTCTCTATATAACCCATACAACTGTCACATGAAATTTTGAACTGAGAACAGAGAGGCGACTGATGGAGTGGCTGCAGGAGACAGAACATGAGCAGGGGGACGAGAAGCTTAATGAGGGAATGTATGTGCAGAGGAGAAAAGGAACATGGACAGGACAGAGAGGAAATGTGTGCATAGGACAGGTGAGGGAAAGAAGTTGCTTACAGAAAAGAAATAGTGTACATCCGCAGGAGACGCATGGAGCTTGAGCAGGAGGGTTACAGAGCATATAAACCCTTCCATGGTCTTTTGGTTGTACCATTTGAAAGCTGAAAAACGTTCTTCAGCACTAACGAGGGCAGCACGATCAGTGTGGCGGTTAGCACAATGCTGTTACAGTGCCAGTGACTGGGACTTGAATCCCGCACTGCCTGTAAAGAGTTGTACGTTCTCCCCATGTCTGTGTGGGGAGTTCTGGTTTCAACCCACCGTTCAAAAATACCGGGGGTGAAGGCAATTGTGCAGCAGGCTCTTGGGCCGAAAGAGCCTGTTACTGGGCTCTAACAATTTTTGTTTAATTAAATGTTCTGGAGCAACGTAAATAAAACATTGCAAGACAGGAAATGTGTAAGAAAGAGATAGAGAATTTTTTAAAATTAGGTACTTTGGAGTGGTGTCAGCTGCCATCATATATTGAATTGTATGCATTACCACCTGATTCCCAAGAACAGAGAAGGAGATGTACAAAAGGTGAACCTGATTTCTTCATTCTTTTTTCCTAACTCCTTTTCCAAGGTAGTAGATTTCTCAAATAACTCTGCTCGGTCCTTGTTAGAGTGATACAAGCTACTCTGCCAATCCTCTTCATTAGCTTGAAACTATGATACAAAAGACAAAAGATGAAGACTCATACATATTTTATGCTTATATTGTAAAACTAACTGTACGTCCTTTCTCACCTTTGTAAAATGTTCTGCAGTCTTTTCTTTGTACCATCTGAAAGCTGCAGAAAGCTCTTCAGCATTAACAAGGGCTTCATTTCTTTGTTGTTCGGTTCTATTGAAAACAAAAACAAGTTGTTTCATTATTGCGCTAATTATCAATGATTTTACCTTAAGAAGATATTCCGAAAGGACAGAAAAGTCCTACTCTTTTCAACCTGATCCCCTTGTCCTGATGGGATGCATCCCAGGATACTGAGGGAAATAGTAGGAGTTATAATTGTGTTGGTAGTCATTTACCAAAATTCTCTGGATTCTGGGTAGAAGACGGGTAACTATCAGTCAGTTAGCTTAATGTCTGTAGTTGGGAAGATGCTTGAAGCTATCATTAAGGATGAAATAACAAGACATTTAGACTGAAGGGCTTCCGTCAGGATTTAGAAAGGGCAGGTTTTGTTTGATAAACTTGCTGGAGTTCTTTGAGGATAGAGGGGAACAGGTTGATGTTATATATTTGGAGGCATTTGATAAGGTGCCGCACAAGAGACTTATCAATAAGATACAGACGAAAGGAGTCAGGGGAAGTATATTGGCATGGATTGAGGATTGGTTAACTGGCAGAAGGCAGAGAGTCGGGATAAATGGGTGTTTTTCTGATTGGCAAACAGTGGTAAGTGGGTTGCTGCAGGGGTCGGTGCTGGCCCACAGCTGTTCACCATTTATATTGATGATTTGGAAGAGGGGACAGAGTGTGGTGTAGCCAAGTTTGCGGAAGATACTAAACTGCGTGAAAAAGCAAACAGTACAGAGGATGTGGAGATGCTGCAGAAGGATATAGTTGTTAGGTGAGTGGGCAAAGATTTGGCAGATGGAGTCCAACATTAGTAAATCCGAGGTCATCCATTTTGGCAAGAAAATAGAAGGGCAGATTATTATTATTAAGTGGTGAAAAACTGCAGCATGCTGTAGTGCAGATGGACTTGGAGGTGCTTGTGCTTGAACCTATAATACAACCCAATGAGTGTGGTCATACCTTTCCTGTTCCTCAACTCCAACCATATAGCCACAGTAACAAACCCTCTTGTCTGTCCTGCCTGATTACAGCTGTGATATTTTCCCTGACGAGTAATGCCAGTCCTCCCCCTTTCATCCCCCCTGTTCTATCGTGTCTAAAGTAACATGGTTGCCCCTTTGCAACCATGCGTCACTAATGGACAATGTCATAATTCCACATGCCAATCCATGTTCTAAGCTTGACTGCCTTTCCTACAATACTCTTTGCATTGAAATAAGAGGCACAAGAGACTGCAAATCAAACTGCCAGAAGAACTCAGCAGATTAAGTAACACTTGTTGAGGAAAAGGAATTATAAACATTTTGGGGGAAAACCATGTATTGTTATGGGCCCAGAGGACCCCAAAACCCAGCAGCAATAGAAATTCACCAAGACATATGGTTACTTCAAAAGTTGCTTTCAATTTTCTTTAAACATAGAAACAGGATCAAACTATTAACTTAACCCCCTTCTAATTCTAAACACACGTGTATGTACTGTGTGTATAAGTTCAGAAAAGTTCTTTAATTCACAGTCTAATCTCACTTCTCACTCCTACAAGTTCACTGATATTAGGCAATTCTTATTCTGTGCACAGAATTTAACATTTATGAATCTTCACCAGGCTTTGGTGCTTGAGAGGTAAATGGTTACCGCTCAGGAAGGTTCTTGTTGGTTTTCGGAGAGAGATTTGTTGCTCATTAGACACAAACTGATTCCTTCTGAACAGCCACTTCAGTGTCTTGCTGAAGAAACGTGCCCCATCAGGGATTTCCAGATGATAACCTCTTTCTTTCGGGTCACCAGAGAGTTGCTTTTTGTTTCCCTTATTTCAAGGGAAACATTATGCAGCCAGTCCTCTCCTTTTGTATGGACTACAAGGGCTTTGAATAGGCTGAACTAAGAACTCACAACCAGTCTTCAAAATGGGCTTTTTCCACAAGCTTGCCGGCTTGTCCTGTTCTAGTTGCTGCTGCTGAACTGTAGACCTGTAGAACTGAGAAATGAATTCTCTCACTCTCTCTCTGAGAAAACCGACCCTCTTAGATCAGCAAATTGCATTGAGACAGATTGCAGCAACCGGACCCAATCTTCTGAGTTTGTTAATCTGTTGCTTTCCACAACAATAATACATTACTCCACAATTAACACCTATTTGTGAAGTCCTTATAGGCATTCTTCAAAGTTTTTGCAAAGATACTCAGAGACTGGACTGTCTGGCTTAAATGAGATCTGTTTTGAAGTATTTGTATCTGTGTGTGATCTAACTAAAAAAAAAACCGCATATTTTATCTCCTTTAAAACAATATAAAATATAACAATCTGTCACAGTATGAAGACTATAAATTGGGACAACCAGTCTCTTTTCCCTCAACTTCTGGGAAAGAATTCTTCTCCACTGTGATTGTTCATATAAATGATCAATTATTTTTAATCTTTGAGATCTTTTGGTATTTTCCTGTATTTAAAATGCTACCAGAACTAATCACCTTCGGGTTTACCACAGCTTTTTCGCATTCTCCAAAGCAAATTTTATCGTTTTATACGATCCCAGAGATTCCCCAGTTATGCCAACCATTTGACTGCACTGATAATAGCTGTTTTTCTGTTTCTAAGCTTTTACAACATGTGCTACATTTTATCAATACCACACAATCAAAAAAAAAATAACAGTTGCTGGAAATTTGAAATCCAGAAATGCTCAAGGAGACAGACATTAAATGTGGAGAGAGAATCAGAGGTTACATTTAATGATCTTGAAATTACGTCAGAACTAAGAATAGAGAGAAATCAAACAAACTTGATTTTGAAAGATGTGAAACAAAAACTAAAGAAAGCCAGTGTTCTCAGGGAGAAAGTGCCAAATCTACAGGGCTCTTAGTTTTGGCTTGTGAAAGTAAAATTAAATGCCCCTAGGTCCTTCAGATACACGTTTCATTACAAGTCACCATACTCATCAAGTTTAACCTGTTACTCATCCATGTCTACAGGGGTGTTCTTGCTTATCATCAGGCTTGAACCTCTCCAAATTAAAACTCAGAGTTCAATAAACTGGATATACTCCATAGACTTCCTGATGTTTGTCAAAAACCAAATATAAAAAGTTATTTGAAACATCCAAGGTTACTAAACTACCATTTGTTAGAATTTTTTCTAACCTCTCATTCCATATTTATTTTAAATTTAATTTTCATTTCTATACAATACCACACAAATGATTAGCATAGCAGTAGTGCAATTTTATTACAGTGCCAGTGACCTGGGTTCGAATACGGAGCTGTCAGTAAGGAGTTTGTATGTTCTCCCCATGTCTGTATAGGTTTCCTCTGGGTGCTCCAGTTTCCTCCCACTGTTCAAAATGTACTGGGGTTGTAGGTATAATTGGGTGGCACAGGCTCGTGGGCAGAAAGGGCCTGTTACCGTGCTGCATGTCTAAATTTTTTAAAATATAATTTTCGATGTGTAAACCATATTCTGCATTTGTGAACTTGACTAAACAATCTTGGTGATAAATCCAGCTCCTCAAAATCTACTGTCATTCAACAACTTTCATTAATGTATAACATCTTAACAAAATATTACTGTCCAGTAGATAGATACAACTGTTAAGTACCTCTTTCCTCTTCTATTTTGTTCATGAAGCTCATTCTTTAATCTTCTGCATTCTTCTGACAACTTTTCTATCAGTTTGTCCTTCTCAACTACCATCCATTGACTCTCTTTCAACTTTTTTCCTGTAGCACTTATTAAAAAATAAAATTTTGATTGAGAAACAAAAATGTACTCTCCATTTAAACATTATAGTCATTTATGCCACTTCCACTTCCATCAGAAAAATACAAATGCTAAAAAAATTTAAGTATAAGCTAAAAATATACAACATCAACATGGAATGCAAAATGCAAATCTTTCAAAAAAACTTCTCAAATTAGGATAGTTTATTAATCATAATTAACTTTTTATTATACATTGCAATTTTTTTTTATTCAAACCAACTAATGTATCAAAGTTATAAATAGTTTATCTGCAGTTAGACCAAGAAAGAATTATGTCCAGAGTATGGGAAGAACAAGTAGGTTAAACAAGAAGTCTGAAGATCCTGGAGAATTACAAGACACAAAAGTGCTGGGGGAACTCAGCAGGTCATGTCCTATAGGCTGTCCTATTTTGACTAGTACAGGTACACGATCCTTTATCCAGAACCCTTGGGGGACAATGTGTTCCGAATTTTGGATTTTTCCGGATTTCGGAAAGCCAGATTTAAGCCCACCCGAATTGTGCTGCCGTATCCACCCTCACAGCCTTCCAGTCGCACTGCCGGTCTCTCACCCGCCCGACTCGTGCTGCCGGTCTCTCACCCTTGCCTGCCCTGCTCGCGCTGCCGGTCTCTCACCCCACTCGCCAGATTTTGGAGCTTTCCGGATTTTAGATGTCCGGATAAAGGATCGTGTACCTGTATAACAATGTAGTTTATATTTGTATAAATAAGTGAAGGGGCTTCTCTAATTATTCATTTCAAAGATCAAACCTCAAACAATACAAAGGCCCCTTGAACATGTAATATTTTCACCAAAAATATTATGATGGAATTACTGGACAATCCAGGTTTCTTCTTGGAATCAAGAACCTGATTATGGTTAGCACTGTTTTATTCAACAGAATATCCAAGGTAGATTTAAAATTTGTAATAAATGCCATCTCCAAATTACAACTGTCAAATTTATGGGCACCCATACATGTAAACAACTTCCCATAATAATGTCAAACTCAAAACTCCAAAGTATAAGAGTATATTTGTTCCTACGAATGGCAGATCTCGTTTCCCCTCTCCACTTTTAGTAAGTGTTCTTTCTTATCAGTCTTAAGTACATCCATTACAATTCTGTGGCGGTATTGCGAGCATATCAAGTGATTTTATGTATTTTCCAACTCAATGAGAAAATCAATTTACGGACATCCGTAAAATAGATCCGATCATCACCCAGGGACGGCTGTATCTACTCCATCATTACCTGAGAGCTTGTTTTTGAGCCTCTACTTCGGCCTCTAAACTCAGGATATCTTCACATAACTTAGAAATATGATGTGCCTTGTCATTAGTAGATGGCTCAAGATGACAAAACTGAAAGATAAGCAAAGATAAATTTTCAGGCTGATATTAAAACACACCAACTACTGCATCAAACCATTTCCCATCCAAGTATGTGTTGGGAATGTGCATATGATATAAATTACCAAATTAATTATTTAAGCTAACTAAACATTTCTGGACATCTGAAAAAAATTAACCATTCTTTAACTATGAAAGCATTTCAGGTCTAATATATAAACAAATTTTTTTCTTGGATTCCTATTTTTTTAAGAACATAACATACAACATAATTTTCCAAGGAACAATGTCTCAAGGTTATGATCCACACATTACAGCCTCTGACCCAATGTTCTAGTATTTTAGATAAAGCACTTCCAACATCTTGTTTTTAGTTTAGATTTTTTTGTATTGTTTTCCTTCAGTGATTTAACATTATTTACCAGGTTTAGTAAGGGCACTTTAAAAACAATTCGGAAACATGACAGGATATGTTAACAAACAATAACAGAACTGTAAAAAACAAAATGCTGGAGAAGCTCAGCAGATGAAATAGTGTCCTTTATATAGAAAAAGTAGATATATAACTGATGCTTTGGGATTGAGCCCTTCAAAGTCTTTACCTTTACTACATAAAAAGGACACGGTTTGACCTGCTGAGCTTCTCTAGCATTTTGTGTATTTTACTTCAACCATGATGTCTACAGCATTTTGTGATTTTCTGATAAAATAACCGTATGCACTTTATACCATCTGCTTCAGAATCTATCGTCATGAACATGTCACGAAATTCTATGTTCTGCAGCAATATCACAGCGGAAATATTGCTCTAAATTACATTTGAAAAGCAAATAAAGAGTGCAAAAAAAAATTAAGGATAAAGTGAGGTAGTATCTGTGGTTCACTGTCCATTCAGAAATCTGATGGGAGAGGGGGGGAAAAGCTGGTTGCTCATCTTCATGCTCTTGTTCCTTGGGTTCTACACCTGTACCCAAAGGCCCTTCATAATTTTTGTTTCGTGCCACTTTTAATAGAGCCCTTATAGTTCAGCAAATGCACCCATTCAACCTTTGATGCACCTGCCAACCTTTGAAAGAGTTATCTCGTGTCAGCACACACTCAAGTCTCTGTTCTCTGTTTCATCACTGTTCAGAGTTTAATATACACCTCAAAAACCAACAGTCTAAACACTAACAACTGTGAACTCCATTGCAGAGTTCTCTTCAGTCTTAAAAAATTTTCTACTAAAACTTTTCTTTCTGATCCTCAACCAATCCTGCATCCCTTGGACTTCAAATGTGCCATCAGCAATTATCAAACATCTCAAACAAATTTATGACTTATTGCGACCACTCTAAAATAAAAATAAAAATCAAAAGATACTGAACCCTCCAGAATTTCTACTCTCACTTTCCTTTGCAATCTTAGATGCATTCCATAGACTGGAAATTTCCCTAATTTGAGTGAATTTTGATTGTAACTTGACGAGCTGCAATCTGCGGACCAATGAACAAACTGCTGGAGAAAAGGGATTGGGCTGGGGAGCTCTTCTATTGCGAAACACAATGGACCTTCAATTTAGTTTTTTTTTAAATTCCCTGTTATGTAATTCACATAGATATTTAAAATACTCACTTTAACTTTTGATTCTGTCAGCTCCATTTGTAGATTTTCCATTTCCCGCACCAAACTATTATTCTGGGAGACCAGACGAGCATTGTCCTCCCGCAGCGTACTGAGCTTTCTCCACAATTGTTCATTTTCCTGCTCAACACCAGATATAGCTGGCAAATGAGATGTCTAAAAGCATGAAAATTATGTATTTGAAAGTGATATTTTTCCTTCCTTCCTGCAGACAAGATTTTTCATAAAATATACACCTCCCATACCTCATCCAAATGGTCACATTCTTGCTTAAAACAAAATAGCAAGTGTCGTCAATCATGGAGCTCATGTAAATTGATAATTTGTCTATAATTATGTTTGCATCCGTTGGCTTATTTGATCTGCACTCAAGAAAACGTTTAAAGTCACAAAAGGATTATTTCCTATCAGCTATTCAATATTCCTTAAAAGTTAGGAAGGAGATGTGGAGAAACTGCTTTTCCCAGAAAATAGCAAATCTATGGAATTCTCTACCCAAGAACAGTAGAGGACACCTCATTAAATGTATTTAAGACACAGTTAGATTAATTTTTGCATCAATCAGGGAATTAAGGGTTATATGGAAAAGGCAGATGCATTGAGTTGTCCATGGCCAGGACAGCCATTATCTTATTAAATGGTGGAACAGACTCAATGAGCCAGCTAGGTTACTCCTGAATCTATTTCTCTTGCTCTTATGTCAATAAATACGAAGAATATACGAAAACCTTAAATTATAATAATCCAACAGCTCCAATACAGGTAATTTTAAGTTATTAAAACTAAACTATATCAACAGACTGGAGAAACAAGGCTAGGTCTTCTTCAAGCACAGAGACTTAGTACTAATTTAAGAGGTGCACAAAATTGTCGACAAAGACTTGAACCAAAAAAAAATTCCTTTGTTGTAAGTGAAGATGAGAAAATCATGAAGACTCCAAACTTGATAAAGTAAAAATTGTTCCATTGGTATGAACTTACAGAACCTAAAATCAGAAAGCATTTTTTTACCCAGAGAAGTGTGAATCTGTGGAATGCTCTGCCACAGAGGGTGGTAGAGGCGGATTCGCTGACTATGTTCAAAAGAGAGTTAGATAAGACTCTTGTGGGTAACGGAGTTAAGGGTTATGGGGATAACGCTGGAAAGGGGTACTGATGGTAATGATCAGCCATGATCTAAAATGGCGGTGCTGGCCCGACGGGCCAAATGGCCTACTCCAGCTCCTATTGTCTATTGTCTATTGTCAGACACAAGGTGTTTTACCAAAAGAACCTAAAGTTGATAAAGACAAAACATTTATCTGCACAGTGAATAGTTATTAACTGGAATTCACTGCCAAAAAAGGATGATGAAACATCTTCAATCTTGGTTTTCAATAAGGAACTATACAAGTAGATGAGGGGAAAACTGCTGTGCTGCAGAGAAAGATTCTCAGTGATTGCTTGCAAAAAGCCAGAGCGGGCTCAATAGGCCTCTTTCTAATATACACTGTACGTTCTGTGAAATTGGACGTTGGGCGAACACCATATTATATACTTAGCAAAGCTATATGGGATATTGTTGTGTACCTGTAAACATTTTATTTATAAGTAGGGATCAGTGTGGGGAAGGACACGGGGCTGTGGGGAGAGAGTGGTGCAGTGGGATCAGTGTGGGTACCGACATGGATGGGGCTGTGAGATCAATGTGAGGACTGACACAGGGCTGTGGGGAAGAGACCAGGACAGTGAGATCAGTATGTGAACCAACAAGGGGCTGTGAGGAGAGCGCGGGGCAGTGGGATCAGTGTGGGGACCGATACAGGGCTGTGGGCATAGAGTGAGGCAGTCGGATCATTTAAAGTATACAGTATACAATTTCCTATAGCCATGCAGTCGGACCTTGCCCAAATGGACATTAAGCAGCCCATACCTATACATGAAAAGGAGCCTCAAGTCTGCTGCATTATTCACTGTTAGAATTTTGTATGGCCCACTTTCCTACCTACAAATGCACTCTCAAGTTCCCATTGTGTTCAAAATTTATTTAGCAAAGCTTTTGAAGAAAAAAAAAATCAAAATATATATCCATCTGGTAAAGGAATATCTTCACACCTTAGTTCTGAATAACTGCCCCTTATCCTGACACCACTGATTCAAAATCCAGATTTTTTAAGTTTAGGAATTTTTATTCTATCCACAATGTCCTGACCATTTCTAATAAATTCTACGTGATAAATTCCTTTTCATATAAAAAAGCCTTTTCTCACATAATCCTTGTATCTTTTGCCCAAACTTTTACAGGGACATCAAGGTTGGCGTAATGGTTAGCATCTTTACAGCACCAGCAATCAGAACCAGGGTTTGAATCCCACACTGTCAGTAAGGAGTTTATATGTTCTCCCCAGTCTGCATTGCCTCTGGTTTATTCCCACCATTTGAAATGTACCGGAGGATGTATAAATGGGATGGAACAGGCTCATGGGTCAAAATAGCCTGCTACTGTGCTGCATGTCTAAATTTAATTTTAAAATTTACTCTTAAAATTTAATCTCCTTTATTCATTCCATCAAAGAGTTCAATGTCACATTTCCCCACATTAGGACTTCTCTGCTTTAAAACAATCAGATGCAGATGAGACTTGAAAACTTCATTTCTGTGTTACCCAGAAGTAAACTACTCCATTGGGGCCATGAGGAACCTTGCATGAAGCAACCTAGAAGGAAGAATTTCCCAGCTACTCATATTACTTCAAGTGATATATGATCCATTTGGAGAACCAGCAATTGCTATACCGATTGACAACAAATTGGCAATGCAATTGCCAAATAAAGATGATCAAAAAATAAAGAGTATAATAAGCTAAAATATTACCTTGCCTCCAAAACTGCTAGTTGGACTAATATTACTGAAAACATTTTTTTGGGGAAGTGTTTTCTCGGCAGTTGTCAGATGACGGTTGGTCACTGGAAGGACGACTTGAGTGGATTGAAAGAGATCTTCCATTGTTAATGGGGGGAAATGATCCTGGGGTAAAGTGTCTTCAGACTGGTCATTTAATCAAAAACTGAGGAAAGCAAACAAAAATATTTTTATAACTTTCACTGGGCATTTAGGTTTGAAATAGAACATTGTTCATTCAGATAATACTTCAAATGGATTTAGATTTTCACCTTAATATTGCTTTACAACTCATTTAATGTCTTCTCTGTTACTGATATTAAGACAGCACACAGTTACCTGTTCTGGGACCTCAATTTTCTATGATTTTTACAAATAATATGGATATAGTAGAGGGGTGGGTCAGTAAGTTTGCAGATGATACCAAGGTTGGGGGTACTGTGGATAGTGTAGAAGGTTGTCATAGGTCACAGCAGGATACAGACAGGATGCCAAGTTATGTGGAGAAGTGACAGATGGAATTCAATCTGGATAAGTGTGAAGTGATGTACTTTGGAAGGTTGAATTTGAAGGCAGAGTATCCTGAAGGAGTACCCAGTATTGGAACCAGGATGTGAGAGAGGAGGCCCTTTCAAATTGCCATGTAAAATGGAGTTAACGGGGCAATATGCTCAGTTGATGACCAAGATGCATGGCTATTTGAAAGGGTCCAACTGGGTCAACCCAGTCAAAACCCAATCAGGTCCCAATCTCCTCTAGAGATTTGAAAGGGAAAATGGGCTCTGGTGATGTCAGTGCTTACGTGCATCACAGGGAAACCTCTAGCTGGCGTAATGCAGCATGTTTTTGCAGTGCTGCCTTGACGTGCTATGAACGGGGCGGGGGGGAGGGGGCGGGTGGTGCCACGCTGATGCTGCAGCCGCGAATGGGCAGAAGTGATTCCGCAATCGGGGTGGGGGGGCGATGGGGAAAGGATGCCTCAATATGCCGCTCCAGTTCGCAGCAATGGCTCAGTGCAGAAGCAATGACCATCTTCCTTACCCATAATCCCCCATGCCACTGGAACTGCTGACGCTGGGGGTGGGGGGAAAATCGACTGCTGGCCAGGAGCGGGGGGGCGTGGGGTAGTGGGGAAACTGAAGGCTGGGTACCGGGTGACTGATGGCCATGGTACCGAGGAGGGACGGACACAGCGACTGACAGCCGGAAATGAGGGCTGGCCCGACTGACAGCTGTGAATGAGGGCTGGCCCGACTGATGGCCGGGAATGAGGACTGGCCGACTGACTACCAGGAGTAGGTGGGGGGGGGGGATGGAGCTGTAAAAGGTGCTTCAGGCAATTTCTCCCAATGGTGAATTGTCTGCTTTAAAGCAGATAAAAGCAATTTTGTGTCATATAACACTGTTTTTATTACATGATAATAAGTTTAATCTTGAAGCATTGCATTCAGTTCTAGTTGCCTCATTACAGAAAAGATGTAGATGCTTTCGGGAGTGTGCAAAGGAAATTTACCAGGATGTTGCCTGGATTAAAGAACATATCTTAAGAAGCAAGGTTGACAGAGCTAGGGCTTTTTTCCTTGGAGCAAAAAAGTAAGAAAGGAGGCTTAATAGAAGTGTACAAGATTATGAAGGACTGAGGTAGGGTAGAAAGGAATCACCTATTTTCTGAGGCAACAATAGCAAATAACCTTCATTTGAATCATTCATAAAGATCGGAAATACAGGTACACAATCCTTTATCCAGACAAGAGACCGGCGGCGCGAGTCAGGCGACGGGGGGGGGGGGGGGAAAGAGACCGGCGGTGCAAGTCGGGCGCGGGGGGAGAAACTGGCAGCGCGAGTAGGGCGAGGGGCTAAGACCAGCGGTGCGAGTCGGGCGAGGGGGTGGGGGGCGGAGTCTGGCGACGCGAGTCGGACGAGGGGGGGGGTAAAGACCAGCAGCACGACTGGAAGGGGATGGGGGTGAATACGGCAGCACAATTCGGGTGGGCTGAAATCTGGCTTTCCGAAATCCAGAAAAATCTGAAATTTGGAACACACTGTCCCCCATGGGTTCTGGATAAAGGATTGTTTACCTGTAATTAAGACTACTGAACGTTCCTGATTGTCAATCTGAAAATAGCCCAATAAACCCAACACTTTGTTTTTCATAGGTTAGCTACTCTCTCCATCAAATTAATATTTTATTCCAAACACCTCTTGTGCAATAATTTTTTTTATGTGGCACCTTTGACATCCAAATTCATTACACTTATCAATTGCCTTTTAATCCCTGTTTGTTATATCCTCAAATAATTCAAGTAAATCTATCAACTACAATTTTCCTTGCATTGATTCATATTAACACAGCTTGATTGATTTGATTTTGAGGAATTAAAGTGAGTAAAATTTAGGGGAGCTGTCAGAGATTTTTTTTAAATAAAGAAAGTGGTGGTTGCCTGGATTACATTGCCCAGGTGTGGTGGTGGAGACTGGTACCATGGGAACATTCAAAAGACTTAGACAGGCATATGGATATAAGGAAAATACAAAGTTATGGGTGTGAGGTAGGGAAGGATTAGATTGTTTTTGAGTGGTTTGACACAAGCCAGTACAAGACTGAGCTGAATGCCCTGTCTTGTGCTGTAACATACTGTGATCTGTTTTAGATTAATCCAATGATGTTATGGTTTGGCATGCCAAATTCACTTGACAGACAACAGAAGTTGTTTATCATTCATTTAAGCTTCAACATTTTTGGCAAAAGGAAGATTAGAAAAGAAACTAGTGAAGAATGCCTTGAAATTAATAAAACAAATACAGGCATAGAGTTGGACTTTCACAGTTCTAGCTCATCTGTGATTTGATGACAGACAAGTACATATTCATATGCTATCAGTCACTGAATCCAAGGTGGTAATAAAAAGTTTGGTGTTGATATGTTTTTAAAAAGGATAAGAAAATTGAAGATAATTATTTCAAATATATAAATGAGACTAAGGAAGAGAATAATGTTAGAGATAACTAAGAAATGGAACATCTTTGCAAGAATTATGAGGAAACAATGATGCAAAAGGATGACAAGATCAAATGTCTTAAAACACACACTGAAGTTTCACAGAACATCAGACATTTTCATTACCCAATGTCCTGAAACAGTGAACTTTGTTGCTTAAAGAAAAAATAATGACTATATTAAACTTTGTGTTAACACCAAGTTCAGATTCCTGGACCAAGATCTTTTAATGTTTGAAACGGACTTTTGCAATCATATTGGAAGACAGAGGTTTGATGAATCAAATTTAATGCAGAAAGGTAAAGAAATTTCACGAATCAGGTCTACCACAAATGCTTTTCAAGGTCAGTGAAAATCATAGTCTTACGTAATGAAGTTCAATTTGACTAACTGATTCCGACTTATACAACTGCAGAAAGAGGCACACATGGAAAATTGTGGTTTTTAACCTGTGACCATTTCATTAAATAACTGCCTTAATGATACTGTTAAAATCTATTCTTTGGCTTTGCAAACTTTTTTCAGTCTGTCTTCAACCTCTTCCTCAAAGATTCCAAATTATCCATCCACTTGCCCTTTTGTAACAAAGCATCGATGATGATGTCCACTCTACAAAAAAATATTCTGACTTGTCACAAAACTTTTCACAAAGAGGTGTTAAATCCCAATAATCCAAGTACTAATAAAATCAGTACATCAGAAGAAAATTTCTCTGATTAAATTAGGAACATGGGAAGTAGGAACAGGCGTAGGCCAAAAATGGCCCATCGAGCCTGCTCTGCCATTCAATATGATCGTGGCTGATCTAATTTATGACCTAACTCCACCTACCTGCCTTCTCCCCATATCCCCTAATTCCTCTAACTGAACATTGATTTCCAAATACTGGATCAAATGATAATAGTAATAATTCAAAAGTGAAGCAAAAATAAAACAATAAATAACTTCCTTTTATGCAATAAAATTCAACCATCACAAGCATAACCACTGCAAGACGAATATGAAGGAGTGAGAGTGAACGCACAAAGATCAGAGAGGAGAAAGCATTCTTAATTAATGAAATGGATAAAGTTTTAAAAAGCAGAAATACTGCAAATACTGAAAGCTGAGTTGAAAAGAGAAAATGCTGGATAGATCAGGGAACACTCCTGAAGAGAGAAAATGAGTTAACATTTCAGGTTGATGACCATTCTTCAGGTCATCTAAACAACAACACAGCTTGCTTCAAAGCACTGGAAAGCCGAATTCAATCTTCACCTCTGTGCAGTCTACATCAGGGCACCCATTCTCTCTGAGACCATGTGGATGCTCTGGCTTCCTCCCACGTGCCAAAGTCAAGCAGATGCACAGATTAATTGGTCACTATAAGTTGATGCTGGAGAGTAGGTGCATGACAGATTCTGGAGGGGATTGATGAAAATTTGGAGCTCATAAAAAAAAAACATAATTAACATTCGATGAGTATAAATACACGGTCAATGGTTGGATCAGGGTCAAATGTTCCCCTGCTATGTCTCTCAATCCCCCCATTTGAATGACTACTTCAAAAATTATTCTGGTGGCCCACGGAGGATTATCAACAACATTAAGAAGCTCTTTGCTCATTCTTAGCAGGCAGGTGAGCTTTGTTAACCAACTAGCATTTTCTACAGTAGTTCCTGCTAGATTTAATTAGGAGCTAAATCAGAAACCACAGTTGAAGACTTGGTAACTTTTGCTCTTAAACTTGCATCTATAGAAAGTCAATATTAATTTTAAATATTGTTTCAACACGACAAAAGCTTCACAAATCTTTCCAATTAATTCTAGTTATTAATATTCAAGTTTAAATGTATGCAAGATGCATTGAATGGCAGGCAAAAAAAAATGGCTAAACTTAAAAATGTAACATTTTTTCAAAAGGTAAACTGTGATTTTAAATTGTTGGTAGCACTTCTCCATAACCATAACCATATAACCACATAACCATTTACGGAGCGGAAACAGGCCATGTCGGCCTTTCGAGTCCGCACCAGTTCAGACAATTTTGAGAGTTCAAGTCCCATTTTGGACACAATCACATGTTCAGCGTTGACATTCTTGTGAAGGGAGACCTGTCTTTTCTGAAGCATCTATTTCCAAATGGCACATTAAACCAAGGTCCTGTCCACTAGATAAGTATATACATTCCAGGATAATATCATAAAGAGGCATGAAATTTTCTCTCAATCAACATTTCTAAAAGAGATGATATTTTTACTGATTGTGGATTGTTGCGTGCGCACACACACACACACACACACACACACACACACACACACACACACACACACACACACACACACACACACACACAGAGTCTGATATAAGAAAAAGATCAACAGCTACAATGTTCTCTGGGATATCCTGAGAGTGGTTCAGTGTTACAGAAATGTAGCAAAATACAAAGTGCTGAGAAACTCAGTGGGGAAAGGAAATGTTGACATTTCAAGTCGCGAGACAGGGACAGTGGCCAGTAGGTGACTAGTGGACCACGATGGGTGAAGGATGACAAGCCACAGGAGTCCATGTCCAGGTGAGGGAGGGGTAGAGCGGGAAGATACACAGGTGGATATGGGTAGAACCAGGCAATGGAGAAAAAAATGCTAATGACAGAAGTAGAGAGGGGAAGGATGAAAGTGAAGACAGTTGCTGGCAGATGATAAGCAATGACACAACAGCTGAAGATACATAAGGAACCATTCAGGGAGAAATAGAAGGCAATTGGAACAACATGAGGAATGGGATTTGATTGGTAAAATATGTGGATCATAAGTGGATTGAGCCAGGATTGGGAAGAGGATGGAAATGGGTAATGAGAGAATCAAATTGGAAGGCAAGAGGATAACAGGAAGTAATTATCTGAATTTGAAAAATTCAATGCTTATATCATTGGATCATGGACTATCCAGATGGAATATGAAACATGGTTCATATTGAATTTGCATTGGTCCTCATCCAAGTAGAGTGAAACACAGAAATGCTGGAAGAATTCAGCCAGTCTTGCAGCATCCACCCATTTCAATTCCCCGGCCCATTGCCTTGCTGACAGAGCAGTCCATGGCCTCATGCACTCATGAGACTGCCCACAAATTGGAGGAACAACATTCATTTTTCATCTGGGTGCTCTCCAAGTGGATGGCATTAACATCAACTTTCAGTTTCCCTTAAACAGCCCCCCCCCCCCCCCCTCATTTGGACAATGGGTAAATTATGGCGTTAAGAGATTGCGATGTAATGTTAGAGGTAAACGTGACCCTCAACACGGATTATCTCGATGTTAATTCCAGCAAACCCTGGTCTGAACACTCGCCATCACGATTGTGTCGGCAGTAACCATGGCTACCGCTATTTACCAATAATAAATCAGTCTAGAAAGGAAGAGAACATCACTTTTGGAAGTAAATAACGCAATCATGCGGGCACAGCTTTTCCACCATGCAATAAGGCGATATTCAGTTGATATTCCAAATCCGTGAAATCTCCTGGCCAAACGCTAGGAACACATCCAAGACTATGCAGCGGGTCTCAGTTAACTTCGAGAGCCGGTCATGAATACGTATACAATCTTTTTGGAAGAAAATTCAATCGTTTTTAGAATACCTGTATAAGATTAAAATAGTTTTAGATCCAACAGTATTTTTATCGGGTAGTTTGCAACCTCTGAAAGGTTTGGGATTGAATAAGTTTGTATATTTAGCTTTATCCGTAGCGAAAAAATGTGTTGCTAGTACGTGGAAAGATACAAATATGACTGATGTTAATAGATGGCAGAATGAGATGAGATATTGTTTAATAATGGAACAAATTACGTATGTTTCGCATGATAATTATGATTTTTTTTATTAATAAGTGGTTGTTATACTTGGAATATTTACATTTCAATTTACATTGATTAGATTTTAATATGTATATTTAACTTTTTCTTTAATATTCTTTTTTTTCTTTTTTATGGCTCTCCTTAGGAGAGTTGGCTGGGGGGGGATCTTTTCTTTTCTACATATATGTGAGAGATGAGTAACACTGATCTAAAAGAAAAGTGAGGATTGTGAGAGATGAGTAAAACTGATATAAAAATATGAAGATGAGGAAACTAGTATAGATATATACTACAGCATCGAGTCCACGCTGCTGAAGATCCAGCTGCGCTGGGTGGGTAACTTCTCCAGAATGGAGGACCATCGCCTTCCCAAGATCGTGTTATATGGCGAGCTCTCGACTGGCCACCGTGACAGAGGTGCACCAAAGAAGAGGTACAAGGACTGCCTAAAGAAATCTCTTGGTGCCTGCCACATTGACCACCGCCAGTGGGCTGATATCGCCTCCAACCGTGCATCTTGGCGCCTCACAGTTTGGCGGGCAGCAACCTCCTTTGAAGAAGACCACAGAGCCCACCTCACTGACAAAAGGCAAAGGAGGAAAAACCCAGCACCCAACCCCAACCCACCAATTTTCCCCTGCAACCGCTGCAACCGTGTCTGCCTGTCCCGCATCGGACTTGTCAGCCACAAACGAGCCTGCAGCTGACGTGGACATTTACCCCCTCCATAAATCTTCGTCCGCGAAGCCAAGCCAAAGAGATGTGTAATGAATAAAGCCAGTATGAATAGGATAAGAATAGATATTAGAATGTAGGAAGTAAAGTTAGTCTGAATAAGGTAAGGGTCTTCGAGCCTTAGACAGAATTAGCCAGTTCTGCATATAAGAAGGTTGTAGCCCTGAGAGTCGGGAAGGTGTGAATTAGAACAAAGGCAGGTTTGTGAATAAGGACAAATAAGGACAATGACATGATGGGACACCGACAGGATACCCCCTGGTCCTCCAATCACAGAAACAGCACGTAGGCAGGCAGGATTGCCTCATGCCAAACTCATTCAGGAGGCAGAAGAATGTAAGGGGGAGGGTATTCCTATACTGAAATCAACTGTATAAAAGTTGGGTGAGCCCCAGTGTGTGTGTGTATTCCCAGGGTAAGGGGAAGCACCCAACTTTGCATTGTTGTATAATAAATGTTGTTCTCAATTTCTGTCTCGAGCAAATTCTGTGAAGGTTCTTCTGTTTCTAACATATATATATATATATATTTAAAAAGTTCATGTTTAATTGCTGTATCTGAACGAATAAATAAAGTTTAAAAGAAAAACTTCGAGAGCCAAAAAGTTTCCTTGAACGCTCCTGCCACTGGAAAGCAACTCAAGTTGGCTCAATACCTCGACAAAGGCGGCGCATTACCTTCGGCCATGGGTCCTGAAGCGGAGGGAAGCCGGTGGTCGCCAGTTAAAAGGTCAGGCCAGTCCCCCCGAGGGGAGAAGGGGGCCACCGCGCTTGCGCCGGCGCCATCTTGCCGCTGAGTGCTCGGCGCGCTGTGTCTTTGGATTGGACGGGGCGAAGCCCGTCCCGGCCACCGTACCCGGCCCTCCGCCGCGCGTTTTCGATCCGCCTCAGCGGACGTTGCCCATGGCCGGGTGGAGACGTGCCCAGTGCCAATGCAGTCCGTGAAGTTCAAGGTCAATTAGGTGCAGGGCGTGTTTCGCCTCGGTGACAGTAACATTCCTCAAGACTCATCCTACTTGAAGTCTCCTGCCGCAGTTACACCTGCAACTCCGCGCCGCTGACCTCGAGGGGGCGGATGTAGCCCGGCGGGTGATTGGCAGCCGACTGGGTGGGGCTTGCTCCAGTCAGGCCGGCTGATTGACAGCCGGCCAGGTGTGATCTTCCTGCAGGTACACCGGTCGCCCCCTACGGTCGGCTAGTGGTATTTCACCACAAGCCTTGTGGGGAGATTGATACATCTGCTTCTACACACTGCACACACCAAATAATTGGGTGCCACCCCCTCTGATGGGGGTCAGTCTGGTTCATTGATCCTTCAGGAATCTGATGGCCTTGTGCCATCAAGTTCTCGTCATTAGCCTCCTGAAGCTTTTAGTCTGATAGTGCAAGGCATGGGTGGTGAAAGTCCTGAAGAATGGTTGATCACCACCTCCTGTCGATGAAGTCAGGTGATGTGCAATTTGGTCAAGATGACGGTAAAACTTAGTCATATATCTTTACCTCAATGGATGCTGTGGGACCTGCTGAGTTCCTCCATAACTTGTGCGATTTTACTACAATCACAGCATCTGCACGTTCATGTTTCACGCCAACTCTGCATTAGATATTGGACTGCTCTGCTCGCTCGACAATTCTCTACCTGCATCTTAATGCAGGTGACTATAAACTTGAAAGCCTTCTTTTCAGAGCGCTCAGCAGTCAATTGAAAAAACCCCAGTTCGGACAGAGCAAGCTTCCACAAACTGACAAACTCATTCACCAAGTGCAGAAGAAACTCAGCAGGACACGGAGCAATCAGCGAAAGTAAAAGGTAGGCGACTGCTGAAGAAGGATAGATAAAAGGAAATTTCCCTCCTCCCCACTGGGTGGATTAAAAAAAACCACCAAAGGACATAATAAAGCAGGAAATTGAGGTTCAGTTGTAGTTTGGACCAACAAACTAAAGAAATGAAAACTGAAGTCAACATTTCAAAGGAAAATTATTTTTTGAATATTCTGCATGCAATAATTAAAAAACATCTGTGGATTTGCAATATTTTGGGTTTCTAAAATACATTTTAAACTTTCCAAGACATGGAAAAGTCAGTCTTGCAAAATATTGGAAAGTTTATTTTTAAAGAGAATGATTTTGACAGTTAGCTTTGTGGTTATATTCTAAATGTGGCCCAAATTTTTCTGAAAGCCATGTGACAACCAACCAAATATTCAAAAGCTTCAATATTTGAACTCAAGGCGAACGGCTGGTTTTTTTTAAGATTCCACTGTGATGAAGTACTTCTAGAACTCTGTTTTTACAAGTTTTATTTAATACACTATACTTCAAATGTTCCTTGCAATAGGGACCTCAATCAGAAACTCCATATTACCTCTTATATTGCCTACTGAAAAATAGATTTAGCATCACTATGCAATTTTACAATTAAATGTATTAATCTTACAAATTTCTTCAGAGGGAGAATATTTTGGGACAAGCTGAAATTATGCAAATACTGCATATAGAAGTCTTCAATGTTTTTCCATTATTGCAATCTACAGAGAAACAGAAATCTACAGAACAATTCAGGCCCTTCGGCCCACAGTATTGTGATGTCATAACAACTTACTCTATCAACTACCTAGAATTTCCCTACTGTATAACCCTCCATTTCTCTGTTCCACGTACTTAATGGCATGGTTAGCACAGTAGTTAGCTAAAAGCTGTTACAGTGTCAGTGATCTGGAATGGCATTTGAATCCCACGCTCTGTTCGTAGGTTCTCCCAATGTCTGTGTGGGTTTTTTCCAGGGACTCCAGTTTTCTCCCACCCTTCGAATCATACCAGGGGTCGTAGGTCAATTGGGTGTAATTGGGCAGCACAAGGCTCATGGGCCAAAAAGGCCTGTTACCAAGCTAGATGTCTAAATTAAGATCCCCTTGTACCTGCCTCTACCACTGTTACCAGCAGCACATTCTATGTACCCACCATTATTTGTGAAGAACTCTCCTCTTGCATCTCCCTTGTACTTTGCCCAAAACACCTTAAACTATGCCCTGTTAGCCATTTCAGCCCTGGAGAAAAAGCCTTCAGCCATCCACATGACCATTGCCTCTCATCATTTTGTACACTTCTATCTGGCCACCTCTCATCCTTAGTTACTCCAAGGAAAAAACAGCAAGTTCACTCAACCTATCCTCAAAGCATGCTTTCCAATCCAGCCAACATCCTTGTAAATCTCCTCTGCACCCTCTTTAAAGCATCATCCTTTCCTGTATAAGGTGACCAAAACTGAACACAATATTCCAAGTGGGGTCTATCCAAAGCTGCAGCATTACCTCATGGCACTTGAACTATGGTTAATGAAGGCCAAACCCCCTAATTTGCCTAGAAACACAATCAACGTGCATCAGCTTTAAGTGTCTTGTGGACATGGGCTCCAAGTCCACATTGCTCAGTCCTTCTAATAACATTGTTTTGCTTTCAAATCTGACTTACCAAAATGAACCACCTGCAACAGTTTGTTATATGTTATATTGTATACAGATATGTTTTCAAGGGGTTAAATTGTGGCAGGGTTTTTTTAGTGTAGGTCACATACAAACTCTTCAAAACAGATCTCATTTAAAATGCCAGAGCTCTGCCCAAGCGAGACAGTCCAGGCTCTGAGTGCCTTTGCACAAACTTTGAAGAATGCCTATGAGCTCACAAGTAGGTGTTAATTGGCATGCTGTGGAGTAATGGATTAAAGCAGCAGATGAAAAACTCGGAAGATTAGGTCAGGAACCACAGTCTGTCTGAGTCTAGTTTGGCTGTTCTAAGAGGGTCATGTGGTTTTCTCTGAGAGAGAGAGAGAGAGAGAGAATTCAGTTCCACAGTTCAGCAGCAACAGCTGGAACTGGAACAGGACAAGCTGACAAGCTTGTGGAAAATCCCTATTTTGAAGATGGGTTGTGAGTTCTTAGTTCAGCCTGGTCAAAGTCCTTGTGGTCCATTCAAGAGAGGACTGGCTGCATAATGTTTCACTTGAAATAAGGGAAACAAAAAGAGATTATCATCTGGAAATCCCTGATGGGGCAAGTTTCTTCGGCAAAAAAAAACAGAAACATAGAAGATAGGAGCAGGAGTAGGTCATTCGACCCTTCGAGCCTGCTCCGCCATTCAACGAGATCATGGCTGATCTTAAAGTTCAGTACCCCGACCCCGCCTTCTCTCCGTAACCTTTAATACCCTTATACTGAAGAAATAGATCTAATTCCCTCTTAAATATATTTAATGAACCTGCCTCTACTGCCCTCTGTGGCAATGAATTCCACAGATTCACCACCCTCTGGGTAAAGAAATTCCTCCTCATCTCGGTCCTAAATGTTTGCCTATTATCCTCAAACCATGGCCCCGGGTTCTGGATTTTCCCATCCTTGGAAACATCCCATCTGCATCCATTCTGTCCATTTCTGCCAGAATTTTATATGTCTCTATGAGATCCCCTCTCAATCTTCTAAACTCCAGCGAGTACAATCCCAATTTGCGCAATCTTTTCTCATAAGTCATTCCTGCCATTCCAGGTATCAGCCTGGTGAATCGCCTCTGCACTCCCTCCATTGCAAGAACATCCTTCCTTAGATAAGGTGACCAAAACTGCACACAATACTCCAGGTGTGGCCTCTGGCAAGACAAAGGTGACTGATGGAAGGAATCAGTTTGTGTCCAATGAGCAACAAGTCTCTCTTGAAAAACCAACAAAAATCTTCCTGAGCGGTAACCATTTACCTTTCAAGCAACAAAGCTTGGGGAAGATTCATAAATATTAAATTCTGTGCACAGAATAAGAATTGTCTAATATCAGTGAACTTGGAGGAGTGAGATTAGACTGTGAATCAAAGAACATTTTTGAATTTGTATACACATTACATGCACGTGCACTTTGAATTAGAAGGGGGTTAAGTTAGGTTAAGCTAATAGTAATAAGTAGGAGTTTGATCTTGTTTTCATGTTTAAAGATCATTAAAAGCAACTTCTGTTTAAGTAACCATTTATCTTGTGAATTTCTATTGCTGCTGGGTTTTGGGGTTCTCTAGGCTCATATCACCTCACACTTTTCTGGTTTAAACTCCATCTGCCGCTTCTTTCTTTTTAAAATATTTTTATTGAATTTATCATAATCCTATATACAGGTTCTGCTAACAAAGGAATCATCACATTGCATCCTATCTGTTCAAAAATGGATGTATGAAAAGGGCAGTTATTATAGGCATATTAGTTTAACATCAGTAGATTAGAAAATGCTTTTTTTAAATAATTTTTTTATTTAATACTTACCCACGATCCATGTTATATAATATATACAAATATTCAGTATTAAATAACAGTGGCATTTTCATTTTTCCCCTTCCCCCACCCCCCTATAAGTTAAAGCAAGAAATGAATGAGAAAGAAAAATAAATAGAACACAAAAGAAATGAATGAAAAGAAAATCATGTCATCCAAAGTTTCATATTCAATTATTTTCATATTTGTACCTTATCTAATATGCTCTATGAATGGTTCCCAAATTTGTGCAAGTAAAGCATATTTGTCTTTTAGTTTGTAGGTAAATTTTTCTAATTTGTTCATTTCTATGTACCACTGTTGTATTTTTAAGGTTGTTTCCATTTTCCAAGTTATCATTATGCATTTTTTTTTGCTCCTGCGAGTGCCATCATAATAAATCTTTTATGAGCTCTGTCTAATTTTAGACCTAATTCTTTATCTTTTATGTTGTTTAAAAGGGAGATTTTTGGATCTTTTGGTATCCTCTATTTTTTGTACTTATATTTAATATAAGGTTTAAATCCTTGCCAAAAAATTTCATTTATGTATATGTCCAAATTGCAAGTAATGTTGTTCCAATTTCTTGTTTACAATGGAAGCATCTGTCCGATATTGTTGGATTCCATTCTTTTAACTTTTGAAGCGTAGAATATAATCTATGTAGCCAATTGTATCATACGAAACAGTATTTATTGTATTATTCATGGTCCCTGCGCATTGTTCCTTCCAGGTTTCATTCTCTATTCATATATTTAAACTTTTTCCCAACCTTGTTTGGGTTTATATATTGCTTCATCAGTTTCCTTGTATTGCAATTTGCTGTACATGTTTATGATCTTTGCAGTGTCTGTAATTAACTATTCACAGCAGCTACTCTCAGGTAATCTTTTAAATAGATTTTCAACAGATAGTATGGAAATATTGTACCATTTTTATTTTTTAACTGTTCAAATGTTAATAAATTATTTCCCAAAAAGCAATCTTTTATTCTTTTAATTCCTTTTCTTGCCCATTCCTTAAAAAATAAATTATCTATTGTAAAAGGAATTAATGGGTTTTACATTAGTAACATTTTTGGTCTTTGATAATTTATCATCTTTTGCTCCTGATGTATTCTCTTCCATATTTTTAGTATATGATGTAGTATTGGCAGATTGTTATGTTGCACCAGTTTCTCATCCCATTTATGGAGTAAATGTTTTGGGACCTTTTCTCCTAATTTATATAATTCTATCTTGAGCCAATCCAGTTTTTCTCCAGTCTGATAAAAATCTGATAACTGTGTTGCCCTGTAATAGTTTTTGAAATTTGGTAGATGCAATCCTCCTTGTTTGTACACCCATGTTAATATTTCCAAAGCCACTCTTGATTTTTTACCCTTCCATAAAAACTCTTAATTGATTTAGTTTCATCAAAAATTTCCGTCAAGGGAATTGGTAATGTTTGGAACAAATATTGTACGTGGAAATACATTCATTTTTTTTTAAATATAATTTTTTATTTTTCACATTGTGAACCATATCAACCAAAATATATACAAACGTTTCTCATTAAATATACAGTGGCATTTTCTCCCTTTTTTCCCCCCTACCTTCCCTCCCCCTTCCAAAACCAATAAATATTCAACATATACAATACAATAAAACCATAAAACAATGTCTTCACACAATGAAAAACAAACAAGAAAAATGCATCATCTGTTTTTACACACTGAATCAAATCGTTTTGTCTTCCTATCATTTTAGGGGGTAGAGGTCCGAGGCAAGCTCTCTCTGTTATGTTCCATGTATGGTTCCCAAATTTGTTCAAATAATGTGACTTTATTTCTTAAATTATATGTTATTTTTTTCCAATGGAATACATTTATTCATTTCCATGTACCATTGCTGTATTCTCAGGCTCTCTTCCATTTTCCAAGTTAACATTATACACTTTTTTGCTACTGCTAAAGCTATCATAATGAATCTTTTTTGACTTTATCCAATTTGAGGCCTAATTCATTACTTCTTATGTTACTTAAAAGAAAGATCTCTGGATTTTTAGGTATGTTATTTTTTGTGATTTTATTTAATATCTGATTTAGATTTTCCCAAAACTTGTTCACTTTCATACATGCCCATTTCCTCCTTACAATGAAAACATCTCTGATAATGTTGGATCCCATTCTTTTAATTTTTGAGGAGTGATATATAACTTGTGTAACCAATTATACTGTATCATGCGTAACATTGAGTTTATTGTTAATTAATATGGCTTCACCTCAAGCTTTTGAATTATATAATGCTGCCGCTACGGGTATCCTACCCAGTCTCTCTTTAATTTGTTATGATCCACTTCAGTTAAATGCTATATCTATTTTTTTTCAGTAAATTTAATAGCCTCTTTTAATTTGGTTATGTATTCCATTAATGTTTATAGTCATATTGTTCAACGTGGTCATCTTATATCTTGTTTAAACCTCTTTTCCACTTCCTCACCACCTCCATCCCCCTTTTTCAAGTTTTCCCTTTTTAAACTCAATGTATGACAACACATTTAAAACATAAAATACTCCAACAATTCCCGCACCCAATATTACCTTAACCCCAAATGCCCCCCCCCCCCCCACTCTCTGAGTTGCCCCTTATCCCTTGCCAGGAAACCACAACTTCCCTTTCCATTTGGGTTGTGATCTTGCTTGCAAGCATCCACTGATTTCGCAATGACGGTTATTCTCTCCCCCCAACCCCCCCAGAAAACTTTTTTTTTTTTTTTAAACACATATAACAAAGCTCTCCCTTCCCCCCCCCTTGCTTCCTTCCCTTCTCTTTAGTTCTTTACATATACATTGTTTTTACATCTTTATATATACTTTTTTTTAAATCACCTTTCTTCATTCTTATTACATCTCTTCATCTCTCCTTCCATCCTGCAAACACTTTGCGAATTCTTGTGCTTCCTCTGGATCTGAGAACAGTCTGTTTTGCTCCCTGGGTATAAATATTTTAAGCACGGCTGGATGTCTTATCATGAATTTATAACCTTTTTTCCATAGAATCGATTTTCCTGTATTAAACTCTTTCCTCTTCTTTAAGAGTTCAAAACTTATGTCTGGGTAAAAAAATATTTTTTGACCCTTGTATTCCAATGGTTTATTATCTTCTCTAACTTTATTCCTTGCCCACTCCAATATATTTTCTCTTGTGGAATATCTCAAAAATTTTACTAAGATAGATCTTGGTTTTTGATGTGTCTGCGGTTTTGGAGCTAGTGTTCTGTGTGTCCTTTCTATTTCCATTTCTTCCTGAATTTCTGTCGTTCCCAGGACCTTCGGGATCCATTCTTTTATAAATTCCTTCATGTCTGTGCCTTCTTCACCCTCCTTCAGGCCCACTATTTTTATGTTGTTTTGCCTACTATAATTTTCCAACATATCAATTTTCTGAGATAACAACTCTTGTGTCTCTTTAATTTTTTGTCACTTTCTTCCAATTTTTCTCTTGTCATTTACTTCCATTTCTACAGCAGTTTCTCATTGTTCCACTTTTTCTCTTTTCCCTATTTCTGTCATGACCTGTTCTAAAGTTTGCATTTTATCTTCTGTTCTTTTCATTTTACTTTTAATTTCTACTGGTTCTAATGACAACCATTCTTTTAATGCTCTCATTTGTTCTTCAAAAAGGCTTTATCTATATTCTGTCCATCTGTTTTACCTTCTATTTCTCTGTGAAGATCTTGGTCTTCTTCTTCCTCTTCTGTGTCTGTACCTGTGTTTGTGTCTTCTTCTCTTCTTTGTATCTGTGTCTCTTCTAATTCTCCTGATGAGTTGCATGTATCACTTTGTCGGGCCTCTTCTTGCTGGGCCTCTTGTTGATCCTCCCCTCCTGGGCTGCTCATCTGTCGGGCCTCCTGCTGCCGCTCCTCTTGCTGTTCACCCTGTCAATTTTCTTCCTCTCCTGGTTCCTCACTCCCTCTCTTGCCGCCTTCCTCATCTTCTTCAGCTGGTCGCGTCATGGTTGCCCACTCTCAGCTTTGCCCCCCCCCCATTGGTGTTTCTTTTTACCTTTGATTGCGCACTGTGCACTTTTGTTTGTCCACTGGTCGGGGGGGGGGGGTGTGTTGTGACTCCATGGAGCTGGCACCAACTTCGGAGATCAGGTGCTCTTCACCACCACTCTTCACCTTCGTGCGGGTAAGGCCTTCTTCTTTCTATTCCGGTGACTTTTCTTTTTTTTCCGTTTTTACTTTTTCCTTCTTGCGTGCCATCTTCTTTCACTTCTCTGGAATTTTATCTTCTATTTCTTATACTTTATATTTGTTAAGCTTTGTCTTTTCTTGACTTTTTTTTCTGGAGAGGGCTGGTTTTATCCTACCAGCCACTACTCCATCACGTGACTCCTCCCAAAATACATTCATCTTGATGCAGTTTACTCTCCCTATTAGTTAATGGTAAATCTTTCTATTTTTCTAAATCTTGTTTTTTTTAAATTAATGGTTAGTAGTTTAATTTATACAAATTATTTAAATTATTATCTATCCTGATGCCAAGGTAACGTATGGCCTGTGATTGCCATTTAAAAGGGGATACCTTTTTACATTTTGTATAATCGACTTTGTTCATTGGCATCACCACTTTTATCAATATTAACCTTGTATCCTGATATCGCCCCATATTCTTTCAATTTTTTTTATATAGCTTTTTTATTAATTTATCTGAGTCTGTTAAATATACTATTGTAGCGGCCGTGTTACAGGCTGAGTGGTGGCACAGTGCAGTATCACCAACTGTCGCCGGCACGGCTCTTTGGTGGGCACATGGAGCCATAGGCTGGATCACTGGATACTCTCCTGGTTAATGGACCACACATGAACAGTGCTGCGTGCTGATAATAATTTAGGCCATCTATACAAACTATCAGCCATTAATGAAGAAATTACAAGACAACTTAGAACATTGGAAAGACTTACCACTAACACTGATAGGAAGGGTAAATTGTATTAAAATGAATATCTTCCCAAGGATACAATACCTATTCCAATCATTACCAATTCACCCAACAGAGAAATTCTTAAAGGAGCTAAAGAAAATAATAAGGAAATTCTTATGGAAAGGGGGGAAACTGAGGATAGTGCTAGATAAATTAACAGAATGGTACAAACAAGGGGGCTTACAGCTACAAAACTTTAAGAATTATTATAGAGCAGCACAATTAAGATACCTATCAGATTTTTATCAAACAAGGGAAAAACCAGATTGGACCAGATTAGAGCTAGATAAAATAGGGGAGAAGGTACCTGACATATACTATATAAGTGGGATGAAAAGCTGGTGCAACATAGGAATTCACCAGTACTGCACCATCTGCTCAACATTTGGAAGAAGATTCACGTAGAAAGGAATAAAACAAATTATCAACTACCAAAATTAATATTGACGCAAAATCAACTAATCCCTTTCACAATAGATAACCTTTCCTTTAGAGAATAGGAGAGAAAAGGGATCATAAGAATAGAAAATTGTTTTTCGGGGAAAAAAACTATTATCTTTTGAACAAATGAAGTACAAATATGGTATAACTCACGGTACAATGTTTGCATACAACTAACTGAAAACCTACTTGAAGGACAAATTGGGAGGCAGGCTGAGGTTACCAGAAGGAAGCAATTTTGAATATGTGATTATAGACATAATGATAATTAAAAGATTTATAACAAAAATGTACATCAAACTGCAAGAGAAAGAGAACGAGGAAACAATCTGTAAACCCAAACAAAAACATAAAGATCTAAACAAAGATAAAGAATGAAATATGGGAAAAGCTCTGCTCCGGAACTATGAAAAATACAATAAACATGAGGTTACACATGATACAATATAATTGGTTACACAGGTTATACACCACGCCCCAAAAGTTAAATAAATGGGACTCAACAGTATCAGACAGATATTTTCGCTGTAAGAAGGAAACAGGAGCAACAGTACATACAATTTGGGCATGTCAGAAAGTGGAAATGTTTTGGGAAGATCTAAATAAAGTATTAAATAAAATCACAAAAAGTAACATACCAAAAAATCCAGAGATCTTTCTTCCAAGTAATATAAGAAGTAAAGAACTTGGACTCAATTTGGATGGAGCACAAAAAAGATTTATTATGATAGCCTTAGCTGTAGCAAAAAAATGTATTATGTCAACCTGGAAATTAGAAGATAACCTGAGAATACAGCAATGGTACATAGAAATGAATAAATGTATTCCGTTGGAAAAAATAACATATAATTTAAGAAATAACATCACAGTATTCGAACAAATTTGGGAACAGTACATGGAACACAACAGAGAAGTCCTACCACGGACCTCCACCACCTAAAATGACAGAAGGAGAAGACGACGAAATGAACTGACCCAATATGTAAAAGTAGATGACACAAATTTCTTGTTTATTTTCATTGAGTGATGACATTGTTTAATGGCTTTAATGTATCATATATGTTGAATGTTGAGTGGGTGGGGAGAGGGGGGTGAAGGAGGGAGGGAAGGGAGGGGGAAAAGGAGAGAAAATGACACTATATATTCAAGAGGGAAATGTTTGTGTGTATTTTGGTCAATATGGTTCATAGTGTGAAAAAATAAAAATAAAAAAATAAATAAAAAATGGATGAGCCAAAGGTCTATGGCTTCTGATGCAGGTAGTAGTCAACTTGTTTTAAGTATTTTACCAAAGACTCTTCAAAACCTTTGCACCTCAACCAAGTATGTTCATCATCTCCATGAATAGCACCTCATCCCCTCGCCAACACTTAGAAGATGTCTTCTATATTCGGGTAGTTGTTACAATTTTGTCAAACTTTATCAATATTTTTGCACATCGGTTAAATCAAATATTTTTACCTTGGCTGTGCCATGTTTCTTGCTCCAGATCTGTAACAAATCACTTTCTTCAATTGCTCCTTCCACAACAACAAATGGACTTAAACAGGATATACTCAAGTCCATGGGAACACCATAGAACAGTACCCACCAGACTACTCATGACACATCCTAACAGACAGGCTCAATTTGCTCTTAATTACGAGCAGGTTAAATTTTAGAACTGCCAATTTGATAGGCTGCATACATCACCAGAGCCACCATCAAGAAGTCAGCAGCAATACTATGAGAGAAAAAAACTACCAATGCATTCCATTACAGATAAAAAAAGATTCCAAATGTATTGAAGAGCTGCCGGTGCCCAAATAGCCTGGGCAAATAGATAATCTTTTTCAAATTATCTAGAAATAAATGAAGGTCACTCATGAGAACAAGGAGAAAAAAGGCAAAATAATTGAAGCAGGTGACAAAAGCTACACCATGAGAGATGAAAAGAATATTCTATGAACACGCTTGTTAATTTCTGCTCAACACATGGATTTAATATTCTATTCTTTGGCTAAACATGCCCATTTCAAATCCTTTAAAAACAATAGAAATCACAGATTTGCTTGCACTAGCATTATTAAAAAAAACTTGCCAGTTTAAAAACAATCCTAGGTAACATTTCAAAAATTCCAGAGGTATCAATGTGATCATTGAGATATAGCGAAGTTGCCAGGTACAGTACTGCTACATCAAAAGGCAAGACTCTGTTAACCCTGTGAGTTCAACACACTTTAAAATCTGAAAACGTACACCATTACTAAATACAACATTTAAAAAATTACATAACTTAATTTTGGTACAGACTGACCTACAGATCAATTAATCCCTGCAGGTGTGGTTTAATAAAAATTCTAAGCAGTAGCACCAAAATTCTTAGATCAAGCCTGAGTCGAAAAGTCACTAAAATATTGCAAATTCTTCCTGAAAATATTGAAGATTATGGCTAATTTACATTTACACTCAATTATCCACTCCCAGGGTTTTAACTTCAGTTGCATAGGAATAAAGTTTACTAGAAATATATAGGAGAGACTCCCAATGACCTGATCGTCTATCTGAAGCTCGTCCTCGAAAGTTCAAGTGTTCACAAGATGGAGCAATCTTCAGAAAGCTGATGACAAAGAATCAAGATGCAGTTATTCCTTCCCATTCCACCAGATATTGAACTTTGCCATCCAGAGTTACTCGGCGAGCCAAGATTCGATACTTTTCACCACAGGCAAGTCGACCAGCAGCACCAAAATAGTTGGTAATTGAAGACTTTAAATGATTCAGGTGCATATCCCTATCAATGATTTCAGTCTCAAGTCCATCATACTGGCAATCATCCTTCTCATCAATATCATTTCCACTTTCTGATGTTTGTGCCTGAAAGGTTCTTGAAGAAGTGCGGCCTCGTCTTTTTTTCAAACGTTGCAAAGTCAATGGCCAAGATCTACCCGTGCGAGTTCTCCTTCTTGGACCAGAGAGACTAAATCAAATTAACATTGATGAGCTTAAATTTAAAAATAAGCAATCTAGACTACAACATTGTTTTCAATAAAAGCACACCAGATAGCATTAAAAACATCAAGTCATTCCTATTTTTCAAATTAAATTAGGATCACAAGTTTATTTTCAGGTTGCATGGCATATCACATGTAAAAGACCCATGAAATTGGTGGGTTTTTTAAATAAAATCACTAAAAACCACTATGCACCTTCGTGTAAGAGGGTTATGTTCATCGAAAAAAATACTGCAATTATTAGCAACGTAAACCCTTGACATGAATCAGTCTCACAAATTTCCCCAAGTGTGAAGATTTATTTTTCATCTAGTTTTTTCTGGTAGTGACTTGTGAATTCCACATGAGGATATTTTCATTACCTGTACAGCTGAAATGCAGGGGTACACTAACTTGTTTTCTCATCCCCGGTTTGACAAAGGGCTCTTTGACCTGCAATGTTAAACCAGTTTCTTTCCACAGTTACTTCCTGACCCATAGAATATTTTCAGTGCAACAGTCGGTTTAACATTCACCACGGTTAAGTTCTAATCGGTTTAACATTCACCACGGTTAAGTTCTAATCGGTTTAACATTCACCACGGTTAAGTTCTAATCGGTTTAACATTCACCACGGTTAAGTTCTAATCGGTTTAACATTCACCACGGTTAAGTTCTAATCGGTTTAACATTCACCACGGTTAAGTTCTAATCGGTTTAACATTCACCACGGTTAAGTTCTAATCGGTTTAACATTCACCACGGTTAAGTTCTAATCGGTTTAACATTCACCACGGTTAAGTTCTAATCGGTTTAACATTCACCACGGTTAAGTTCTAATCGGTTTAACATTCACCACGGTTAAGTTCTAATCGGTTTAACATTCACCACGGTTAAGTTCTAATCGGTTTAACATTCACCACGGTTAAGTTCTAATCGGTTTAACATTCACCACGGTTAAGTTCTAATCGGTTTAACATTCACCACGGTTAAGTTCTAATCGGTTTAACATTCACCACGGTTAAGTTCTAATCGGTTTAACATTAACCACGGTTAAGTTCTAATCGGTTTAACATTCACCACGGTTAAGATCTAATCGGTTTAACATTCACCACGGTTAAGTTCTAATCGGTTTAACATTCACCACGGTTAAGTTCTAATCGGTTTAACATTCACCACGGTTAAGTTCTAATCGGTTTAACATTCACCACGGTTAAGTTCTAATCGGTTTAACATTCACCACGGTTAAGTTCTAATCGGTTTAACATTCACCACGGTTAAGTTCTAATCGGTTTAACATTCACCACGGTTAAGTTCTAATCGGTTTAACATTCACCACGGTTAAGTTCTAATCGGTTTAACATTCACCACGGTTAAGTTCTAATCGGTTTAACATTCACCACGGTTAAGTTCTAATCGGTTTAACATTCACCACGGTTAAGTTCTAATCGGTTTAACATTCACCACGGTTAAGCTCTAATCGGTTTAACATTCACCACGGTTAAGTTCTAATCGGTTTAACATTCACCACGGTTAAGTTCTAATCGGTTTAACATTCACCACGGTTAAGTAAGTTCTAATCGGTTTAACATTCACCACGGTTAAGTTCTAATCGGTTTAACATTCACCACGGTTAAGTAAGTTCTAATCGGTTTAACATTCACCACGGTTAAGTTCTAATCGGTTTAACATTCACCACGGTTAAGTTCTAATCGGTTTAACATTCACCACGGTTAAGTTCTAATCGGTTTAACATTCACCACGGTTAAGTTCTAATCGGTTTAACATTCACCACGGTTAAGTTCTAATCGGTTTAACATTCACCACGGTTAAGTTCTAATCGGTTTAACATTCACCACGGTTAAGTTCTAATCGGTTTAACATTCACCACGGTTAAGTTCTAATCGGTTTAACATTCACCACGGTTAAGTTCTAATCGGTTTAACATTCACCACGGTTAAGCTCTAATCGGTTTAACATTCACCACGGTTAAGTTCTAATCGGTTTAACATTCACCACGGTTAAGTTCTAATCGGTTTAACATTCACCACGGTTAAGTTCTAATCGGTTTAACATTCACCACGGTTAAGTTCTAATCGGTTTAACATTCACCACGGTTAAGTTCTAATCGGTTTAACATTCACCACGGTTAAGTTCTAATCGGTTTAACATTCACCACGGTTAAGTTCTAATCGGTTTAACATTCACCACGGTTAAGTTCTAATCGGTTTAACATTCACCACGGTTAAGTTCTAATCGGTTTAACATTCACCACGGTTAAGTTCTAATCGGTTTAACATTCACCACGGTTAAGTTCTAATCGGTTTAACATTCACCACGGTTAAGTTCTAATCGGTTTAACATTCACCACGGTTAAGCTCTAATCGGTTTAACATTCACCACGGTTAAGCTCTAATCGGTTTAACATTCACCACGGTTAAGCTCTAATCGGTTTAACATTCACCACGGTTAAGTTCTAATCGGTTTAACATTCACCACGGTTAAGTTCTAATCGGTTTAACATTCACCACGGTTAAGTTCTAATCGGTTTAACATTCACCACGGTTAAGTTCTAATCGGTTTAACATTCACCACGGTTAAGTTCTAATCGGTTTAACATTCACCACGGTTAAGTTCTAATCGGTTTAACATTCACCACGGTTAAGTTCTAATCGGTTTAACATTCACCACGGTTAAGTTCTAATCGGTTTAACATTCACCACGGTTAAGTTCTAATCGGTTTAACATTCACCACGGTTAAGTTCTAATCGGTTTAACATTCACCACGGTTAAGTTCTAATCGGTTTAACATTCACCACGGTTAAGTTCTAATCGGTTTAACATTCACCACGGTTAAGTTCTAATCGGTTTAACATTCACCACGGTTAAGCTCTAATCGGTTTAACATTCACCACGGTTAAGTTCTAATCGGTTTAACATTCACCACGGTTAAGTTCTAATCGGTTTAACATTCACCACGGTTAAGTTCTAATCGGTTTAACATTCACCACGGTTAAGTTCTAATCGGTTTAACATTCACCACGGTTAAGTTCTAATCGGTTTAACATTCACCACGGTTAAGTTCTAATCGGTTTAACATTCACCACGGTTAAGTTCTAATCGGTTTAACATTCACCACGGTTAAGTTCTAATCGGTTTAACATTCACCACGGTTAAGTTCTAATCGGTTTAACATTCACCACGGTTAAGTTCTAATCGGTTTAACATTCACCACGGTTAAGCTCTAATCGGTTTAACATTCACCACGGTTAAGCTCTAATCGGTTTAACATTCACCACGGTTAAGCTCTAATCGGTTTAACATTCACCACGGTTAAGCTCTAATCGGTTTAACATTCACCACGGTTAAGTTCTAATCGGTTTAACATTCACCACGGTTAAGTTCTAATCGGTTTAACATTCACCACGGTTAAGTTCTAATCGGTTTAACATTCACCACGGTTAAGTTCTAATCGGTTTAACATTCACCACGGTTAAGTTCTAATCGGTTTAACATTCACCACGGTTAAGTTCTAATCGGTTTAACATTCACCACGGTTAAGTTCTAATCGGTTTAACATTCACCACGGTTAAGTTCTAATCGGTTTAACATTCACCACGGTTAAGTTCTAATCGGTTTAACATTCACCACGGTTAAGTTCTAATCGGTTTAACATTCACCACGGTTAAGTTCTAATCGGTTTAACATTCACCACGGTTAAGTTCTAATCGGTTTAACATTCACCACGGTTAAGTTCTAATCGGTTTAACATTCACCACGGTTAAGTTCTAATCGGTTTAACATTCACCACGGTTAAGTTCTAATCGGTTTAACATTCACCACGGTTAAGTTCTAATCGGTTTAACATTCACCACGGTTAAGTTCTAATCGGTTTAACATTCACCACGGTTAAGTTCTAATCGGTTTAACATTCACCACGGTTAAGTTCTAATCGGTTTAACATTCACCACGGTTAAGTTCTAATCGGTTTAACATTCACCACGGTTAAGTAAGTTCTAATCGGTTTAACATTCACCACGGTTAAGTTCTAATCGGTTTAACATTCACCACGGTTAAGTAAGTTCTAATCGGTTTAACATTCACCACGGTTAAGTTCTAATCGGTTTAACATTCACCACGGTTAAGTTCTAATCGGTTTAACATTCACCACGGTTAAGTTCTAATCGGTTTAACATTCACCACGGTTAAGTTCTAATCGGTTTAACATTCACCACGGTTAAGTTCTAATCGGTTTAACATTCACCACGGTTAAGTTCTAATCGGTTTAACATTCACCACGGTTAAGTTCTAATCGGTTTAACATTCACCACGGTTAAGTTCTAATCGGTTTAACATTCACCACGGTTAAGTTCTAATCGGTTTAACATTCACCACGGTTAAGTTCTAATCGGTTTAACATTCACCACGGTTAAGTTCTAATCGGTTTAACATTCACCACGGTTAAGTTCTAATCGGTTTAACATTCACCACGGTTAAGTTCTAATCGGTTTAACATTCACCACGGTTAAGTTCTAATCGGTTTAACATTCACCACGGTTAAGTTCTAATCGGTTTAACATTCACCACGGTTAAGTAAGTTCTAATCGGTTTAACATTCACCACGGTTAAGTTCTAATCGGTTTAACATTCACCACGGTTAAGTAAGTTCTAATCGGTTTAACATTCACCACGGTTAAGTAAGTTCTAATCGGTTTAACATTCACCACGGTTAAGTTCTAATCGGTTTAACATGCACCACGGTTAAGTTCTAATCGGTTTAACATTCACCACGGTTAAGTTCTAATCGGTTTAACATGCACCACGGTTAAGTTCTAATCGGTTTAACATGCACCACGGTTAAGTTCTAATCGGTTTAACATTCACCACGGTTAAGTTCTAATCGGTTTAACATTCACCACGGTTAAGTTCTAATCGGTTTAACATTCACCACGGTTAAGTTCTAATCGGTTTAACATTCACCACGGTTAAGTTCTAATCGGTTTAACATTCACCACGGTTAAGTTCTAATCGGTTTAACATTCACCACGGTTAAGTTCTAATCGGTTTAACATTCACCACGGTTAAGTTCTAATCGGTTTAACATTCACCACGGTTAAGTTCTAATCGGTTTAACATTCACCACGGTTAAGTTCTAATCGGTTTAACATCCACCACGGTTAAGTTCTAATCGGTTTAACATCCACCACGGTTAAGTTCTAATCGGTTTAACATCCACCACGGTTAAGTTCTAATCGGTTTAACATCCACCACGGTTAAGTTCTAATCGGTTTAACATCCACCACGGTTAAGTTCTAATCGGTTTAACATTCACCACGGTTAAGTTCTAATCGGTTTAACATTCACCACGGTTAAGTTCTAATCGGTTTAACATTCACCACGGTTAAGTTCTAATCGGTTTAACATTCACCACGGTTAAGTTCTAATCGGTTTAACATTCACCACGGTTAAGTTCTAATCGGTTTAACATTCACCACGGTTAAGTTCTAATCGGTTTAACATTCACCACGGTTAAGTTCTAATCGGTTTAACATTCACCACGGTTAAGTTCTAATCGGTTTAACATTCACCACGGTTAAGTTCTAATCGGTTTAACATTCACCACGGTTAAGTTCTAATCGGTTTAACATTCACCACGGTTAAGTTCTAATCGGTTTAACATCCACCACGGTTAAGTTCTAATCGGTTTAACATTCACCACGGTTAAGTTCTAATCGGTTTAACATTCACCACGGTTAAGTTCTAATCGGTTTAACATTCACCACGGTTAAGTAAGTTCTAATCGGTTTAACATTCACCACGGTTAAGTTCTAATCGGTTTAACATTCACCACGGTTAAGTAAGTCCTAATCGGTTTAACATTCACCACGGTTAAGTTCTAATCGGTTTAACATGCACCACGGTTAAGTTCTAATCGGTTTAACATGCACCACGGTTAAGTTCTAATCGGTTTAACATTCACCACGGTTAAGTTCTAATCGGTTTAACATTCACCACGGTTAAGTTCTAATCGGTTTAACATTCACCACGGTTAAGTTCTAATCGGTTTAACATTCACCACGGTTAAGTTCTAATCGGTTTAACATTCACCACGGTTAAGTTCTAATCGGTTTAACATTCACCACGGTTAAGTTCTAATCGGTTTAACATTCACCACGGTTAAGTTCTAATCGGTTTAACATTCACCACGGTTAAGTTCTAATCGGTTTAACATTCACCACGGTTAAGTTCTAATCGGTTTAACATTCACCACGGTTAAGTTCTAATCGGTTTAACATTCACCACGGTTAAGTTCTAATCGGTTTAACATCCACCACGGTTAAGTTCTAATCGGTTTAACATTCACCACGGTTAAGTTCTAATCGGTTTAACATTCACCACGGTTAAGTTCTAATCGGTTTAACATTCACCACGGTTAAGTTCTAATCGGTTTAACATTCACCACGGTTAAGTTCTAATCGGTTTAACATTCACCACGGTTAAGTTCTAATCGGTTTAACATTCACCACGGTTAAGTTCTAATCGGTTTAACATTCACCACGGTTAAGTTCTAATCGGTTTAACATTCACCACGGTTAAGTTCTAATCGGTTTAACATTCACCACGGTTAAGTAAGTTCTAATCGGTTTAACATTCACCACGGTTAAGTTCTAATCGGTTTAACATTCACCACGGTTAAGTAAGTTCTAATCGGTTTAACATTCACCACGGTTAAGTTCTAATCGGTTTAACATTCACCACGGTTAAGTAAGTTCTAATCGGTTTAACATTCACCACGGTTAAGTTCTAATCGGTTTAACATTCACCACGGTTAAGTAAGTTCTAATCGGTTTAACATTCACCACGGTTAAGTTCTAATCGGTTTAACATTCACCACGGTTAAGTAAGTTCTAATCGGTTTAACATTCACCACGGTTAAGTTCTAATCGGTTTAACATTCACCACGGTTAAGTTCTAATCGGTTTAACATTCACCACGGTTAAGTTCTAATCGGTTTAACATTCACCACGGTTAAGTAAGTTCTAATCGGTTTAACATTCACCACGGTTAAGTTCTAATCGGTTTAACATTCACCACGGTTAAGTAAGTTCTAATCGGTTTAACATTCACCACGGTTAAGTTCTAATCGGTTTAACATTCACCACGGTTAAGTTCTAATCGGTTTAACATTCACCACGGTTAAGTTCTAATCGGTTTAACATTCACCACGGTTAAGTTCTAATCGGTTTAACATTCACCACGGTTAAGTAAGTTCTAATCGGTTTAACATTCACCACGGTTAAGTTCTAATCGGTTTAACATTCACCACGGTTAAGTTCTAATCGGTTTAACATTCACCACGGTTAAGTTCTAATCGGTTTAACATTCACCACGGTTAAGTAAGTTCTAATCGGTTTAACATTCACCACGGTTAAGTTCTAATCGGTTTAACATTCACCACGGTTAAGTTCTAATCGGTTTAACATTCACCACGGTTAAGTTCTAATCGGTTTAACATTCACCACGGTTAAGTAAGTTCTAATCGGTTTAACATTCACCACGGTTAAGTTCTAATCGGTTTAACATTCACCACGGTTAAGTAAGTTCTAATCGGTTTAACATTCACCACGGTTAAGTTCTAATCGGTTTAACATTCACCACGGTTAAGTTCTAATCGGTTTAACATTCACCACGGTTAAGTTCTAATCGGTTTAACATTCACCACGGTTAAGTTCTAATCGGTTTAACATTCACCACGGTTAAGTTCTAATCGGTTTAACATTCACCACGGTTAAGTTCTAATCGGTTTAACATTCACCACGGTTAAGTTCTAATCGGTTTAACATTCACCACGGTTAAGTTCTAATCGGTTTAACATTCACCACGGTTAAGTTCTAATCGGTTTAACATTCACCACGGTTAAGTTCTAATCGGTTTAACATTCACCACGGTTAAGTTCTAATCGGTTTAACATTCACCACGGTTAAGTAAGTTCTAATCGGTTTAACATTCACCACGGTTAAGTTCTAATCGGTTTAACATTCACCACGGTTAAGTAAGTTCTAATCGGTTTAACATTCACCACGGTTAAGTTCTAATCGGTTTAACATTCACCACGGTTAAGTTCTAATCGGTTTAACATTCACCACGGTTAAGTTCTAATCGGTTTAACATTCACCACGGTTAAGTTCTAATCGGTTTAACATTCACCACGGTTAAGTTCTAATCGGTTTAACATTCACCACGGTTAAGTTCTAATCGGTTTAACATTCACCACGGTTAAGTTCTAATCGGTTTAACATTCACCACGGTTAAGTTCTAATCGGTTTAACATTCACCACGGTTAAGTTCTAATCGGTTTAACATTCACCAAGGTTAAGTTCTAATCGGTTTAACATCCACCACGGTTAAGTTCTAATCGGTTTAACATCCACCACGGTTAAGTTCTAATCGGTTTAACATCCACCACGGTTAAGTTCTAATCGGTTTAACATTCACCACGGTTAAGTTCTAATCGGTTTAACATTCACCACGGTTAAGTTCTAATCGGTTTAACATTCACCACGGTTAAGTAAGTTCTAATCGGTTTAACATTCACCACGGTTAAGTTCTAATCGGTTTAACATTCACCACGGTTAAGTAAGTTCTAATCGGTTTAACATTCACCACGGTTAAGTTCTAATCGGTTTAACATGCACCACGGTTAAGTTCTAATCGGTTTAACATTCACCACGGTTAAGTTCTAATCGGTTTAACATTCACCACGGTTAAGTTCTAATCGGTTTAACATTCACCACGGTTAAGTTCTAATCGGTTTAACATTCACCACGGTTAAGTTCTAATCGGTTTAACATTCACCACGGTTAAGTTCTAATCGGTTTAACATTCACCACGGTTAAGTTCTAATCGGTTTAACATTCACCACGGTTAAGTTCTAATCGGTTTAACATTCACCACGGTTAAGTTCTAATCGGTTTAACATTCACCACGGTTAAGTAAGTTCTAATCGGTTTAACATTCACCACGGTTAAGTTCTAATCGGTTTAACATTCACCACGGTTAAGTAAGTTCTAATCGGTTTAACATTCACCACGGTTAAGTTCTAATCGGTTTAACATTCACCACGGTTAAGTTCTAATCGGTTTAACATTCACCACGGTTAAGTTCTAATCGGTTTAACATTCACCACGGTTAAGTTCTAATCGGTTTAACATTCACCACGGTTAAGTAAGTTCTAATCGGTTTAACATTCACCACGGTTAAGTTCTAATCGGTTTAACATTCACCACGGTTAAGTTCTAATCGGTTTAACATTCACCACGGTTAAGTTCTAATCGGTTTAACATTCACCACGGTTAAGTAAGTTCTAATCGGTTTAACATTCACCACGGTTAAGTTCTAATCGGTTTAACATTCACCACGGTTAAGTAAGTTCTAATCGGTTTAACATTCACCACGGTTAAGTTCTAATCGGTTTAACATTCACCACGGTTAAGTTCTAATCGGTTTAACATTCACCACGGTTAAGTTCTAATCGGTTTAACATTCACCACGGTTAAGTTCTAATCGGTTTAACATTCACCACGGTTAAGTTCTAATCGGTTTAACATTCACCACGGTTAAGTTCTAATCGGTTTAACATTCACCACGGTTAAGTTCTAATCGGTTTAACATTCACCACGGTTAAGTTCTAATCGGTTTAACATTCACCACGGTTAAGTTCTAATCGGTTTAACATTCACCACGGTTAAGTTCTAATCGGTTTAACATTCACCACGGTTAAGTTCTAATCGGTTTAACATTCACCACGGTTAAGTTCTAATCGGTTTAACATTCACCACGGTTAAGTTCTAATCGGTTTAACATTCACCACGGTTAAGTTCTAATCGGTTTAACATTCACCACGGTTAAGTAAGTTCTAATCGGTTTAACATTCACCACGGTTAAGTTCTAATCGGTTTAACATTCACCACGGTTAAGTAAGTTCTAATCGGTTTAACATTCACCACGGTTAAGTTCTAATCGGTTTAACATTCACCACGGTTAAGTTCTAATCGGTTTAACATTCACCACGGTTAAGTTCTAATCGGTTTAACATTCACCACGGTTAAGTTCTAATCGGTTTAACATTCACCACGGTTAAGTTCTAATCGGTTTAACATTCACCACGGTTAAGTTCTAATCGGTTTAACATTCACCACGGTTAAGTTCTAATCGGTTTAACATTCACCACGGTTAAGTTCTAATCGGTTTAACATTCACCACGGTTAAGTTCTAATCGGTTTAACATTCACCACGGTTAAGTTCTAATCGGTTTAACATTCACCACGGTTAAGTTCTAATCGGTTTAACATTCACCACGGTTAAGTTCTAATCGGTTTAACATTCACCACGGTTAAGTTCTAATCGGTTTAACATTCACCACGGTTAAGTTCTAATCGGTTTAACATTCACCACGGTTAAGTTCTAATCGGTTTAACATCCACCACGGTTAAGTTCTAATCGGTTTAACATCCACCACGGTTAAGTTCTAATCGGTTTAACATTCACCACGGTTAAGTTCTAATCGGTTTAACATTCACCACGGTTAAGTTCTAATCGGTTTAACATTCACCACGGTTAAGTTCTAATCGGTTTAACATTCACCACGGTTAAGTAAGTTCTAATCGGTTTAACATTCACCACGGTTAAGTTCTAATCGGTTTAACATTCACCACGGTTAAGTAAGTTCTAATCGGTTTAACATTCACCACGGTTAAGTTCTAATCGGTTTAACATGCACCACGGTTAAGTTCTAATCGGTTTAACATTCACCACGGTTAAGTTCTAATCGGTTTAACATTCACCACGGTTAAGTTCTAATCGGTTTAACATTCACCACGGTTAAGTTCTAATCGGTTTAACATTCACCACGGTTAAGTTCTAATCGGTTTAACATTCACCACGGTTAAGTTCTAATCGGTTTAACATTCACCACGGTTAAGTTCTAATCGGTTTAACATTCACCACGGTTAAGTTCTAATCGGTTTAACATTCACCACGGTTAAGTTCTAATCGGTTTAACATTCACCACGGTTAAGTTCTAATCGGTTTAACATCCACCACGGTTAAGTTCTAATCGGTTTAACATTCACCACGGTTAAGTTCTAATCGGTTTAACATTCACCACGGTTAAGTTCTAATCGGTTTAACATTCACCACGGTTAAGTTCTAATCGGTTTAACATTCACCACGGTTAAGTTCTAATCGGTTTAACATCCACCACGGTTAAGTTCTAATCGGTTTAACATTCACCACGGTTAAGTTCTAATCGGTTTAACATCCACCACGGTTAAGTTCTAATCGGTTTAACATTCACCACGGTTAAGTTCTAATCGGTTTAACATTCACCACGGTTAAGTAATTTCTAATCGGTTTAACATTCACCACGGTTAAGTTCTAATCGGTTTAACATTCACCACGGTTAAGTTCTAATCGGTTTAACATTCACCACGGTTAAGTAAGTTCTAATCGGTTTAACATTCACCACGGTTAAGTTCTAATCGGTTTAACATTCACCACGGTTAAGTAAGTTCTAATCGGTTTAACATTCACCACGGTTAAGTTCTAATCGGTTTAACATTCACCACGGTTAAGTTCTAATCGGTTTAACATTCACCACGGTTAAGTTCTAATCGGTTTAACATTCACCACGGTTAAGTTCTAATCGGTTTAACATTCACCACGGTTAAGTAAGTTCTAATCGGTTTAACATTCACCACGGTTAAGTTCTAATCGGTTTAACATTCACCACGGTTAAGTAAGTTCTAATCGGTTTAACATTCACCACGGTTAAGTTCTAATCGGTTTAACATTCACCACGGTTAAGTTCTAATCGGTTTAACATTCACCACGGTTAAGTTCTAATCGGTTTAACATTCACCACGGTTAAGTTCTAATCGGTTTAACATTCACCACGGTTAAGTTCTAATCGGTTTAACATTCACCACGGTTAAGTTCTAATCGGTTTAACATTCACCACGGTTAAGTTCTAATCGGTTTAACATTCACCACGGTTAAGTTCTAATCGGTTTAACATTCACCACGGTTAAGTAAGTTCTAATCGGTTTAACATTCACCACGGTTAAGTTCTAATCGGTTTAACATTCACCACGGTTAAGTAAGTTCTAATCGGTTTAACATTCACCACGGTTAAGTTCTAATCGGTTTAACATGCACCACGGTTAAGTTCTAATCGGTTTAACATTCACCACGGTTAAGTTCTAATCGGTTTAACATTCACCACGGTTAAGTTCTAATCGGTTTAACATTCACCACGGTTAAGTTCTAATCGGTTTAACATTCACCACGGTTAAGTTCTAATCGGTTTAACATTCACCACGGTTAAGTTCTAATCGGTTTAACATTCACCACGGTTAAGTTCTAATCGGTTTAACATTCACCACGGTTAAGTTCTAATCGGTTTAACATTCACCACGGTTAAGTTCTAATCGGTTTAACATTCACCACGGTTAAGTTCTAATCGGTTTAACATTCACCACGGTTAAGTTCTAATCGGTTTAACATTCACCACGGTTAAGTTCTAATCGGTTTAACATTCACCACGGTTAAGTTCTAATCGGTTTAACATCCACCACGGTTAAGTTCTAATCGGTTTAACATCCACCACGGTTAAGTTCTAATCGGTTTAACATCCACCACGGTTAAGTTCTAATCGGTTTAACATCCACCACGGTTAAGTTCTAATCGGTTTAACATTCACCACGGTTAAGTTCTAATCGGTTTAACATTCACCACGGTTAAGTTCTAATCGGTTTAACATTCACCACGGTTAAGTTCTAATCGGTTTAACATTCACCACGGTTAAGTTCTAATCGGTTTAACATTCACCACGGTTAAGTTCTAATCGGTTTAACATTCACCACGGTTAAGTTCTAATCGGTTTAACATTCACCACGGTTAAGTTCTAATCGGTTTAACATTCACCACGGTTAAGTTCTAATCGGTTTAACATTCACCACGGTTAAGTTCTAATCGGTTTAACATTCACCACGGTTAAGTTCTAATCGGTTTAACATTCACCACGGTTAAGTTCTAATCGGTTTAACATCCACCACGGTTAAGTTCTAATCGGTTTAACATTACCACTGTTAAGTTCTAATTTGTTTTGTTTCCTGCAAGGTCAAAAGTTAAGTTAGTACGCCTTGCCTGCTTAATGGGTTTTTAAAAAAACTCCTGCAATAGAAATTAACATTTTCCCAAATGTTAAACCAAAAAGATTTATAATAATTAGCTCCATCTACAAAATTTGCCCCAGAATGTGAATAATTAAAAGGCAATAATGTATCAAAAGTGCAATTGAACTTTTCCAAACTAGAGGTCATCAAAAAGATCTCCTTGCCCTCAATTTACTCAAAATGTATTGTCAAACAACCTTTCATCATGTGAAGGGAGTGGAATATAAAAGAATTTTGGGAAGTGGTAGGCAATGGAGAGCAACCGTATGCCCTCAAATAAATAGATCAACCACAATAAATATTCTTATTTAGAAATAGCTCGTTATTAATAAATTTATGAGTTTCAGAAAATGCTTTCAAGCAGATCCAGTGACTCAATACTTTTGAACATATTCGACAGTTACATCAAAATGAACAGCATAACGATGCTAATGAACAGAATTTTAAGATATCAATTCAATGCAAATTCTACTCTTGTTGTTTTTTCCCCCACTTAGGTAATCTTACTTCTTTTTAGTTTATTGCAGAAAAGACGACTCACCTGGACTGCCGAGACAGACTAGTTGAGGTAGTTTCTGTAGTACTAGCTGCACCAGTAGATTCAACGTCAGAGGTATTAGAAGACTGTGCCGTTTGCTCAACAAGTCTCCTTTAATAAAATAACTTATTTTAAAATAACTTGGGGTTCATGGGTGATGTAATTAAAGCAAGACTAGAATCTTAAATTTTATAAAGGCACTTCGAGACCAAGTTGGCAAAGGAGATTGAGAAATTAAGGCATGATTGTAGTAAATGAGAAAATGTTTGAAAAATTCTCAATTCATAAACATATCCAATTCCTTGAAGAGAAAAAAAATTGTAGCTGCTTCGAGAATGACAATATGGCTGAATTAGTATTCTTACTTAAAATCAAATGGTTATTAGTTTGCACTAACCAGGTGCTGATATTTAAGCACCATTCTCAGAGAATGGTCTTGCATGCAGTCTTTCAGGTCAGGTACAAGCATCATTCCGGCTAGATGGCAGTGGAAGCCTGGAAACTGGGCAATTTCAATCGATAGGAAAACATTTCTGATTATAAATGTACTGGTGATTGCAGGAGCAAGGTGTTTACACATTTTTTGAAAATACAAGTTCTAAAAATCAAATGATAGAAAACAATGAGTGAATATATTGCAAGGCTTAAAGTGGCGACAGAATGAAGTCATTTCTGGTTGAAACACAGAAAAGATAACTTCACTGTTCAAGAATGCAGAGTGGAGGAAAGTGAATCAGGGAAGATGCAGGGAGGGAAAAAATGTGTGAAACAAATCAGTAAACCCCTTCTGATTCTCAGGGAAGGCAACATGAAAAATTTGAGCCGACAAAATGCTGCACAATTTTAAGATGGAGCATCATGAGATTGGGATTAATGCGGGCATTATAAAAAAAAGACAGTGATAATTCTATGAAGATAATTAATTATGGGAAAGGACAACCCTGGTCCCAAAGTTCAAATCCTAAATTGGGGCAAGGCCAATTTCCACACAAGGCAAGAGTTACCTGGACACAAATGTGAAAAGGTAAAAACACAATTGCCAAATGGAGGCCCTTAAGTATGATAAGGAAGCCCCACGATGAAAATTTCCAGCAAAGATCAAGAATCACAAGGAATCTAGTTAACAACATATAACAACAGATAAGAAAAAGGAGTGATATATTAGATTTAAGATGACAGATTTAAGGGAATCCCAGAGTATAAGTAATGCAGGAGCATAGTGGAGAAGGAAATAAAAAAGGCTAAAAGAGGTTTTGAGAGGTCTTTGGCAGAGTGCAAGGGAAAATCTGAAAAGATTTTAAGTGCATAACAAAAAGGGACACAAGGGAAAGAAGAGGTCTCTTTAAGAATGAGATGGGGCATCTATGCTCTCTATTCTACTTACTTTACACCCATGAGTATGTGGCTTGATATGACACACCATCTACAAATTCACTGACGATACCAAGGTAGTGGGTTGTATAAAAAGAGGTGATAAGTCAGCAAACAGGAGGGAGATTGAAAACTTGGCTGAATGATGCACCAACAACCACCTCACTCTCAACCAAAGAGATGACTGTGGACCAGGAGGAGAAAACCAGAGGTTTACAAATCCGGTGATCACTGGGGAGATCAGAGATGGAGAGTGTAAGCAAATTTAAGCTCTTGGGGGTCACTATCTCGGAGGTTCTTTCCCGGACCCAAAGCACTTACTCAGGAGTGGCAGAGGTTTAGTATGACAGCAGAAACCCTGGCAAATTCCTACTGATGTGTGGTGGTATGGATGGTAGGGGAAGTATCAGGCCCCTGCACTTCTCTGGTTTAGATCCTGGTCCTCACACCATGTTTCCAGCCTTGATCTTGGTGGGTGCCTGGCCCTTTAAGGCCTCTGCATTCCAGCCAGTCTGACTCAGTCGTTGCCCAGGAGATTTGAAGATTATTAATGAGAATTAGCAGCTGATCATTGAGCCAAGACTGCCTGTGGTTGATTCCAGTGAAGAGGTCAGGAGAGTATTTAAAACAGCAGAATTCAAATTGCCCTCCTAAAATCACATGCGATCTTAAGCAAACCCTTTGCCATAGGTGCTCTGTGATTAGTAAGAGATTGCTTTAGGTGGCATGTGAGTGAAAAGAAAAAAGGTTTGAAAACCACTGTTTAATCATACCTAATTGACTCATTAGGTGTACAGTTTCACAACTCCAATGGGTCAGTGACAATTTTTCTCAAGCAAACTATTTCAGTAACAATTGGAGCAGTGGTTCTCAACCTTTCCTTCTTCCCACTTACATTCCACCTTCAGTAATCTCTAACAATCACAGAACACTAATGGCATAGGGATTGCTGAAGGTGGAATGTGTGTTTAGGGGGCAGTTTGAAAACCACTGGATTTAAAAGGAAAGGAACTTGGAGTCTCTGCAGCCCACTGAAAGTCACAGAATATTCACTACAAAGATAATCGAGGGAATTACAGATCTGTTTGACATCAGTGGTGGAGAAACCACTTGAGAGGAATCTGAGAAATAATGTCAACATTTGGAGGGCCAGGGAGCAATTTCTGTGCATGGGAAATTGTGTCTCACAAACTTGATAGAATTATTTCGAGATGAAAGAGGACAAGGCAGTTGTAGTATTTACATGGATTTTAATAAATTATTTCATAAGGGCACATGTGGCAGATTGGGATGGACGGTTAGGGCACACAGTATTCCTCAGAGTGTAGGAAGTTGAAAAGGGATCTTGATGTCAAAAAATCATGAAGCTCATAGATAATTAATATTGTAATGACAATCTGTTTCCAAGAGTAGGAGAATCTAACTTAGAGGGCACAACTTTAAAGTGAGGGTGTGGCATTTGGAAGGGACAGTTCTTCACTCAGAGTGGTTGTGATATGAAATGAGTTGTAAAAGGGGTTCAAGCAGGTTCATTGGGCCTCATTTAAGAAACACTTGGATTGCTACATGGCTGGGAAGGGATTAGAGGGATAGGGATATGTACCTAATTCAAGAGGGACTAAAGCAGAAGAGCACATTGATAAGCATGGACAAGCTGGGCCGACAGGCCTGTTTTTGTGCTGCAAGCCTATAACTGCAACACCACATTTTTTTTAAAAAATTCAATTACTTAGATGGAGATAGTGTCATACATTCAAAATGGTTGATAACATCCAAGTCAGTGTAGTCAATCTGAGTAAAAAGAAACAGTAAATAGATATGGAATAGATTAAGCAGCAGATAGAATAAAGTGCCAAATTTTTAATCTTTTTAGTAAAAAAGTTAAACAATTTAAAGTTAATGGTCTTTGGTAAAGTCTACAAAAATAGTAAATGCAAGTTAAAATAACCTTGGACATTGTTTCAGAAACTTATTTTGAGTAGAACTTGATACCTTTTGGGACCAGGAAGATCCAAGGCAAGTGAATCCAACATTGCAGATTGGTCCTGAAAATCACAGTGGCTTTGGTTACTTTTCTCACTTTCCTGGAAGTAAAGAAACAATGCTAGATCAAAATAACTGCAGCTGCAACACAAAACATCCAGATTATAAAGTTTAGCAGTAAAAATATATATATCCTTTCTGTCTTGCCCCTCACTGATGCATGGGTCACTACAATGCAAATGCACCTTCCACTCCTGCATGAACTTCTTTCTACCTTTGCATTACTAAGTAATTGATTGGCATCCAATCTTCAGGAGTTGTACTTTTTTTTTAAATTTTCAGTCCACCCAACCTTTGCCATGTTATTTTATCAACTTTTACCAAGTCTCCCTGCTGCCCCCAAGACTCCAGAGAAAAAGCAAGTAAGCCCAAACTCTCTCCATAGCTTTATCCTCTAATCCTGACAATATCCTGGTAAATCTCTTCTATACCCTTTCCAAATCCTCCACATTCTTTCTGTAATGGGGCAACTAGAATTGCACACAATACTCCAAGTGCAGCCCAAACCCAAGTTCAATGTAGGTGCTCTGACCAATGAAGGCAAGCATATTATATACTTTTACCAACCAATGTACTTTCACAGCCATTTTCGAGGAACTACTGACATGGTCTTTGCCCTCAGACAGCTCCAAGAAAAGTGCAGAGAACAAAACAAAGGACTCTACATCACCTTTGTTGACCTCACCAAAGCCTTCGACACCGTGAGCAGGAAAGGGCTTTGGCAAATACTAGAGCGCATCGGATGTCCCCCAAAGTTCCTCAACATGATTATCCAACTGCACGAAAACCAACAAGGTCGGGTCAGATACAGCAATGAGCTCTCTGAACCCTTCTCCATTAACAATGGCGTGAAGCAAGGCTGTGTTCTCGCACCAACCCTCTTTTCAATCTTCTTCAGCATGATGCTGAACCAAGCCATGAAAGACCCCAACAATGAAGACACTGTTTACATCCGGTACCGCACGGATGGCAGTCTCTTCAATCTGAGGCGCCTGCAAGCTCACACCAAGACACAAGAGAAACTTGTCCGTGAACTACTCTTTGCAGACGATGCCGCTTTAGTTGACCATTCAGAGCCAGCTCTTCAGCGCTTGACGTCCTGCTTTGCGGAAACTGCCAAAATGTTTGGCCTGGAAGTCAGCCTGAAGAAAACTGAGGTCCTCCATCAGCCAGCTCCCCACCATGACTACCAGCCCCCCCACATCTCCATCGGGCACACAAAACTCAAAACAGTCAACCAGTTTACCTATCTCGGCTGCACCATTTCATCAGATGCAAGGATCGACAATGAGATAGACAACAGACTCGCCAAGGCAAATAGCACCTTTGGAAGACTACACAAAAGAGTCTGGAAAAACAACCAACTGAAAAACCTCACAAAGATAAGCGTATACAGAGCCGTTGTCATACCCACACTCCTGTTCGGCTCCGAATCATGGGTCCTCTACCAGCACCACCTACGGCTCCCAGAACGCTTCCACCAGCGTTGTCTCCGCTCCATCCTCAACATCCATTGGAGCGCTTACATCCCTAACGTCGAAGTACTCGAGATGGCAGAGGTCGACAGCATCGAGTCCACGCTGCTGAAGATCCAGCTGCGCTGGATGGGTCACGTCTCCAGAATGGAGGACCATCGCCTTCCCAAGATCGTGTTATATGGCGAGCTCTCCACTGGCCACCGTGACAGAGGTGCACCAAAGAAAAGGTACAAGGACTGCCTAAAGAAATCACTTGGTGCCTGCCACATTGACCACCGCCAGTGGGCTGATAACGCCTCAAACCGTGCATCTTGGCGCCTCACAGTTTGGCGGGCAGCAACCTCCTTTGAAGAAGACCGCAGAGCCCACCTCACTGACAAAAGGCAAAGGAGGAAAAACCCAACACCCAACCCCAACCAACCAATTTTCCCCTGCAACCGCTGCAATCGTGTCTGCCTGTCCCGCATCGGACTTGTCAGCCACAAATGAGCCTGCAGCTGACGTGGACTTTTTACCCCCTCCATAAATCTTCGTCCGCAAAGCCAAGCCAAAGAAGATACATGCACTTGCACACATCCCTCTGCATATCAATACTTTCAAAGAGTCCTGCCTACTTTCCCCTTATATTTAACCTCCTGAAGTACAATACTTCAAACTTACTTGGATTAAACTCCATTTAGCATTTCTCCACCCCTCCCTGCAACTGATCCAATATCCTGCTGTGTCCTTTAATAGCCCTCTGCCCCATCCACAACTCCTCCAATCTCAGTGCCTTCTGCAAACTTGGTAAGCCACCAACTTTTCATTCAATTTTTTTTAAAAATCACAAGCAGGGGTTCCAACATCAATCCCTCCAGACCACTGATCATGGACCTCTAGTGAGAACAACACCTCTGGAGAAACCAAATCTGAATTCCTTCTGGATCAGGCTATTATAAGGAACCATCAAATGCCTTAAAGTTATTGCAAGAATCATCCACTATCTTACTCTCATCTGCCACCTTCTTGACCTCGAAAAAACTCCAGTTTGTAATACATGACCTATCCTACACGAAGCCATGTCTCACATCCTTAATTAGGTCACACCTTTCCAAAATGTTTTGAAATGGAAGTACAACTTTTAACTATAGTTCTCAATAAATCATACACTTCGCAAATCAATTTTAATGCAATGGTCTCAGATAATTAATAGTACAATGTTCATAATAACAGAACTTGCATAGAGATTGCTATTGTCTGATTTGCTTGTATAAATCTAAAAATGTTTCAGATTACCAACTCATGCCCACTATACCGTGAGCCTAGTTAAATATCCATATGTAGTAAACAAACTACTTCAGCAACTACGTATGAATCCCACAATCAAAATAATCTCAACTCTAGTGGTCATTGATAACTGAACTCTTATCTGTAAGGGATTCATACGCAACCTCACCTGACTAAAGTAGTTGCCATCTGTGCATTTGTATCACGTTAACTTAATACATGTACTGAAGTGTAAATGAGAAATATTAAGCAGAAAAGACAAGTATCCTTTACCACAGTTGCTGGGTTAGAAAATCTCTTCACTTTCTTCAGTTTTGTGTATTGTTCAGAATGTTCAACTGAAGACTTTTTCTTTCTTTTTTCTGTGCCATTATTTAACGTACTAGTGAGAGAAAATATCTTTAAGAGTTTACATATCACATAAATGCATGTTTATTACTCTGTAGAACACCCACACTCTTCAAAGAAGGTAACTTGTATACTACAAAATCAAAATTATTAAAATAAAAAACCAGCTACACATTAATTAAGTAGCACTTAAACGATGACCTATTCCCTTCCGATGACCTATTCCCTTCCGATGACCTATTCCCTTCCGATGACCTATTCCCTTCCGATGACCTATTCCCTTCCGATGACCTATTCCCTTCCGATGACCTATTCCCTTCCGATGACCTATTCCCTTCCGATGACCTATTCCCTTCCGATGACCTATTCCCTTCCGATGACCTATTCCCTTCCGATGACCTATTCCCTTCCGATGACCTATTCCCTTCCGATGACCTATTCCCTTCCGATGACCTATTCCCTTCCGATGACCTATTCCCTTCCGATGACCTATTCCCTTCCGATGACCTATTCCCTTCCGATGACCTATTCCCTTCCGATGACCTATTCCCTTCCGATGACCTATTCCCTTCCGATGACCTATTCCCTTCCGATGACCTATTCCCTTCCGATGACCTATTCCCTTCCGATGACCTATTCCCTTCATTATTGCCAGTATCATCTTTCATTTGGATTACAACTAAATATGCAACAAAGACAAAAAGATTTTAAGAAAATATTCAAAGTCTACAAATATAGAGGTCCAATTCATGCAATATTTACACAAGCAATTTGTATAATGCATTTTGAAAATTACACTGGAAAACAAAAAAATCTGCAGTTAAATATACAAGTGCTGGAGAAACTCCACAGGTCCTGCAGCATCTCTAACAGATAAAGATATAGAATAGACATTTAAAGCCTCAGCTCTTTATCGAAGTAGTAGCAAAAAGTAGGCTTGCATCCGAATTAAGGAGGGGGAGGAGCAGCACAGGCCAACAGCCAAGAGGCAAAGGTGAATATGGAGAGGAAGGCAAGAGAGCTGAGAATTGATCAGGGAAGGGGGCAACTCTGAATGCAAAGCTGGAAGAAAGGAGATCAAAGGAGAGATAAGGAAAGTGAGAGAGACAAAACTGAGATCTCCCACAAATGAGAAGTACACCTCAGATTCCATTTGGGCACACTCTAAGCAGACGGCATTTACATCGACTTCCAGTTTACACTAACCCCCTCTCTCCAAATCTCCCCTTTTCCTTATCCCTATGTCCCCCTTTACCCCCGCCACGCTCATCTCCTTTCCTCCGCCTCTTTCCCCGCTCGTCTCCTTTCCTCCGCCTCTTTCCCCGCTCGTCTCCTTTCCTCCGCCTCTTTCCCCGCTCGTCTCCTTTCCTCCGCCTCTTTCCCCGCTCGTCTCCTTTCCTCCGCCTCTTTCCCCGCTCGTCTCCTTTCCTCCGCCTCCTTCCACGCTCGTCTCCTTTCCTCCGCCTCCTTCCACGCTCGTCTCCTTTCCTCCACCTTTGTCGCTCTTTCCACACTCATCTTTTCTCCAGCTCTGTCCCTCTTTCCACACTCATCTTTTCTCCAGCTCTGTCCCTCTTTCCACACTCATCTTTTCTCCAGCTCTGTCCCTCTTTTGACACTCATCTCCTTTCCTCCACCTCTTTCCACACTCATCTCCTTTCCTCCACCTCTTTCCACACTCATCTCCTTTCCTCCACCTCTTTCCACACTCATCTCCTTTCCTCCACCTCTTTCCACACTCATCTCCTTTCCTCCACCTCTTTCCACACTCATCTCCTTTCCTCCACCTCTTTCCACACTCATCTCCTTTCCTCCACCTCTTTCCACACTCATCTCCTTTCCTCCACCTCTTTCCACACTCATCTCCTTTCCTCCACCTCTTTCCACACTCATCTCCTTTCCTCCACCTCTTTCCACACTCATCTCCTTTCCTCCACCTCTTTCCACCCTCATCTCCTTTCCTCCACCTCTTTCCACACTCATCTCCTTTCCTCCACCTCTTTCCACACTCATCTCCTTTCCTCCACCTCTTTCCACACTCATCTCCTTTCCTCCACCTCTTTCCACACTCATCTCCTTTCCTCCACCTCTTTCCACACTCATCTCCTTTCCTCCACCTCTTTCCACACTCATCTCCTTTCCTCCACCTCCTTCCACACTCATCTCCTTTCCTCCACCTCCTTCCACACTCATCTCCTTTCCTCCACCTCCTTCCACACTCATCTCCTTTCCTCCACCTCTTTCCACACTCATCTCCTTTTCTCCAGCTCTGTCCCTCTTTTGACACTCATCTCCTTTCCACCACCTCTGAATTCAGAGTTATCCCTCCCTCCAATCAATTCTCAACTTTTCTCTTGCCCTCTTATCCATATCCACCTCTGGCCATTTGGCTGTTGGTCTGGATTCCTCCCCCACCCTTTCTTCCCTCCTCACCCCACCGTTTTATTCAGATGCCAGTCTGCTTTAGCTCTTACCTTGACAAAGAGCTCAGACCCGAAACAAAGGTTATAAATCTTTGCCTCCCATGGACGCTGCAGAACCTGCTAAGTTTCTCCAGTACTTTTGTGTGTTAACTTGAAAATTATCCTGTTCAGCTACTTTTCCTGAACATTTCTTTATTACTTGATCAGACTTCAACTTTCTCCTTGGACATCTGGTCATTTTGCTTTAGTTCCAATGTCCATAAATTTATTGTTAATGATTTTCTTTACTGTAATTATTTACCAAGTGTTGCAAGACCTACTTAAGGTATCTAAAGGTGAATTATTGTCCTGATCAGTACCAGAATGCATTTGACAATTTTTTTTAAACATTTGGTCAAGACCTAAATGTCTAACTTAAATGGGCAGAAGCTGTCAAAAGTGGAAAATGTCAACTAAAACAAATTTACAGAATTCCTTTGCCAAAAAAATCACAACAACCAACCATAAACTTGATGGAGATCCATACTTATGGTGTGTTCTATATTTTCTTACAAAAATACCAACAAAATCGGAATTGATAGTCTAAAAAACCTATCATTTAACTTCTTGGAAACCCAGCTATATCAGTCTATTTCATTGTCAGAGTTTATGTACATCAGAATGGCCTTTTTAAAAAGCTCCCAGAGGTAAAGGCTTCAGTTTTTCTTTAGAAGAATCTCACGGTAATTTTCTTTTACCTCTTTCCAGATGCAGATAAAGGTGTGGATTTACTGGACTTCTTCACTTTAATTTTAAATTCATGAGAGATTTCCGTTGTGCTTTCCTCAGTCTTCATCGCACCATTTGGAGGAATGGGAGGAACCCGAATTCGCAATCCAAACAAATGTTTCTTCTTCTTGATTTCCTTTCCAGACATGAACCTAAATAAATTATAACCAGGTGAGACAAAAATACTTATGATCCACACTAAGGATGGCAGGTATACATCACCTTAGTACAATATTTGTTTGAGAAAAGAGAAGCACACAGATGCATGTGATAACAGGAAAAGAAAATTGCCCATAAATCAGAAACTACCATTATAAGACCACAAGATAAAAGAGCAGAAGTAGGTCATTCAGCCTATCAAGTCCTCTCTGCCATTCCATCGTGAGGTGTGCCAATCGCCGATTCAGCCCCACTCCCCTGCCTTCTCCCCATAACAATCGATACCCTGACTATTCAGACACCCATCAATCTCTGCCTTAAATACATCCAACAACCTGGCCTTTACAGCCATCTGTGGTAGCAAATTTGAGTGGTTCACCACTCTCTGGCTAAAGAAATTCTTCACATCTGCTTGAAATAGGCACCTTCAATCCTGATATGGTGCTCTCTTGTCCTTGACTCCTCTACCACGAAAACAAAACTTTGCTACATCTACTCTGTGCGTGCCTTTCAACATTCAAAATGCTTCTACAAAGTCCTCAGTCATTCTTCTGAACTTACAGGGGTACAATCTAGAGCCATTAAATGTTCCTCATGTGCTCATTCCTTTATTCCAGGAATCATTCTTTTAAATCTTCTCTGAATCCTCTTCAATGCCAGCACATCCTTTCTCAAATAAGGGAGCCCAAAACTGTACCCCATTCTCCAAGTGAGGCCTCACCAGAGCCTTATAAAGCCTCAGCATCACATCCCTTCTCCTATATCCTATTCTTCTGGATATAATGCCAACATTGCATTCACTTTCATCACCGACTCAACCTGGATAATATTATTTTGGATGAGGAATCCCCAGTCCTTTTGCACCTTGCCCTTTTCATTCTTTCAACCATCATGAGGCAATATGAACAAGCCAGGCATTCATTATTCCATCTCCACCAAACCAAGTTCATTCTTTAAGAGTTCTTTGAGATTAGAATTTTATTGCAATTTGATAACCTTTTCGAAAAATGCTACAAACTGCATCAAATTGATTATGGCATAAAACCATCAGCTCCACTGGTGCTAGCTCATCTTTTTTTTTTTTTTTTAATTTTTTATTTTTTGGTGCTAGCTCATCTGAAGATATAATTCAGCATATTTTATTTATGTGCTACTTAGTAAGTTTTCCCAAAATATTGCTGCAGACTCAAGAACCACCCAGAGAACAATGAAGGACAATGAAGTAGGGTAAATGACTTGTGACACAGTAATAAATTCCTAACTCTGGCAGCCCTTCAAAATGCACAGTTCAAACAAACCAGAAATGTTTCATTCCTATTCCCAGAACATTTTATTCTCTGAGGAGATGCATCTATACTTACATGCACTTGTTCTCATTGAGGGCTTCAAGAATATAATCATATCGGTCAGATTCTCTAGTGTCTGCAAGCTACAAATAAAGAAAATAAGAAATGAAACATTTATTTTATTTTACCTTTACAACTCAAACATCAACGTCAATGAATTGTATGAACATGTTCATTTTCTAGTTGTGCTTGAGGTTTGGCTCGTCAAACAAGCAGTTCCTCCATTTATCTGTTGTCAAATGCAAATGCTTTCAATAATCATTACATGATACAAAATAAATATGGATAAAAGTTAGATAATGCCATAACAAATTTTGAATATGAAAAATACCAAAAAGGATGTAAATTTAAATGGAAGATGAATGGAATAAATTATCTTGGAACAGCAACTGACAATAATTTGCAAAATCTGTATCAACTGAACTACGTTCCTCTTCTTGGGAAGATAGAAAGAGACTGACAGAAATGGAGAGACTTACCGATTACTTTGGTGGGAAGGGTTAACTGCGTCAAAATGAAAGTGATGCCACGACTGCAATACCTTTTTCCAATCGCTGCCTATTCAGTTACTTAAAAACTAAGCTACTAAACAACCAATTTAAACAGTTCCTATAGAATAATAAGGTACCAAGAAATGCATTGAAAAAACGGTCATGGGACTACAGGCTGGGAGGACTTAGACTACCAGATTTCAAAAAATATAACCTAGCTGCACAAGCTAAATTTTTTGCAATCTTCTTCACTGAAGACAACTCTCCTCCCTCCGTCCGGTCTTGGCTTCGATGGAGGAGGGGGAAGCAAAGGAAAATCACCAAAGAAAAAGACGGATAACCACATTCTAATACACATGATTAGAACAAGGCAAAAAATTAATGAATGTATAGGAAAAAAAAGTAGGAATTTAAAAAAAAAGCACCATTGTGTAAAAATGTGTTATTGCCTATGAACATGGGCAATAGAATATTAAATTTGTGGTATGACAATGGTACATGATATATTAAGGACTGTTACATGAAAGGAAATCTTGTGTCCTTTGAACAATTAAAACACAAATATGGAGTGGCCAATGGGACCTTATGTTTTCTCCAGCTTAACCAACGGGACCAACATTGACCCCACTGAAATTAGTGAATCTGAAGGAATGGTTTGGATGGGGAGTACCTCCAAATTTATAACAAAAATGTACTATGCTCTCCAGAGTGAAAGTGCAAAACCAGAGTTGCAGAGGTCAAGGGAAAGATGGGAGTCGGACTTAGGTGTGGTGATTTCAGAAAGAAGCTGGTCAGATTGATGGAAGGACAGAATGACATCAATTATAAATGCAAGATATGGACTAGTTCAGTATTTTTTTCTTACCTCACAAAAGTTACACAGATCAAAAGCTAAAATTTCAGAGATGTGTTTCAGATGTGGGACTGAGTCAGAAACTTTTCTACATGCCATTGGTCATGTGTGAAAGTGAATCCATTTTAGCAAGAAATCGCAGAAAAATTAAACAGGATAACAGGAGTGGCCTTCACGGCCGACCCCGGAGCTATATCTATTAGGTAATTTCATGGAAATATGCAAAAAATTGACAAAATATCAAATCTCATTTATAAAAATAGCACTAGCAGTAGCAAAAAAATGTATCGTGATCATTTGGAAGTCTGATTCCCTCTATTTATAGCACAATGGACTGTGGAAATGAACAGCTGTACATCTAAAAAATAAATATGACACTTTTGTAAGGGTCTGGCAGCCATACCTGGACCACACAGGGGTCGATACAGTAATAAAAAGGACAAAAAAGGATATAAAAGTAATTATTAGATATACAAAAATCTAGTTTCCCCAACTTAAAATATATGTAAGCTCTGATAGTGAACGGATCTATCTGTGGGACAAGGGAGGGACTGTTTTTGTTTGATGTGTTTGTGAGGAAAAAAAAGTTTAATATATTGTACATTTAAAATATTACTATGTATAATTTTGGGAAAAAACAAAAATAAAATATTCAAAAAACTACATGATTCATAAAATTCAGTTAGTGAAATTAATAGAATCAAATCAGGCTCATTATCCCGAATTATACATACAATGAACAAAGATGATCATAAAGCTTTCGATGAATAAATTTTAAAATGCCTTGATTTAAATATTTAGAGCATACTTGCACCTCACTTTTGCATACCCAGGAGTGTAAATTCAGCATTATATCTAGGTGGTATCAACAGTATTCCTTTGCCACAACTGGTGTTCAGCTTTTTACCAGGCCAGAATCTCTAGACTGGGTACAGCCATGCTGCTAAACAGAGGGGGGAGGCAGCAGTTTCTATATTCCCCTTACATCACAATGAGAGAAACCATAGGATCCAGAACATCTGTCAACACATGGAGCAACTACCCCTAATTCCATTTGTGGTCCACATTTACTACACTGGCCACAATGCAACCTTGAAATACACAATTCAGCACGGAACTGCCACACCATTCACTCCACCCCACTCAGCATTAACACTCCGAAACAACCACCCACATTAAATCAAAGGCAATCCATGGCTAAGGGGAAAGCCAGAGGCTAAGGAATCACACCAGGTCCATAGCATTGCAGTAGAGATATCCTTTTAAAAAAAGTACCAGAGTAACCGAACTAAAAAACTCAAGTCCACAATAATAAACAGTGCTCTGTATCGCAACAGAAAGAAGGGTATGACTGAATACACATTAAAATATTGCAGTACATCAGAACATAGAACATTAATCCCAAAAAAAACCCACTAATCAATTGAATTTAAATCTAACCTTCAACTAGGCCTTACCTCACCAGTCTGCAGTCTGTCCCAATTTTCATGAATGTAACTCATCAATTCAAGGTCAGAATCAAAATACTTCTTTTTGTGAATAACACTTAGGTTATAAAGGCTTAAGTGTGCTATGTCAACCCTGGGAGGAAATATTTAATATTAACATCCAAGTATGGGAAATAATTTTTAATAGCTCTAAATACATTTTAGTTTTACCATTTAAAAAAAAATTACTGCAGTCAAGAAAAACAAATGGGGAAATATCCTGCTAGCTAAATTAAAGAATTAAAATTCCATTTAAAAAGCTGTTACCAGTAATTCATTTTATTTCAAGCTAGTGCTTAATGTTAATGTACTATTTGTTTAAATAAAACATATACTTTTGCAAAATGAAATTTAAACATAGAACACGGTAAGAGGCCCTTTTGGCCACGAGCCCATGCCACCCAATTGACCTACAACCCCGGTATATTTTGAAATATACTTAGTATTTGTAAACTTGTGCAAATAAAGGATGCATGGAACAAATCTTATGAAGCCATAATTTAACCTCAGTATCAATTTATCATTGGTTATTATGCAAAACTAATTCCTGAAGAATAAATGAAGTGATCAATGTGCCAGTTTTAACAACTATGTAAGCCAGGAGATACACAATTCTATATTTTAAAATCCTCAAGAATAATCCAACGTACCATCGCAACGGTAGACGTTTGAGGTATTCTGGTCCAGAATTGCAAACGGAACAAATAAATAAATAGAACCTGATGGATCAAGAAGAAAATAAAACGTTCCATACATTTTTTTACTTCAAAACATAAAAGTGCAATTGGATCGACATAAAAGGTACAACAAAGGATTTCAGTCATCAAAGTGTGGGGACAGACCTGGAATATGGTTTTAAGGTAGAGGATCTTTGATGATTTTCATACTCCATAAGACTTCACTCCTCTCCTCCTCACTTCTCCCCTTCAACACATTTTGTTATTAGTTTTCAGTCAATTACCTTTGAAAGAGGTAGGTAAATATTTTGACAATTACCAGTTAATGTAATGAATTCCATGTTCTAACCTGCAAAAAGAAACTTCTCTGTTTCTCCACTTGATATATCAAGTCATGTCCATTCACAATTTTACCCACAATTTTCTACACCTTTGAAGAAAAAAAGGCCAATCTGCACATTTTCCATGATAGCTATAATCTAATTTCTGGTGAGTGTAAAAAAATTCTGCGCATCTTCCAAAGCTTTTATAACATCGATGCCAAAACTGCACTCCATCTATTGGGTCCAGTAAGAGTTTAACATCGTATTCAATATTCCTAGAATTAAAACCTATGCTTTGGAGAAACCAAACTAACTTTACTGAAGGACAAAAATAGGGGTGGGGGGGGGGGGGGGGGGGAATGCTGGAAATGTAACAAAACTTGAATAGCTTTCATAAATTATTGAAATTGTGTTTTTCTCCTCTCCAGATGGAAATAGAAAAACCAGATAGGAACAAGAATAGACCACTGTCTGTGAAGCCACCTCTGCCATTTGAGAATATGGTATAATCCTCTGCCTTATGACCATATTCCTGGGCTCTCCCCACACATTAATGCCTTTGTGTGTACAAAATCAAATTCTTCAATATACGCAACATAACCTCATTTCTGTGGTTGAGAATTACACAAATGAAGAAATTTCTCATACCAGTCCAAATATTGTTACACACATCCCATGACTGGAATTCCTGGTTTTAAACCCGACATCCTCCCTGCATTAAACCTGTCAAACCCCATTTGAATTGAGCACTTCAGTAAAATGTTTTTTCATTGTTAACTCAAGTAGATACAATCAGTCAACCCAATCTCTTTTTATTCAACATCCACCCATCCTAGACTGGTGAACCTTTATATCGTTCTCTCTGTGGTAGGTCCATCTTTTCATTGTCAGGGAGACTAAAAGTGGACACAATATTCCAGATGTCTCATTAAAAACTGAAGAAGCATGCCCTTGTTCCTTTATCTAAAACAGATTCTCAAGGTAGGGTGTCGGGCTTAAGAATATCTTGGTGGGGCATAGGAATATTTTGGGAAATAATTTAAAAGTTGGTTTGAAAAAGAAAACCCATTATGTTGGTGAAAAAGATGTGACTTGCCAACATTATGGAAACTTCCAAGTAAAGTCACTGTTCTTTTTATTTTCATGTCTTTTTGCTCTTCCAATGTTTCTCTTATTTTAACTGTGTTATCCTTGGTTAACATTATATTTATTCTAACTGGTCTTATTATCATCCATTACAAATTATCTCATTGGCGATGAGGATTCCAAATGATCTCAACAATCATATCTCCATCCATACCCCTTGACATTTTCAGTTCAGTACTGAGACCTGCATCTGTATGTATCTTTGCATATTGATGGGGGTGTCAGCCCCAGGCGCCAGCCTGAGGGGGACGTCAAAGAAAATAAGTTAAAAAAAATATAGGGACCCCAGAAAGTTAAGCATGAGGTTATTGCAGTTTTGATGCACTCTCTATGAGAAAAAAATGTCAGAAACCACACTAGTGTTATTTTTCATTTTTCTTAGGGTCAGAATTCTTCCTTTGATTCGATTATTACTTTTATTACATTTTTCAATTCTAAGACATAACAAAATATTGATTAATCTGTTTCAGGGTCCTCGCGCTGTTGTATATTCCAAATGAGCAGGCCAAGCGAGCAAAAGGTTCGTCAACATTCAGTGAAGTTCTTGAAGTTTGGGTTTATACCTGCTGTACATGACGAACTTGCACCCTTTTGCCTATTATGCCAACAGACTTTGACAATTGAGTCAATGAAAGCAGGCCGTCTTGAAGCTCATTTGAGGGTAAAACATCCTAACCATGTCAATTCAAAATTGCAATATTTTAAAATCACCGAAAGAGAAGTTTGAAAATAGATTTTTTTTTTAAATCACTTCAAACTACAGCCCTTGAAGCTAGCTGAAATTTTTCTACTGATAGCAAAACATGGGAAGAATCATAAAATTGGGGAGGAACTGATTAAACGTACAAGATCATTGCTTCTCAAAACATTTCTGCAAAAGGATGACAAAGATGTCCGAGCAATGCCATTGAGTAATTGTACTGTCTGCAACAGAATAGATGACATGGGTCAATATGTGGAAAAACAGCTTATTGAGAAGTTGAAATCATGAAAATTCTCAATACAACTGGATGAATCTATGGGACAGTGAGGCTTAGTTATTGGCAATACTTGAGATATATTGATCAGGAAGAGTTTCAAGAAGAGATGTTGTTTTGTGTGTCATTAGGAAACAACCCCGACTACAGTTGAATCTACAGCAAGTTCAAAAATTATTTGGTGGAAAATGAAATACCAAAAGGAAATATTGTATCTTGTGTTGCAGATGGTGCACCTGCTATGATGGGTAAAAAAAAAACAGGATGTTTTAAATTAAGAAAGGATGAAAATCCAAACCTGTTAGTTGTGCATTGCGCTATCAACCGAGAAAACTTAGTTACCAAGAAAATTTTCCCTGTTCTACATGAGATACTGCATCCTGTGATCAAATGTATCAATGCCATCAAAGTTAATGCCAAAGGTGAATGTCTGTTTAAGCAGTTTTGTGTCAATAAAAATGCAGAATATGTGAGATTATTACTTCACACTGAAGGTGGTTGTTAAAGGGAAACTGCTTCAAAAGCTTTATGGAACTGTTTGATCTCCTCAGTGAGTTTTTGAAGGACAAACCTGAAATGAAGCTCTTGCTAACAGATGGCAAAGTTTATGTGAGTAACTTGACTGACATTGAACAAGCAACTCCAAGTCGCAAATATGACGCTCGTTGAAGCAAAAACAAAGATATTTGGATTCACGACACTTCTAGAATTATGCCAAAGGAATATTTCAGAAAGAATTCTATTGGTTGAAGATGAGCTAAGTAATGCTGCTACAAACATCATTGTTGGTCATTTGAAAATGTTGGTTACCGACTTCAATGATAGAGTTTTGTGATTTTGTGGATTCTTCCTCTTGATTAACTCAGCCATTGCTGGTGGACTTAGCTGAAGTTCTAGTGCAATAGTATGGAGTTATCCGAGTTGCCACAAGATGAATCTATGAAAACTCTAACGAGATCAAAAGAAATACCTAAACAAGGGAACTATTGATACATTTTCCACCATCTTATTTAGTAGAATGTGGCTTCAGTGCTGCTGGTGTTTGCTACAAGCCAAGAGAAATCAACTGGAAATTACAAAACGTGGAGATTTAAGGTTAGTTCCTAGAATCAAAAAAACTTGCAGCAAGTGCCAGGGGCAAGGTTCCCATTGAAGTGGCGACAATCGTTGAATGTGTGTTTAAGATGGTTGAATATTGAAGTAGTAGTTGAATATGAAATATTGTTTCAGACCTTAATTGCATTGAAATACACTTTCAGTAAATGATTTAATTAAATTTTCTTTTGAATATATAACTTTTTTCTGCTATTGGTGGGGCGTACATTTTTTCAAAAATTAAAGTTGAGATTTTTTTAGACCATTGACCTTTTGCAATGACGGGTAACAAACCATTTGCCTTCTTAACTACTTGCTGCACCTACATGTCAGCTTTGTAATTGGTGTCCAAGGATACCCAGATCCCTTTAAGCATCAAGATTTCCCAACCACAAATTAAATACCAGTAACAATTTTCCCTTAAAAATGGACAACTTCACATTTTTTTCCCCCACTTAAAACAGACATTTGCCCACCCACTAAACTTGTCCAAATCTTAGAACTATTATTTGCATTCTTAGCTCAAATGCTTACGTCACCATTTGAGCATTTATACTTTGATCTGTCAATCAATTTTAAATTTATAGCTGTATATTATTCCCAATCCCATGCCCTTTAATTTTGTTCTCTAATTTAGCTGGAGTAGCCCTATTCAGATTTTGTGTTAACTGAAAATTGATGTTACAGTCAGCAAGGCCATGAAGTTTGTGGTGAAGTGACAGATTTTAGTTTCCATTGATCTCAAAAAATATTCAATGATCAACTTAATGGAGAGCTCTCTCAACCCCGTAGCTCCACATCAATTTCAGTGCAGGCAGAAATAGTACCGTCAGTTGAATCACACATTAATTTTTTAAAATGAAATCAGAAAATTTAAATGATCATTAAGCTGCATAGATAGCCAACATTTTAGCCGGGAAACCTATCTTTTGCCTTCTGTGGATGCTGCTTGGCCTGCTGAGTTCTTCCAGCCTTTTGTACATTTCTGTGGATAAACTTTTGGGCATTGTCAAATTACAGCAATATCTCAATGCTAGTTGGCACCCCAATGAAATGGGCATGCGTTAGATGACATTACAGACCTGTAGGAAATTCACATATTAGAGTAAAAGGTATACTTAAAGTAATATGAGGAATCACCTGTCTCCATAAAGCATAGGGTTCTGTAAGCATTGAATACAGGCTTCATGGAACCACTGTTTACATCTCCAGCACTGCAGCATCTTCAGGTACCAACTTTAAAAAAAATTAAAATCAGACATCTAAATACAATTTAAACATTGACCACAATAAAAGAACATCAACACCAATAAAGGTTTTCTTCTGTGAGAGCACATTTTAAACACTTTTTTAAAATGCTAATGGAGAAAGCACCTGTTTCACACTTGCCAAGAAAATTAGTTCATCCAAAGCACTCCAAAAACCGGGGGCTGAGAAGAACATGATCGGCACGTGATACTATCAAAGGTGAAAGTACCGAATGAGTGCCCATTTCCATTTTATGTTACTAAGGATTGCATTTCACAGTTGAACATTTCAACACTGCAGCATCAAAGGTAATGACAGTAGCCAGGATTGTCATGTAAATCCCTCCCAATTACAGTAACTTCAGCCGATAGCTCCAAAAATAGAAATATAACCTTTGTAACTTCAAGCTAAATTTGCAATTTTTGCAAGACCCCACATCGAGGTCAAATTTGGCGATATTCTCTTTTTGCAAGTGAAACAATGGAATGGAATAATTATTCAATTATCAACAGTACCAAGAAACCATGTTTTAAAGAAGATTGGGAAAGGGTGGGAAGTGGAAGGACTATTCCATTAGTATTTTCTATTGAGCATTATTTAAACAAGAAATACTCAAACCTGATTTACTCTTTAGACAAAGGACATTACCATAATTGAGTGCCTAAATCATTTTAGCTTTGAAAAACAAAGATAGGCTCTCCTTTATACAAGAACCTATAGCGATGCTTCATAATTTTTCTATATTACTACAAGACTGAATCAATATCAAATTCAATCTAAACCACAAAATATTTCACTTACTCCCCAGGGCCTCCACAGTAACAATAACACTGTTCATGATTTGTTTTGTGGCCTGCATCCCACTGAAGATCTTCCAACTGGTACGGCAATGTCTGCTTCATGACTTGCAGAGCTTTGGCATTTGGTCCCTTCTTAAGAGCACCGCCCCTCTACAATGGAAGGGAAAAAATGTGGCAAAGTGATTACCAATTAAGGCTGCCAACATTAAGGGTGAAAACTCCCAAGTGCTCAAACTAAACAGCAAGTATTCTTCAAGAAGAATGCTGGAGAAATTCAACAGGTCAAACAATGTACTTTAGGTCACAAAGATATCCGGAATTCAATCAACTGGAAACTCAAAGAACCGGGAGAGAAAAAAAAAATTGAATGGATATGACTGGATGGACCCCATGGGGGAGTGCTGAGACTTCGTTTGACAAGCACAGCTTCGCCCCGCTGAATTAGCCATGCCCCTCAATGCACACTTATTCTTTTCGCTGTCATCACTTGCTTGGAGATGAGATGGGTCGTCAGAGCGAGGATGGTATGCAAAGGGCCTGACCAGAACACTCATGGAAGTGAAATGGGTTGTCAGCACAAGGAAGGTGCAATGACAGCCTTACTGGGACACCTGCATGGAGGTGAGTCACGTTGCCTTAGGTAAAAATGGAAATAAACATTCAGCCAGTGGAGTGTCCTGGACATGCCCTGCCCAGAGCAGCTGTTTGAACAAAGTTTCAATAAAGTTAATTGGAATGAAATGGCAGCACCCAGGACGAAGAGCCAGCGAATGCCACTCGCCACGGGGCCACTCTCCCAAAGTGTTTCCCTATCTTTGCCTAGTAAGAGTCTTTTGTTTAAATTAGTATTGTATACTAGTAAGGCTTTATCTGTAAACTTGGGGCTTTAATTATGATGACAGCATGGTTATGGCATTAGCTAGCACAACTGTGTTATAGCACCAGTGACTGGGGTTCGAATTTATATTTTGTAAGTTATGGGAATTACTTGATTAAAGTGAACTTTACATACTGTATATTTTGGCATACACCTTGAGTCATGAAACCTCAAAAGGGAGGGGGTTGACTTATATGCCGGAAATACTTTTGAGACCTTAAATTCACCAAAAAACAGATTCAGCATACGTCAATGCTGGAAGAACCTCCCCATCAATGGCACTACCTCTCCCGACACCTCCTTACTGTAGGGCACTGCCATAACTGCTCCCAAGGTCATCGTCACCACTCCTGTCTGATAGGCCAAAGTTCCTGCTCCTGTCACCGCTGCTGCTGGTAGACCGAAGGTTTATTTATTCATTTAATTTTTAGCTCTGTTTCTTGCAATTGAGGTGTTTTAAAAAATTGTGTTGTTCCTGGGAGGCTCAGATAGCCCAAGAAATGGGGGTCAACTTATATCCCAGATATAAAACCATTAAAATAAGGCTTAAAAAAAAAGGATCAAGTAGCCACGAACGATTTTCACTGGAGTTTAAAAGGACAAGGGTGGATCTTGCAGAAACACAGAATTATGAAATGAATAGATAAGAGAGAAGCAAAGATGGTTTCCACTGGCAGATAATACTGGAACTAGGGGTGGGGAAAGGTTGTGCAGACTAGGGCTTTTTTCTCTGGAGCGTAGAAGATTGAGGGGAGACTTGATAGAGGTGTTTAAGATTTTAAAAGGGACAGACAGAGTAAATGTGGATAGGCTTTTTCAATTAAGAAAAGGGGAGATTCAAACTAGAGGGCATGGTTTAAGATTGAAGGGGGAAAATTATAAGGGGAACATGAGGGGAAATTTCTTTACGCAAAGGGTGGTGGGGATGTGGAATGAGATTCCGGCAGACGGGGTCGAGGCGGGATCATTAGTTACATTTAAGGAAAGACTGGATCGTTACATGGATAGAAGGGGACTGGAGGGGTATGGACCGGGTGCTGGTCAGTGGGACTAGGAGGGTGGGGATTTGTTACGGCATGGACTAGTAGGGCCGAACTGACCTGTTCTGTGCTGTAAGTGGTTATATGGTTATATATCTGCCGGTCAACTTGTATGTGGAATTATACAGTAATTAAAGACAACAATACTGATTTATTTTTCAAATAACGTTACATGTTGTATTGCATTTTGCCTTTTACTTGATGTTGGGGCAGCCTGCAATTGCGGAGATCGGGCCGGCACATCGCGTGGCAACAGACGCGGACAGAGATGGCTAAAGCGACTCCCAGGACAACGAACCGGCAGGGGTAGAAGCTGGGGCAGCATCAGACCAACAGGCCTAAAATGGTGTCGGTCAAGCTGCCCAGCTAACTCAGCAGAAACAGACTGGAGAAGAAGGAAATTCATATGCATGGACGTTCCCGCCCGTTATTGTTATTCATACGGCTGACTCAGTTAATCAGCAAAAAACGGAGGGAACTTGAACAGTATAAAAACAGCCTTTCCAGCCCTAATAAAGTAGTGAGCTTAACCTGCCACACTGTGTGTGTGTGTTTCTTTGCAGCGGTCGGCTACAATTGGTGACCCAGACATTTTAGAAAGAATTTAAACCTAGCGATGGGGATCTAAGCAGCAATCAGCGCAGTCGGCCTGAAGCTCCTGACCTTCTGGACAATTCGACCTGGCGTGTGGTTCAACCAGGCAGAGGTTCACTTCCAGATTCAGGGCATCACAGCAGAGACCACCCGGTACTACCATGTGGTCAGTGCCCTGGATCTGCAGACAGAGTGGCCAACTTTATCCACAAGCCACCATCAGAAGGCACCGACACTGCTTTCAAAGAGTTATTAACCAAGACATTCGGTCTCTCGTGGCAAGAGCGAGGAGCACGTTTGCTCCACCTAGATGGGTTTGGAGACAGATCCCCGTCGGCACTCATCAACAAGATGCTGGCCATCCTGTGAGATGAACAACCCGGCATCATGTTCGAACAGGCGTACTTGGAACAGATGCCGGAAGACATCCAACTGCTCCTGGAGGATGTGGATTTCACCGACTCCCGGAAAGTCGCAGCACAGGCAGACATTCTGTGGAAACAGAAGTGCACGGCTACCGTGGGGCTCAAAAAGAAGTCCCGCAATCAGACCAGAGCAATCCCAACCAAGGAACAGCAGACAAGAGGCAGGAGCAAGTCCAATGACAGATGATGCTTCTACCACCTGTGATGGGCACTGAGTCCCGCTGATGGAAGTCCCCCTGCGAGTACAAGGGAAACGACAAGGCCAGCCATTGCTGATGGCCACAACGGCTGGTCGCCAAGAGAGCCTCCTGTACGTCTGGGACTGCCTGTCCGGCACTGCCTGTCCGGCAGACGCTTCCTGGTGGTCAGTGTTGAACACTAGGCACAGGCTAGCAGGACCCATGTTGAGGGCTGCCAACAACAGCAGTATACGGACCTATGGCACTCATAGGGCCAACCTGCAGTTCTGGGGCAGTCACTTCTCATGGGAGTTCATGCTGGCTGCAGTGGAACAACCACTCCTCAGAGCAGATTTCCTGCGAGCCCACAGCCTCCTAGTGGACCTTAAGGGTAAGCAACTTGTCCACACCAAGACCTATCAGACCATCGCACTGAGGGGCGCTAGGTTTCCGGCAATGCACCTGGACTCCGTCCACAGCTCAGAGGATGAGTTCTCCAAGGTGCTAGCGGGATTCCCAGCAATCCTTTCCCCTCAGTTCACAGCACAGATGCCTCAACGCGGCATCAGACATCACATCCTGACCAAGGGCCCACCTCTCCATGCAAGGGGGAGATGACTTCCCCGGAGAAGCTCCAACTGGCCAAGGAGTTCCGCAAGCTCGAGGAGTTAGTTGTTGTTCGACAGTCAGACAGCCCATGGGCCTTGCCCCTGCACATGGTGCCTAAAGCAACTGGGGGCTGGAGACTATGTGACAACTATCGTCGGCTCAACAAACTGTTACCCTGTGTCACACATCCAGGATTTTGCGGCAAACCTGCACAGGGTCAACAATATTCTCAAAAGTGGACCTTGTGCGAGGATATCACCAGATCACGGTGCATCCTGATGATATCCTTAAGACGGCGGTAATCTCTCCATTGGGCTGTTCGAGTTCCTGAGGATGCCATTCGGGCTCAAAAATGCGGCACAGACATGATGGACGCAGTGGCTGAGACCTGGACAGCTCTTTTGTCTACCTCAACAATATCCTCATGACAAATAGAGCCTCACAGGAACATCTTCAGCACCTCTGAAATCTCTGTAGTCGTCTGCAGGGGTTCAGCCTCACCATCAACCCGGCCAAATGCTGGCCTGAACAGCATCGACTTCCTGGGCCACAGGATTACAAAAGACGGCGCCACACCACTGCCTGACAAGGTAGAGGCCATCCACAGCTTTGTTAAGCCCAGTACAACCAAAGGTCTGCAGGAGTTCGTGGGGATGATAAATTTTTACCACAGGTTTATCCCAGCAGCTGCTCAAGTGACGCGCTCTCTGTTCATCCTGATGTCTGGCAAGAATCACCTGACCTGGGACGACGAATCCGCACATGCGTTTGTGGAAACCAAAGAAGCCCTGGCCAAAGCTACACTCCTGACCCACCCCAGACCAGATGCCCCCAAGGCCCTCACTGTCAATGCCTTAGGAACAGAGATTAGTGGAGTCCTGGAGCAGCAGATCGAAGTAAGTTGGTACCCACTAGCTTTCTTCAGCAAACATCCGCAGCCCCCTGAACTAAAGTACAGTGCTTTTGACAGAGAGCTGCTGGCGCTGTACTTAGCCATCCACCACTACCAGTACTTTCTTGAGAAGGGCTATCACGGACCACAACCACCAACTTTCGCCCGAGCTAAAATCTCCGATCCTTGGTCAGCCCGCCAACAGAGACACTTGTCTTACATCTCAGAGTACACCACTGATATCTAGCACATCTCAGGCAAAGACAACATGGTCACACAGCATCCACTCCTTGGTTAACGGTCTGGACTTCGTAGCACTGGCAGAAGCACAGCAGCAGGACAACGAGATCCCGCAGTACAGGAACGCTGTTACAAGCCTTCGGCGTCAGGACCTTCCAGTCGGCACAGGTACTACCACTCTCCTGTGCAACGTGGCCACTGTGCAGGTTCGACCTATTATCCCAACGGCATGGAGGTGACAAGTTTTTGAATACATCCACGGGCTGGCACACCTATCCATCAGGACTACGGTCCGGCTGGTGGCCAGCAAGAATGTGTGACATGGATTGCAGAAACAAGTCTGGGGGTGGGCCAAGGCACGTACACAGTGCCAAAAAGCCAAAGTGCAGCGACACTCCTTTCAAGCCAACAGAACGCAGGTTTGACCACATTCATGTGGACATAGTGGGACCCTTACCAGTCTCTCAGGGTTTCCGCTACCTGTTCACAGTGGTTGACCGCTTCTCCCGATGGCCTGAAGCAATTCCCCTGGCCAACACATTCACCAGGTCCTGTGCCAAAGCATTCCTCTCGTCCGGTATTGCAAGACTCGGACTGCCACAGCACATCACTTCTGACCAAGGCGCACAGTTCACTTCCAGTTTGTGGACTGACATTGCCAACCTGTGGGACACTCAGCTACACCATACGACTGCATACCACCCGCAAGCCAACGGCATGTTGGAGCGTTTCCACAGGCACCTCAAGACCGCCCTCATGATCAGACTCAAGGGCCCCAACTGGGTGGACGAGCTACCATGCGCACTACTGGGCATCCAAACAGCGCCGAAAGACCTCCACACATCCTCCACTGAACGCATCTATGGAGCCCCACTCACGGTTCCCGGGAATTTCGTTCCACAGGCCAGAGGACAGCACAAGGAGATAACCACCTTTCTGGACAGGCTGCGTGAAAAGGTCAGTAATCTGGCTTTGATCCCACCCTCCAGAAACGGACAAGCCAAGTCCAACATCCCCAAAGAACTCAAGGACTTGTGAGTTCATGTTTTTACGCGGAGGACCCCACCATTCACCACTGCAGAAGCCATTCGAAGGTCCCTTTCAAGTCATCCGGAACAACGGAGCCACCTTTGAGCTGGACATCGGTGGTAAACCAAAGGTCTTCACTACAGATAGACTCAGGCCTGCCCATGCAGATCCAGCAGAACCTGTGGAGACAGCAATACCTCGACGCAGAGGCAGACCACAGAAGACTTTGGGGACTATACCTATGGACACTATAGACTATAACGCCAGTTCGGGGGGGGGGGGGGTCATGTGGTGGCCCGCAGTTGCACAGATCAGGCCGGCACATCACGTGGCTAAAGCGACTCTCAGGACAACGAACAGGCGGGGGTAGAAGCTGGGGCAACATCAGAGCAACAGCCCTAAAATGGTGTTGGTCAAGCTGCCCAGCTAACTCAGCAGAAACAGGTTGGGGAAGAAGGGCATTCATATGCATGGACGTTCCCACCCGCTATTATTCATATGGCTGACTCAGTCAAATCAGCAAAAACCTCGCAGGAACTTCAACAGTATATAAAAGCAGCCTTTCCAGCCCTAATAAAGTAGTGAGCTTAACCTGCCACACTGTGCGTGTGTTTCTTTGTAGCGGTCAGCTACAATGTATTGTTAATGCAGGTGTATTAGTTAGGCACTGGTAGAGTATGTCTCAGTCAACTGGAAAATTCACATTTCTGGCATCCGTGATCGCCATAGATGCTGGATAATGGTGATTTTAGTGTATATAGCCAATGTTTTGGGCTTGAGCCTTGACCTGCTGAGTTTCTCCACCATTGCATTCTTACTTCAATCAGTGTCTACAGTTTTCTGTTTTACACCTATTTTCTATGTCCCTGTTTCCAGTTCAAGTTTATGTTGGTTTGTGAGCACAAAAGACAATTCAAACTTCGTTCTAGGCCAAATAAAAATGCAGAGTTAGAATAATCAATTGATACAGAGAATGGCAATATAATTTTTGCCATTCAGTAGTCTGGTAACAGCAAGAAACTGTTTCTAATCTGGTGGATTCTTCTTCCTTTCTTCTTTTTCTTTTCTTTGGCTTGGCGGACGAAGATTTATGGCGGACGAAGATTTATGGAGGGGGTGATGTCCACGTCAGCTGCAGGCTCGTTTGTGGCTGACAAGTCCGATGCGGGACAGGCAGACACGGTTGCAGCGGTTGCAAGGGAAAATTGGTGGGTTGGGGTTGGGTGTTGGGTTTTTCCTCCTTTGCCTTTTGTCAGTGAGGTGGGCTCTGCGGTCTTCTTCAAAGGAGGTTGCCGCCCGCCTAACTGTGAGGCGCCAAGACGCATGGTTTGAGGCGATATCAGCCCACTGGCGGTGGTCAATGTGACAGGCACCGAGATTTCTTTAGGCAGTCCTTGTACCTCTTCTTTGGTGCACCTCTGTCTCGGTGGCCAGTGGAGAGCTCGCCATATAACACGATCTTGGGAAGGCGATGGTCCTCCATTCTGGAGACGTGACCTACCCAGCGCAGTTTGATCTTCAGCAGCGTGGATTCGATGCTGTCGGCCTCTGCCATCTCGAGTACTTCGATGTTGGAGATGAAGTCACTCCAATGAATGTTGAGGATGGAGCGGAGACAACGTTGGTGGAAGCGTTCTAGAGCCGTAGGTGATGCCGGTAGAGGACCCATGATTCGGAGCCGAACAGGAGTGTGGGTATGACAACAGCTCTGTATATGCTAATCTTTGTGAGGTTTTTCAGTTGGTTGTTTTTCCAGACTCTTTTGTGTAGTCTTCCAAAGGCGCTATTTGCCTTGGCGAGTCTGTTGTCTATCTCATTGTCGATCCTTGCACCAGATGAAATGGTGCAACCGAGATAGGTAAACTGGTTGACCGTTTTGAGTTTTGTGTGCCCGATGGAGATGTGGGGGGGGGCTGGTAGTCATGGTGGGGAGCTGGCTGATGGAGGACCTCAGTTTTCTTCAGGCTGACTTCCAGGCCAAACATTTTGGCAGTTTCCGCAAAGCAGGACGTCAAGCGCTGAAGAGCTGGCTCTGAATGGGCAACTAAAGTGGCATCGTCTGCAAAGAGTAGTTCACGGACAAGTTGCTCTTGTGTCTTGGTGTGAGCTTGCAGGCGCCTCAGATTGAAGAGACTGCCATCCGTGCGGTACCGGATATAAACAGCGTCTTCATTGTTGAGGTCTTTCATGGCTTGGTTCAGCATCATGCTGAAGAAGATTGAAAAGAGGGTTGGTGCGAGAACGCAGCCTTGATTCACGCCATTATTAATGGAGAAGGGTTCAGAGAGCTCATGGCATGACCGGGGTGCACAAGGACCCCACTTCCTCTCTTAGGAGGATAGAGGTGATGTTGTGGCTTTACAAGACTCTGGAGATCTCACATGGGGTACTGTGAGCAGTTTTGGGCTCCTCATTGAAGAAAGGATGTGCTGACATTGGAGAGCTCAGAGGAGGTTCACAAGGATCATTCTGGGATTGAAAGGATCATCATACAAGGAGCATTTGACAGCTTTTGGACTGTACTCAATGAAATTTAGGAGAATGAGGGAGGATCTCATTGAAAGGTATGGACAGAGCAGATATAAAAAAGTTGTCTCTTGTGGATGGAGAGTCCAGGACAAGAGGAGAGAAATTCAGGATTGAAGGGTATCCACTTAGGACAGAGCTGCATAGGAATTTCTTCAGTCAGAGGATGGTAAATCTTTGGCATTTTTTCCCCTCCGAGGTCATTAGTTGTGGAGGCTGAGATTGATAGGTTCTTGATTAACCAGGTCATCAAAGGTTATGTGGAGAAGGCTGAGCAGAGGGGCTGAGTGGGAAAATGGATCAGCTCATGATTAAAACAGTGTGCTAAAATCCTATGGTATCTTTTACCTTTATCACTTTCATGGTAATATGACAGAAGCTTTTGACGTTTGAATTTTTTTGCTTTAGGTCATGGCTCTCCAGCCTGCAGATTGCTTTGGTAACAAGTTTACAACTGGTAACTGTCAATTATGTTTGTCACCACATAGGATATTCATCAGGTTGATTTCAGAAAGAACTCAATTGAGACTAAAACTAGGGGACATAGCCTCAAGATTTAGGGGAGCATATTTAGGATGGAAATGAGGAGATACTGCTTTTCCCAGAAAGCAGTCAATCTGTGGAATTTTCTGCCCAAGGAAGCTAGAGACTGCCTTAACATTTGAGAGTTAGATAGCAATTCCCCTTCTATGATAAAAATCTATGGGTTAGGGGAAAAGGCTAGTATGGGGGAGTGGAATCCACGTCAAGATCACCCATGATCTTATTAAATGGTTCAGCAAGCTCAATGGGACAGATAGCATTCTCCCACTCCTATTTTTTATGTTAAATGATGGGAGGTTAGATCAAGTAGCCACGAACGATTTTCACTGGAGTTTGAAAGGACAAGGGTGGATCTTGCAGAAACACAGAATTATGAAATGAATAGATAAGAGGGAAGCAAAGATGGTTTCCACTGGCAGATAATACTGGAACTAGGGGTGGGGAAAGGTCTATTAGATTTAAAGAGGAGCTGCTTCTCCCAAGGAAAAAGGAATTCTAGAATTCTCTGCTTCATGAGGGAGAAAAGAGCCTGCCTCATTAAGTTTAAGAACATTTGATACATTTTTGAATAACGGAATTAGGGAGTAAGGAAAACAGCGAAGCCAAGCCCACACCCAAATGAATGGTGGAGCTAGCTCATCAGGCCAGATTTATAATGTTATACAATACCTTTGTGGTGGTGGCAAATACACACTGGCGGCACAACCACTTAGCGTCTGATGCAATCACACTTGAATCTATGTTAGGCATGTGACATTTCTGATGGTAACCTATTGAAAAATAATGAGCCTATTAAAATATCTCATTACTTACAAGCATCTTTTCTAAACCCCTGATTTCAATTTTAATTTACCTTGTCCACACTTGTCACAAATAACCATTTCATTCGGTACTTCAGAGCATTCCTCCTGGCATATGGTGCAAACCATCTCTCCACCTCCACAGGCTCCTAGGATTAAATGGCACAATGATCATTCTTCATTATCTTTTTACAAATACTATAAAGTTTTTTTCATAATTCAATGCCCCATTCATACTGCCTCTTGACGTTTGAGCTCTTTCAGATTACTAGGCATTAACAAGTGGATCAAGTTCCAATGAAAACCCATGTTAAAGATCAGTATGGCTTGTCATTTGCAGAATTAAAATATAGAATTGCTTTTAAACATTTTTAAATCAACCTTCAAGTCTTTCGGTACACCAATAACAACCTTGCACTCAATGTCACCAAAACTAAGGAGCTGATTGTTGACTTCAGGAAAGGAAAGCCAAAGATATACAATCCAGTCATCATTAGGGAATCGGAGGTGGACAGGGTGAGCACATTTAGGTTCTTGGGAGTCATCATCTTGGAGGATCTTTCCTGGACCCAACACACCAATGGCATTGTGAAGAAAGCACGATGCGCTTCTACTTCCTCAGGAGTTTGTGGAGGTTTGGCAACACCATCAGAAACCCCGGCAAATTTCAACAGATGTGTGGTGGAAAGTGTTCTGACCAGCTGCATCACGGTCTGGTCTGGGAACACCAAAACACCTGAGCATAAACCCTCCAAAAGGTAGTGGACACAGACCAGGGCATTACAGGAAAAACCCTCCCACTACTGAGGATATCTACAGGGAGGGCAGCAGCAATCATCAAAGACCCTCACCACCCAGAACACTCTCTGTTCTCACTGCTGCCATCAGGAAAGAGGTAGAGGTGCCACAAGACTCACACCACCAGGTTCAGGAACAGCTGCTCCCCCTCCACCATCAGACTCCTCAACAACAAACTCAATCAAGGACTCATTTAAGAACTCTTACTTGTGCACTTTATTGATTTTCTTTGCTCTCCCTGTATTGCACAGTTTGTTTACATTGGTTACCTGTTTACAGTTCTTTTGATTGTTTACAGGTTCACACTATGTGCGGTTAATTTTTGCACTACCAATTAGTGGTCATTCTGCCGCGCCCGCAGGAAAAAGGAATCTCAGGGTTGTATGGGATGTCACATATGTACTCTGACCATAAGTCTGAAATCTTGCTAGTAACATTAACCTTTGCATTCATTGATGCTCGGTCAATGTACCATTCGGCAAAAGTTGAACCCTTCCAATAAAGAAGTACATCAGCATCTCAAGAACACTTAGCAATGCTATCATAACCCACAACCTAAAAATACATTGTACAAATTCTGCATTCAAATTCAAAAGCTGAAGGCATACAATGAGATCAGCCAGCTTCTGAAACATGTCCATGTGAAGGGGTGGCCAAAATCTGATCGACTTGATTTCAAAACGGACACAACCCATTTTATAACTGGATATTTCTTTTAGACGAATTCAAATTAATCTGTAAATCACCAAGCAGGAAGAAAGTGGTGAAGGGCTCAGACCCCAAACCTTATCTTTGCTGCATAAAGAGCACTGCGTGACTTGCTGAGTTTCTCTGGCATTTTTGTGTAAACTACAATCACAGCAATTGCAAATTATTTTGTTCCACACAAAGTCAAATTGACAGCAATTGTCCCAATACAAAAGTTCAAGCATTTGCCAAACAAGCAAAAGTTTTAATTATGTACAATTTTTAAAAAGGTGGATGGGAGCACAAAAATGACTCTGTAATCCCCATCTACGACAGGACTAGGAAAAGAAATCAACCACTGCTGATGTTCACTTCAAAAATGTACTTTAAAATATTTGGTTCTGAAATGACATAATAAATCTTTAGATTTGTCGCTTCTTGATCCCTCTCATGATCCAGTTGTTTCTCCATTTAGAGTCATATTGTTTGGAAAAAGGCTTTTGCCCCACCCACACCCTTCTCACCTGCCTATAGTTGGCCCATATCCCTCTACCAGTGGTTCTCAACCTCTTTTATACTCACATACCACTTTAAGTAAACCCTTACAAATCAGAGCACCTATGGCATCTAATGCTATAGGTGCTCTGTGGCTAGCTTGGGATTAGTTAAAGTGGTATGTGAATGAAAAGGTTGAGAACTGCTGCTCTAAACACAACCTATCCATACATGCAAATTGTTCTTCAACATTCCAGTACCTGCATTAACCACCTCCCTCAAAAAATTTGCCCCTCAGGTTCCTGTTATATCTCTCCGCCCTCATCTTAAACCCATGTCCTCTGGTTACCAATTCCTTGACTCTCAGCAGTACCTGCATCAACCACCTCCCTCAAAAGATTTACCCCTCAGGTTCCTGTTAAATCTCTCCACCCTCATCTTAAACCCATGTCCTCTGGTTATCAATTCCTTGGCTCTCAGCAGAAGACTTTCTACATTCATAAGAACATAAGAAATAGGAGCAGGAGTCGGCCATCCACCCTATCGATCCTGCTCCGCCATTCAATAAGATCACGGCTGATTTGATCATTAACCTACCTGCCTTTTCCCTATATCCCTCAATTCCTTTTTTATGTAAAAATCTATCTAACTGAACCTTAAATAAGTTTAATGAAGTAGCCTCAACTGCTTCCCTGGGCAGAGAATTCCACAGATTCATTACTCTCTGGGGAAAAACAGTTCTTCCTCATCTTCGTTTTAAATCTATTCCCCTCAATCTTGATGCCAAGTCCCCTAGTTCTGGTCTCACCTTCCAGCGAAAACAATTTTCCTGCCTCCATCTTATCTATCATCCCTCTCATTTCATACACCTTGATGAGATCACCCCTCATTCTCCTGTGCTCCAAGGAATAAAGCCCAAGCCTACACAACCTCTCCCTATCACTCACCACCACCAGCACCCCAGAACCACCCAACACCAGAGTCCTCGCCAACAATGGCATAAATCTTGTCTGCATTCCATCCAGTTTGACAACATAATTCCTTTTTTAAACATATAGAATAGTGCAGCAAAAGAATCAACCCTTTGGCCAAAGATGCCAATTCAATCCCAATTGCCTGCACAAAGTCCAAAAACTTTTACCCTCCTGTTCAAAGAAAAATAAAATTGGTTAAAAAGATACAAACATGACATCTTCAGTTGAACACTAGGGAGTATTTATTTAGGAAACTTATGCCCAAATTTGTAAAGAAAATAAATACAAATTCAATTGCAGGTAAGGTAATGCCTCCAGGAAAAGGCGAGAAAATTAAAACCTGGCTTTTAATTTTTTTTTCAATCTTTTTATTATTATTATAATTTATAAACACATACAGTTCAAAGAGATATAAAAAATACATAGTAAGTAATGAATTAATACAGAGATATTAAACAATAATATTACAGAATAAAAATATATCATTAAAAAAAATTTTTGATCAGTTTAGGGTGTGAACTATCTCTAAAAAAAAAGATATAATTAATAACAATATATGAAAAAAGAGAAAAAAAAACCCCAAAAAAGAAGAAAAAACAAATCTGAATTAAAAAAAACTTTAAAAAAAAAACAAAAAAAACCTACAGATATAGCTAAACCACGCCGATCACTCCGATCTCATCTTACAGCCCAATTATCATACATAATCATAGAAAGAAAACAGAGCCAGATCAACTCACCACAAATGAAAATATTGAATAAATGGTCGCCAGGTTAACTCAAACTTAGAAGGGGATTCATAGACAGAGTTTCTAATTTTCTCTAAATTTAAACATAGTATAGTTTGGGTAAACCATTGGAAAACAGTGGGAGGATTAACCTCTTTCCAATTCAATAGTATAGACCTTCTAGCCATAATTTAATTCTGAAATAAATGGATGATAAATTTGTCTCATCTGGATGAAATATGTTCAATTGCATTTTGTCAACTACTGTAGTCCCCTGGTTACAAACAACTTGTACTCACGAACAGGCTGATCCCCAATTTGCGCATGCGCATAAATGCCTGTGCACTATGCCAATTGGTGTATGCGCATAATGTTACCTCACGAACGCTAAATAAGAACCACGAGTACCTGTTCCACCTTGTGTACAAATTCGGCTTAGGGACAGACCCAGGTAACGAAACTCATAACCTGGGGATTGCCTGTACCATTAAACAACTGCCCACATATTTTAGATTGATGCAGAATATTAACCCAAACTGGGGATATTCTCAACAATCAGCCCTCCTCTGCATATTACTTCCTCCAAATATCTGTCCTTACAATCTCTTACTACACAAGACAACTTGGGTCTCATACTATATCAGTGATCTTTCAAATAGTCAATACAAACATTAGCATGTGCCAAATTTGGTCTGCACACCAATTTGGGAAAACCCCATATACAACATCAAATAATCAGCTTGGATGCCAAAAAATGAGCTGCTCACCCCTTATCCACATACTAGTCGATAAACTTAATTCAGTAAAGCCTTGCTTGTAAAGAAATTATAAAAAGTTACCAGTCTGAATGTCTTTCCACAAGACCCAGGACTTTGAACTGTCTTCAAAGATGACAAAGCAGCTTTCTTTCCGTTTGTTCACCTTTAACGGAAATCAGAAAGAACATTAACTCACATCAAAATTCATTAGTGTAGTTCTCCAAATATTCTCTTTAATTTCCCAACTGTAATCACTTCATTCATGGACCACCCTTTTCTCACCAAGCGAAATAACCTCCAGTTGCAGAGCAATGGAAAATTTGTCATCCAAAGAAATCATGATGTTTTGCTACTTTAACACATAGTACATAACAGAAAATGACAACATAATGTAGCATCGTTTGACATTGTGCCGCTAGTAAAATAATCAGGATAAATGTTGAATTGTACAAACTGCCGCAAAACCAAAATATTAACATATTGTTCAATAAAGCAGACTCTCGGGCCATGGATCCCAAATATTTCTGCCCAATGAAACTACAGGATAAATATTTACATTACCAGTTAACAGCTTTGTTTTGAGTTGATTCAAATCTAGTAAGTGAACAGTTCACATTAAGAGAAACAGGGAGAAACAGCAGTAACACTTATGGCCCTTCAAAATTGCACTGTAATGAAAATCAACATGACTGATCAATTTGAACTTTACCTCCCCATTATCTGTGCATCCCTCAATCTACAATCCACAGTGTTCATGCATATCCCTCTGCATCAGGGAAATGGCCAATGTCAAATCATTGAGCATAAACTCCTGGGTCCCTTGAAAACAGGTATTTCCCAGAAACTCACCTTCTGAAAAAAATGCATTTCTCCATTTGTTCTCTACCAAATTGGATCACATCATGGTTCCCAAATACCATTTGCCACATTCTTATCCATGCTACTCATTTAAATCACCCATTCCCTTGTCTGATAGTACCCTCAGTTTAATTTCACATCTCCCCTCACATTAAACTCAAACATGACACTCAGCCATTTCATCCAACCTTTGATTATAATTGGTAAGAAACATGAAATCCAAGAACTAATCTCTCCAATACCCAAATGACTTGTTTATTGGCACATATACCACAATACAGTGAAAAAAATGGCTTTGCGTGCTATCTGGGCAAGTCACCCATAATCAAGCACAAAATTTAAAGTGTTACAAAAGAGAAAAGTTCAGTTCAAACAGTGCATGGCAGCATAATTTTATTATTCTCAAGGACTGCACTCGACAGGTCAGAAAATTGAAGGTCCAATTGCAGAGTTTGGAAATGCTGAGACAAGGTCAAGGATGCATTTGTTTGGGACTATGGTGTCGGAGACAGAGGTATGATCTATAGCTACAATCTGCCAAACCAAAAGTGGCCTGCTTGTTCATCCTCTTAGGTTCTCAAGATGCAGTATTCTGATCAAAAGTATTTAATGACAGAAGTACTTCATCCCGTGTCTGATGATCATTTCCCCTCCCTTTCTTATAAAACTACCCGTTCACATTTGCTTTCTTCCTTTGAAGAAAATTAAATGGAACTTGTCCATTTATTTCCAGATCTTTCCATCCTGTCATTGGGGGAAAAAAAATTATGGAACTTAATCAATCAAGTGGTATCTCTGCAAAGACCAATAAGTTAAAATTTCAGGTAGGGGACTCTTCAGAAGCATTCCTGACCAAAACATTCACAGGTTACACCTTGTACAGATGCTGCTTGACTATTCCTTCAGTAGGTTTTTGTCTCAGTCATCCTTTTATGAATCTGAAATATAGTCCAAGTCCTCAGAGTTGCCACCACTTCCAGAAACATTGCAAGTCTCTTCCTATATTCTAGTAAGTCCTTAACCAACATTGGACCCTTTTCCCAATAATATTTTTGATCTCTGAGGGAATGCAAATTTGTTTACCCAACACAAAATATTTGCTACTGCTTTTCTACTATTTTATTTAATCTGTTTGCCCAATTTATTTTGGTCATTTCATACCTTAGTTTGTTCAAAGGCCCACATTTTGCACTTGACAATAATCTCTTAAACTGGACACAGAATCCATCTCTTTCCTTTACTATGTGCATGATAGATCATCCTGTCTCATTGCACAATGTTATGTCCAAAATAACCTGCTCCTGAGTTGGTTCCAAAACACTCCAATGCAGAAAACAAAAAGTATTCTTTCACCATAAAATGAGGAAGTCCAACATAAAATTAGTTTAAAACACTGACTTATAGAATGGAGATTAGAAAGTACTCCACAATCATAAAGAAAAAGGCAGCTGCAGAAAGCTGCAAAATATTTGTGTCTAATGAGAATCATATTTTTTCCAATGTGAGCATTTGACCAGATCTAAAATTCTTTTAAGTTTTCTTTTGAGATTAATACATTTGTGGTGAAAATCAAATGTGAAAATAGTTGAAGGATGAAGAGCAGTTTGTTATCCCACAGAAGGGATTGATGAGATCAACTTTTCTTCCTCGTCATTAAATCCCAGATGGAGTCATTAAGTTACTGCATGCACCATTTGTGTGTTTGAGTTCCTCTGCCTAACAATGGTCTTACAACAGGTCTGAATAACACCCATTTTAATACCAGTGTGCATTGACTTTGGATGGAGAAACAGAAATCAGTTCTCAATCATATCAACTGTTCTTCAACACAAAAATAAATTGTGCTGATATTTAGACTGCTAACCACAAGCTCATTAACAAAACTGGTTAGCCAGTTTAAAAATCAAGTCCATGATTTTATTTTATATATTGCACACATATAATTCCTCATAATCCCAGAACTATAACCAGGGGTTTATAGTTATTTCCCGCTGATTCTGAGCGTTTGCTTTTATCATCTTAATTTGCTATGATAATTATACCCAACTCTTTACTCTATTCCATTATTACCTCAATTAAGATAATTGAGCAATCATCCTATCCAAGTAAAAATATTACACCAATTTTTCAGATCAAGGGAAAGTACAAAGTACCCCAATCAAAATAATAAACAATTTGCAAACAGTGAAAACAGTCATGGTCAGAATTTTACACCATGAAACCACGACCCTCACAACCAAGTCACCTGGTTAAGCTAACTTAATAAAGTTATGCTTTTAGACACCATTACATAGGGAATAAATGAGGATATTAACACTTAACAATATGACAAGATGTGTGGTTTCATTAGAAAGAGCGAGTTCATCTCATCAGCTAATAAACACACGTAAAAATGAGTCTGCAAATACTGGAGGAACTTGGGTCACACAGCATTCATGGAAAGCAATAGACAGTGGACCTTTGAGCCTCAGCCCTTCATCACGAATGCCATAATTTGAGCATCCACCCATCCATCCTCAAAACTCCTCCCACCCCGGCGACCCTCAAAACTCCTCCCACCCCGGCGACCCTCAAAACTCCTCCCACCCCGGCGACCCTCAAAACTCCTCCCACCCCGGCGACCCTCAAAACTCCTCCCACCCCGGCGACCCTCAAAACTCCTCCCACCCCGGCGACCCTCAAAACTCCTCCCACCCCGGCGACCCTCAAAACTCCTCCCACCCCGGCGACCCTCAAAACTCCTCCCACCCCGGCGACCCTCAAAACTCCTCCCACCCCGGCGACCCTCAAAACTCCTCCCACCCCGGCGACCCTCAAAACTCCTCCTCCCCCCCCCCCCGGCGACCCTCAAAACCCCTCCACCCCTAAAACTTTTCAGGGGTGAGACTCAAAATATTGACTGCCTATTGCTTTCCATAGATGCTGCATGTCATCCTGCTGAATTCATCCAGTACATCTGTGTATTATTCCAATCTATTACTTATATGTTAGGAAACAGGAAAGTTACTTCATTCCACATCTCATGATCCTTTAGGTAAAGAGGAGCAATGTGTTGTGTTGCCTGTGATTTCTATACCCACTGGTATAGAAATAAAAGCTGGATCCTTATATGACAAGAAGTTTTTAATGACAACGCCTTGTACCAACAGAACTGAGAATATGAAATTTTTTTTTTACCTTTTTGACTGTTCCAAGATAAAACAAGCCATCTGACCACCTGGCTAGGACATCTTGGCCTTCTTCAAATTTGCATACAAGTCTTTTTCCTTTTGATCCATCCTGTAATGACAAATGAACCGAGGACACTGGCGTCTTCAGGTTACCATGGGAGGGAGATCGTTTGTGGAGTGATGAGTTACCTACTCCCGCACCTTCTCTGTCCATCAGGAAAATGGTATCATCAACTGGAATTTAAAGTTCAAGATGAAGCAATTCTAGAACAATCCATTTCTCAACCATATTGGGTTGCACATGACATCCTATTTGAAGAAATCACATGTCCAATCTGAGACCTATTGAAATATGACCACACTTCCAAATCATAAAAAGGCATTCTTGTAACTTGCCCAATTAGCCGATATCAACCTTTACCAATGTTAGTGAAAGAAAAAGGTCAAATAAGAAAATTGAATTTGTAATGCATTTTATAACTTTAGTTCATGTTTTACACCAAATGATTTTTTTTTGACACATTTTCATTGCTTACATTAAAGTTCAACAGAATGCTAACTCCTTCACAACAAATATTAAGGTCCAGCATCCTTAGAGATAAAGTATTCTCCTAGTTTTCGACACTAACTAGAAATAGAGACATCTTGGTTCAAACAGTAACAGAAGATGAAGTGAGAAAAGTACAATATTCTCTACCAAACTCCAATCAAATTTTAAAAGAATAAAAAGTGCATAAGTACATAAGAAATAGGAGTAGATGTTGCCTATCCAGCCCATTTGAGTGCACTCCACCATAATTTTATGCTTCTAGAAGATCCCCGCTCATTCTTCTCAATTCCAGCAGGTGAATCCCCAAACGACTCATTCTGCTCATGGGTATCTCTGGGCCCACCCCTCCGTCTCTGGGCCCACCCCTCCGTCTCTGGGCCCACCCCTCCGTCTCTGGGCCCACCCCTCCGTCTCTGGGCCCACCCCTCCGTCTCTGGGCCCACCCCTCCGTCTCTGGGCCCACCCCTCCGTCTCTGGGCCCACCCCTCCGTCTCTGGGCCCACCCCTCCGTCTCTGGGCCCACCCCTCCGTCTCTGAGGCAATTTGGATTCCCTGTGCTATATCCACTCTGCAAGTTACCAGGCAGACACTGGAAGTACTACAAATGAAAACATGGCATTCAGTGCCCCAACCAATATTTATGCCTGAATCACGCCCTTGAGATTCAATATTTTAACTTGAAGGTCAGTGACAACCTCCCATCGAATTGTTTCCTCAAGAGTGGCCCTACGCATACATTTCATCTGGGAGGCTAGCTTCTAGTTTAATTCATATTGCCTATGTGCCACAAGATAGCACAGAACCTCTCCAAAAAAGCTTGGTTGAATTCCATTTCGAACAATCCATTAAATAAGCCGCTCTCAGTGAAGTCCGCCTGGCAGATGTAGGCAGCCTCCAAGAACGCGGCGCGGGCTACACACTCTACTGGTCTGGCAAGCCTTCGGATGAACGACGCCTATCTGGTGTAGGCTTCATGGTCAAGAGCTTCATTGCCTCCAAACTCGAAAACCTTCCGACAGGCCTCTCGGACCGAATCATGTCCATGCGACTCCCCCTTCAGAACAAGCGTCACATCACCCTCATCAGTGTCTATGCTCCAACCGTCCAGGCGGAACCAGCAGAAAAGGACAAGTTCTACACCGACCTGCGCAACCTCATCCAACGCACCCCTACAGCCGACAAGGTTGTCATCCTGGGCGACTTCAACGCTCGTGTCGGCAAAGACTCAGAAACCTGGCCAGGAATCCTGGGCAAGCATGGCGTCGGCAAGTGCAACGACAATGGGCGCCTCCTGTTGGAGCTCTGCGCAGAACAGCGGCTTGTCATTACAAACACCATTTTTCAGCAGAGGGACAGCCTTAAGACCACCTGGATGCATCCCCGATCCAAACACTGGCACCTCCTGGACTACATCCTGGTGCGAGAAAGTGACAAACGAGATGTGCTCCACACCAGGGTCATGCCTAGCGCGGAATGCCACACTGACCACCGGCTGGTTCGCTGCAAGCTCAACCTTCACTTCAAACCAAAGCCCAGGAACAATAAAGCCCCCAGAAAGAGGTTCAATGTTGGAAACCTGCAGTCAGACGAAGCGAGAGGAAACTTCCAGGCAAACCTCAAAGCAAAGCTCGACGATGCAACCCGCCTCACGGACCCGTCCCCTGAAACCCTCTGGGATCAGTTGAAGACTACCATACTGCAATCCACTGAAGAGGTACTGGGCTTCTCCTCCAGGAAAAACAAGGACTGGTTTGACGAAAACAGCCAGGAAATCCAGGAGCTGCTGGCAAAGAAGCGAGCTGCCCACCAGGCTCACCTTACAAAGCCGTCCTGTCCAGAGAAGAAACAAGCCTTCCGTCGCGCTTGCAGCCATCTTCAGCGCAAACTCCGGGAGATCCAAAATGAGTGGTGGACTAGCCTCGCCAAACGAACCGAGCTCAGCGCGGACATTGGCGACTTCAGGGGTTTCTACGAGGCTCTAAAGGCTGTGTACGGCCCCTCACCCCAAGTCCAAAGCCCGCTGCGCAGCTCAGACAGCAAAGTCCTCCTCAGCGACAAGATCTCCATCCTCAACCGATGGTCAGAACACTTCCAATCTCTTTTCAGTGCCAACCGCTCAGTCCAAGATTCCGCCCTGCTCCAGCTCCCTCAACAGCCCCTAAGGCTAGAGCTGGATGAGGTTCCCACCCTGGATGAGACATGTAAGGCAATCGAACAACTGAAAAGTGGCAAAGCAGCAGGTATGGATGGAATCCCCCCAGAAGTCTGGAAGGCTGGCGGCAAAACTCTGCATGCCAAACTGCATGAGTTTTTCAAGCTTTGTTGGGACCAAGGTAAACTGCCTCCGGATCTTCGTGATGCCACCATCATCACCCTGTACAAAAACAAAGGCGAGAAATCAGACTGCTCAAACTACAGGGGAATCACGTTGCTCTCCATTGCAGGCAAAATCTTCGCTAGGATTCTACTAAATAGAATAATACCTAGTGTCGCCGAGAATATTCTCCCAGAATCACAGTGCAGCTTTCGCGCAAACAGAGGAACTACTGACATGGTCTTTGCCCTCAGACAGCTCCAAGAAAAATGCAGAGAACAAAACAAAGGACTCTACATCACCTTTGTTGACCTCACCAAAGCCTTCGACACCGTGAGCAGGAAAGGGCTTTGGCAAATACTAGAGCGCATCGGATGTCCCCCAAAGTTCCTCAACATGATTATCCAACTGCACGAAAACCAACAAGGTCGGGTCAGATACAGCAATGAGCTCTCTGAACCCTTCTCCATTAACAATGGCGTGAAGCAAGGCTGTGTTCTGGCACCAACCCTCTTTTCAATCTTCTTCAGCATGATGCTGAACCAAGCCATGAAAGACCCCAACAATGAAGACGCTGTTTACATCTGGTACCGCACGGATGGCAGTCTCTTCAATCTGAGGCGCCTGCAAGCTCACACCAAGACACAAGAGAAACTTGTCCGTGAACTACTCTTTGCAGACAATGCCGCTTTAGTTGCCCATTCAGAGCCAGCTCTTCAGCGCTTGACGTCCTGCTTTGCGGAAACTGCCAAAATGTTTGGCCTGGAAGTCAGCCTGAAGAAAACTGAGGTCCTCCATCAGCCAGCTCCCCACCATGATTACCAGCCCCCCCACATCTCCATCGGGCACACAAAACTCAAAACGGTCAACCAGTTTACCTATCTCGGCTGCACCATTTCATCAGATGCAAGGATCGACAATGAGATAAACAACAGACTCGCCAAGGCAAATAGCGCCTTTGGAAGACTACACAAAAGAGTCTGGAAAAACAACCAACTGAAAAACCTCACAAAGAAAAGCGTATACAGAGCCGTTGTCATACCCACACTCCTGTTCGGCTCCGAATCATGGGTCCTCTACCGGCACCACCTACGGCTCCTAGAACGCTTCCACCAGCGTTGTCTCCGCTCCATCCTCAACATCCATTGGAGAGCTTACATCCCTAACGTCGAAGTACTCGAGATGGCAGAGGTCGACAGCATCGAGTCCACGCTGCTGAAGATCCAGCTGCGCTGGATGGGTCACGTCTCCAGAATGGAGGACCATCGCCTTCCCAAGATCGTGTTATATGGCGAGCTCTCCACTGGCCACCGTGACAGAGGTGCACCAAAGAAAAGGTACAAGGACTGCCTAAAGAAATCTCTTGGTGCCTGCCACATTGACCACCGCCAGTGGGCTGATATCGCCTCAAACCGTGCATCTTGGCGCCTCACAGTTTGGCGGGCAGCAACCTCCTTTGAAGAAGACCGCAGAGCCTACCTCACTGACAAAAGGCAAAGGAGGAAAAACCCAACACCCAACCCCAACCCACCAATTTTCCCCTGCAACCGCTGCAATCGTGTCTGCCTGTCCCGCATCGGACTTGTCAGCCACAAACGAGCCTGCAGCTGACGTGGACTTTTTACCCCCTCCATAAATCTTCGTCCGCGAAGCCAAGCCAAAGAAGAAAATAATCACTCAAAACTCCTGCCCTTCAATAAAACCATGACAGATGTGATCTTGGCCAAATTGCATTTTCCCATCTGATCCCCATCAATCCTCAATTTCTCCATAATGAAAAACCACAATTAAGCAGCCAGGAAGATATTAAAGCCCCGTGCACATTTCTACATCTGCTTGCCAGACTTCATTGAGCTACTTCCACAGAAACTGGGCAGAGAGGCTTCATTCTTCAAATTACTTCCACTGTTAAGTTTGTTTCATGCACAGGTACATCCTTAGAATTTAGTTACCTCTATTTTTCTTACGACCTGATAATTCTCTACTTTTACTCCCGCTGCCAAATTTTTGCCCTTTCCTTAAGTTAGGCCCACCCACAACATGGATTCCCACACATCATTAACCCGAACAAATGTTACAATATACAAATGCCCTTAATCCATGACACAATGTAGTTTATAAACAGTGGAGGCCCCAGCACTGATCCTGTGACATCCTACAATCTTGCCAATCTGACAATGACATAGCGGTTAATTTCAGCAGAGGTTCAAGTGTTATCAATAAAATCAAATTTTTTTTTTGCATTCACAAATATTCAACAGCACAGGAAAAGCACCAGATAACAAATATTTGCACTAAAAAACACCCTTAAAACTTTTTTTTTTAAAACTGACAGCATGGTTACAGAACGGTAAGCCCCTTCCAGCCCATGAGCCAGTGCTGCCCAATTACACCCAATCGACCTACACCCATCCCGGTATACTTTTGAACGTTGGGAGGAAATCAAATAAAGGAAATCACAGAAAGAACTCCTTACAGACAGCACTGGATTTGAACAAGTTACTGGCACTGTAACAGTAACCATGCCACAAGATTTAGTTTATTTAAATAAACTAAATCTTGAGGAACAACACTTTATATTCTACCTGGGTAGGCTACAAATCAATGGGATTAACATTGAACTTCCCAATTTTATGTTATCCTTCTCTATCTCCTACTTTACTGCTTTCTATCCACCCATTTTGTCACTGTTCCATACCACCCCTCACTCCAGCCTCAATTCTCATTTTTCTTGGTCACCTCAGTCCCCTTCCTCGTTACATACATTCTTCACCTCACACCTAATGATTCTACTCTAACCTTCCTCAATGATCAGATTCCAACTATGGTAGCCTTTTCATGCCCATTTCTCAGATCTAACAGTCTCCACCACCCTCCATTCCCAGTGGCATCCACCTCTTGCTTTTCTCCAAATTCCACCCACTTTTTAAAAAATCATCTCAATTGAGGGAATGGACCTGAAACACTGACATACCATTTTTCTCCATGGTTGCCGTCAGACCTGCCAAGTCCAACTTTGTTCACTCTAGATTTTAGCATCTACCATTTGTGTTTCTCACCTACCTGGTTTCTTCTGCCTCTAATCCTTCATCTTTCCTCAGTTCACTAATCCCCTACTGCCCATCTCACCATTCCAAGGACTGCTTTGGCATCACCTGACTATCCTCAGATAGAGATGGAAACTCCTGGTCCTCAGCCATTTTAATTTCTCTCAATTTATTGCATCTATTGCCAAAGTGAGATTAAACAAACTTGATAAACAGTATGTCATATTGCAACTGGATAGTCTGGATAGTCTAAAGCACACTGCATGAACATTGAATTTTCCGATTCACTTCCACTATCTGGCCTTGTAGTGGGAGCCAATACTCCCTATCCCACCTCTCACACCTTCATTTGTTCCATATCCTTTTACTTCTTTGCACCTCCCTGCATCTTCTCCCTTTTTGTGCAGACTATCAAGCCCTTACCACCTTTGTTTCAATTAAGGTCTCCTGACCCAAAACAATCACTGTATTTCTCCATGAATGCTGCCTGACCTGCCCAGATCCTCCAACAACTCTGTGTACTTAATGTTTACCATGGAGCAGGCTCAGTGGCAGACTTTCCACTCGAGAGCTGGCAGGTTGGCACAGCACCAGTCAGGATCACACTGAAAGATGCACACACATATCTAACAATAACATTGGCACCCAGGCAAAACATCAAGTCATCTGCACATTGAGTTCAATTACCACAAAATGATTGCATTGCCACCTACATTTCAAACCATTCACTATCAAACAAGTACAAAATGTGGCTTCACACCTGCTGGAGCTAGCAATTCTAGGATTCGCATTGTGTGAAAATCATGTTCTCAAAGTCTCAGGGAACAACTTTAAAATGAAAGTGTGCTCCAATGTACAATCTCAATGTTTGCTCGCATACGAACAAGTAGATCAACTAGGGCCACTGCGATACATACACTGTTTAATTGATAACACCAACTAATTAACTCCTCGGATTTAGAATGAGTAGAGCAGGCACTCATTTTCCAAACCTTCAAGCCGACAAAGATGAAATCAGAAATCATACGTTTGTCACTCTTTCCATTGTTAGTGATTAGCTCAGAATAACCACAGTTATTATTTTTTTAAATCAACACTTTTGGGAAACATATTACGTAAATGTGTCAAATGGAAATGAGGGCCAATCCAATTGGTTTTCGTGTTCTGAGTTGCAACAGCGGGGTTACCCCAGATCCAAGCTGCAGTATTAATACAGGCATGTTATTTTCAATGACAAGGTTGCCCTAGAAAGGCCACTCACTGGTTCCTATCAAAATCCTTTAGAAACAATGTGCTTAACATCCCGACGAGCAAAATACTTGAGTAAATGGAATTGGCATTGTCAATGACAGTTAAGAAACAAACCCATTTCAAAGTCGGCTTCTGATTTAACAGGAAGGCATCGTTGCCCAAAGAACTTAACCAAAAGCAGGGCAAGTTAAGCAGACCACACTGGGGCTGCATCGCACGAGCTCTGACAGCAAATGCGTGGAGCGCAAAACAAATTCGTTTGAGACAGTGCTGCCTCAATGCGGGACGAAGAGGGAGCGGGTTATAAATCCCTCGAGTGGCCGCCGGAATCCTGGACAAAGGCGGGAGGGGAGTGTGAACAAAATTAAAAAACAGCAGACGGCGAGGCCAAAACTAACTGACTTCGGCCCAGGAGGAGGCAGGCGCCGAAAACCTGGAAGCGCCCTGCAGCTTCCAACCTCGACTGGGGCAGATGCCGCGGGCCCGGTTCCTCCTGCGGGAAAGGGAGCCAAGCGGCCTGACGGCCAGAAACCCCCGCCCACCTGCCCCTCTTGAAGCCGAGGAAAAGACACAAAGGGAGTAGCATCGAAAGAGCGGCCCTAACCTCATTCGGCCACTGCTGGGAAACCTCCCCTACTTTCAACAAAGAGCCCGCATCGGCAGGATGGTGCGCGGCCACCCCCCCGCCCCTCCCCTCGCACCCCAGCCGCTCGCCTCGCTCGCCTCGCTGGCCCTCCACATCGGCTTCCACTACACCCGCGCCATTTTGGTTTCCCGCGGGCGCGGCGATGCATTGTGGGAGCGGGAAGGCGGAAGTCCGCGCGCGCGCGCCCGCCCCAGGGGCCGCCGGCCGCGCTCCAGCCTCCGGAGAGAGCGATTGCCCGGCGGCTTCGCCTCTCTCCTCGCCACGGCAAAGAATAATCTAGAAAGGGACACTACTGTTAAGGTTTCTGTCCATCATTGTTTTGGTTAAAAGGGCAGCTGCTCCCAACAGAAAGAGCCCCATCATCTTCCCTTGGCTTCGCGGACGAAGATTTAGGGAGGAGTAGGTCCACGCCTGCTGCAGGCAAGTCCGATGCGGGACAGGCAGACACGGTTGCACTGTTATTGGTGGGTTGGGGTTGGGCGCTGGGTTTTTCCTCCTTTGCCTTTTGTCCGTGAGGTGGGCTCTGCGGTCTTCTTCAAAGGAGGTTGCTGCCCGCCGAACTGTGAGGCGCCAAGATGCACGGTTTGAGGCGATATCAGCCCACTGGCGGTGCTCAATGTGGCAGGCACCAAGAGATTAATGGAGGGGTAATGTCCACGTCAGCTGCAGGCTCGTTTGTGGCTGACATGTCCGATGCGGGACAGGCAGACACGGTTGCACTGTTATTGGTGGGTTGGGGTTGGGTGTTGGGTTTTTCTTCCTTTGTCTTTTGTCAGTGAGGTGGGCTCTGCGGTCTTCTTCAAAGGAGGTTGCTGCCCGCCAAACTGTGAGGCGCCAAGATGCACGGTTTGAGGCGTTATCAGCCCACTGGCGGTGCTCAATGTGGCAGGCACCAAGAGATTAATGGAGGGGTAATGTCCATGTCAGCTGCAGGCTCGTTTGTGGCTGACATGTCCGATGCAGGACAGGCAGACACGGTTGCACTGTTATTGGTGGGTTGGGGTTGGGCGCTGGGTTTTTCCTCCTTTGCCTTTTGTCCGTGAGGTGGGCTCTGCGGTCTTCTTCAAAGGAGGTTGCTGCCCGCCAAACTGTGAGGCGCCAAGATGCACGGTTTGAGGCGTTATCAGCCCACTGGCGGTGCTCAATGTGGCAGGCACCAAGAGATTAATGGAGGGGTAATGTCCACGTCAGCTGCAGGCTCGTTTGTGGCTGACATGTCCGATGCGGGACAGGCAGACACGGTTGCACTGTTATTGGTGGGTTGGGGTTGGGCGCTGGGTTTTTCCTCCTTTGCCTTTTGTCCGTGAGGTGGGCTCTGCGGTCTTCTTCAAAGGAGGTTGCTGCCCGCCAAACTGTGAGGCGCCAAGATGCACGGTTTGAGGCGTTATCAGCCCACTGGCGGTGCTCAATGTGGCAGGCACCAAGAGATTAATGGAGGGGTAATGTCCACGTCAGCTGCAGGCTCGTTTGTGGCTGACATGTCCGATGCGGGACAGGCAGACACGGTTGCACTGTTATTGGTGGGTTGGGGTTGGGCGCTGGGTTTTTCCTCCTTTGCCTTTTGTCCGTGAGGTGGGCTCTGCGGTCTTCTTCAAAGGAGGTTGCTGCCCGCCGAACTATGAGGCGCCAAGATGCACGGTTTGAGGCGATATCAGCCCACTGGCGGTGCTCAATGTGGCAGGCACCAAGAGATTTCTTTAGGCAGTCCTTGTACCTTTTCTTTGGTGCACCTCTGTCACGGTGGCCAGTGGAGAGCTCGCCATATAACACGATCTTGGGAAGGCGATGGTCCTCCATTCTGGAGACGTGACCCGCCCAGCGCAGCTGGATCTTCAGCAGCGTGGACTCGATGCTGTCGGCCTCGATGTTGGTGATGAAGTCGCTCCAATGAAGTCCCCATGATACTGCATCTTACTTTGGTGGACGAGTACTTTTCATCTAAGTGAAGACACAACTCTGGAGAAATTCAACTGCTAGGTGCCCTTTTTTTTAAAACTTTATTGATAAGATTTAAAATGCGTACAAAAAAATAAAACTAACTCCTTACTGAACCCTTCCCCCGACATCCCACCCCAAACTACCCCGATAAAAAGAGCCAAAAACATATAGCGGCTATTTATCTGTTGCTGTGGAGTGGGCCACATCTTTAAAACAAACATTTAAGATATATTCAAACCCATACATTTCAAATATAGAGTTCACATTTTAACAAAACAACACCCAACCCCAACCCACCAATTTTCCCTTGCAACCGTGTCTGCCTGTCCCGCATCGGACTTGTCAGACACAAACGAGCCTGCAGCTGACGTGGACATTACCCCTCCATTAATCTTCGTCCGCGAAGCCAAGCCAAAGAAGAAGAAAGATCTTCTCTAAATAAATACAAGATCTCAATTCATTATGCCATCTATGTATATTCACTTCAATGTCATTCTTCCATGCAATTGCAATACATTTCCGAGCTACAGCCAGACGAATAAATGCAATTGGAAATTTATCCACTCTTAAACCACTTGTTAATGATATTTTAAAAAGTAATCGATCAATCTTAAATAAATCTTCCAAAAACTTCATAATTCTTTCCCAAAAGGGCTTAACTTTTTCACAAATCCACACTGAATGTAAAAAAGTACCATTCTGTATTCCACAATGAAAACACAAATCTGAAAAACTGAAACCATATCTTTTTAACACTTCAGGAGTTAAATGCAACTGATGCAAAAAATTATAGTGGACTAAACTATATCTCACAGTAATTAATTTAGTTACACTATCTTCACACATAGTCATCCATTCCTCCTGAGGTAATAAAATTTTCCATTAATAAAGCACGCACTTGATAATAGGCAAATAAAGAACTTGGCAATATCCCAAATTTTTCTTTAAGTCTAGTAAAAGAAGGAAACGTACCTGCCTCAAAACAATGCTCCACCAATTTGATACCCTTCAAATTCCAAGTTTTCAAATAAAGATGATTCACAGAAAAAGGAATTGCTTTATCCTGATATAATGGAGTCTTGGCTGATATTTTACCTTGACTTCCTATAATTTGATCTCTTTTATACCAAATCTCCATCAAATGTCTCAAGACTGGTAACTTATAATTTTGTAAAAGGATTCCATTTATATATATCAATTGATGTATTTTAAATTCAGAAATCAACTTTAGCCCATATTGGGGGTTGATCCATATCAAACATCTTATAAATAAATTCAAATTGAGCAGCTTCAAAATAATTCTGAAAATGTGGTAATTGAAGTCCTCTTAGTGCATATTTCCATGTCAATTTTTGTAAAGATACTGTAATGGAATATATTTGGGAGATAAATTGGTAAGGTGAGAGTAGGTTACATACATACATACATTTTAAAACAAATCTTATTATAATACTGAAGAATTCATACTCAGTAACTTTACAGAAACTATGGAGAATGCTGTGCACATTTCACACGTAGGTGCTAATTAAAATGACGTCATAAAAGCAACAAGCAGGAGACAGTCTGGCTGTTGAAAGCTCTTTGCAAGGATTTTGACAGAGTGCACAGAAAGGTCACTCCTGGGTTTTTGTTTACCTAAAAACAACAGCTTGACCAAGAAGACTAACTCCTATTGTTTGCTGGAGAAGGTCAGGGGTTTTGCAAGTGAGAGAGTCACATGGGCTTTCTGGCAGTTAGAGAAAGAGAGAGAGACAGAGAGTGGGTGAAACACTCAGCCAGTGTGTGTCATACTGAAAGCTTGCTGGAACTGAGTGCATGGCAGAAAAGCTTGTTTGAACTGAAACAGAAAACTCCAGCGTGGCAGATGGCTGGAAGTGCTATCTGTCTGATTTACCTTTTGAGCACCAAAGCCTGGTGAACTGTATACATGTTAAATTCTGTGCACAGTATAAGAATTGACTGCAACCAGAGAACTTGGAAGAATGAGAAGTGAGATTGAACTGTGAACCAAAGAACTTTTCTTAATTCACATACACGTGCGCTTAGAATTTGAAGGGGGTGAAGTTGGGTAGTTAAGTTAAGAGAGATAAGTTAGAGTTTGATTCTGTTTTCATGTTTAAATATAATTAAAAACAACTTATGTTGAAGTAACCATTTGTCGTGGTGAATATCTATTATTGCTGGGTTTTGGGGTCCTTTGGGCTCATAACAATACTCTAGATAATTTATCTTTCCATAAAAACAACTGCAGTAATGTATTTAATTTTTTTTTAATCTTTTGGAATAGATTGGAAAAGATATTGAATATGTGGAAATATATTCATTTCAATACAATTCACGCACCCTATTAAAGATAAAGGTAAATCCTTCCATCTATTCAAGTCAAACTTAATTTTATTTAATAAAGGTACATAATTTAATTTATATAAATTTTGGTAATCAACATCAACCGCTACACCTAAATATTTAATTTTATTGGACCACCGAAATTGCATAATCTGTTTACAATTTGAATAATCCAGATCTGAAATTGGTAGTATTTCACTTTTATCCCAATTAACTTTATAACCTGACATTTCTCCATACTGTTTCAAACAATTTTGAAGTTGCCCCAAAGATTCTTTAGGATGTGCTAAATATATTAACACATCATCTGCAAACAAATTAATTCTTTCTCTTCTTCACCAACTTTAATTCCTTTAATACTAACAGTAAGCTAATGATTCTATAACCAATGCAAATAGGGCTGGTGACAGAGGACAACCTTGTTTAATTGATCTGGTCAAATTAAATAAAGATAATATTTGTCCATTTGTCACCACCCTGGCCGATGAATTTTTATATAAAGCTTTCACCCAACCAGTAAAGAGTGGTCCAAATTTAAATCTTTCCAACACTTTAAATAAAAAATTCCACTCCACTCGATCAAAAGCTTTTTCAGCATCTAGTGCTACTATCATTAGTTGGTTGGGTTGCTTTCTTAATGCATTGATTATTGTAATTAATTAACGATATTATCAGTTGAATATCTATTCTTAATAAAACCTGCTTGATCTACATGTATTAATTGTGGTAAATATTTAGCAAATCTGTTAGCTAAAATCTTATCTACAATTTTATAATCTACATTTAATAAAGAAATCGGACTATAAGAAGCCACTTTCAAAAGATCTCTGTCTTTTTTTTGGAATAACAGTAATTTTTTCTTCTTTTTTTTTCTTTGGCTTGGCTTCGCGGACGAAGATTTATGGAAGGGGGTAAAAGTCCACGTCAGCTGCAGGCCCGTTTGTGGCTGACAAGTCCGATGCGGGACAGGCAGACACGGATGCAGCGGCTGCAGGGGAAAATTGGTTGGTTGGGTGTTGGGTTTTTCCTCCTTTGCCTTTTGTCAGTGAGGTGGGCTCTGCGGTCTTCTTCAAAGGAGGTTGCTGCCCGCCGAACTGTGAGGCGCCAAGATGCACGGTTTGAGGCGATATCAGCCCACTGGCGGTGGTCAATGTGGCAGGCACCAAGAGATTTCTTTAGGCAGTCCTTGTACCTTTTCTTTGGTGCACCTCTGTCACGGTGGCCAGTGGAGAGCTTGCCATATAACACGATCTTGGGAAGGCGATGGTCCTCCATTCTGGAGACGTGACCCACCCAGCGCAGCTGGATCTTCAGCAGCGTGGACTCGATGCTGTCGACCTCTGCCATCTCGAGTACTTCGACGTTAGGGATGAAAGCACTCCAATGGATGTTGAGGATGGAGCGGAGACAACGCTGGTGGAAGCGTTCTAGGAGCCGTAGGTGAAAAAGACTCTGGAAACAACCTGTTTCAGTGGCTTGCTTCAACACATCCATAAATACCGGAAGCAATAAATCATGAAATTCTTTATAAAACTCCAAAGTATATCCATCTTCTGGCGATTTCCCACTTGGCATAGTTTGTAATACTTCTTTAATCTCTAAATCAGTAAAAGAACTACCTAATTCCTTCACATCTTAATCATTCAAAAATGGTAGATTTAAATTAGCCAGAAAGGAGTCAATCCAATCATCATCATGAACCACCCCAGGTATATAATTCTTGATAAAATAAACAAAATCCATCATAATCTCCTGGGGTTTATAGGTAATTACCAAATTATTCCTTACTGCATTTATTGTCCTAGAAATTTGTTCAGTCTTTAACTGAGCTCATTCCTCAGATTCGTAATAGTGCTGTTTAGACTTTTGTATCAATTTCTCATATTTATATGTTTGCAAAGTATTATAATGTAATTTCCATTTAGATAAATGAGCCTTTTTATCTTCAGTCGAATTCCCTTGTAACTCTTTCTCTAACACATCTATATCCTTTTCCAAATTTTGACTCTCTGCCAAATATTGCTTCTTAACTCTAGACTAATAATCTGACCCCTTAAATATGCTTTTAAAGCATCCCAGAAAATAAAATTACTTTGTCCAGAATTCACGTTTGTTTGTTAAAAAAAAGTAATATGATTCCTAATATAATTAATAAACTCAGGTTGTTTTAGTAACATCTCATTAAATCTCCAATGATATGCAGTTTCAACCATTCCTGATCCAGCACAAGAAATTAATAATAAAGAATGATTGGAAAAAATCCTGCTTTTATATTCAGCATGGATAATTCTACCTTGTAATTGTACTGATACTAAGAATAAATCAATTCTAGAAAAAGAATCATGTCTAGCTGAATAAAATGAAAAGTTTTTCTCAGTTGGATTTAACCTCCTCCAAATTTCAACCAAATTTAAATCTTTCATTAATACTGACAACCATTCAGCCATCTTTGTTTCCTTCAAAGTTTTTGGAAATTTATCCAATAAAGGATCCAAACACCACCTACTAAAATATTTTCATTCACCTGATACAGATTCAGAAATGTTTCAGTTACAAATTCTTCATCGTCCACATTGGGAGCATAAACATTCATCGAAGTTCAGGCTTCTGAAAAAAATTTTACAATTAACAATCAACATTCTACCAGCATTGGCAGAAAATTATTCCAACATAAAAGGCAACTTTTTAATGTATTAGAATAGCTACCCCTCTGGCCTTAGAATTAAAAGACTATGCAATTACATGTCATACTTAATATCTTTTCAACTTCAAGTGTTCTTTTTCAGTCAAATGAGTTTCTTGAAAAAAAGTAATACCAATCTTCATCTTCTTAATATAGTCCAATATTTCCTTTTAATTAGGTGATTAAGCCCTTTAACATTAAAAGTCGCAAAATTCAGATTATTCATTTTATCCCCTAGGAGTGGCATCTCACACAGTCAACACTAATACAATTGAAAAAAGGCTCCATTAAAACTTTTTAAAAACCCTCAGTATATAAAAAAAAAACCCTAACCAAATAACAACAAAAACAAAGAAAATATCAAACAAAAAAAAAAGCGTCTAGTAGTACCCCCGTCAATTGACTGGGTGTGGTCAATACCACTAGTGGCGGATAACTTTACTTTCGAAGTATCAGAGCCGTCCACCTCCCCACAACCGATCCTCACTAAAGAAAATGCAAATGTTTCTAATATTTAACCCAATGATTCCAGTCTATGATTGATCATCTTCTTCTATATTGATCAATCGCTGAGATTCCAATACTCTTCCCATTCCTATTCTGAGATAACTTCACCATTGACTGCTTCTGCAAATCTTGACTTGATTGATTGTCTGGCAAAGAATTAACAAAAATTAAAGCATCGTAATCACTCTGAAAAAATTGAGCCTGATATTTCCCATAAAAGACCTTCAATATTGCTGGGTATCTAAAAGCAAATTTATACCCCTTCTTCCACAATACAGCTTTCACAGGATTAAATTCTTTATACCTTCTAATTATATCTTGACTCAAGTCAGCATAAAAGAAAACACTGTTGCCCTAAACCATCAAAGGGCATTGATTTTGGCGAGCTTTTTGCACTGCAAGACGCAAAAATCATCTCCCAATCCTGATATCGCAGACAACGAATAAGGACCGACCGTGGAGGTTGACCTGGAAAAGAGTTTTTCCTTATCGCTTGATGCGCTCAGTCTAATTCCAAACCATCCAGAAAAGACTCAACTCCCAATATTTCTGGAATCCATTTCCAAAAAAAATTTTCTGGCTCCAATCCTTCAATATCCTCTGGAAGACCTACTATCTTGATATTATTACATCAGCTCTGGTTTTCCAATGAGTCAATTTTCTTCCGCAATTCTCTTTCCTGAGTATCCCAACCAATAAAAGAATTTTCAATATAGTCCATCCTTTCTGTGTACCATTCCACTTTGTCATTACAATCAGCAGAAACTTGTTCAATCTTCTTAAACATATCCTGTACAGTATCAACTGCTTTCAAACATTTGTTAACATCTGTTTTTACTGTAGCAACATCCAGTTTTACAATTGAAATTTCTTCACATTGTGATGCTCTATCGAGCAGAAAGGCAAACACAAAACATAAAGACTGTTCAACAGGCTTTATTCCACATAAACTTCTACAGAGCTGACTGTGAGAGTAGCTGTGCTGGCTCTGAGACTGACCTTGAGGGGCTGGATGTAGCTTATATCCCAGAGGGTGATTGGCAGCCAACTGGGTGGGGCTTGGTCCATTCAGGTCAGCTGACTGAAAGCCAGCCAGGTGTTGCCTTGTCCTCCAGTGCTCTTCCTGAAGGTACACAGGTTTCTTCCTGCAGTAGGCTAGTGGTGTATCACCACATTCATCCCCTTCTTTAAAATTGTCCCGGGGTGGGGAGGTTACATTCCATGTTCTACGAAGCCCTAAACATATGTACATTATTTGCAAGTTTAGATGATCCGGCGGCCATCTGAGACTCTGCGACCATTGCAGGTTTAGTTCCTGGTCAAAGGTTGGGAAGAGTAAGTGGGGGCTAGTCGAGGGGGGTGGGGGTGGGGGCCAGAGCAGCTGGCATGGTGCAGCACAGTGGGGCGGCTGGAGTTGAAGTGTGTGTGAGGGATTGGATGGGTGGGGGAGTGTGTTCGTCCTCCACGGTTGGAGTGAGTCCAGGGTGCCTGGGGTAGGGAAGGCGCGTCGAGCCAGTGTGGTCCTGGGATAAAGGATGCTGTTGTGTTGTGGTAGGTGCTCCCGCTGGTGCCAGGTCCCTGGTTGAGACAGTGTCCTCCCTGCCACTGCTGAACCTAATGTAGGCGTAGTTATGGTTTGTGTGTAGGAGGAACACCTGCCTGACTAGGGGGTCAGCCTTGTGGGCCCACACATGTCTATGCAGGAGTACCGGTCTCGTGACGTGAGCCATGCTGGGAGTGAAGTTCCCGTCGCCGATATCCTGGGGAACGAAAACAGGCATTCGTGAAGGGTCTCGTTGGTAGCCATGCACAGGAGTGACCTGATAGCATCGAGCACCGTATGGAGGGCATCATCTTTAGACTTAAGGGCCAGAAGGACTGCCTTCCAGATTACCCCATTTTCGCGCTACACCTGTCCATTACCTCTCAGGTTGTAATTAGTTGTGGGACTAGTTGCAATGCCCCTTGCTGTCAGGTACTGGCGCAGTTCCTCACTCATGAAGTTAGACCCCTGGTCCCTGTGGATGAACACAGGGTAGCTGAACGTGGTGAAGATCTGCGTCAGTGCACTGATGACGGTGGCCATGGAGGTGTCTAGGCATGGGATGGCAAAAGGAAAGCGGGAGTACTCATCTATGACCGTGAAGAAATAGACATTCCTATTCATGGAAGGCAGGGGGTCCTTGAAGACTATGCTGAGGTGCCCAAAAGACTGAGTGGCCTCTATGATGTGGTCCTGGGGCAGGCGGAAGAAGCGGGGCTTGCATTCCGCACAGACCCAGCTCGCTTCAGTCATAGTTCTGACATCCCTGACAGTGTATGGGAGGTTTCGGGACTTGATAAAGTGGTATAAGCGGGTGACGCCCAGGTGGCAGAGGGACTTGTGCAGGGCCTGCAGCTGGTCATCGTGGAGCAATGCGCAGGTCCAGGAGATGGCGTTGGTGAGTCATTAAACTTCCCCGGTCAGTACTGGATGTCATAGCTGTACATTACCAGCTCAACTCTCCAGCGCAAGATCTTATCATTCTTGATCTTGCCTTTGTGGGTGGTGCTAAACATGAACACCACTGCATGCTGGAGAAGAAGGCCCTCCTGGTTCAGGATAGCAGCAAGAGCCACATCAGAGGCATCGCTCTCCACCTGGAAGGGGGAGTCCTCGTCCACGGCATGGATTGTGGTGATTGTGATATCCTGTCTGATGCACGTGATGGCTGCCTGTGCCTCGGGTGGGAGAGGAAAAGTTGTGGCCTGGGCCAGTGGGCGGACCTTGTCCGAGAAGCGAGGGACCCACTGCGAGTAATAGGAGAAAAGGCCAAGGACCCTGCTGAGGGCCTTGAGCATGTTGGGGGGGGGGGGGGAGCAGCTCCATTAATGAGCGCATCCATTCTGGATCCGGGCCAATGACACCATGTGCCACAATGTACCCCAGGATGGCGAGGCGGGTGGTGCTGAACATACACTTCTCTTTGTTGTAAGCGAAGTTCAGCTCCTTGGACGTCCGGAGAAATTTCTCCAGGTTTGCACTGTGGTCCTGTTGGTCGTGGCCGCAGATGGTGACATTATCCAGGTACACTTAACTTGTGCCGGTCTACCGTGCAATCCATCTCCCGCTGGAAGACGGAGACCCCGTTTATGACCCCCCAAATGGAACTCGGCGGAACTGGTAGAGGTGCCCGTCCACCTCAAAGGCAGTGTAAGGCTTGTCCCACAGGTGGATGGGGAGTTGGTGATAGGCTGACTTCAGGTCAGTCGTGGAGAAGACCCGGTAGCAGGCTATCTCGTTGACCATGTCAGCTATTTTCGGTAAGGAGTAGGTGTCCAGCTGGGTGTACTGGTTGATGGTCTGGCTGTAATCCATGACCATCCTCAGCTTGCTGACCCCCTTGACTACCAGGACTTGGGCTCTCCATGGGCTGTTGCTGGGCTCTATGACACCTTCTGCTGCACCTCTGCCCTAATGAATTCTTAGTCCACGGCGCAATAGCGCCTACTTCTGGTGACTATCGGCTTGCAGTCTGGCATGAGGTGTGAGAAGTGGGCATGGAGGACAGCGTAGAGAGGCCGCAAGTTGGCTGGGGCTGGTTGGACGGCACGCTGTGGAGCGTGAGTGGGCGTAGGGCCCCCCTAAAGGTGAGGGTGATGTTCTGCAGGTGACATTGGAAGTTTAAGCCCAGGAGGACTGGGGGCACAAAGTTTGGGCATGACTGGGAGCCTGAACCGGTGTATGTCTCCACCCCAACAGTCAGATTGGCAGAGCAGCACCCGAGGTTATTAATAGTTCGGTCCTGGGCAGCGAAGGCGATAGAGAAGGTGGTGGAGTGGATTTTGAGTTTTAGGAAATGGGCCACGCTCGAGTGAATAAAGTCTTGGTGCTGCCACTGTCGATTAGGAACTTTGTTACCTGCCCATTGATTTTGACATCCATCATGGAGGGCCCGAGGCTAAGAGGGATCTCTCTGGTCAGTGTGGTGGCTGCTTGGACCATCTCGGGTTCCGAGTTGACATTCCCCGATGGTGGAGGTAACTTGCAGCCGGTGGTGTCCTCTGCAGTCATGTGGTGCATCGCGAGAGGTGAGTGTTGCCTAGTGGCACTCTCTGTAGGCATGGGGTGCGGTGTGCGGTGATTGGCGACGTCCGTAGGCATGGGGTGCATTGGTAGGGCGACCTGGTTAGTGCACGTGTTGATGACGTCGTCATCATCGTCGGTGTTGTGCTTGTTGTAGGCCTGGGAGGGCTCAGGTGGCTGTAGCGCCTGCGCCTGCCTGGCACAAGATGGCGGTCCTGTGTTGGGGTATGTGACAACAGCATGGCTAGCCTTCCTCCCCGGCTGCACTGATTGTGCTAGGGGAAGTGAGATTACACCATCAGCCATCAGTGCTGGTGATGTCATCGCGAGCGGCGAAAGTGACGTCACTCCACGGACCAGAAGTGATGTCATTATAGACTGTGGACATGGCGACTTAGTGGGGTGGCGCTGGCATGGTCGAGTGCTGATCCGGGCACATGGCGAGCACGTGCCAATCATTGCTGGCGATGCTGGAAGTAGGGCTGCCGAGGTTGGGGAGGCCGGAAGTTGCTGCGGGGACAATGGCGTCGCCTGGCAATCGCACGTGGCCAGAATGGGTGGAAGGGGGGGGGGCTGTTCATAGGGAGCCATTGAGCTGCCAGCAGGCTTTGAAATGCCTTTAGCGAAATGGCCTTTCTTGCCACATCTTGAGCAGTACTGATTTCTGGCCAGGCAGTTTTGGCGCAATTGTCGATCGTTGATCTGACCCACACTGTGATGTTCTCGTCCATCATCTGTTTTGGGCCACAGCTGCAGTCCGTGCTGACCACATGGAGACCTTGGGAAGCCTGACCACGTGGAGACCTGGGTAAGCCTGGAGTCGAAGGCTTCAGTGTGGAGGACTGCTGCCTCCAGGGCTCAGACTACCTCCACTGTTTTGGCCAGGGAGTAAATATTGTCCTCCAGCATCTTCTGCCTGACAGCTGTCAAGAATAGACCCCGGACGCAGGCATTCCTGATCAACCTTTCGACCTCCCTTTCGATCACCCCGGGTTCTACCAGGCATGGTCAGGCTAACTCACGTAGGGCTCCCAGGTAGGGCCGCTGGGCATGAATACTCAGAATGTACCTTGCGAAGACCACGTTTGTGGAAGCTTTGTACATGGTTTCTAGGGTGTTTATTGCTTCAGAGTACTCAGTGCAGTCTTTGAAGGCCTGGAAGGCTCGGGGACCCGGCTTCGAGTGCAGTAAGGTGAGCCTTTTCCTGTTGGAGTCTAGGATGTCATCGGCGTGTGCATTGATGATCACTTTGACCATGTGCTTCCAGATTTCGAAGCATGCCTGTGCTTCCGGATGACGTGGGTCAACTTCGAGGCTCCTGGTGCTCAGGAGCTTCTCCATTGCAGCTTCAAATTTTATGTGGAATAAATTGTGATGCGCTATCGAGCAGAAAAGCAGACACAAAACATAAAGTCTGTTCAACAGGCTTTATTCCACACAAACTTCCACAAAGCTGGCCGTGAGAGTAGCTGTGTTGGATCTGAGACTGACCTCGAGGGCCGGATGTAGCTTATATCCCGGAGGGTGATTGGCAGCCAACCGGGTGGGGCTTGGTCCATTCAGGTCAGCTGATTGACAGCCGGCCAGGTGTTGTCTTATCCTCCAGTGCTCTTCCTGCAGGTACACAGGTTGCCTCCTGCAGTCGGCTAGTGGTGTATCACCACACAGCACCAGAGTGTGAACTTGTCAGTTGCCATGTTCCGAATATAATTCTTGCAAATAAAATTGATGTACAATCAATTACACCAAGACTGAATGTTGCTGAAACTGAAGGCTTTTATTTGCAAGAGATGGACAGCATCCCTGTGTTGGTTGCTCACACTGACCCGGACTCGAACTGGGGGCAGACTTGTGGTATGACAACCTTTATGGGCAAGAAAGAGGAGGAGTCACATGCCGGCCAGTGAGAGCAGGGTCAACCAGGAAAGTCACGTTATTTACATATGACAAATATGTACAATAATGGTTTCACTACACTCTATCCCTATTTTTCCTTCCCTCCCACTCCAAACCCCCTTCCCTCTTCATTTAGAGAGCTATCACCTCACCGTCATTTACCAACTTCTTTCTCTTCTGCCTTCCCACCCATTGATATACCATAAGCAAGAACCAGACTTGTATCATACTGTAAGCTTTTATTAACAGAAGAAGCCTCCTTTACTGACCAGTGGGATAAGTTGCACCATCTATTATACCAGTCGGGTGGAGCCAATCTACAGTCATAACCAATAGCAAGCAGTCAGCATAATACATTACATCACTACATTCACCCCCCCCCCCCAAATTAACCAATTTTAAGTAATAAAAGAAAAAAAAAGAATCAAAAGGGTTAAAAGCACCACAGAAGAGAGAAAATCAGCAGAAGGTTTGAAAAAAAATCTGTGAGAAATGCAGCAATTAAAACTTATCATAAGTAAGTTGTTGGGGTGGCCTTGAGACTCTTTGAGACCAACGCAAAACAACTGGAGAGGACTCCTGTAAGCTAGCAGGAGATGCTGCTTTTTCGGCAGATAAGAAGTGATTGGTAGCAGGTGTTGTTTGGGGTAAGTCTCTGTGTTACAGACTGAATTTCAGGGACAGAGACATGCTGTTCTGAGGAGGGAAAAGGAAGATTAATGGTAATGGGAAAAAGGTTAGAAGCTGCAGGCAGAACTCCTGGCAAAGCAAGATCCCTAAGGGAAACAATCTCCAATCAGGAAAAGCAATTTGAGCATATTGCGGGTTAGCATGAAGCAGTTGTACACGCTTGACTAATGGATCCACCTTGCTCTGTCTAACATGCTTTCTCAGTAAATCTTTTCCAGGTCTAAAGAGCCAGGCTAGCAAGGTCGATCCAGTCTTCGACTTTCTGGGAAAAGAAAACAAATGCTGATGAGGCGTTTCATTAATTGACGTGCAAAGTAAGGTACGGATAGAGTTCAAAGCTTCAGGTAACACTTCTTGCCAGCGGCTGGCAGGGAGACCCTTAGATTTAAGTGCCATGGAAACAGCTTTCCAGATTAAACCATTGCTGCGTTCAACTTGCCCATTCCCCTGAGAGTTGTAACTGGTAGTGTGACTTGTGGCGATGCTTCTGTCAAGAAGATATTGCCGAAGCTCCGAGCTCATAAAGGCTAAATCTCTGTCGCTATGAATTAAATTCAGATAGCTAAAAATGGAATCAAGATATCTAATTAAAGAACCAGCAGAAACATCAGTACAAGGGATAGCGAAAGAGAAATGAGAGAATTCATCAATAACACGAAGAAAGTAAACGTGTCTATTATTTGATGGCAGTGGCCCTTTAAAATCCACACTAAGGCATTCAAAGGGTCGAGAAGCTTTGATCAATGAGGAAGGTGAGGGTTTGTAATAATGTGGTTTGCATTTAGCACAGACAGGGCAATGTCCAGTTAGGGTTCTCACATCCTCTAATGTATAGGGCAAATTGAGAGATTTCACATAGTGATAAAATCTGGTGACCCCCAGGTGGCACAGCTCTTCATGAAGAAATTTTAATCGGTCTAGCTGCAGACTCACACAAGATGCGCGAGAGAGAGCTTCAGGAGGATCATTTAATTTTCATGGACGATAGAGTATGTCATAGTCATAGGTAGAAAGTTTGATGCGCCATCGCATAATCTTATCGTTTTTAATCTTGCTCTTCAATCAAGTGTTGAACATGAAGGCAACAGATTTATGATCAGTTAACAAGGTGAACTTCCTGCCAGCTAAGAAGTATCTCCATTAGTGGATAGCTTCTATAATAGCTCGTGCTTCCTTTTCAATGGATGAGTGTTTTAATTCTGGCCCACATAATGTGCGAGAAAAGGCTACAGGATTGCCAGCTTGATTTAGTGTGGCAGCTAGAGCAAAATCAGATGTGTCCGATTCCACTTGAATCGCATCAATTGCAGACATGGAGGCCTTGGCTATATCCTGTTTAATGTTTTCAAAGGCTTGGAGGGCCTCATTACTCAAAGGAAAATTGGCGGTTTTAAAAAGAGGTCATGCTTTGTCAGCGTAGTGTGGCACCCACTGAGCGTAATAGAAGTTAAACAACGCTTCAGGGCTTTTTGCGTTGTTGGAGGGGGCAGCTCCACGAGTGGTTGCATTCTCTCTGGATCCGAACTGATTTTTCCTTTACTTACTACGTAGCCTAATATTGGCAGGCTCTTCGTGCGGCACACACATTTGTCATTATTCAGGGTTAAATGCAAGGTTTTGGCTACTTGGAGGAACTGTTGTAAATTCCGATCATGATCATTCAAGTCTTTGCCACAGATGGTAACATTGTCCAGATAAGGAAAAGTGGCCTGCAACTTATAGGTGTCCACTAACCTATCTATCTCTGTTTGAAAAACGGATGCCCCATTAGTGACACCAAAAGGAATTCTCTTAAACTGGAAGAGTTTGCTATTTCCCTTAAAAGCAATAAACTTACTTTCATCCTTATGGATGGGAACTTGGTGGTAAGCTGATTTCAGATCAATAGTAGAGTATATCTCATGTTGAGAAATTTGAGTAACCATGTCTGAAATGTGAGGCAGGGGGGTAAGCGTCAGTTGAGTGTTCCTCTTTATCTTTGGCTTGGCTTCGCGGACGAAGATTTATGGAGGGGGTAAAAAGTCCACGTCAGCTGCAGGCTTGTTTGTGGCTGACAAGTCCGATGCGGGACAGGCAGACACGATTGCAGCGGTTGCAGGGGAAAATTGGTGGGTTGGGGTTGGGTGTTGGGTCTTTCCTCCTTTATAGTATGGCTGTAATCCACAACCATTCTAGGTTTCGCGCCATTTCTGACCACTACTACTTGAGTGCACCAAGGACTTGTGCTGGGCTTGATGATGTTTTCCTTTAGCAAGTTCTTAACCTCATCTTTAATAAAGAGTCTGTCTTCTTTACTGTAGCACCTACCTTTTGTAGCTATAGGTTTACAATCCGAGGTCTGAGGGGTGCCGCTTCTGCATTTCTCCCTTGTTTGAATGCTTTCGCCCCTTGTAGTGCAGTTAGAAGAATCTTCGCTTGTTGCAGAGCCGCATTAAAGATCAAGCCTGGAGTCTCCAGTAGACGCTGTCTAATTTATCCTGATTCCAGACCGCTTATGAACGCGTCTAACATCAGGAACTCACGGTGGGCTTCAGCTGTGACGGCAGCGCAGGCGCTGTTCCTGGATAGCCCTTTCAGGGCGAGCACGAAAACATCTACGCTCTCACCTGCTTGTTGCTTCCGAATGTGAAGCTGGTGTCTTGCGAACTGGGTGTTCTGAGGAATATCATAATAGCCTCTAAGGAGATTCACTGCGTTCTGATAGCCAGCTACCTCTCTGACCACGGAGTAGGGGACGTCTTCAAGGAGAGCCACGAAATGGTCTATTTTTTCGCCGTCTTGCACAACAATGACCTGTGGGCCTGTGCTCCTCCTGCTGCCCCTCCCCCCTATTTTATTCAGATGCCTTCCTGTTTTTTCATTCATACCTTGACAAAGGGCCCAGGCCCGAAATGTTTGTTACATATCTTTGCTACCTAAGGAACGCTGCTTGGCTTTCTGAGTTTCTCCAGCACTTTTGTGTCTTGAGCTACAATCACAGTGTTCAACTCCCATTACCAATATTAAAGTCTGGCATTCGTTGTCCTTCTATAATTTCCTTAAAAAGATGGAGAGGCACAATCTTCTGATGAAGATTGTTTCACAGTATTATTGAGTAAGGATTTTGAAGGATTGAAGCTCAGCAACAATCGAGCATATATTTCCATCTTAGATGGAGTGAGTTGGAGGTAAATCAGCAAACTTGTGTTCCTTCCAATGCCCTTGCCAACCTTAGTAATAGTGATTATAGGTTTGAGGAATATTTGGCAAATTGCTGCAGTAGATTTTTTAGCTGTTGATCTGGAATTAAGCTCATGATCACTTGGTGAATAATTTATTACTTAGATTACTTGGGTTCTCAGATATGAATCTGGAAAAATATGATGTTTGCTTTATCTGCCTGCCTCTCACATTATCACTGCAGTAACCATTTTTTAAATTCCTAAATATATAGGTTCCTTTGCCTGTATTGACATTTTCCCTGTCTTGAAAAGTCCTTCACAAACCCTGTCACTAATGCTGCATCTACCCTTTCCCTTTGTCAAATCTCTGCACCAATCTAACAATCTGTCACTTGTACAGTGCTTGCATTGATTCCTGCTTAAGCTCTGTATACTTCTATTCCTGCCATGCCATCATGCTTGTAAACCTCCATGGACCTAAACCTGCTACTTCAATTCATCCTGTTTCCTGTCTCTCCTCCAAACATTTTATTGGCAACCATGCTTTACCTACAAAGGCCTTAAGCCTCTTCGCATTTCCATCTCTTTTTTCATGTTCAAGGCAGACCCTAAAATCTTGTCAACTGCTCTAAAACAGATCAGTGACAATTTTTGTTTAATAACACTGCTGTTATTAAACTGCTGTGTAACACTTTGGGCTGTATTTTTGATTTTAAGCTATTATAATGGAAATAGTTATTTTCGTGAATAAAAAAGTTCATTTGTCATCTGATTGTACCAGAACAACCAATGGAACAGTGATCCAATGGTGCAGAACAGTACAAACACATAACATACATAACACATGTACACATGTACATACATAACACATACAAACAAGCGATATACTGTGACACATAGTAGATATGTAAAAATAAGTATTATAAATAAATAGTAGAGTTTCAGAGAGTTGTTTCAGTAGTTATTCAGAAGTCTCACTGCCCATGGAAAGAAGGTGCTCCTCAGCCAGGTGGTTCTGGCTCTCATACTCCTGTATCTTTTTTCTGACGGGAGTAGCTGGAAGATGCTATGTGCGGGGTTGTAGGGGACCTCCCTGAATTTTTTTTAACTTTAAATTTAAACTTTTACATTTAAATTTAGACATAAAGAATGGTAACAGGCCCTTTTGATGCACAAGCCCATGCAACTGAATTACACACAAATAACCAAGAAGAAACCCACACAGACATGGAGAGAACACACGAACTCCCTACAGGCAGCATGGGATTCAAATCCCTGTCCCTCTAACTCCAACAGTATCTGTGCCACTCCCTTTTGCAAGCCCTCTTGAAACAATGATCCCGATAAATCACATCAAATAGGGAAAGGAAGATCCCAATGATCCTCTGCTGCTTTTATGATCCTGTGGATTGACCTGATCTGATGCTTTACAGCAGCTGTACCACACGGTACACTCTCGATAGAGCTCTTGTAGAAAGTTGATAAGATGGTGGCCGGTAGCCATGCTCACCTCAGCCTTCGAAGGAAGTACAGTTGATGTTACACCTTCCTGACAAGCGAGGACATATTGTGTTTAGGAACGGTCACTTCTTAAATAGACTCCAAATAACTTGGTGCTCTCCACTACTGAGTTATGTGTAGTTGAGGGTCATCATCCCTGGTCTTCCTTTTTAAATTTTTTATTTTTCACACCATAAATCACATTAGCCATGATATACACTTTTTCTTTTTCACACATATACAGTGACTTTTTCTCCCCCCCCCCCTCCTCCCAAGACACCCCCCCCACCCCCCCCCATCCATTTTAGGTATACAATCTAGGTTGCATTAAACCCGTCAGACAATGTTGTCATTCAACAAAAATACACCAGAAATTCTACTGAGTCCATTCTTTTCTTTCCTTCTCCTTCCATCAACTTAGGTAATGTTTGTCCCCGGTAGGTTTTCGCTATTGTATTTAATGTAAGGCTCCCATATTTGATCGAATATTTCAATATTATTTCTTAAACTATATGTTATTTTTTCTAATGGAATACATTTATTCATTTCTATATACCATTGTTGTATTTTCAAATTATCTTCCAATTTCCAGGTTGACATAATACATTTTTTTGCTACGGCCAGGGCTATCTTAACAAATCTTTTTGTGCATCCTCCAAATCAATTCCAAATTATTTGTTTTTTATGTTACTTAGGAGAAAGATCTCTGGATTCTTTGGTATATTGTTTTCTGTTATTTTATTTAATATCTGATTGAGATCTTCCCAAAATTTTTCTACTCTCTCACATGTCCAGATTGCATGAATTGTTGTTCCCATTTCTTTTTTACATCGAAAACATCTATCAGATACTGTTGGGTCCCATTTATTTAACTTTTGAGGTGTAATGTATAGTCTGTGTGACCAATTATATTGTATCATACGTAGCCTCGTATTTATTGTATTTCTCATCGTTCCAGAACATAAATTCTCCCATGTTTCCTTTTTTATCTTTATATTTAAATCTTGTTCCCATTTTTGTTTAGTTTTACCATTTGTTTCCTCATTCTCCTTTTCTTGCAGTTTAATATACATATTTGTTATAAATCTTTTGATTAACATTGTATCTGTAATCACATATTCAAGGTTACTTCCCTCTGGTAAACTCAGACTGCTTCCTAATTTGTCCTTCAAGTAGGATCTCAATTGGTAATATGCCAGCGTTATATCTCCAGTTATATTGTACTTATCTCTCATTTGTTCAAAGGATAAGAATCTACTTCCTGAAAAGCAATTTTCTATTCTTTTAATCCCTTTTTTTTCCCATTCTCTAAAGGAAAGGTTATCTATTGTAAAAGGGAGTAGCTTATTTTGCGTCAATATTAGTTTTGGTAATTGGTAATTTGTTTTATTTCTTTCTACATGAATCTTCTTCCAAATATTGAGGAGATGATGTAATACTGGAGAAGTTCTATGTTGTACCAATTTTTCATCCCATTTATATAATATGTGTTCAGGTATCTTTTCCCCTATTTTATCTAATTCTAATCTCGTCCAGTCTGGTTTTTCCCTTGTTTGATAAAAGTCTGATAGGTATCTTAATTGTGCGGCTCTATAATAATTTTTGAAGTTTGGCAATTGTAAGCCTCCTTGTTTATACCATTCTGTTAATTTATCTAGTGCTATCCTCGGTTTCCCCCCTCTCCATAAAAATTTCCTTATTATTTTCTTTAACTCTTTGAAGAATTTTTCTGTCAGTTGTATTGGCAATGCCTGAAATAAGTATAGTATCCTTGGAAAAATGTTCATTTTAATACAGTTTATCCTTCCTATCAGTGTTAGTGGTAACTCTTTCCAATGCTCTAAATCGTCCTGTAATTTTTTCATTAGTGGATTGTAATTGAGTTTATATAATTGGCCTAGATTTTTGTTTATTTGTACACCTAGGTATCTTATTGCCTGCATTTGCCATCTGAATGGAGATTCCTTCTTAAATTTTGAGAAATCCGCATTATTCATAGGCATTGCTTCACTTTTATTTACGTTTATCTTGTAACCCGACACTTCTCCATATTCCTTCAATTTCTTATATAATTCTTTTATTGATAGTTCTGGTTCTGTTAAGTACACTATAACATCATCCGCAAATAGACTGATTTTATATTCCTTGTCTTTTATTTTTATTCCTTTTATATTATTATCTATTCTTATCAATTCTGCTAGTGGTTCTATAGCTAGCGCAAACAATAAAGGTGATAGTGGGCATCCCTGCCGCGTTGACCTCCTTAAGTTAAATTGCTTTGATACATGTCCATTCACTGTCACTTTCGCTAACGGTCCCTTATATAATGCTTTAATCCAATTAATATACTTCTCCGGTAAACTGAATTTTTGCAATACTTTGAACAAATAATTCCATTCTACTCTGTCGAAGGCCTTCTCTGCGTCTAAAGCAACTGCTACTGCAGGTGCTTTATTTCCTTCTACTGCATGAATTAAGTTAATAAATTTACAAATATTGTCTGTTGTGCGACTTTTTTTGATAAATCCAGTTTGGTCTAAATTTACCATTTTCAGTACCTGTTCTGCTAATCTGTTTGCTAATAGTTTAGCTATTATCTTATAATCTGTGTTTAGCAAAGATATTGGTCTATATGACGCTGGTGAGAGTGGATCTTTCCCTTGTTTTAGTATTACTGTAATTATTGCTGTTTTACATGAATCTGGTAAGCTTTGTGTTTCATCAATCTGGTTGATTACATCCAGGAGGGGCGGAATTAATAAGTCTTTAAATGTTTTGTAGAATTCTATTGGAAATCCATCCTCCCCTGGTGTCTTATTATTTGGTCATTTTTTTATTATCTCTTGTATTTCTACTGTTCCAAATGGTTCTGTTAATTTATTTTGTTCCTCTATTTGTAGTTTTGGTAGTTCAATTTTAGTCAAAAATTCATATATTTTCCCTTCTTTCCCTTCGTTTTCAGTTCGGTATAATTGTTCATAGATTTCTCTAAAGTTTTCCTTAATTTCTTTTGGGTTATATGTAATTTGTTTGTCTTTTTTCCTTGATGCCAATACCATTTTCTTAGCTTGTTCTGTCTTAAGCTGCCATGCTAGGATTTTGTGCGTTTTTTCACATAGTTCATAATATTTCTGTTTTGTCTTCATTATATTCTTCTCTACCTTATATGTTTGTAGTGTTTCATATTTTATTTTTTTATCCGCCAATTCTCTTCTTTTAGTTGTATCTTCCTTCATTGCTAATTTTTTTTCTATATTTACTATTTCCCTTTCCAACTGCTCTGTTTCCTGATTATAGTCCTTCTTCATCTTGGTTACATAACTTATTATTTGCCCTCTAATGAATGCTTTCCTTGCATCCCATAGTATAAACTTATCTTCCACTGATTCCGTATTTACTTCAAAATACATTTTTAATTGTTTTTCAATAAATTCTCTAAAATCCTGTCTTTTAAGTAGCATGGGGTTTAATCTCCATCTATACATTCTTGGAGGGATGTCCTCTAGCTTTACTGTCAATATTAAGGGTGAATGGTCCGATAGTATTCTAGCTTTATATTCTGTTTTTCTTACTCTATCCTGCATACTAGCTGATAACAAAAATAGGTCTATTCTTGAGTATGTTTTATGTCTAGCCGAGTAATATGAATATTCCTTTTCTTTTGGGTGTTGTTTCCTCCATCTATCCAAAAGTTGCATTTCTTCCATTGATTTAATTATAAATTTGGTTACTTTGTTCTTTCTGTTAATTTTTTTCCCAGTTTGATCCATATTTGAATCCAAATTCAGGTTGAAATCCCCTCCTATTAATATGTTCCCTTGCGTATTTGCTACCTTCAAAAAGATATCTTGCATAAACTTTTGATCTTCTTCGTTAGGTGAATATACATTGAGTAGATTCCAAAACTCCGAATATATCTGACATTTTATCATTACATATCTCCCTGCTGGATCTATTATTTCCTCTTCTATTTTAAATGGCACATTTTTACTAATTAATATAGCCACTCCTCTTGCTTTTGAATTATACGAAGCTGCTGTTACATGTCCTACCCAATCTCTCTTTAATTTCTTGTGTTCCAATTCTGTTAAGTGTGTTTCTTGCACAAATGCTATATCAATTTTTTCTTTTTTCAGTAAATTTAGCAGTTTCTTCCTTTTAATTTGGTTATGTATTCCATTAATATTTAAAGTCATATAGTTCAACGTAGCCATTTTATACTTTGTTTATCTTCCCTTTCCGTTTCTCCATCATTACCTTTCCCTCTTATCCATTTCTGTTTTGTTGTTTTAAACCCTTTATAAGACAACATTCCTAAAACATCAAACATTTTCCTTATTCTCCTATTTAAAACTTCTTTAGCCCCAATCTCCCCTTCCCCTCCTGAGTTGTCCTTTATCCCTTGTCGGACAACTACATCTCCCCTCTCCATTTGGATTTGTGAATTCACTCGCAAGCGTCAACTGATTTTGCAGTGACCGCTATTCCCCCCACCCAGCCCCCCCCAGAAAAGATTTCGCTTTTCATATGTAACAAAGGTCACTCTTTTAATTCCCTCCTTATTCTCTCTATTCCATTACCTTCCCTTATTAATTCTTGTCTATACTATCTATATTTTCCTCTAAGTACAGATACATTCACGTATGCACATTGTATCTATTCACTCTTATACCTCTTTACCCACATACATATCAATCGTGATCATTTTTACTCTCATTACCCGTCTTCATCCCTCAGTCTATTTTTGTAATTGTTCTGCAAATTTTCGTGCTTCTTCTGGATCCGAGAATAGTCTGTTTTGTTGTCCTCGAATAAATATTTTCAATACCGCTGGATGCTTTAGTATAAATTTATACCCTTTCTTCCATAAAATCGCCCTTGCTGTATTGAACTCTTTTCTCTTTTTTAGGAGTTCAAAACTTATATCTGGATAAATGAAGATTTTTTGCCCTTTATACTCCAGTGGTTTGTTGCCCTCTCTTACTTTTTCCATTGTCTTCTCCAGTACCTTTTCTCTTGTAGTATATCTTAGGAATTTTACTAAAATAGATCTTTGTTTTTGTTATGGTTGTGGTTTAGAGGCCAATGCTCTATGTGCCCTTTCTATTTTCATTTCTTGCTGTAGTTCTGGACATCCTAGGGTCTTAGGGATCCAATCTTTTATAAACTCCCTCATATTCAAGCCTTCTTCATCTTCCTTAAGGCCCACTATCTTTATGTTATTTCTTCTGTTATAATTTTCCATTATATCTATTTTCTGAGCTAACAGTTCTTGTGTCTCTATAGCTTTTTTATTAGATTCCTCTAATTTCTTTTTTAAGTCCTCTACCTCCATTTCTGCTGCTACTGCCCGCTCTTCCATCTTGTCCATTTTCTTTCCCATTTCTGTTAAGGTCATATCTATTTTATTCATTTTCTCTTCTGTGTTGTTTATTCTTCTTCTTAAATCATTAAATTCCTGTGTCTGCCACTCTTTAAATGACTCCATGTATCCTCTAACAAGAGAAAGTATATCCTTTATCTTGCCTTTCCCTTCTTCTTCTATTTCACTGTACTCTTCCTCTTCTTCTTCCTCTGGGTTGGCCATCTGTTGTTTCTTTGTTGCCCTTTTCTTCTCTTCTTTCTTGTTTCCATTGTCTTCTGTGGTCTCTTCTTGCTGCAGGTGTTCTGCAGCTGTCGTTGCCGGCTGTGGAGATCGACTCCCCAGCTGGTCCCCCCTCCCGTCGGTGTGTTTTTTTTCATGCGCATCGCGTTTACTCGGCTCAACGAGCCATTTTTGTAGTCCTATTTCTACCGACCTGAGGAAGCGGGCTTCTCTCTCCACAGCGGGCCTCTTCAGACAGGTAAGGCCTTCTCCTTCTTCCTCCGTTGTCTTCTCTTCCTCTCTTCTTACCGTTGATTTTGATTTTTCTTTTTTTGTCGCCATCTGTCTTGGGTAAACTTATACCTCTCATTTTGTTCATTTTAGATTGGTCACAGTGTTTGAGCTACCGAAAGAAAATAGACACACACACCGAGAGCAGTTCAGTTTATACAAATGTTTATTACTAATTCAAAAGCTGATTTCACACTACAATATGCAAGCCCTTCCCAACTATACTTATCAACGCTTGGACTGGTCCCAACTGCCGAAGCGAGGCAACGACTGCACACTTGTAGTAGGTTGTCAGGGCGCTGGTAGCAGCTTCTCCACCTCCCCCGACCGGGACGTTGCTTGGACTCTGGCTGTTCTTCCTTCTTGACAAGGGGTGTTCCCACCCCTCGGAGAATCTAAACTTCAGCAGCAGGACCACAGGCTTATATACCCCAAAAACAATTAATCATGCGCCTACTCCTTCTAATATTTGTCAGTCAAAATCAAAACTGAACATTACATTCTACAATTTAGAAGATTAATTATTATGGAACCAGGATGTTATAATTTCCTGGTTTATCTCGTAGATACAAAGACTTATTAAAACTTCTCGAGCAAGACAGGTTGTGACCAATTTGTCAATTTCAGAGTGTTGCATTTGACAACTGCTTTCCCTGGGCCTCACAGTGGAATTCCATTTCAAAGTGTATCTTCAGATAAGTCCCCATGGCTGAGTTTAATTACATCTGCTAGTTCTGAAAGTAAGGTGACCTGCGTGTGGACCCAGTGTCGTCAGTTCCACATAAGCAAAAAGCATCTGGGTACATGGTTTTAATCCTCCATTACATCCCACCCCTTGGTCACAATCTGTCATTTGCGAGGCCTAACCAGTATTTGAGTACAGAGGGAGCGAAAAAAGAGAAATCAAAACAACAATTACAAAGATAAGCAATGACGCGAGCCACCAACGGAGGATAGTATGGCCCACCCCCCCAAATGTAGCAGTTAGCCATGAGAAAGGATTCCAACCAAGGCTCAAATTATCCTTGTTGGCCACAATACCCAGGTACTGGAGCTCACGAACAGATTTTGAAACATGCTGAACAATAACATATTTATATAAGCTGCACTTGAGGCTGGTGACCGAGGACTTCCTTGGTGTAATGCATCAGACCGTGTTTCCCACGGGTAACTCCCTTGGAACATCCTCGACATTACAAATCCAATTGCTGGCATCAAAGCAGCTGTTAAGCCAGATCACCAGGAGTGTAAAATGGAGAACCTGGAACAAAGAAGCCTGACACATGTCACTCATGATACCATAAGCGTTCAGTGTTTAAACAGACTAAATCATCCTGTCCCTCAATAGCTACCCACTGAGTGTTACCCTGGGCAGGTGTCACTATTTCCCCTTTTACAGGAGGGCCACTACCTGGTGGTGCCACCCATACCTTTTGTCCAACATTCTCTAGTTCGGGGATGGGGGGCAATGACTGTTTTTCCTCTGGAATAGGCTGTAGTTCAGAAGCGTGAAGAAGTCGGTGGAAAGGTGTACCTCCTTTTAAAGGGCGATGATTCAAATTGTCGACTGCCTGCTGCAGCACATGGCACCATCCCTTCTGGGTCCCCAGTGATGTTTCCAAACGAATTTGTTCCTTCAGTAAGCCGTTCATTTGTTCAACTAACCCGGCAGCCTGCGGGTAATAAGGAATATGGTGGATCCATAAAATACCGTTGTCATTTGCCCAATCACAGATTGCTTTCCTGGAGAAGTGCGAGCCATTATCAGAGTGAATCTCCTCTGGAACATCATAACGATAAATCAAATGGTTTAGTCCTTGGATAGTGCTAGCTTGGTCAGCCGTCTTGGTGGGAAAAGTAAAAACCAGGCCCGAAAAGGTGTCAACCATTACTAGGATATAATATTTACCCATACAGTCTAGCATGGGGCCTATGTAATCAATTTGCCAGACCGCAGCTGAGTGAGCACCCCATTTTATTCGGCCATGTGGACCAGGTGGAATGGTATGGAACTTCACAAGCTGACATTCTGGGCATGTACGTACGACCATGCGGACATCATCCTGATGGACGGATAAAGCATGTGTACGGGACCACATAGCTGATCCCTTCTCCCCCAAATGACCACTCTGTTCATGTGCCCATCGAGCCAGGGGGACGGTATCAGCACAGCTGATAGTGGCAAGCTGATCTGCTACTGCATTATGTTGAGCCATGTTAGTCGCCATATTGGTATGGGCATCAACGTGATAAACGGTTATCTCACGATGGTGGGAAGCATCCCACAACAGCTGCCACCACTCTTTGCCCCATACTGGGCGGTCATGTATCATCCAGTTGTTCTTTTGCAAATCAGGCATCCATACCACAAGTCCATTAGCCAAAGCCCAGGAATCAGTAAACAGGCGAAGAGGGTGATCATGGGGATCTAGTGGTAAAGTGACTGCCTTCAACTCAGCATACTGACTGGAGCCACCATCCCCCTCCTCCGATAAGTGAGTTCCTGACCTGGGATGGTAAGCCACCTGTTCGTGTACGTGGCCCACCCCTTCAGGCCCTCTGGTCGCATGACTCTGAATATACCACTTCCATTTAACAATAGAAGACTGCTGAGCCCGCCCGATCTTTAGATTAGCATCATTAGCCAGGACCCAATTCATTATAGGAAGTGCAGGTCGCAATTGAACATCTGCATCACCTGTCATTCTTTCAGTCTCTAGCAGGGCCCAGTAACAGGCTAGTAACTGTTGTTCAAAAACAGAATAACGAGTGGCAGCCTCGGGCATGGTACGTGACCAGAATCCCAGTGGGACTCGGCGACCCTCTTGTTTCTGCCAGAGGCTCCAGGAGGCCACATCATCAATATAATGGTGAATTGAGAGGGAAGGCGATACTGGAAGGTGGATGAAGGTATACTGGCGCCCCTTCCAGGTAAAGGCGAACTGATCCTGTGAATCCTCAGCTATAAGAATACTGAAGAAGGCGTTAGAGAGATCAATGACAGCATACCATGTTCCTGAGTTCCCAGTAGCAATGTTTTCAATAAGGGTGACAATGTCCGGAACTGCTGAAGCAAGTGGTGGGGCATGTTTGTTCAAAAAACGATAATCAACTGTCATTCTCCAGGAGCCATCTGGCTTCTGGACCGGCCAAACAGGGCTATTAAAGGGCGACGTTGCGGGCCTCACTACCCCTTCTTCTTGCAGAGCATCGATGGTGGCAGTAATCTCTTCCTGCCCCCCAGGGAGACGATATTGTGGAATGCACACTGGTTTCATGGGGGCTGGCACCATCACAGGATCCCACTTAACCTGACCCACTACTAGTTTTTTGTAATAGTTCGAATTCCAAATTCAAATCCCCCTTGGCTAGTATTAAGGGCCATACCGGCCAACATATTAATACCCAGGATACACTCGTCAGTAGCAGCCACCAGGGCATGTAACCAGACAGGGGAAGGGCTATCACCCACCATGGCACAGACTTTTATTTCCTTTGCCAGGGTGACCGCTCCTCCCAACCCCTCTATTTGAAAGGCCGGTCTAGTCCAGAGGTCGGGATTACCAGGAATCACCGAGTGCTCTGCACCGGTGTCGACCAAAGCCAAGTATTGGCGATCATTACCCCCACCCCAGTGGATTGTTAACGGTATGTAGGGCCGCGGATCCCCGTGTGTGCGCCGTGTCTCGATGGAGTAGACACGGGAATCCTGCCCACACCTTGAGGCTTCAGAAGGGTTCGGGGGCTTCCAGGACCACATGCTATTGTTATCTTTAAGAGCCTGTTTAACCCATTGTTTTACCTCATCATGAGTAACTGGAGCAGGAGAAGCCAGCTCGATAGAAGCAGCAGTGGGAGCAGAAAGCACAGCTGGGCCAGGAGGACTCAGCAGCTGGGGATGATGTTCCCCTGCTTTTTGCCTAAATCGATCTCCAATGGCAGCCAGCTCTTTTACAGAGAAATCACGGATCATTGACTCCTTCTGACCCCTGTTCCCACTTTGACTCACAGGGTCCTCCACCCAGTCTAGGGGAGGAGGTGGAGGCCATCCAACAGAGGGAGTAGGCCATAGAGCATAAGCAGGGGTTTGGGTATTTTCCCCTGGGTCCACATGGGAAACCGGGGTATCTATCCCTTCCATCTCTACCCTTACATCATCCCCCCTTCTGTCTGTTTGGGAAATCTGCTGCCTTATAGGGCGGGCGTGAACAGCAGATGGAGAGGGTAGTATGTTAGACACATGCTGAGGAGTATCTGCATTATTACCATTGTCATTCCAGATATTCCCATCCCAATCCTCAATTACATCAGGATCGTTACCATTCCTTATCATGGCATGAATACGATATGGATCGGGTTCTACTCCATGCCTTTCCTTATCTGCACAGAGCTGCTGCCGGAGTTTAATATTACGGCAAATCATTTGGACATGCTTATCTTCCCATTCTTTGGCTCTGTCCTGACTGGTGCGAACAATCTCGCTCATCATGGAACAGCATTGTCGCAGGACTTCTAGCTCCTCCTCTAATTGCTTTCTTTTGCACTGAGATTCTACTTCTCTTTGAATTAATTCTGCTTCACGCTGAACGGAGTGGCGTAATGCTGTGGCCAGCAACCAAAAACCATTCGTCAGCATTCCCTTTTTATCAGGAAATTTACTTTCTCGAAGGAGAGTGGCAACCCGCTCTCCCAGAGGTGCACTTGATGAGTCTAACTTCTCATCCCAACTAATGGGTGGTCCCAACAAAGACAGGGTATTGGCCAACATGCCAAACCCATCGTCTTTGGAAGTCCATCCAGGAATCAAGAACTGCTCAGGGCTCACCTCTTTCTTTCGGCGAAACATCTTGAGACCAACCCTGCTCGCTGCGCCAATTGTCTTGGGTAAACTTATACCTCTCATTTTGTTCATTTTAGATTGGTCACAGTGTTTGAGCTACCGAAAGAAAATAGACACACACACCGAGAGCAGTTCAGTTTATACAAATGTTTATTACTAATTCAAAAGCTGATTTCACACTACAATATGCAAGCCCTTCCCAACTATACTTATCAACGCTTGGACTGGTCCCAACTGCCGAAGCGAGGCAACGACTGCACACTTGTAGTAGGTTGTCAGGGCGCTGGTAGCAGCTTCTCCACCTCCCCCGACCGGGACGTTGCTTGGACTCTGGCTGTTCTTCCTTCTTGACAAGGGGTGTTCCCACCCCTCGGAGAATCTAAACTTCAGCAGCAGGACCACAGGCTTATATACCCCAAAAACAATTAATCATGCGCCTACTCCTTCTAATATTTGTCAGTCAAAATCAAAACTGAACATTACATTCTACAATTTAGAAGATTAATTATTATGGAACCAGGATGTTATAATTTCCTGGTTTATCTCGTAGATACAAAGACTTATTAAAACTTCTCGAGCAAGACAGGTTGTGACCAATTCGTCAATTTCAGAGTGTTGCATTTGACAACTGCTTTCCCTGGGCCTCACAGTGGAATTCCATTTCAAAGTGTATCTTCAGATAAGTCCCCATGGCTGAGTTTAATTACATCTGCTAGTTCTGAAAGTAAGGTGACCTGCGTGTGGACCCAGTGTCGTCAGTTCCACATAAGCAAAAAGCATCTGGGTACATGGTTTTAATCCTCCATTACACCATCTTCTTTCCACCTTTATACTCACTTTTCTTTAACTTTTATTTCTGTGCCTTTGTGTTTTCCCTTGTTTTTCCCGACTTTTCTGGAGAGGGCTGGAGTTCACCGTCCGGCCACTACTCCATCACGTGACTCCTCATCCCTGGTCTTCCTGAAGTCCATGATCATCTCCTTTGTCTTGTCCACGTTAAGAATCAAGTTGTGTTTTTACACCATTTCACAAGATTTTTCACCTCTTCTCTGTAGTGCAACTCATCGTTGTTGCTGATGAGGCCGACTACTGTTGCGCTATCTGCAAACTTTTTTTTTTAATTTTTTATTTTTCACACCATAAATCACGTTAGCCATGATATACACTTTTTATTTTTCACACATATACAGTGACTTTTTCTCCCCCCCCCTCCCTCCTCCCAAGCCACCCCCCCACCCCCCCCCTCATCCATTTTAGGTATACAATCTAGGTTGCATTAATTCAGTCAGACAATGTTGTCATTCAACAAAAATACACCAGAAATTCTACTGAGTCTATTCTTTTCTTCTCTTCTCCTTCCATCAACTTAGGTAATGTTTGTTCCCGGTAGGTTTTCGCTATTGTATTTAATGTAAGGCTCCCATACTTGTTCGAATATTTCAATATTATTTATTAAACTATATGTTATTTTTTCTAATGGAATACATTTATTCATTTCTATATACCATTGTTGTATTTTCAAATTATCTTCCAATTTCCAGGTTGACATAATACATTTTTTTGCTACGGCTAGGGCTATCTTAACAAATCTTTTTTGTGCATCTTCCAAGTCAGTTCCAAATTCTTTATTTTTTATGTTACTTAGGAGAAAGATCTCTGGATTCTTTGGTATATTGTTTTCTGTTATTTTATTTAATATCTGATTGAGATCATCCCAAAATATTTCTACTCTCTCACATGTCCAGATTGCATGAATTGTTGTTCCCCTTTCTTTTTTACATCGAAAACATCTATCAGATACTGTTGGGTCCCATTTATTTAACTTTTGCGGTGTAATGTATAGTCTGTGTAACCAATTATATTGTATCATACGCAGCCTCGTATTTATTGTATTTCTCATCGTTCCAGAACATAATTTCTCCCATGTTTCCTTTTTTATCTTTATATTTAAATCTTGTTCCCATTTTTGTTTAGTTTTACCATTTGTTTCCTCATTCTCCTTTTCTTGCAGTTTAATATACATATTTGTTATAAATCTTTTTATTAACATTGTATCTGTAATCACATATTCAAGGTTACTTCCCTCTGGTAAACTCAAATTGCTTCCTAATTTATCTTTCAAGTAGGATCTCAGTTGGTAATATGCCAGCGCTGTATCTCCAGTTATATTGTATTTATCTCTCATTTGTTCAAAGGATAAGAATCTACTTCCTGAAAAGCAATTTTCTATTCTTTTAATCCCTTTTTTTCCCCCATTTTCTAAAGGAAAGGTTGTCTATTGTAAAAGGGAGTAGCTTATTTTGCGTCAATATTAGTTTTGGTAATTGATAATTTGTTTTATTTCTTTCTACATGAATCTTCTTCCATATATTGAGGAGATGGTGTAATACTGGAGAAGTTCTATGTTGTACCAATTTTTCGTCCCATTTATATAATATGTGTTCAGGTATCTTTTCCCCTATTTTATCTAATTCTAATCTCGTCCAGTCTGGTTTTTCCCTTGTTTGATAAAAATCTGATAGGTACCTTAATTGTGCGGCTCTATAATAATTTTTGAAGTTTGGCAATTGTAAGCCTCCTTGTTTATACCATTCTGTTAATTTATCTAGTGCTATCCTCGGTTTCCCCCCTCTCCATAAAAATTTCCTTATTATTTTTTTTAACTCTTTGAAGAATTTTTCTGTCAGTTGTATTGGCAATGCCTGAAATAAGTATAGTATCCTTGGAAAAATGTTCATTTTAATACAGTTTATCCTTCCTATCAGTGTTAGTGGTAGCTCTTTCCAATGCTCTAAATCGTCCTGTAATTTTTTCATTAGTGGATTGTAATTGAGTTTATATAATTGGCCTAGATTTTTGTTTATTTGTACACCTAGGTATCTTATTGCCTGCATTTGCCATCTGAATGGGGATTCCTTCTTAAATTTTGAGAAATCCGCGTTATTCATAGGCATAGCTTCACTTTTATTTACGTTTATCTTGTATCCCGACACTTCTCCATATTCCTTCAATTTCTTATATAATTCTTTTATTGATAGTTCTGGTTCTGTTAAGTACACTATCACATCATCCGCAAATAGACTGATTTTATATTCCCTGTCTTTTATTTTTATTCCTTTTATATTATTATCTATTCTTATCGATTCTGCTAGTGGTTCTATAGCTAGTGCAAACAATAATGGTGATAATGGCCATCCCTGCCGCGTTGACCTGCTTAAGTTAAATTGCTTTGATACATGTCCATTTACTGTCACTTTCGCTAACGGTCCCTTATATAATGCTTTAATCCAATTAATATACTTCTCCGGTAAACTGAATTTTTGCAATACTCTGAACAAATAATTCCATTCTACTCTGTCGAAGGCCTTCTCTGCGTCTAAAGCAACTGCTACTGCAGGTGCTTTATTTCCTTCTACTGCATGAATTAAGTTAATAAATTTACAAATATTGTCTGTTGTGCGTCTTTTTTTGATAAATCCAGTTTGGTCTAAATTTACCATTTTCGGTACCTGTTCTGCTAATCTGTTTGCTAATAGTTTAGCTATTATCTTATAATCTGTGTTTAGCAAAGATATTGGTCTATATGACGCTGGTGAGAGTGGATCTTTCCCTTGTTTTAGTATCACTGTAATTATTGCTGTTTTACATGAATCTGGTAAGTTTTGTGTCTCATCAATCTGGTTGATTACATCCAGGAGGGGCGGTATTAATAGGTCTTTAAATGTTTTGTAGAATTCTGTTGGAAATCCATCCTCCCCTGGTGTCTTATTATTTGGTCATTTTTTTATTATCTCTTGTATTTCTACTGTTCCAAATGGTTCTGTTAATTTATTTTGTTCCTCTATTTGTAGTTTTGGTAGTTCAATTTTAGTCAAAAATTCATCTATTTTCCCTTCTTTCCCTTCGTTTTCAGTTCGGTATAATTGTTCATAGAATTCTCTGAAGTTTTCCTTAATTTCTTTTGGATTATATGTAATTTGTTTGTCTTTTTTCCTTGTTGCCAATACCATTTTCTTAGTTTGCTCTGTCTTAAGCTGCCATGCTAAGATTTTGTGTGTTTTTTCACCTAGTTCATAATATTTCTGTTTTGTCTTCATTATATTATTCTCCACCTTATATGTTTGTAATGTTTCATGTTTTATTTTTTTATCCGCCAATTCTCTTCTTTTGGTTGTATCTTCCTTTATTGCTAATTTTTTTTCTATGTTTACTATTTCCCTTTCCAACTGCTCTGTTTCCTGATTATAGTCCTTCTTCATCTTGGTTGCATAACTTATTATTTGTCCTCTAATGAATGCTTTCATTGCGTCCCATAGTATAAACTTATCTTCCACTGATTCCGTATTTACTTCAAAATACATTTTTAATTGTTTTTCAATAAATTCTCTAAAATCCTGTCTTTTAAGTAGCATGGGGTTTAATCTCCATCTATACATTCTTGGAGGGATGTCCTCTAGCTTTACTGTCAGTATTAAGGGTGAATGGTCCGATAGCATTCTCGCTTTATATTCTGTTTATCTTACTCTATCCTGCATACTAGCTGATAACAAAAATAGGTCTATTCTTGAGTATGTTTTATGTCTAGTCGAGTAGTATGAGTATTCCTTTTCTTTTGGGTTTTGTTTCCTCCATATGTCCACAAGTTTCATTTCTTGCATTGATTTAATTATAAATTTGGTTACTTTGTTCTTCCTGTTAATTTTTTTCCCCGTTTTATCCATATTTGGATCCAAATTCAGATTGAAATCCCCTCCTATTAGTATGTTCCCTTGCGTATTAGCTACCTTCAAAAAGATATCTTGCATAAACTTTTGATCTTCTTCGTTAGGTGAATATATATTAAGTAGATTCCAAAGCTCCGAATATATCTGACATTTTATCATAACATATCTCCCTGCTGGATCTATTATTTCCTCTTCTATTTTAAATGGCACATTTTTGCTAATTAATATAGCCACTCCTCTTGCTTTTGAATTATACGATGCTGCTGTTACATGTCCTACCCAATCTCTCTTTAATTTCTTGTGCTCCAATTCAGTTAAGTGTGTTTCTTGGACAAATGCTATATCTATTTTTTCCTTTTTCAGTAAATTTAGTAGTTTCTTCCTTTTAATTTGGTTATGTATTCCATTAATATTTAAAGTCATATAGTTCAGCGTAGCCATTTTATATTTTGTTTATCTTCTCTTTCCGTTTTTCCATCATTACCTTTCCTCCTTTTCCATTTCTGTTTTCTTATTTTCAACTCTTTACCAGACAACATTCCTACAACATCCAACATTTTCCTTATTCTCCTATTTCTATTTTCTTTATCCCCAATCTCCCCTTCCCCTCCTGAGTTGTCCTTTATCCCTTGTCGGACAACCACATCTCCCCTCTCCATTTGGATTTGCGAATCCACTCGCAAGCGTCAACTGATTTTGCAGTGACCGCTCTTTTCCCCCACCCAGCCCCCCCCCAGAAAAGATTTCATTTTTCATATGTCACAAAGGTCACTCTTTTAATTCCCTCCTTATTCTCTCTATTCCATTACCTTCCCTTATTAATTCTTGTCTATACTATCTATGTTTTCCTCTAATTACAGATACTTTCACGTATGCCCATTGTCTCTATTCACTCTTATACCTCTTTACCCGCATACATATCAATCGTGGTCATTTTTACCCTCATTACCCGTCTTCATCCCTCCGTCTATTTTTGTCTTTACCCACATACTTATCAATCGTGATCATTTTTACTCTCATTACCCGTCTTCATCTCTCAGTCTATTTTTGTAATTGTTCTGCAAATTTTCGTGCTTCTTCTGGATCCGAGAACAGTTTGTTTTGTTGTCCTGGAATAAATATTTTCAATACCGCTGGATGCTTCAGTATAAATTTATACCCTTTCTTCCATAAAATTGCCTTTGCTGTATTGAACTCTTTTCTCTTCTTTAGGAGTTCAAAACTTATATCTGGATAAATGAAGATTTTTTGCCCTTTATACTCCAGTGGTTTGTTGCCCTCTCTTACTTTTTCCATTGTCTTCTCCAGTACCTTTTCTCTTGTAGTATATCTTAGGAATTTTACTACAATAGATCTTGGTTTTTGTTGTGGTTGTGGTTTAGAGGCCAATGCTCTATGTGCCCTTTCTATTTCCATTTCTTGCTGTAGTTCTGGACATCCTAGGGTCTTAGGGATCCAATCTTTTATAAACTCCCTCATATTCTTGCCTTCTTCATCTTCCTTAAGGCCCACTATCTTTATGTTATTTCTTCTGTTATAATTTTCCATTATATCTATTTTTTGAGCTAGTAATTCTTGTGTCTCTTTAGTTTTTTTATTAGATTCCTCCAATTTCTTTTTTAAGTCTTCTACCTCCATTTCTGCTGCTACTGCCCGTTCTTCCATCTTGTCCATTTTTTTCCCCATTTCTGTTAAGGTCATATCTATTTTATTCACTTTCCCTTCTGTGTTGTTTATTCTTCTTCTTAAATCATTGAATTCCTGTGTTTGCCATTCTTTAAATGACTCCATGTATCCTCTAACAAGAGCAAGTATATCCTTTACCTTGCCTTTCCCTTCATCTATTTCACTGTATTCTTCCTCTTCTTCTTCCTCTGGGTTGGCCATCTGTTGTTTCTTTGTTGCCCTTTCCTTCTCTTCTTTCTTGTTTTCATTGTTTTCTGTGGTCTCTTCTTGCTGCAGGTGTTCTGCAGCTGTCGTTGCCGGCTGTGGAGATCGACTCCCCAGCTGGTCCCCCCTCCCGTCGGTGTGTTTTTTTGCATGCGCGGTTGCGCACTTTTACTCGGCTCTGTGAGCCATTGTTGTAGTTCTTTTTCTACCGACCTGAGGTAGCGGGCTCCTCTCTCCACAGCGGGCCTCTTCGGACAGGTAAGGCCTTCACCTTTTTCCTCCGTTGTCTTCTCTTCCTCTCTTCTTACCGTTGATTTTGATTTTTCTTCTTTTGTCTCCATCTTCTTTCCACCTTTATACTCACTTTTCTTTAACTTTTATTTCTGTGCCTTTGTATTTTCTCTTGTTTTTCCCGACTTTTCTGGAGAGGGCTGGAGTTCTCCGTCCGGCCACTACTCCATCACGTGACTCCTCCCGCTATCTGCAAACTTGACAACTCTGTTGGAGCTTGATCTGGTGTTGCAGTTGTAGGTAGCATGAACAGGAGTGGGCTGTGCACCAGAGCTCAGCAGGATGGTCCTTGATGCTCTGTTGCTTACCTGGACAGACTGTGGTCTTTCTGTGAGGAAATCCAGAATCTAGTTACAAGAGGGATGTTGAGTCCCAGCGAGGAGAGCTTCCCCACCAACCTCTGGGGTATGATTATATTAATGCTGAACTAGTCAATGAACAGCAGCCGATGTTTGAGGCATTTTCCAGGGGTGTCAGGATCTTGAGCAGGGACAAGGCGATAGCATCATTAATGGAACGGTTCCATCTTTAGGTGTATTGAAATGGGTCCAGTGTGTCTGGGAGGTGCACTTTGATACGTTCCATCAACAGAAGATTGAACTGTTACGGAGTCCAGAGGACCCCAAAACCCAGCAGCAATAGATATGCACCACAACACAGGGTTACTTAAACAAAAGTAGTTTTTAATTATATTGAAACAAGAAAACAGAATTAAACTTTAACTTATTACTATCAACTTACTTAATGTACCTAACCTACTTAATCCCCTCTCTAATACTAAACACAGGTGTGTGTAATGTATATTAAAGATTAGAAAAGTTATTTGGATCACAGTAATCTCACTGGTTGCAGGCAATTCTTGTACTGTGCACAGAAGTTAGCATTAACAAAGTTCACCAGTCTTTGGTGCTTAACAGGCAAATGGTTCACACTCAGGAGGGTTCTTGTTGGTCTTCAGAGAGAGATTCCTTTTTTTGTTCCAGGACATCTTCACCTGATTCTTGTTTAATCATTCTTGCTGATGAAACTTTCCCCCTTCAGGGTTCTCCAGATGATCCTCCTTCTTTCAGGTCACCTTTCAGACAGCCAGTCTTCTCTTTTGACCAGGCAGCTTCCAAATTTGCCAGCTTATCCCTCTGGAACTGATTTCTGTCTCTCTCCTTTCTGTTTCACACCCTCCTTCTCTGAGAGCAAAAGTGTTCTCCCCTTCCTGTAAAGATCACACGTTGCCAGGCAAGCTGCTGTATGCTGTTACTTTGTTGCTTTCTGCAAAAGTCCTGCAAAGATTCTGTGTTTTAAAATGTTTGTGTGCAACCTGCTCTAATAATTCCTCCCAAACCACCTCTAAATACTCTGTCACAGAAGCATTTCATAATGGTGGAGGTCAGCGTCAGTAGTCATTGGAGCCTGTTAGTGTCACGCTTTTTGGTACCAGGATGATGGTGGCTGCCTTGAAACCCACGGATGCGATGGACTGCTGCAATGATATGTTGATGATCTCTGAAAGTACCTCTCTCAGTTAGCCTGCACAGTCCTTTAGTACCTGACAGGGTATGTTATCTGTCCCGCTGCCTTGTGTGGATTCTCTTCATCTCAACAGAGGCCAAACAAGGGGCCTGGTCTTCAGGGAGAGACGGAGCTTTCTTTGGCATCAGACTGAAAGAATAAATGTTACGAATATGCTTAACAAAAAGCTAATGAATTAGGTGAGAAAATACAGTAGCTGACTGTAAAATGGTGGGAACATAATTACCTTCTTACATGACCTTCTCTGTGCTGTAGAGTGCAGTAACTAAGTTCACAAGAAAGTCAATATACCTTGAGTTAAGGACACCCTGACATTTCCCAGTCGTTTCCAGACACAACAGGGTGAAGTTATTGTAAACACAAAATTGCCAGGTGAGTGAAATTCATGTGAAATTTGTAAGGCTCTGACTCAGATCCCTGACAAAAAGTGTATAAAAGTACGGTGTACACTCTGATACTTTGAGTGGGTTTCAGTGCCAAGAACAAGTTACTAAACTCTTTGTCACTCCTCACTCCTGCTTGTGTTACCAAGGTTACACTTAATTGGTTCTGCTGTTTATTTTATTATTTTAACATCGGTGTAGTTGGCAGGATTTTGCCAGGACAGAAGTAAGTTTGGACCAAGTAAGAGGCTATTGTAGCGATAGCAAGGGAAATGAAATGAGGAGGCTAAACACTGTAGGTCGCTTGCACATTCAATGGTTTATTTTTGAAAAGCCTGCACTGCGCCTTATAAGGTGACCCATAAGTCACTCCCATGCACAGGCGGTGATGTCACGGCGTGGCTGAGTGCATGTGCATGGCCCATTTGAGCACAGGAGAAGATGCGCCCAGTGGCGCCATCTTGAAGTGGTTGATCTGCTACCACGGCCGTAACAGTGCAGAGCTGGTTTGCTTGACAACCCCCCCCACAGAACCAGTGCTAGCATTCCATTACTCTTGAGCGCAGTGCAGCCAGACCTTTGGGAGGTCATCACCCAGCATTTGGGTTGCGCTGGCACGACCAGGTGGCTGAGGTCGAGATGTGCGGGATTCAGCCAGTCGGCTGTGAACAGTTCCTCTCTAACCCCAATGTCCAGCATGAAGGTTTTGCCCGTGCTGCGTAAGACTTTGTACGGCCCCTCATAGGGTCGTTGAAGGGAGGAAGAATGAGGTCAGTGGCGGACAAAAACAAAGTCTGTGGTTAATAAGTCCTGAGGAATGAATGCAGGCCAGCGCCCGTGGTGTGTGGGTTGGGGGGGGGGGGGTGCGAAGGTGGCTAACATGTCCTGTAGTTTCTGCAACGCTGCTCTTCCCTTGGTGAGTGGGTCTTGGGACAGTGGGAAGAATTCACCTGGCAGGATTAATGGGGTGCCATACACCAAATTCACGGAGGAGGCTTGCAGATCCTCTTTGGGTGTAGTTCGGATGTTCAGGGAAGCTCATCCACCTAGCTGAAACTGGTTAAATGGTCCATGGGAGCTGACTTCAGGTGGTGATGGAAACGTTCGACAAGGCTATTGGATTGTGGGTGAAGACGGCGGTGTGGTGCAGCTTAATGCCCAGGAGAGTTGCTAGTTGGGTTCACAGTGCCAATGTAAACTGTGCCCCTCTTGTCAGTGGTAATATGAGCTTGTATCCCAAATCTTGCAATCCATTGTGTGAGCAGTGCCCTGGAACAGGAATCAGTGGAAATGTCTTTTAGTGGCCATCTTGTGGTGCGATCTACCACTGTTAGCAAGTAGCAGGTGTCCTGGGAAACAGGTAGCGGGCCCACGATGATGACATGCATATACTCGAACAGCCTTTTCAGAGGGTCGAACTGATGGATGGGGGTCTTGACATATCAGTGGACCTTGGAGTTCTGACACTGGATACAAATGCAGCCAGTTGGGCAACTTGCTTCCTCAGGCCGTGCCATATGAAACTCTCTGCCATCATGCGGGTTGTGGTCTTTATGGACAGGTGGGTGAGGTTGTGGATGGCATGGAAAAAATTGTGCCTCCATTGCTGTGGTACAACTGGGCGCAGTGAGGCAGTGGAAACATCACACAGCAGTGGGTCAGAGCTGCCTAGAAGGCAGCCTCGAAGCGGAAGCCGGAGATGGCTGTGTGGAAAGCCTGCATTTCTCCTTCCTCATTTTGGGCTTGGTCCAGTTGGGAGAGGTCCAGCCTGGGAGACAAGGTTTGGATAGTGGGACGAGAGAGGGTGTCGGCCACAACATTGTCCATACTGGAGAGGTGCCAGATGGTGGTGGTGAACTCAATATGTATGATAGGTGGCATTACTGGCGCACTGACCAGGGATCTTTGACCATAGAGAAGGTGTTCGTGAGGGGCTTGTGGTTGGTAAAAACCGTGAATGGCCTGCTCTCCAGAAAGTAGTGGAAATGTCTAATGGCAAGGTAAAGTGCCAGGAGCCCCCTGTCAAACGTGCTGAATTTAAGCTCTGGGGGGCATATATGGAGGTTGAAAAGGCCAACGGCCTCCACTGATTGTCAACGGACAGTTCGAGGATGCCCCCAATGGCTGTTGCTGATGCTTCCACGGTGAGGTCCGTGGGCACATCTGATCTGGGGTGTACCAGCAAGGTGGCATTGGACAGGACATTTTCAGTTGCAGTGAAAAATGTGTTGGCCTCCTCTGTCCAAGCTAGGATTTTGCATTTGGCCATCATCATGGCGAACAGGGGGCACATGATACATGCTGCCCTTGGGATGAAACAGTTGTAGAAATGAACCATCCCGGTGAATTCCTGGAGGCCTTTGGGGGTGTTAGGGCAAGCGAACTGGTGTATGGCTGCAACTTTTTCTGTTGATGGTGTGGCCCAGGAATTATATGGAGTCTTTCCTGAATTGGCAGTTTGTGAAGTTGACCGTGAGGCTGGTCGGACAGCCATGTGTAGAGTCTGCGGAGATGATTTTTGTGCTCTCTGTGCTCCTTGCTGGTGGTGAGTATGTCATCCAGGTAGATGAACACAAACTCTAAGTCACTGCCCACCATGTTCATAAAGCGCTGGAAGGTTTGCACCACGTTTTTGAGGCCAAACGGCATGCAGAGGAATTCAAAGAGTCCAAATGGGGTGATGATAGCTTTCTTTCTAATGTCGTCTGGGTGGACGGGAATCTGGTGATAGCCACGCACTAGATCGACCTTTGAGAAAACATTCGTGCTGTGCAGGTTGGCTATAAAGTCTTGTATACGTGGGCATGGTGAAGTTGTTTAGGTGGTGGTGATCTCTGCCTGAGGACTTAGGGACCATGTGAAGTGAGAAAGCCCACGGACTGTCGGGCCTTTGGACTATGTCCAACTCTTGCATCCGAGAAAATTCTTCTTTGGCCAATTGCAGTTTATCCAGGAGAAGTCTTCTGGCTTTGGTGTGGAGTGGGGGGCCTTGGGTCGGGATGTGGTGTTGAATTCCATGCTGCGGCATAGTGGAGGTAAACTGCGGCCTGAGGATGGATGGGAATTTGTCCAGAATGCGACTGTACTCATCTTTTGTGTTGCGAGTGTTGGTTTGTAATATCTGGGCATGGACCAGACATTTGGACTTCACATCCACTAGCAGGCTGTGCACCCGTAGAAAATTTGTGCTGAAGAGTGATGTGTCCACGGTGACTCGAGTGAAATTCCACTGGGAATTTTCTCTGCCGAGTTGGACGTTGTGCGTGCCAAAGGTCTTGATGGCAGTGTTGTTTGCCACCTGGAGAGTGGGACCTCATGGGCATGTTCATGTCTCCAGGGTATTTGGCAGGATGACACTGACTTCGGTGCCGTATCGACCAGGAACCATTGGCCACTCACCTTGTCAGTGATGTGCAATAGGCTATTGATGTGGACAGCCACCCAGCCATTAGTGGCGGCTGGCCTGGGCGTTTTCCAAAAAATGAGCATCTTTGCGCTTGTCCCCACAGTGTTGGTGTTAAAAACACTGGCTAGTGTTCATTGTCTCTGCTGGTTTGCTGGGGCATGGTTGTACTCGGTTCGGGTGCGGCCCACTCTGCTGACCCGGATGGGAATGAGTCAACTGGTTGATGGTGGACTCATTTTCGCATTTTGTGTGCCACAGAATGTCTGCTCTGGCCGCAACCTTACACGGTCTGAGAAATCTTCGTCCGCCAACTGCAGTTGTATGTCATCTGGCATCTGCTCAAACATGAGACACGGCTTGTGGCCCTCCACTAGTGTGAGCATCTGATCCATAAGGGCGGATGGTGCTCTGTCTCCTAGGCTGTCTAGGTGTTTGAGTCTAGCAGCACACTGAAGACTGGACAGGCCGAAAGTACTCGAGGAGTTTCTTGAGGGCTGGGTATTTATCTTCCTCCAGGTCATGTATCAATCGTCCACCCTGGCTGTGGTCTCTTGGTCTAGGGAGCTGACGACACGGTAAAACATTGTCGAGTTAGAAGTAATCTGCCTGAGGTAAAATTGCATTTCTGCTTGCCTGAACCAAGTGCATAGGCTAAGTGTCCAGAAGGTTGGCAATTTCATAGCCACTGCGTTGACTGCTGCAGCATCCATGGCTTAGAGTCTAGAACTGTCTGAGCTTGTCGTGGTCACCGATTGTAGCGGTAACTACTAAAGGAAGTGAAATGAGGAGACTACACACTATAGGTCACTTGCACTTCCAACGGTTTATTTTTGAAAAGCCTGTGCTGCGCCTTATAAGGTGGTCCATACGTCCTGCCCACACGTGGGTGGCGACTTCACGGCGCAGCTGAGTGCGCTTGCGCATCCCTTTTGAGCACAGGAGATGCGCACGGCGGAGACATCTTGATGTGGCTGCTCCGCTGCTGCAGCCGTAACAGTGCAGAGCCAGTCCACCTGCGTCTCTATGTGCGTTGCCATACTATCAGCATTTGGGACGCTGGAGGGAGGATAATGAGCCTTCAGATCTATTGTATCTGGCTCCCACCCCGGTTTCTGGAAACACTGCGGTCCAAGGTTCCCCGCTGAGATCCAGAAAAGAACTAGGATAAACAAGAAGACAAAGTGTACAGATCTGTGGAATATATGGTTTAAGGTTAAGTGCGACTGCAGTGGTTATACAGTTATATGGATAAACAGAATGGCCTGAGGTTAAATTTTAATTTGATCAGTTAGCCAGAGAGGCCCAGATAAAAGATTAATTTGTAAGTCAGGCAGGAGGAAACCCCTGGAACACCTGGACAGCAAAGGAGCATACATCAGGGTGCTCTTTATCAACTATCATCACCTCAAATCTGATCAGCAAACTCCACGACCTGGGAGGTAACACCCAACTGTCCAATTGGATCTTGTATTTCCTTACCTCCAGATCACAATCAGTGAAGACTGGTAAGAATTTCTCCTCCACAATCTTCAAGAGCAACACAAGGCTGTACTCTTTGCCCCCAGTCTACTCACTTTACACCTTGACTGTGTAGCTTGGTACGACAATAACACCATCTACAAATTTGCCAACGATACCCACAGTAGTGGGTTGTATAAAGGATGTGGATGAGTCAGCGAACAGGATGGAGATTGAAGACTTGGCTGAATGGTGCACCCACAACAACCTTGCACTCAATGTCACCTGAGGGCAGCAACAATCATCAAAGACCCTCACCACCCAGCACACACTCTGTTCTCGCCGCTGTCATCAGGAAAGGGGTATAGGTGCCACAAGACTTGCACCACAAGGTTCAGGAACAGCTGCTACCCCTCCACCATCAGACTCCTCAACAACAAACTCAATCAGAGACTTATTTAAAGACTCTTACTTGCACACTTCATTGATTTTTCTTTTGTTCTCTCTGTATTGCACAGTTTGTTTACAGTTCTTTTATTTGTTGACATGTTTATGCTGCGTACAGTTTATTTTTTGCACTATCGATTAGTGGTAATTCTGCCACGTACACAGGAAAAAGGAATCTCAGGGTTGTATATGATGACATGCGTGTAGTCTGACAATAAATCTGAAATCTGAGATTATGGATAAGTCTGATGGGGCCACCCCAGTACAACAAATGTGTTATTTGTATCCAAAACATGGTAAAGAACTTTGACAGTTGCTGGCAGTATTAGCAAATAGACTGAGGCATGGCCAGTATGGGAAAAACGTAGGAAAGAAATGGAGAAAGCAAATACAAGAATGGAAGGAACAGGAACAGAGAGAATGGCAAAAATCTAAAGAAAGAAGCTGGAAAGAAAATGCAAGTCAGATAGTTAAATGGGAATGGCATGTCAATACTTATTTATGCATGTCCCTAGTATATGTAGTTATGAATTGCATGTAACAAGCAGCAATAGACAATGAACTAGAGAGTGTTTAATTTTAAAACACTAATTTTATTTCTTACTCTTAAACTAGAGTCTTAACTCTTAAACTAATCTGAACACTAAATCTATCCACAACTATGCGCGCGTGTACTAGTGTAATGTGTGTGTTGGTAATGATAGAGATTATGTTTTCATTGCTACAAGCAATGTCTTAAGGATCATAATTGATTATGCTTGGCTTCCAACAGGGGGCTCACATAGATGGAGAGACTACTGTATGAGAGATCTTTAATGGAGGTTTGCAAGCCTCATAGTTGCTGCTTACAACAACTTTAAAGTAAAGAACCTTTTCCTTTATCCATGTGTTGTCTAATAACTCATACATACGAATACAAGATGAAACATGGTGTCAGAGCGGGATGAAGGACATTAATAGGAAATACCTAAAAAGGAAAAATCTAAAGTTAGCAACAGATCAGTGAAAGTGAAAGTAGCTCTTCACAAATTAGCAAGAAAAACAGAGGCTAACGAAGTAAACACAGAAGGATTACATCCACCAGCAAAACTTCAGTTGACAGGTAATGCGGCTGAAAATTGCAATAGATTCAAACATTTTGGATTGTACTTAGCAGCAGTCAGAGCTGAAGAAAAAAGCGATAAAGTGAAAGTGTCAGTTTTTTTACATGTCGTGGGTGATGAAGCCCTGGAGGTGTATAATAACTTCACATTTGCTGCTGAAGGAGACAAAATAAAATTTGAAAAAATAGCGGAACAGTTTGAAGCATAGTGCATAAAAGTAACGTGATGTTTGAAAGGCACAGATTTTTCACATGTACAGAAAACGGAAGAAAATATTGATCAGTATGTAACTGAATTGAGAAACAGAAGCAAAACGTATGAACTGGTGGACTGATTGACTCGCTGATAAAAGACAGACTTGTGTGTGGTATTCTAAACAATAATCTAAGGGAAAGTCTGCTAAGAGCAAAATCTAGACCTGGAGAAAGCCATAGCACTCTGTCGGGCTACAGAAATTGTAAAAGTCCAGGCAAAAGAGCTGTTCAGTGAAACTAGCTGCAATGTGGATGCACTAAGCAAGAACAGGCATAAACCGTTTAACGAAAAGTGCACCAAAGTGGAAAGACAGACGTGGCCAGCGAACCAAAATGAAAGGGACAATCGAAAGCCATGTGGTCGATACGGTACACAACACCTACCAAAAAAATGTCCAGCGTATGGTAAAACTTGCAATATGTGCAAAAGAAGCAACCATTATGGCAGTTGCTGTAGGAACAAAGAGCAACAAAGCAAAGTTCATGCAGTAGATGAAAGGGAGATAGAGGAATTCTATGTAGTCGTGACTGAAAACAAGAAAGAAAAATGAGACTGGATGTTGAAATTAAAAGTGAATGACATTTACATTTCAGTTAAATTGGATACTGGAGCACAAATTAATGTAATATCAGAGACTGATTTTAAGAAGATTAGACCCAGACCAAAGATGTATGGAACAAAAGAGAAGGTGACAGAATATTCAGGTACCAATATACCAGTGCAAGGAGAATGCATGGTCAAAGTGAAACTCAAAAACAAAGAGCATATGGTAGCATTCATCATGGTACCAAAGGATGTGCAGGCCATACTAGGTTTAACAGCCTGTGAGAAACTGAACCTGGTAAAAAGAGTCCTCGTTGTGGAAAGTGAAGGAGAGACCGTCTATAATGAACTCATGAAAGAGTACAATGACCTATTTAAGGGTCTAGACTGCCTTCCAGGAGAACACACAATCAGAGTGGATAAACGAGTGCCACTGATAATACATCCATGCAGAAAAGTTCCATTCGCACTTCAAAAGCAACTAAAGGTAGAGTTGGACAGGATGGAAACCCTGAACGTGATTCAGAAGATAGATGAGCCAACGGAGTAGGTGAATTTACTCATCATTGTGGACAAAAAGAATGGAAAGCTTAGAATTGGCCTGGATCCAAGAGATCTAAATGGAGCAATATAGAGAAAACACTTTAAGCTTCCGACGTGTGAAGATATCATGCCACAGTTTGCAAATGCAAAGTTATTTTATCAAGTTATATGCATCATCAGGATTTTGGTAATTGAACTTGGCTGAAGTAAGCTCAAGATTCTGTACGTTCAGTAGTCCATTTGGCAGATACAGATTCCTAATGTTACCATTCAGAATTCCCTCAACTCCTGAAGTGTATGACAAAACTATCTATATGGTCTATGAGCACCTGGACGGAGATGATACCTCAATGGATGACAATAGTATGGGGAAACCACAAGAATGGAGCATGATGAGAGACTAAGGAAAGTTCTGGAAGCAACAAAGAAAGCAAACCTGAAGCTGAATAGAGAGAAATGCCAGCTTGGGGTGACAGAACTAATATTTGTAGATATTATTAGCAGTGAGAGCACCAGATCAGATCCCAGAAAGGTGTCCACAATTGGGAACATGCCAAGGCCACAATGCAAAAAGGACGTACAGAGGTTTAATGGAATGGTCAACTATATGGGTAAATTCATATCCAATCTCTCAGAAAAGATGGCTCCATTGAGAAGACTAACAGAAAAGAACATTGAATGAGAGTGGGATCATGAACATGAAAAGTCATGGAGCGAACTAAAGAAACTGCTCACAGAGGAACCAGTTCTGAGGTTTTACGACCCAGCGAGACCCATCACTATATCATCAGACGCATCACATCGTGGGCTCGGTGCAGTTCTTCTGCAAAAATATGATGACTGGCAACCCATTGCATCTGCATCACGCTCAATGACAAACGTGGAGATTCGATGCACTCAAATTGAAAAGGAGCTGCTCAGCATCACATACGCCTGTAAACCCTTTCATCAGTTTGTGTCAGGAAAAGCAATCAGTGTAGAGACTGACAATAAGCTCTTGATTGCATTGTTCCAAAGTCATTTAATGAATGTCCACCTAGAATACAAAGAATGATGATTAGGCTGCAATGCTATACACTGAATGTAATGTACACTCCGGGTAAGCTAATGTACACAGCAGACACGTTGTCTAGAGCTGTTGACACGAAAGAGCCTGCAAACATCAAAATGGATGAAGATGTGAACGTCTTTGTGGACATGATGCAAAAGTGGGTGGTCATAAAGTCAGAGACAAACAAAAATGAAACACTGAGACAACTGAGAAAAAAACATTTTAGATGGCTGATCCAGCATGAAGCAGGACTGATCACCTGATGCTGTAGAGTACTGGAACTGCAGGGTGGAACTATCAGAGGTTAAAGATATCACCTACAAAGGAAGTAAAATCTTTATCCCAGAGTCATAGAAAAGAGATGCTATAAAGGATCCATGGAGGACATCTTGGAATCAAAAAGTATGAGAAAAGAGCAGGAGAGGTGGTGTACTGGCCAAGAATCAACCATGATATTACAAATGATGTGTCAAACTGTGCAATATGCCAGAAATATCAACCAAGCAATCCTGCAGAACCATTAAAGCCACACCCAGCACCACGCAGATCTTACTAGAAGGTAGGCGCTGATCTATTCGAATGTCAAGGGAAGGTCTATCTTGTAGTCACAGACTATTACTCCCTATCTCCAGAGGTATGAGGACTGAACACCACCACTGCAGATGCTGTAAACATTATGAAAGCCATATTCTCCAGACATGGTGTGGCAAGCAATGTCTTCACAGACAATGGGTCCAGTTTTGCAATTCAAAATTCCAACATTTTGCCAAAGAGTGAGACTTTGTACACACCACGTCAAGTCCTCATTTTCTGCAGTCCAATGGTCTAGTGGAAAAATTGGTACAGACAGTGAAAAGACTGATTTTCAAGGCAAAAGAAGGTGGAACGGGCTTCTACCAGAGCATGCTAGTATACCTCACAATGCCGCTCGAGAGTGGTATGTCACCAGCCCAACTCCTTATGGGACGTAGGCTAAGATCAAACCTACCCATTCAGGAGAACCTCCTAAAAACAAAAGGGAGAGGGGAGAAAGTGAGGAAATTCAAAGACAGAGGAACAAAAAACCTACCGGAATGCTACACTTGTGATAAGGCTAAAAAACGAACTTATGGACTCAGGAGGGTGTAATGGTATAGATTGTATGTACTCATTGGCCAGTAAAGGCTCGGGCTGGCCCCCCCCCCCCTCCGATGACACTCTCCCCTGGAGTCCTCCCCTGGGACCCAGGCCATAAAGGTCGGGCCACCTCTCCCCTCCCTGCACTGCCCTAGCTTGGATCCGGGCCAGTTCAAGCCTTATGTACAATAAAGCCTATTGTTCCCCTAAGTCTTAGTTCTTGTGATTATTGGGGCAACTGGTAGTGCCCAACAAAGGGAACTGTCCTTAATAAAGCCCAACCAAGATCATACACCATTCAGACAGATGAAGGTGCTGTTCTGTGAAGAAATCGTCAAGATCTTTAAATGGGACCAGCCACAGTTGATTACACAGCTGAGAAGACATCGTCTGAAGCAACAACTCAGATTCAAGGACAATCAATAGGAGATCGTCAATTCATGTGAATCCTCCGAAGAGACTCATAGAGCAAATTTAAAGACTCCTGTTATAGAATGTAGTGCTATCTTATTCGTTCTTCAGATTTTAGTGTATGTCAATTTGAACACACAAAACAAGTTTAAAAAATGTAGATAATAATTAAAATGTAAGTTTCTGGTGTTAAAATTAAAATTGCAGTTATACAAAGAAAACATGTTAAGAGTGGAAACAGATAACACTTGAAAATAAATGGCATCAATATTTTCAATGGGAAAATTTTGTCAGAATTTTGGGAAAGGAACAGGAAATGGCCTTCTATGGGCTGTCATAAAAATAATATTCAGAATGGCACCTGGCCTGTATAATTCTGAAACCCGTATATTGGCCTTCATTTTATTTACAAAAAATACCCAGCAGAATAGAACACTAATTAAATCAATTGGTCTATCACAGGCTTTTTTTTCAAGGCTGTTTATCAGTTGTTCCTTATCAGTTATTGGCATTTTTTAGGATATTAGTGAGCTGTTCTGTTTTAAAGGTTGGAATTAATGCAGGGTTTTACACAAGAGATTTGCTTTAACCAACTGCTGTAACCACATCTACATCTGTTGAATGTGTCTTGATGTTTTGGTGACCAAAACTTACATTCAATCTGAGGCCAAACCAGAGATGTAATCATGGAGAAACAAGTGACCACAGATGCTGGAAGCTAGAGCAATAGTTTGCTGGGAGGAACTCACAAAAGGATCTTCAGTCAATGAAATATTTATTCAGTGCAGCCATTGTTGCAATGGAAATACACCTTGTGAATAAAAGACACCAAGTTAAACCAAATCTTATTCTTTCTTTAACATCAATAACTCAGTCAATCATACAGACATTTGGTTCAAATACTACTCCAGACACTGAAGAGCAACAACCTGGTACAAAACCCTCCCTCCCAAAACACACACACACGCTTAATGCTTATGTGTCAGTTAGTTGTGGTCCATGGAATGAAAAGCCTGCAGAAATATACATGTAGATTATATATGTTCAGAAGAATTATACATGTATTTTGTATACTCTACAAAAGAGTTATGCATATAGATTAATTCTAATGGGATAAGCTTTAGATCCTGGAGTATTAAATACCCCTGCCAATTTTCATAAATTATCGGAAACTTTGAGAAATTCCTGTAATGACCATTTATTCTTTAACCAACATCACTAAAATAATCTGGTATTTTCCCACATCACTGCTTAGTGGTCTGGATGTGTGCAAGTTGCTACTTTTTGTGATTAATATTGGCTTCACTTCACTTTATTAATTTGTTGTGAGAACCCAGCCTATGCTTTAGTAATTTGCAGTCACCTTTGCCGTTTTAACAAAGGGTATAAGAGGAAACTTGTAAACTGGGGAGTGCAGATGCCATGACATCAGAAACCCTGGCAAATCTCTTCAGATGTGTGGTGGAAAGTGTGCTGACCAGCTGCATCACAGTCTGGTCTGGGGACACCGATACACCTGAGTGTAAAGTCCTGCAAAAGGTAGTGGACGCACACAGCCCAGGGCAGGACTTCACAGGCAAAACCTACCCTCGAGAATATCTACAGGCAACAGTGCCATCAGAGGGCAGCAGCAATCATCAAGGATCCAACATCACCCAGTACACAGTGTTTTTGCTGCTGCCATCAGGAAAGAAAGGTGCCTCAAGACTCGGACACATCAGGTTCAGGAACAGCTACTCCCCCCCTCCTCCCCTCTCCCCCCACTCCCCCTCCCCTCCTCCTCTCTCCCCCCTCCCCGTCCTCTCTCCCCCCTCCTCTCTCTCCCCTCCTCTCTCCCCCTGCCCCCTCCCTCCCTCCTCCCTCCCTCCTTCCCTCCCCCTCCTTCCCTCTCCCCCCTCCCTCTCCCCCCTCCCTCCCGCCCCCCTCCCTCCCGCCCCCCTCCCCCTCCCTCCCCCCTCCTTCCCTCCCCCCTCCCCCCCTCCCTCCCCCCTCCTTCCCTCCCTCCCCCCTCCTTCCCTCCCTCCCCCCTCCTTCCCTCCCTCCCCCCTCCTTCCCTCCCTCCCCCCTCCTTCCCTCCCTCCCCCCTCCTTCCCTCCCTCCCCCCTCCTTCCCTCCCTCCCCCCTCCTTCCCTCCCTCCCCCCTCCCTCCCTCCCCCCTCCTTCCCTCCCTCCCCCCTCCTTCCCTCCCTCCCCCCTCCTTCCCTCCCCCCTCCCCCTCTTTATTGCAGCTTGTTTACATTTCTTTATCTGTTTACTCCTGTAGTTTTTATTCCACTCCCAATAGGTGCCTGGCTTACAGGAAAGAGGATCTCAGAGCTGCACACGATGCCCAGTCTGTTTTCTGACCACGACTCTGGGGCAAAAACAGGTCCACCAATCCCCTCAGTGCCTCTGCCTAGCCCCTCTCCCCTTCACACGGGCTCACTGCCCAACTCCCCTTCACACGGGCTCACTGCCCCACTCCCCTTCACACGGGCTCACTGCCCCACTCCCCTCCACACGGGCTCACTGCCCCTCTCCCCTCCACACGGGCTCACTGCCCCTCTCCCCTCCACACGGGCTCACTGCCCCTCTCCCCTCCACACGGGCTCACTGCCCCTCTCCCCTCCACACGGGCTCACTGCCCCTCTCCCCTCCACACGGGCTCACTGCCCCTCTCCCCTCCACACGGGCTCACTGCCCCTCTCCCCTCCACACGGGCTCACTGCCCCTCTCCCCTCCACACGGGCTCACTGCCCCTCACCCCTTCACACGGGCTCACTGCCCCTCTCCCCTTCACACGGGCTCACTGCCCCTCTCCCCTCCACACGGGCTCACTGCCCCTCTCCCCTACACACGGGCTCACTGCCCCTCTCCCCTTCACACGGGCTCACTGCCCCTCTCCCCTTCACACGGGCTCACTGCCCCTCTCCCCTTCACACGGGCACACTGCCCCTCTCCCCTTCACACGGGCTCACTGCCTCTCTCCCCTCCACACGGGCTCACTGCCCCTCTCCCCTTCACACGGGCTCACTGCCCCTCTCCCCTCCACACGGGCTCACTGCCCCTCTCCCCACCACACGGGCTCACTGCCCCTCTCCCCTCCACACGGGCTCACTGCCCCTCTCCCCTCCACACGGGCTCACTGCCCCTCTCCCCTCCACACGGGCTCACTGCCCCTCTCCCCTTCACACGGGCTCACTGCCCCTCTCCCCTTCACACGGGCTCAATGCCCCTCTCCCCTACACACGGGCACACTGCCCCTCTCCCCTACACACGGGCTCAATGCCCCTCTCCCCTTCACACGGGCTCACTGCCCCTCTCCCCTACACACGGGCTCACTGCCCCTCTCCCCTACATACGGGCTCACTGCCCCTCTCCCCTCCACACGGGCTCAATGCCCCTCTCCCCTTCACACGGGCTCAATGCCCCTCTCCCCTTCACACGGGCTCAATGCCCCTCTCCCCTACACACGGGCACACTGCCCCTCTCCCCTCCACACGGGCTCACTGCCCCTCTCCCCTCCACATGGGCTCACTGCCCCTCTCCCCTTCACACGGGCTCAATGCCCCTCTCCCCTACACACGGGCACACTGCCCCTCTCCCCTCCTCACGGGCTCACTGCCCTTCTCCCCTCCACACGGGCTCACTGCCCCTCTCCCCTCCACACGGGCTCACTGCCCCTCTCCCCTCCACACGGGCTCACTGCCCTTCTCCCCTCCACACGGGCTCACTGCCCCTCTCCCCTCCACACGGGCTCACTGCCCCTCTCCCCTCCACACGGGCTCAATGCCCCTCTCCCCTTCACACGGGCACACTGCCCCTCTCCCCTCCACACGGGCTCACTGCCCCTCTCCCCTCCACACGGGCTCACTGCCCCTCTCCCCTTCACACGGGCTCAATGCCCCTCTCCCCTTCACACGGGCACACTGCCCCTCTCCCCTCCACACGGGCACACTGCCCCTCTCCCCTCCACACGGGCTCACTGCCCTTCTCCCCTCCACACGGGCTCACTGCCCCTCTCCCCTCCACACGGGCTCACTGCCCCTCTCCCCTCCACACGGGCTCAATGCCCCTCTCCCCTTCACACGGGCACACTGCCCCTCTCCCCTTCACACGGGCTCACTGCCCCTCTCCCCTTCACACGGGCACACTGCCCCTCTCTCCATTCATTCCTGATGGAGGATCTCGACCTGACCTTTCCCTCCACAGATGCTGCCCGATCCGGCCGCTGAGGGGGGGGGAGAAATTCCCGCAGTCACCAAGGAGGAAATGACGTCAGCTCCCTCCCTCCCCGTTGATTGGCTGCGCTCCAGGCAGCCGCTGGGCGGGCAGGGCGTCGTTCAAACGGACAGCGCCGAGGAGCCGCAGAGTGACAGCTGGGAGCCAAACCAAAGGCAGCCGGCACGGAGGCTGCGCGCCATCCTTGCCGTGGGCTTGCATTTAATCGCCTGCGAGCCTCCTGCCTGCCCGGCACCGGGAGAGACGGTGCCCCGGGCAGGCGGCTGGAGTTGGAGGCGCTTCTCCATTGCCATGGCGAGGGGGCTGCTTCCTTGGGCCTCCCTGAGGAAAATCTGCGCCACTCACTACTACATCCAGGTAGGTCAACGCGGCCATTCGAGCGGTCGAACCTGCTGAGGCGATCCGTTTCGCGTGGGGGAGAGGATCGTCTGAGGAAGTGGTGGGGGAGGGGGGTGGGGTTGTCAGGCGAGCGGGATCTTGGGGGGGGGGTGGGGGGAGAATGGTCGTCGGCGAAGTGGCGTCACGTGAGGGAGACGGTGGGCGCGCGCGCGCCGCGGGAGCCCGGGTTGCATGAATGGCCAGGGGCACCATGAATGGCCAGGGGCACCGCGCCAGCCCGGGTTCTATGAATGGCCAGGGGCAACGCGCCAGCCCGGGTTCTATGAATGGCCAGGGGCACCGCGCGAACCCGGGTTCTATGAATGGCCAGGGGCACCGCGCGAGCCCGGGTTCTATGAATGGCCAGGGGCACCGCGCGAGCCCGGGTTCTATGAATGGCCAGGGGCACCGCGCGAGCCCGGGTTCTATGAATGGCCAGGGGCACCGCGCGAGCCAGGGTTCTATGAATGGCCAGGGGCAACGCGCCAGCCCGGGTTCTATGAATGGCCAGGGGCACCGCGCGAACCCGGGTTCTATGAATGACCAGGGGCACCGCGCGAGCCCGGGTTCTATGAATGGCCAGGGCCACCGCGCGAGCCCGGGTTCTATGAATGGCCAGGGGCACCGCGCCAGCCCGGGTTCTATGAATGGCCAGGGGCACCATGAATGGCCAGGGGCACCGCGCGAACCCGGGTTCTATGAATGGCCAGGGCCACCGCGCGAGCCCGGGTTCTATGAATGGCCAGGGGCACCGCGCCAGCCCGGACGGCTGCAGGCTCCCTTCCTTCCACCCCTTCTCACACACTCACACACACACACCCGTCGGAAAGGCTCAGGGTGTGTGCGCATTCCGGGCATTTTGCCAGATCTATCTATATTCCGGGCATTTTGTGGGAGCCCATCCCCTTAGGGTCAATCTGAAGTGTCGTCTCTCCATGCCACGAAATGGTCTCGGTGCAGTTTGGGTGGATTAAAAGCAGGTCGGCTGGAGGGACGAAGTATCCAAGCAAGGGGACTGTTCTTTGCATTGAGAGCGTCACCCTGCAACTTGCTTCGGAGAATCACCCCAAAGACACGTTCGATTCTGTCTGTCTGTCGTTATGTTTCGGATTTTTGTTTAAAAAAAAAACCTGACCTTCTCCCCCGCCCCCCAGAAGACGCACTGGAACTGTTAAACGTTCGGTGGAGGAACCCATGCCGTAACTTGACATCCAACCAATAAGTGTGTACTGAAGCGTTTCATTTTAACATTCTGGCATTTAAGGGGTGATTTGCACTCCCCCACCCGTAATTCAGAAAAGGCTGAGTGGTGAAACAACCCAGCTTTTAATAGCTAATGACTGAAACACTATCAAACAACCATCCACCTCCTTGACTGATCCTGTCCAGTCGAAAGCAGCTAATCACGGTGTAACAGAGGTTTACCTCATTCACCCCTCCTTTTTAAGAAGAATCCTGCTGGGTGAGAACAAGAGAGTGTGAAATAACTCTACATATACATTACTGATTAAGTCAATCAGGGGGTCTCCTCTGTCCCATGGAACGACAATGGTTGTGGGAGGGGAGGGGGCTCCCGTAATGTCATGATCAGGTTGAGGGGTTGGTCTGCTCACAGATCACTGAGGGGTGGGAACAGGTGGGGGTGGAAGGCAGTGTGGTGCTGGTACGTCAACAGTAGTCCGGGGTAAAGGGTGGTCAGTTGCAGGTTCAGGGGCCCTTCAGGTTGAAGTGGGAGAGAGTGTCTGTGGAAAATCAGTGGTGATCGGGTGGGATCCTGATGGTGCCAGGTTTTGGATCGAGACCGTGTCTTCTCGCATGCCAGGGAAGGCAACGTAGGGATACTGAGGGTTGGTATGGAGGTGGCAAACCCTCTCGACCAGTGGCTCAGTCTTAGATTGCCTGACATGCTTGTGGAGCAGAAGAGGTCCTAGTGAGGTGAGCCAGGTGGCAGCATAGTCCCTGAAGCAGACTTCTGAGGGAAGGAAAACATTCATTCATGAGGCGTGCTGTTGGTGGCTGTACATAAACATGACTGAACGAGTGAAGTGCATCTGAGAGGACTTCTTGCCAATGGGAAACATGGAGATCCCGTGACCTCAGTGCCAGGAGGATGGTCTTCCAGACCATGGCATTTTCCCTTTTCACTTGCCCTGGGATTGTAGCTGGTGGTCCTGCTCATGGTGATGCTCCTGGCCGGCAGGTATTGCCGCAGCTCATCGCTCATGAAAGATATACCCTGGTCATTGTGGATAAAGCCGGGGTACCCAAACAGCGCAAAGATACTATGGAGTGCCTTGATAACAGTGGTCATGGTAATGTCAAAGCATGGGATGCCGAAGGGGAAATATTCATGAATAACGGTAAGGAAATAGACATTCTAGTTGGAGGAGGGGACCCTTGAAGTCAATGCTGAGGCACTCGCAGGGATGCGTAGCCTTGATGAGATGCGCCTTGTCTGGCTGGTAGAACTGCGGTTTACTTTCAGCACAGACCTGGCAGTTTCTAGTCAATGTCTGAACCTCCATGACGGAGTAAGGTAGATTCTGTAATTTGACAAAATGGAAAAACCTGGTAACGCCAGGATGACAGAGGTTATTGTGAAGAGTCTGTAGTTTGTCCATTTGAAGACTAGCACAGGTTCCACAGGATAGAAGATCCGGAGGCTTGTTAAGTTTGCTAGGTCTGTAGACAATTTCGATTCTCCACCTGAGGATTTTATCAATTTTGATTTTGTCCCTTTGTTTATTGTTAAACATGAATGCGACCACTCACTGGTCTGCACCCCCACACCCACTCCCGGTCAAAAAGTCTCTTTAGAACGGGAATGTATAATTTGCAATTCCAAGTGTTTATACTTGAACCTTGACTATTAATTCTGACCAGGCCTCTTTAATGTCCCTGCAACTGAAACAAAGTGGAAAATGCTGGTAAGCCATGACATTTCCATCAACAATGTTTGCTGACCCGCAATCTTTTTTTTTTGTCCAGAGCTGAAGAAATGGGGGTAAATTAATGTATTTGGGAGAAATAAAGTGAATAATATAAAAATATATTTAAAAAAAACAAATACAAAGAAATTTTATGTGATGCTTCAACTTTTTTTACTTGTGCATCATAGATTTTTTTTGGAGGAAGATAAACGCAGTATTACCCTGTTCACTGCCCAGATATTCTCCCTCTATTGAATATGTGTGTAAATGAAGTACATATTTCCTTTAGATTACCATTATACATTTATTCTATTCCAAGTATCCTACTATCAGGCTACAGTTAAAAATTACCATAAAACTGCAATGCTTAATTTGAGGTAAAACACAGGATTCTGTTGACACCATGGTAAGTGGGAAAAAAAGCACACAAATACTGGAGAAACTCAGCAGCTCAAACAATAACTTTATGTAGCAAAGGTAAAGATGTTTCGGGCTTGAACATAATTTGATGCTGTTGAGAACTTAAAAATGAAGGATGTGATGTTATTATCGGAGTAAGCTGGTCAATTTGTATGTCTGTCAGTTAAAGTAATGTAACATAAACCAAAGACCTTTCATAGTAGCTGTCAATCATTTACTTGTACCCAATGAATGACCTTTTGTTTTGCTTACTGCTCATTGCTATTTTCTTCATAGGTGATGATAGACCTTCCTGAATTCCTGCAGTTCATATGATGAAGGTATCCATACAATATAATTGTGTAGGAGGATCATTGATATTAACAAAGACATTTTTTTGTCTGAATTTTGGGGTTATGGGTTCAGTTTCAGTGCAGAGACTTGGACACAATGATCTAGGCTAACGCTAAGCAAATATTGCAGGTGGCATCTATAGGACTTGATGTTAAAAATGAGACCCCATTTCTCTTATATGGAAGTAAAGATCCATGACATTACTGAAGAAGACTTTATTTAAGCCTGGTGCGCTCGTCAGTTTTTTCCCCTTTGATCAACATCACCAGGAACGGAATATCTGGTTATTATCAGATATGCTTGGGGATTGACTATGCATAACATTAGAACTGTAAAATTTCACAAATATTTCATTATAAGTACAGAGAGTAGAGGAATTAAAGGGATATGGGGAGAAAAAGCAGTTAGGTGGAGTTAGCCGATCATTGAATGGGCCAGATGGCCCACTCTTGGTTCCTATTTCTTATGACATACTGTAGTGTAGTCACAAAAGGGAATTTATATAATTGCAATAGCCTTTTTGTTCGATGGGAGTAACATGTCCAGGTTAGGTTATCCATGTATTTATCCTCCAGTCAAGTCACCTTTATTTATTGTTCATACTATGCTCGCATGGTAAAGATGAGATGGTGTTTCTCCAGGACCACAAAGCATATTTACAAGTTAGAATAGAAGTTAAACACATTGAAATATTAAGACATATACAGTAAAAGTCCACAGTACACTATCCACATATGTTCTGGGAATTCAGGAGCCTGATGCCTTTGGTGGGGGGGAAAATGGTGTCCAATCTGGATGTAACGACCTGAGTTCCAAGGTACCTCCTACCAGATGGTAAAGGGAGAACAGTTTACATGGAGTCCTTCACAATGTTTATTGCCTTTTGCCTGCTTTGAGTATTGTAGACGTCCTTCATGGTAGGAAGAGAGCTCCCAATTATTTTTTCTGCTGACTTCACTGTCCTCGACACCAGGGGTGTCAAACTCAAATTCACGGAGGGCCAAAATTAAAAACTTGGACTAAGTCGAGGGCCGAACTAAATATTTATTGAAAATTTTCAACAACATCTGCATGTTTTCTCTTCTTTCAACATATGTAATGTTAAACTTTTTCTTATTAAAATAAATGTTTAATAATAGTTTTGGATAAACTTTCCAGAAGCATTAACAAATGAGAAATAAAATATTCAATAAATAATATTTCTCTATAGAGGATTTGTCAAATGTTGCTAGTGTGCTGTCGAATAGTAAAATCTGAGGGCTATTGAGAATGTGGGAGAATAACATGATTCCTGAAACAATCAAATGGGTGACTGATTGTGGGCATGAACTCTAGCAGGGTTATTTGCCATGCCCTTTTTCCATTGGTACAGATATCCTTTGATTTACACACTTTTCAAGTTTTATGCCTAATGAGCTTGTATCCAGGTGCAGGACCATTTTTAACCAGGAATATATTTATCACTGTAGCATGAAACTATTGGAAGATAGTTTTATCCTGAGATTAAAGTTCATAATCCTTACTCAGGCCTGTGTGCGGGAGGGCGGGCAATCGGGTTGGACAACGACAGTGCGGGGGCATCGGCTCTCGCTGCAGGGCGGCATCTCGGCGGATCAGCGGCCCCGTCACCGTGAGTCGCAGGTTGGCCTGCGGCAGGGAGGGGGAGTGGGCAACGGTCCTGGCGAGGTCAGGCCCGAGGCCTCTGGTTCCAGGCGCTGGGAAGCGGCTTTGGCTTCCCCTGACACCGGCCAGGCCCCAAAACCAGAGTCCACGGTGAGACCCTGCAACGTAAACAGAGGAGGTGGGGACGATTAGCAGGCTGACGCCAATGCATTCTGGGATTTGTTGTATTACTGTGCATGCACTATACTGGCGCGGCAGCCAGCGGGCCACCGCTAATACATTTTTGAAATGATCTTGCGGGCCAAATATAATTATATCGCGGGCCAAATTTGGCCCGTGGGCCAGAGTTTGACATGTGTGCCCTATGCCATCGGAACTCTGTAATTAGTAAGGGATTGCTTAAGGTGGGATGTGAGTGGGAAGGAAAGGGTGAGAATCACTGCTCTAGACCCAATTGTTACTGAAACATTTTGCTTGAGAAAAATTGTCATTGGCCCATTTCCTTTAGCATTCTGAAACCATGCACATGACGAGTCAATGAGGGATGATTAAAGCAGTGGTCTTCAAACTTTTTCTTCCCACCCACAGACCAGCTTAAGCAATCCCTTACTAATCACAGAGCACCAATGGCACAGGGATGCAAGTGGAAAGAAAAAAGTTGAGAACTGTTGTATTGTGGTAACTCCACATCTGATTAGGTTAATTGTTAGGCAAGTGGTCAGAGAAGGACCCCCCTCCCACCCCAAGAAAGGCTTAAATCACAGGAAGAAAATAAGCTTCCATCTCACTTCTCCCAATCTTACACACAGTCCTGATGTGGAATGTGGGGTCGCAGCTCCACGTTCACCCGAGTTCAGGTGCTGTCTGTGTGGAGTTTGTACGCTCTCCCCTTGTCTTGGACCAACAAGTCGGTCGTCTGACGAAGGCACCCGAACCCCCTGTTGAAACGCCGGCGTCCGGGGCGGTGGAGGAATTGGCTGAGAAGAGCGCGTTGCTCCCACCCCACTCCCTTGGTTGGAGAGGGATTAAATTGCGATCTCATGGCGCCGGGCTCGTCTCCAACAAAAGGAGCGGGAGGCAGGGTCCGGCGCGCACGGAGCGAGGGGGAAGGCATCGCCAACAAGACGCTTGGTCCGGCGTCGCCGCTGAAGCGCAGACCCAACGAGGATGGTCCCCAACTCTAGCCGCATCTGTGTGTCCGGGAGCCGGGCGGGCTGAGTGCGGCGCTCCGATCCCCGGGATTTGGGACTCTGAGGTCCCTCCACACCTCCAGCGTCTTCATTTTCACCTTCAGTGTGCATGCGCTATACTGGCGCGGCGGCCAGCAGGCCAACTCTAATATATATTTAATATGATCTTGCGGGCCAAATATAATTATATCGCGGGCCAGAGTTTGACATGTGTGCTCTACAGGGTCTTGCAGTCTGAGCAGGTACAGCTTCCAAACCAATTGGTGATGCAGTGGCACAGGATTCTCTCGATACATCCTCTGTAGAATGTAGTGAGGATGGAGGGTGAGAGATGAACTTTCCTCAGCCTTCGCAGGAGGTAGAGGTGCTGCTGGGCTTTCTTGGCTGTGGAGCTGGTCTTAAGGGACCAGATGAAGTTCTCCACCAGGTGCACTCCAAGGAACTTGATACTCTTGACGACCTCAATGGTCAAGCCGTCAATGGTCAGTGGAGTGTGGTCCCCCTAGGCCTTCCTGAAATTGACAACCATATCTTTTGTTTTATTACTGTTTAGATACAGGTTGTTGGTTCTGCACCAGTCCATTAGCGACTGTACCTCATCTCTGTATGCTGACTCCTTGTTCTTACTAATAAGGCCCACAACGGTCATGTCGATGATGTGGATGGAGCTGTGTTTAGCTGCACAGTTGTGGGTCAGCACAGTGAACATCAGTGAACTAAGAATACAGCTCTGGGTGGGGGTTCCCCGTGCTCAGTGTGATGGTCTTGGAAGTGCTGTTACCAATCCAGACTGCTTGAGATTTCCCCAACAGGAAGTCCAGAATCCAATTGCACAGGTGTTTAGACCTAGCAGGCTCGTCTTCCTTATCAGGTACTGAGGTATGATTATATTGAATGCCGAACTGAAGTTGATAAACAGCAGTCAACATACGAGTCCTTATTTTCCAGGTGGGTGATGGCTAGATAGAGGGCAGTGCCGATATCATCATCTGTTGAACGGTTGGACCTGAATGCAAACTGATTTACTAAGATAATAATAAATAATTCTACTACCCCAAAGTTCATATTGTGGCAACTGGTGAGAGTACTCCATCTGATTCCAGCAGTTGTATACAATTGAGAAATGCATTGAAACATATCCTTTGGTTAGATTTTTTTTGTTCTGCTCTAGCTTGTGAATGCATTCACTAATGTTGAATCTACAAACATGGGACCCATTTTATTTTATTGTGTTCTAATGCAGCTGCATTAGAACAACGGTGCTCAATTTTAAATATCTCCCTGAATCGATATCACTTGCATAGATATCTTTTTCATAGTACATCATTTGTATCTGCAATCTAGATTGTAGCTAAAATAGATTTGTTGTAGTTTTTAACTTTTGTAAATGCTTTTTTTTTTAAAAAAAAATAAAAAAATCTGCTACTGGTGAAAACAAAACACTGGAGAAACTCAGCAGGTTGAACTATGTACTTTATATAGCAAAGATAAAGACATAACCAACCTTTTAGGCTTGAACATCAGCTGCCTGTCTACATTTTGTTTCTATCTCAAGACCGAAACGTGGGTTATGTTTCTTCATCCTTGATGTATAAAGTACTCTGTTTGACCTGCCGAGTTTCTCCAGCATTATGTTTTCATTTCAAATTATGGTGTCTGCAGATTTTCATGTTTTACTTCTGCTGCTGGTAAACCAGCTAGAAATGAGCAACCATAATTCAGTAAATAGCACTTGGAAGTTTCATGCAGCTAAGTTTACATTTATGAGGGTCGCCTGATTTTATAATTATACTTCCAATAAAACCAGGACACTAACCCATATCTGAATGTCTGGAAATAAAACTAGGGGGATTCTTTGGTGGTGATTTTTGTTTTTGAGGCACTTGCTAACGCTCAGTATAATTTGACCACCATTGATAAAATTTATGCTGCACTTGGCTCCTGTCAATATCTATTAAATCAGAGGGAACTCAGATGAACTTGCATTCTCTTATTCTGACTACTTTGCAATTAAATAATGTAGCTTTTCTGTTAGTGTTTGCTTAAATTGTGGTTAGAGTGTCACAATTTTAGCCAGTATTAATCAATAGTGCATTACCTTTTTGCCTTGTATTTCGATTCCATTGGGTAATGACAACTGATCTGTAATAGTGAACCGTGGTTCATAAAATTTTCAGTTTTCTTTATCGGAAACTGAATACCATTTGTTCAGTGTAAAATAATAAATTATTCAATGCCATTTATATTGAAATTGCTTGCATTATTTTGAATTACAGGACTTGGATTTTATTTGTCTTTTGTATTTTTTTTGACCTAACAATGACTACGCTTTTAAGAGTTATTTAACAATCACCCTAAGTGCATTGGACTATCCTTAACACATATTCACTCTAATCAGACATTCCTTAAATGTATTATCTAATATTCCACCAATAATGTGGCCATCATCCAATAGAATTTCACGTTGGCTCCCATTCCTCAAGTAATAGCAATAGAGACCATTTGGTATCTGTTATTCGTTGAAAAAATGACCCTGAAACTTTAGATAGAGGAAATTGGCTGCAAAAAGAAGTTTCTTTGTGGAGGATGGGACTCGCAGAAAATAGCTTTGCCCTCTCAACAAGAAACCTTTTGTAAAATGGATCAGGTGAAGCTTGAAGCATAATATAAATGGCTCAAGTGTGCCAAGATGACTTCTGCTCTAGTTGCCATAGTAGCAATTTATTTGACCATATGGACAAGGTATTAATTATTTTTAAATATTTTATTTTAGTTTTCATAGATTTGTAAAATTTAAACAAACATTATCTTTTTTAACATTCATGTAGCATACAGTCTGTATTTATCTCCTCCAACCCCACCCTCGTACAACTGAAAATAGTCAATAAAATTACATGGAAACAAATTCTGGTGGGGTCAAAGACCCCTACAGAAACCTGGGGGGAAAAACAATCAGAAAGGCTAAGTTAGACAAGCTATTAATTGACTACGACCTAATGGTGTGATCATCAATGATCATAAAGTGCTATGAACAATTGCATCAAATCGCACCTTCCAGGAACATTGGACCTGTTCCAATTTGCCGACACTCCAAACCTGACAATAGCCCTAGATCCTCCACTCCGTCCTGACCCACCTAGAGAACTCGTACTCCAGGCTGTTGTTCATTGGCTTCATCTTGGTGCTCAACGTGATCGTACCTCAGAGTTTGGTGGATAAACTGTCCTCTCTGGGTTGCAACACTCCTCTTTGCAACTGGATTCTGGACTTCTTTTTGGAAAGACCAGCCAATCTGGTTTGGTAGCAAAACCTCAAGATCTGACCTCTGGCGCACCTCAGGGCTGTATGTTCAGTCCACTAGTATTCACACTGCTGGTTTACAACTGTCCAGCCAAATTCAGTTCTACAGAATTATCAAATTTGCAATGATACAACAGTAATTGGCCTCCTCAGCAACAATGATGTGTTGGTTTGGAGGCTCATAAAATGGTGTGAGAACAGCAACTTGAGTCTCAATGTGGACAAGACAAGGGAGATGATGGTGGACTTCAGGAGGATGAAGATCGACCATTCTCCACTACACATCACTGGAAACATAATAGCATTTTCATGGGATTCATTCAGGAGCTTGATGGCTGTGGGAAACAAACCATCTTTAAGCTAATTGGTGCATGTCTTTACATTCTTAAGGAGGAGGATATGTCTGAGGTGTGTAGGGTCCTTCAGTATTTTGGCTGCTTTTACGAGCCAGGAGGAAATGTAGATGGTTTATGGAGGGGAGGGAAGTTAGTTTGATGTATTGAGCTACATTCACTACCTTCTGTGCAATTCATGCTGAGCAGAGCAGTTCCTGTGGCTCCCTATGATGCATCTTGCACGTATACGTTTTATGATGCACTTGTTGGTAGTAGTATCTCTACTGCTACCACAAAGGAGATGTGCCAAACGTCCTTCGCCTTTCAAAAAAGTGGAAGTGTTAGTCCACTTTCTTAACCACTGTGTCAACGTGCTTTTCCCAGGTCTGATCATTGGAGATATTTACTCCTGAGAAGTTGAATTTATCTGTTCTTTCAACTTCAGCAGGGGTGTGATCTCTTTTCCCCCTCTCCAGAAAATTATTTTCTCTGTGAAAATTATTCACAGTCGACTGACTCAAGGCGGCACACCTGGAACTTAGCCAGCTGGTAGTGACGAGGTTGGCTGCTCAGGCAGTGAGACGCGCAAGCTCGTTCTGGGGGGGGGGGGGGATGTTCTGTAGCGACACGCATCCTGGTGGTGAATCAACCCCGCTTGTACTGCTGCGCCAGCAGGGCAGCCACGAGAAGATGGCGCCGTTGGGGGACCCCTGTGCCACGTGGGTTAGAGCAAGGCGCGAGCATGGTGACGTCACTGTCGACGCGAGGGCAGAGCTGATGCCGCCCTTAAAGGGATGCACGCCAAGTTTGAATAAACAGTTCGATGAAACCTCCAACATGGTCATGGTGTGTTTCAATCTGTGTAGCAGTCGCTAGGCACTCTTTATTATTTGGTAAAGAATCGACCTTGAGTACTTTTTGGAATTGAAGAGATCACCCGTCAGGAAATAATTGCGTTTGAGGAGAATTGGAAGTTTTTTCTACTCCTGGATTTATTAGACTTTCATTAATGCCCCTCACTGGCTTGAATGTGGATAAAAGTGTATGAATATTAATCACTGGTATCATTTTAAGCCTGGTCAGCAGTACAGCACATATGGAATCTGTGTACATAATAATCTGAAATTCCAGCAAAAATAGGGTATGCTGATGCAGCAAGATTTTGTTTTTCCAAACTACAGCTCAATATGGTTTAATTCTAGCAGCTCTTGTCTGTGACAGTCTTTGATTAACTCTTTTTGTTATTGGTAGAGCAGATTATGAAGTATTGGAAATTCTCCACACTATTTAAATATTGTGCAGCAATTCCCTTTATTTGATCTTCTTCTGACAGTTGCTTATTGCCCGACTAATAATGATCTGATCACATTTAAACTCATAATTATCCATTGTTTTAAAATGTGTACTTTAAAAAGTATAGAATTTGCCTGTCCTTGGAGTGGTTGCTGGATATAATTGTGAAAGTTTATTTGAGTGGTGGAAACTCCTGAGGGCTTTCAAGTCTTTAGTTTAATCACTGCTTTGAAGATCACATTTGCATTGTAATACAAAACTTGTGAGTTTCTCAAGAAATTAGACTTTTTTTTCTCTCATTTTTCTGGAGCTCTTTGCTGAAGTACGAGAATTGAAATGGGAGAGTCCCTGTGGAAATACACTGACATTTTGTCTCAATGCCCATGGCTTGCTGTTTTATCTTTTTATTAACTCTCACATTATCGTCCTGAAATTCTAAAAACCATGTACAAATTATCATTTTTACTACATCTTCCTATTCGTGCTTTTGTTGATGTAAACTCATTTTTTATTTCTATTATTTAATTTAAAATTTGAACTCTTCATTCCCATGTGGTTCTACTTCGACTATTCTTTTTATTTTTTTATTTGTATCCCTATTTTGTGTGTCTTTCTAATATCTAATTCACACATCTACCATATTCAAAATTCCATTTAATGGCATGAGAGTTTGATGGAAGGGCCCTTGGCTGTCGAGAGGTGAGTCACTTTGTGAATAAAGTTTATTTTTGGAAAAAACAACAAATTATTTACCAAAAAAAATCATTCAAAATCTTTTCACATCTTTAGTGTCATATCCATGCATTTCCATCAGCATATATTGTTGTATTTGTTCTCTATTTGGCACCTTTGCCCCCACTGTGGCATCTTATAGATGCTTCCCCCCCCCCCCCTTTGTTATTTGCGGGACTTCCCCTCAGTCTCAGCCCCTCAATGCCTGGTAATGGAAGACCTCTAGACCAGCATTCTCAATCTTGTTTTCGCTGTGGTCACCTTTAATGGGCCTACTTCCCTGTAAAGCAGTCAAATTTTGGTTTCTTCTGCTCAGCACCGCCACTACTCTCATCTCCGCTCAGCACTGCCACTCTCTTTCCCCCACACCCCACTCAACACCTCCACTCTCTTCCCCCTCCCCCCACTCAGCACCACCACTCTCTTAAACCCCCCCCCCGGTCAGTGCTGCCACTCTCTTCCTCCTCCTCTCCCCATTTAGTGCTGCCACTACCCCCCCAACCCAATGCTGTTGTATGAGGGGAGGGAGGAGTGCTCGGGATTTGGCTTGGAGGCCAAAGGGTTGGGGCCCTGAAAAAGTTTGGGATGCGCTGATTTACACCTGTGGAACCTTGTAGTTACTCCTCCCTCTGCTGTTTGAGAGGCTTCCCCTCGGTCTCAGCCCATTAGTGCCCAGTGATGGAAAGATTCTAAACTATGGTCCTTCCCCACAGCACCTTTGTGTTGACTGTCCCAAGCCTCAGTGCGTCCCTCAGCACGTACTCCTGCAGCCTGGAATGTGCCATTTATTTTAGTTTGTCATGATGCTGGTCTTCTCTGTGTTCATCCATTCCCTTAAGGTTCATTGCTTTTGCCTACTACCTTTTAATAAATGTTGCCACTGTGTCAATCTCACTCACCAATTTTGGAGCCTTCACAGGAAGTTTCACAATTATTTTTGTGAAACGATTTCTTGTCCCCTCCATCCTAAAACTCCTAAATGTAATCTCTTGCCTACATTTATTCATTTAGATCACTTAACCGCTGCCATCACCTGGTTCCTGTTTACGCTGGCACATCTATTTACATCTGTCCAAAAATTGGATAATACTTGGTCATTGGATTCTTGTGACGTGTACTGTCTTTTCAAATGGAAATTTGAGATGGACGACAACATTGCAGTGTGAAAAATTCTTCTTTTCTTGTGTGTGCTCAGGCCCGCTTACCATGTGTACGTGTCAAGTACCTCTTCTTCTCGTGGCTTGCAGTATTTGTTGGGAGTTGGGTCGTGTATGTGCAATACTCCAATTACACAGAATTGTGCCGAGCTCATGACTGCAAAAAAAATATTGTGAGTAAACAATATTTCTGTTCTAGTTATTAAAAAAAGTGCTGTTATTTTTGGTGTATTGTTAAACCTGAAAGTCAATTAACCTACTAAGCTGAACCATTTTCTAATTCCGCTGACTCAATTTCCTTGATGATGTGTCTTGATTATGAAATATACAGCTAGGATGGAACCAATAAACGTGCAGCTTGTGCAATTATCTTTTATCAATGTGCAATACAAAGCTAGTTCCCATTTAACAATCTTATTTATTTTGGACTTGGCCTCAATTTTGCACATCAGCATTTGCTCTTTACAGTGATCAAGCATCAGTCCGATGCATAGTGAGGATATGTCAGTCCTGGTAATGAAGCAAACTGGATATATACCCTTCTATTTTGAATAATTATCTAATAAAACAGAAAATTCTTGCAGGAGTTGACAGGGTGAATGTAGGGATCATGTTTTGTCTGGATGGAGCATCAAGAAACAGGGGCACACCCCTCAAAGCTGGGGGTTAACCATAGAGGACGAAAATGAGAAGAAATTACCTCACAAGTGAAGCTTTGGAATTTTCTACCCATTCACTGAGAATACAGGAATTAGAATCAGAAGTAGGCTAACACTTTGTAAGCAGAAGGTAGCCTGGTTTGCAATGATATAATTGTTAACTCAAAACTCTCTGTTACCACCACTCTGGCTTCTCCAACAAAGCCAATATTTAATCCAATGTACTACCTCTTTCTGAATACCTTCTTCACCACCTTGTCAAAGGCCTTGCTAAAGTTTATGCAGATGACATTTACTGCTTTTCCTGGTAACCTTAAAAAAAACCTCTTAAGATTGGTTAAACATGACCCACCACGCACAAAGCTATGTTGGCTATCCCTAATCGGTCCTTGTCTATCTAAATATTTGTACAGGTTGAATACCCCTTATCCGAATATCTGAAATGATCCAAAATCCAAAATTCTTTTTGCCTGTGGTCCTAAAAGGTAATGCGTAATAGATTTCAGAAATCCCAATCAGAGAACGGGATGTAGCAGACGTAAATAGTGCATTATTGAGTGTAGATTTTTCAGTCTATGTCTACTTCAGTTAATTTGTGCATGTGTATATATTTGTATTGTAATGTGAATGCATGTATCTTTAAGTCAGAGTGAATAAATGAATTCTTTAAATGGTGTTCCAAAATCTGAAAAAATCCAAAATCTGAAACACTTCTGGTCCAGACATTTCAAATAAATGGTTTTCAACCTGTATATCCAATCTTGGAATACCTACCAATAACTTGCCTACTATTGATGTCAGGCTCACTTCTGACCTCTAATTTCCTGGATTATTCTTGGAGCCTTTTATAAACAGCTGAATAACTGACTCTTCTCCAATCCTCCAGCACCTGGACATTTTAAATATCTCTGTTAGGACCCTGCAATTTATTGTGAGCTCTTAACTGTGTGCCAACCTTTTGTGTGACAGCTTGTCACATGCCTTCTGGGTCTCTTTATGGTCCCTTTTCTCTCTGAACACAAGATGTGTATTAGAACATTTATTTTGTATTGTTTTTTGTCAAGTAGCATTTGGCACCAATGCTTCAGATGTGGCATTGCAACAGGAAACTTTGTGCACGCAACCTGGACATGTACCAAGGTGAGACCCTCTGGGTGGCACTAAGACAAGCCCAAGAAAAAAAATCATAGGTAAAGAATTCCCACAGGACCCAGAGCTGTTCCTATTGGGAAATATAAGGCTCAAGATGAAACTGTCCAAATTCCACATTCAATTTATAATGGATTGGGAACTGTTAATGCAGTGATTCTAACTGAAGTAAAATATGAATGTTTACAGACACCATGGTTGAAGTAAAAACACAAAGTTGGAGAAACCCAGCTGGTCAAACAGTGTACTTTGTATAATAAAGATACTTCACCAATGTTTCGGGCTTGAGCCCTTCATCAAGCGATGAGCAAAATGTAGGTAAGCGCACATTTTGCCCTTACCTTGACGAAGTATTCTGAGTGGTTTCCAATAGAATCAGAATCTGTGTTATTATCACAAAATTAGTTTTGTGGGATCCGTATTGTGCGTTACAGATGCAAAATTGCTATAAATTAATTCTTAAATACAAGGTTTTAAAAAGAAAATGAGTGCAAAAGAAGAGTAAACATTGTCCATAAGTTCAATGTCCATTCAGAAATCTGATGGCAGAGGGGAAGAAGCTGTTTTTGTAACTGATATTTGTCTTCAGGCTCCTTTGGCCTGGGTGGTTCGGGTCCTCGCCACCCAGGCCACGCCCAGTTCCAGTGCCCTAACCAGCATCATTTATAGCTTTCTGTCTCAATAGGGAACTGTTTGAAGCTAGACGTGCTTTATCAGATCAATCCGCTCAATCCACATGCTGCCGAAAGCCACGCCAATGAGTCATGTTCAACAGCAGTGTCTTTGTGTAATACCTGGTTGGTTGCACCAGTGAGGCCTGTAATGTCTTTAAATTTAAATCACAAATAGCTTGTTGTCATTTGGTGAAAAATATAAAGTAGACCATTCTCCTCAGCAAATGTATCCTGATTTGTCTTCTAAATTCAAATATTGAGTAAGATTTGTTGACTTAACGCTCCACCCAGAACACAAGTCCTCATGGATTGTGCTTTATTAACATCAGAACAGAGGACATTTTTATATTTGCATAAAGAATTGTGTCATAAATTCTGGTTTGTGTTGAATTTTATAACCTAATTAACATGTAAAAGGAAATATTTACAACCAAATGCACAGGTTCATTAAATTACAGAATGGCAGAAATGTGGAAATTATTGTAAACTGTATTTCTCGGCCTTTCATTAATTTCAAGAAACTACAAATTAAGACCACTTGGCCCATCAAAAAGGTTCTGCCATCGTGTAAATTCACGATTGATTTTAATTGCAATCTCAACTCTATTTCAGTCCACCCACAGTCCCATTTCACCCCCTTTTTCATTATCCACTAACTCTGGCTTAAAAACATTCAAAGACTGCAAACACTGCATTTGAGGAAACTATTTTTTCCAAATACTCCTGACCATCCAAAAATAAACTTCTCTCTAACTTAAATGGAGAACTGTTTATTTTTAAACAGTGATCTTTTTTCGACAAGCAACATCCACTCTATATCCACATTGGGGGTTACCATCTGTTGTTTTTGAGTTGGGATGGTGCTCTTCTTGGTTTCAAACATGCTCTAAACAATCAATATAGTGCAGAGTTAAAATTCTTATGTTGCATTTTTCAGTAAATAATTGAGGTGACAATGGTACTGTTTATAATCTGCTCCAATGCATCATGCATCTTGGAGGATTATCAAGGAATGGTGTAAAGGAATGACAACCATTCTCTGCCTTTAAGGATTAGAGATGTTCTGTGTACAGCTATATACCAAATGAAATAATTCACTAATGCTCAGGTTTGATTAAAGAGTAGGGAAGTTTGAAGTAGAAATTTGAAGGCAATTTTAAAAATATAAACAGGAGCCCCTTTTCCACTGGCACCCTATCCCAGGAATTAACTGGGAATTTACTGGGATAGGGTCCAGTGAAAAAGGAATATTGTCCGAACGCCGACATCGAATGTTGTCACTTCACGCTTGGGATTAACTACCTCACCCCTACTCGTATTCCTGGCGTTTGCTGATAAAACCAGTGGAAAAGGGACAGCTGAAAGACACTCATTTCCAGTTGAAGATACGCCACTTTGATCCCCGGGGATGAATGTGTTCAGTGGAAAAGCAATTAGTGTCCCAGTAAGGGTAGCCCAGAGGAAATGGCACAAAGGGCTTTCTATCCCAGGACACTGCATAGCCAATTAACTGGGATGCCAGTGAAAGAGGGGCTATTCATAGAAACCAAATTCTTTAATCCCAACTCTTGATTTGGATACTGTTTTCAAATTTCAGATTTATTGTTAGAGTACATACATGACATCACATACAACACCGAGATTCCTTTTTCCTGCAGGCGTGGCAGAATTACCATGCAAAAAAAGTGCAAAAAATAAACTGTAAACAAACAACTGTAAACCGATAACAAATGTAAATTAACTATGCAATACAGAGAGAGCAAACTGAAAATCCATAAAGTGCACAAGTAAGAGTCCTTAAATGAGTCTCTGAGTTTATCATTGAGGTAGAGGGGTAGCAGCTGTTCCTGAATTTGCTGGTGCAAGGCTAGTGGCACCTATACCTCTTTCCTGATGGCAGCAGCGAGAACAGAGCATGTGCTGAGAGTGAGGGTCTTTGATGACTGCTGCTGCCTTCCGACAGCAGTGTTCCCTGTAGATGTGTTCAATAGTGGGGAGGGTTTTGTCTGCGATGTCATGGGCTGTTTCCATTATCTTTTGGAGGGCTTTATGCTCAGGAGTACTGGTATTCCAATACCATACTATAATGCAGTTGGTCAGCACCACCCCTCTAGAAGTTTGCCAAGGTTTCTAGTGTCATGCCAAACTTCCACAAACTCCTGCCATTGGAGTGTTGAGTCCAAGAAAGATCCTCTGAGATAGTGACACCCAAGAACTTAAATTTGGTCACCCTCTCCACCTCTGATTTCCCCCAATGATCACTGGCTTTCCTTTCCTGAAGTCGACAATCAGCTCCTTAGTTTTGGAAATGTTGAATGCAAGGTTGTTGTTGGTGCACCATTCAGCCAAGTCTTCAATCTCCATCCTGTTCGCTGACTCATCCCCTTCCTTTATACAACCCACTACTGTGGTATCGTCAGCAAATTTGTAGATGGTGTTATTGTTGTACTGAATCCGCATTTACCACGTCAGATGGCATCACATTCCACACCTCCACCACTCTCTGAGTGAATAAGTTCCCCCTAATGTTCCCCCTAAACATTTCCCCTTTAACCCTAAAGCCATGTCTTCTCATATTTATCTCTCCTAATCTAAGTGGAAAGAGCCTATTCACATTTACATTGTCTATACCCCTCATAATCTTGTAAACCTCTATCAAATCTCCCCTCATTCTTCTACGCTACAAGGAATAAAGTCCTAACCTATTTAATCTTTTTCTGTAATTCAACTATTGAAGACCTGACAACATCCTCGTAAATCTTCTCTGTATTTTTTTAATCTTACTGATATCCTTCCTGTAGTTTTGTGACCAGAACTGCACACAATACTCCAAATTTGGCCTCACCAGTGTCGTATACAAACTCACCATAACATCCCAACTCCAGTACTCAATACTTTGATTTATGAAGGCCAAGTTGCCAAAAGCTTTCTTTATAACCCTGTCTACCTGTGACACCACTTTCAGGGAATTATGTATCTGTATTCCCAGATCCCTTTGGTCCGCAGTCCTCAGAGCCCTACCAATTACTGTGTATTTCCTACACTGGTTTGTCCTTCCAAAATGCAACACCTCACACTTGTCTGCATTAAATTCCATCTTCCATTTTCTGGTTCATTTTTCCAGTTGGTCCAGATCCCTCCGCAAACTATGAAAACCTTCCTCGTTGTCCACAACGCCTCTCCCATCTTAGTGTTATCAGGAAATTTGGTGATCCAGTTTCCCACATTATCATCCAGATCATTGATAAAGACAGCAAACAACTATGGTCCCAGCACCGATCCCTGAGGCACACCACTAGTCACAGGCCTTCAGTCTGAGAAGCAATCTTCCATACCACTCTGACTTCTCCCATTAAGCCAATTTTGAATCCAGTTTACAACCTCTCCATGGATACCTAGTGTCTGAACCTTCTGAACTAACCTCCCATATGGGACCTTATCAAAGGCCTTACTTAAGTCCATGTAGACAATATCCACAGCCTTTGCTTCATCTACTTTCTTGGTAACCTCCTCAAAAGATTCTATAAGATTTGTTAAACATGACCTACCGCGCACAAAGCCACGCTGACTATTCTTAATCAGCCCTTGGCTGACCAAATACTTGTATATCTGATCTCTCAGAACAGCCCCCCCCACCCCCCAATAATTTTCCTGCTACTGACGTCAGGCTCACTGGCCTTTAATTTCCTGGTTTACTTTTGGAGCCTTTTTTAAATGATGGAACAACATGAGCTACCTCCAATCCTCCAGCACCTCACCCGTGGCAAAGGACATTTTAAATACATCTGCCAGAGCCCCTGCAGTTTCGACACTAGTCTCCCTCAGAGTCCAAGGGAATAACATTGTCAGGCCCGAGGGTTTTATCTACCTTTATTCACTGTAATGCAGCGAGCACTTCCTCCTCTTGAATCTCTGTGGTGGAACATTGTATTGCAGGCATGACCTCGCTGGACTGGGCAGGCTGGCCTGTCTTCTGTCTCTGTAGCTCTTCCCCATAAGATCACTAATAAAGGCTGATAGCCCTAGTCTACTCCCTCCATTCCTGCCTTGGATGTGAGCCAGTAGCATGTGGAGGCATGCTGAGGTTTTCTGGTTAATAAAGCCTTTGACTACTTGCTTTGTGTCTGCAGGTGGTAATTGATTGTGCCACAATCCCTATATGCTCCATGCGACTACTTCTTGTTTCCCTTCCTTCCTTATATCCTATGCCAGTTTCCTGAGTAAATACTGAGGCAAAAAAAAACTGTTTAAGATTTCCTCCATCTCATGAGGCTCCACACAGACAGCCTCTCTGATCTTCTAGGGGACCAATTTTGTCCCTTTTACTCTTAACATACCTGTAGAACCCCTTTAGGTTTACCTTCATATTATCTGCCAAAGCAACCTCATGTTTTCTTTCTGGCTTCCTGATTTCCTTCTTAAGTATTTTCTATACTCTTCTAGTACCTCATTTGCTCCTTGTTGCCTATACCGGTTATACACCTCTCTCTTTTTAAATAGATCGCCAATATCCCTTGAAAACTAAGGTTTCCTGCATCTGTTAACTTTGCCTTTAATCCTGACAGGAAAGTGCAAACTCTGTACTCTCAAGATTTTGCCTTTGAAGGCCTTCCACTTACTGAACACATCCTTGCCAGAAAACAACTTATCCCAATCCACTCTTCCTCAGTCCTTTCTCATTTCCACAAAATTGGCCTTTCTCCAATTTAGAATCTCAACTGGAGGACCAGACTTATCCATAATTAACTTGAAACTAATGAGATTATGGATCCAAAATATTTGCCTACAGATACTTCTGTCACCTGACGTATCTGGTTCCCTAATAGGAGATCAAGTATTGCATCTTCCCTCATTGGTACCTCAATGTATTGATTTAGAAAATATTCCTGAATACATTTGACAAACTCCAAGCCATCCAGTCCTTTTACAGTATGGGAGTCCCAGCCAATATGTGGAAAGTTAAAATCTCCTACAATCACAACTTTCTATTTCTTGCATCGGTCAGCTATCTCTCTACAGATTTGTTCCTCCAATTTTCGTTGACTGTCAGTGTGGACACACCTTTCCCATTCCTCAGCTCCACCCATATGGCCTCTGTAAAAGAGCCCTTTGGGCTGTCATGTCACTGACTAGCAATGCCATCCCTCCCCCTCTATCACATCTGAAACAACTGAACCCCATAACATTGAGCTACTAGTCCTGCCCCTCCTACAACCTAGTCTCACTAATAGCAATAATGTTGTAATCCCATGTGTCAATCCACACCCTAAACTCATCTGCCTTACTGACAATACTCCTTCCATTGAAATAAACATTCCTGAGAACATTTCCATCATGTTCAAACTTTTGATTTCTGTGTCTACATGCAGTTCTCGCATGACCTTTATCCTCTCCACCTCACTATCTGCTCCAACACTCCGGTTCCCATCCCCCTACCAATCTAGTTTAAACCCCCGGAGCAGCACTAGCAAACCTACCCATAAGGATGTTGGTCCCCCTCCAATTCAGGTGCAAACTGTTCCATTGGAACAGGTCCCACCTTCCCTGGAACAGAGTCCAATTTTACAGAAACATGAAGCCCTCCTTCCTGCACCATCTCATTAGCCACGTATTTAACTGAATTAACTTCCTTTTTCTAGCCTCACTTGCACGTGGCGTAAGTAGCATTTCTGAGAGCACAACCCTGGAGGTCCTGTCCTTCAACTTTGCAACTAACTCCCAAAACTCTCTTTACAGGACCTCTTCATCCATCCTACTTATGTCATTGGTCTCTACGTGGAGCACAACCTCCTGAGAATACCAAGAGAGGCAATATACCATCCAGGATTTTCAATCTCTCCCACAGAACCTCCTATCTGTCCCCCTAACTATTGAATCACCTATCACTACTGCTCTCTTCTTCTCCCTCCTTCCCTTCTGAGTTGAGGGTCTGGTCTCGGTGCTTGAGACATGACCACTACAAATTGTCCCTGGTGGGTTTTATCCAAAGTGGTATAGCTAGTTTCTTCTTGTATCTTGAAGAAGGGCTCAGGCCTAAAACGTTGGTTATATATCTTTGTCTCCTTTGGATTCTGTGTTACATCATAGACCAGCAGCAATAGAAATTCACCAAGACAGTGTTATTTTTAAAACAATATATTAATAACTATAATAATATAACAACTTAACTAAACTTAATCCCAACTATGCACGAATATACCTGTGTGTTTGTGTGTGTGAGATACCCAAACCGTTACAGCTGGGGCAGTATTCTGGAAAGTCAATTCAATGTTTGGTCTTAGAAATCCTGTGTTGAAACTCTGACTTTTAAATTGTTGTACAAGTCATCATGAAGGAGGTGAGAGACTGTGTGATCAGACTGCTGAAAACTCACGAATCCTTGATGAGTTGCTTTCAGAGAAATGTCCTTTTGTATGAATGGTTGTCACGACTCCCTTCTTCCTTGCGGAGGGATAAAGAAATGTATGACTTCCATGTTGCTTCCAAAACCCAGGCCTGGGTCAGATTAAATGACCATCAAAATGGTCACGATCTGCTGGCACTGTGAAATGGATAAAGGGGACTTACTACATGTGCTTTGGTCTTGTCCTAGAATTGAAGAATTTTGGATTATGAACCATATCAGTAGCAATAGAAATTCACCAAGACGATGATTTTTATTAAAAACGTAACATTTCTTACACACTTGCACATAGTTGAGTTAAGTGTGTGTTTGTGGTGGGGGGGGGGGGGGCAATGCCCAAACCATTATTGTTCGGGCATAATTCTGAAGAGATGATTTTAAAGTTCAATCAGTTTTGTTTTGAAACTCAGATTCTTTAAATTGTTGCTCAACAGCAGGTTGAGTGGGTGTGAGTTAACAGACTTCTCAAAACTCACAAAATTCTGTAGAGTAATTTTCAAAGAATTGTTTCCTCATAAAAATGATTTCCCCCTCTTGAATGGAGGTTTCAGTACTTGTTTTTCTTCCACGATGATTTCACAAACCCAGGCAAGGGTTTCATATAAAAATGGACACAGGAGGATTGTCCTCTCCCTCTCCCTCTCTCTCAGAGACGGTTGGAATAACCAGTTATTCTGTGTTCTCCTTTGACCAGGAGTAACATGTAAAAGTACCCTTCTGGCTACAATATCTTCAATCCTGTATGACTTACAGGATGGCCAACCACCTTCTGGTCTCAAAATGTCTCTATTTTTAGTAATGTCTTCTTTCAAAATGTCTTTAATCATGTGATATGACAATATTGCTGTCTTTGAAGTTTATTTCAAAGTTCCTCCTTATCTGAGGAAGGACATCCTCACCATGGAGGAGGTGCAGAGAAGATTCACTAGACTGATACCAGGGATGGAAGGACTTGCATATGACAAAAGGTTGGATAGACTAGGCTTGTATTCTCCGGAATTTTGAAGATTGAGGGGGGATCTTATAGAAACATATAACATTCTTAAGGGTTTAGACAGACTAGATGCAGGTAGGTTGTTTCCAGTGCTGGGAAAAACCAGAACCAGGGGTCACAGTTTAAGGATAAGGGGGAAGTTTTTTAGGACTGAGATGAGGAAAGATTTCTCTCAGAATGGGTGGTGGATCTGTGGAATTCTTTGCCACAGGAAGTAGTTGAGGCCGGTTCCTTGTCAATATTTAAGAGTAGGTTAGATTTGACCCTTGTGGCTGAGGATCAAGGGGTATGGGGAGAAGGCAGGAACTGGGTACTGATCAGCCATGATCATATTGAATGGCGGAGTTGGCTTGAAGGGCCAAATGGCCTACTCCTGCACCTATTTTTCTATGTTTCTAAAAGCATATGACTTTATCTTTTCCAAAAGTTTGCCAACCAAGCATAGGTAAACAAGCAAATACCCTTTTGTTTAATTAGATGTCCTCCTTGAGCAACCCCATTATTAAGGGTCTGTGTCTGTGAGTGTCCCTGTGTCCAAACACACAAAATAACTTTGCCCCAGACCCTTTGTCTTAGGAGACACACTTGGGTTATTTGGGGATAAATACTCTCAAAATTGGATAATGGTAGGAAGGCAAATTATACTTAGAGGTTGGAAGAATTTGGGGGGGGGGGGGACACACACCATAATTTCAGGAGTGGGCCTCAGAAATGGCCACAGAGGCAGCTTTTGAGCGCATGTCTTACAAACAGTTCAATAAATTGAACATCTATGCACAAAAATGGGGCAAATATCTAGGTTTCCTGGTGGGGGTGGGGGTGGAAATAATAGTGGATGTTGTGGTGAAGCATATTAATGAACTGCAGTTTTTTTCTGCTATTTGAGGTCTAAATAGACATGTATGTTTTTTGTTCCCATGTTTGTTTCTATTTTATGAATAAATTTGTTTTGTAACTTTTGATTTACATAACTTTAACAATGACTCAAGGATTTGGGGAAACTTTTTTTAAAGAACTCAATGAAATTTAAATCATAAAAAGCGGTCACGATCCAAATGCAGAAATGCATTTCTTTACCTAGATATGGGTTGATCAAAATGACCATTACAATGGTCTCGGTGGTTCATCCCCTGACGAGGAGGATCAGCAAAATTGTCCATTTCATTCAAAGTCACTGCATCTTTCTGTTGCAGATCTCTGGTGGCTCATTTAATCAACCCTACTTCTTCAATGTCTCAATCACATGACTTTCAATCCTATTTCTCACTCACCATCAGTTTTTCATCAAATGGCTGCCTGATCAATTATGTTTCTTTAAGTGTCCCCTTTGTTTTCCTGGATAAATGAACCATTGTTCTGTTGATTTCTCCAGAGCCCACCTCACTGACAAAAGACAAAGGAGGAAAAACCCAACACCCAACCCCAACCCACCAATTTTCCCCTGCAACCGCTGCAACCGTGTCTGCCTGTCCCGCATCGGACTTGTCAGCCACAAACGAGCCTGCAGCTGACGTGGACATTTACCCCTCCATAAATCTTCGTCCGCCAAGCCAAAGAAAAGGAGTTATCAATAAATGGTGCTTCTGAGTCTGTGAAGTGTGAAAGGTTTGCAGCCCTGTGTTTACCCTTGAAGTGTGGTTTCTTATTGAAATGTGAGCTTGTAATAGCTGCGAGACCTGCTGAGTTCCTCCCAACACTTTTTGCTCCAATCACAGCGTCAGGAGACTTTTGTATTGCACACAACTGAGAGCCCAGGATCACTCTGTACATCAACGCTCGTTAGGGACCTTCTATTTACCGTGCACCTTCCTCCTGCATTTGATCTTCTGAAGTAAATTAGCCACTTGCCAATCTAGTTTATTTTCTTCAATGAAATTGTAAAATGAAACAAATAGGAAAATAAAACAGAAGATAGATGGTGATTCATTGTACTGCAGAGGAATTTCCAACATGCTTCCATTTGTTCAAAGTTTTTTCATGCCATCAGTGCACACAAGCCTCTTCATTGTTATTGTACTTGCCAACTATTGGTTTCAAAAGCTACTTTAATAGTATCTTCAAGTAAATGAATTACCACTGCACATCCTACAACCACTTGGATTAAACAATGTTCCAAATGAAGATGTGCAATAGATTGGTTGAACAAATATTTTCTTAGAAATTTGGGTGAAAATGTATTTTCAATTGAGTAGGTTTAAATGTTTTAAGATTTTAAAAAATAGAATACTTTTCACGTAACATTATTTTTCATTCTTTTTCCAGTGTGATAAATATCAGAAAGGGATTATTGATGGATCAGCATGTGGCAGTCTGTGTGATAAAGATACTCTTTACTTTGGCAAGTGCCTGTCTAATAAGCCTAACAATCAGGTAATAGCATAAGAATTTGTCTTTCAGATCATTCTAATATTTTGATGCTTTCCTATTTTTTTTTCATTCTAGGGTTTCTTGTGCAATGCTATTTTACTGATTCAGAAAATTACAAACATCCACCCTAAGGTTTTGTTTTTATTGTATCCGGTGAATCAGCAAATTAACCTGTTTTTGAATAAAAGACTTTCAACCTAACTTTTTCCTTCTATTTTTTTAACATAAACAGAAGACATTGACCCCTTGAAACATGATTCTGGTAATAATTGTTCAAAGATTTCAGCTTCTCAACTCTTTATCCATTGTTATTAATTACATCTTAATGCTCTACCTTTGAATGTGAGGGAAAGAACTTTTAAGTTGTGGGAAGTTTTCTATCCTTCAAGCACAATGTTGGACTTAAAATAAAATGAGTCATCCAAGTTTTACCAAACAAAAACAAGCCCCTCAGCCCAACTCGTCCCTGCCAACCAAGTTGTCTACACAAGCTGGCATTTGCCTGTTTGTCGGCCCATGTCGCTGAAAACCAGGGGTGGCCAACTTTTTAATTTAGATATACTGCATGGAAATAGACTATTTCAGCCCTCGAGTTTGTACCGCCCAATTAACCTAAGCCCACGGTACATGCACGTGGGCCGAAATGGGTGTTACCATGCTACAAGTCCACATTAAAAATTAAAAGGTTGGCCTCCCCTGCTCTAAACCTTTCCATGTACCTGTCTAAACTTTTAAATGTTACACTTGCACCTAGCTCTACTTTTTCTTCTGCTCTGCTTGTTCCATATACCTGCCACGCTCTTCCGCATTCTTAAATTAATGCCTTTTATCATTACATCAGAACAAAAACAGCAGAAGTAGACCATCTGGCCTGTTGAAGCTGCTCTGTCATTCAATAAGATAATGGCTGATCTAGCCTTGAGCTCTGCTCTACTTGCCCATCTGTTCCACATAACCCTTAATTTACCTATTATTCAAAAATCTATCCATCAAATAAGCAGATCGGCCTGCACGAGGTACTCGACACACGGCCTCACCAGTCCCCTGCACAGTTGGCAGCAGAACCTTCCTGCTCTAAAATTTAACCCCTCCTGCAATGAAGGCCAACGTCCCATTTGCTTCCTTAACTATGTGATACACTTTGCAAATTAATTTTTGGTGATTCATGCACAAGCACTTCCGGATCTCTCTGCAATTCTTCACCATTTAAGTAATTATCTGATCCATTCTTTTCCCCAAAGTGGATGGATGGATGACCTTGCATTTAGCAATATTGTACACCATCTGCCAGACCCTTTGCCCATTTGCTAAACCTCTTTATATAAGACATAGGAGCAGAAATAGGCTATTCTTCCCATTGAGTCTGACCTGCCATTCAGTCATTTTCCCACTCTACCCCACTGTTCGGCCTTCTCCCCATATCCGTTGATGCCCTGGGTAATTTAGAACAAATCGCTCTCCGTCTTAAAATCAACCAATTACCTGGGCTTCACAACCACCTGTGGCAGCAAATTCCATAGATTTTACACCCTCTGGCGAAAGAAATTCTTCCATATCTCTGTTCTAAGCGGACACCCTTCAATACTGAATTTGTGCTCTCTTGTCCTCGACTCTCTTGCCATGGGGAAACAACTCTCTGCATCTTTTACACAATTGGCGTCATCCGCAAACTTGGATATGCTACATTTGGTTCCATCCTTCAGATCATTTGTGTAATACTGTGAACCTTTGTGGACCCAGCACACCACTGATTACTGATTGCCAACCAGAGAAACAATCATTGATCCCAATTCTCTACCTTTTATTGGTTAACCAATCCTCTATCTATACCAATGCATTACTCTTAACTGCATTCATCCTTGTGTGTAGAACTCCATTCTCTTACATTGGGGAGAGGAGAAAGAAACAACTACAACAATTTACCTTTATCGATTCCCCCGCTCATTTTATAAACCTCTGTAAGGTCCCCTATTGGAAAATTTGCCAAAAATATCCAGCCTCTCCTTTTAATTCAACCTCACCAATCTTTGTTATATTCTGATATTTCTCTGCACCTTTTCCAGTTTAAATATATATTTCCTATAACTGGGTGATTTGAACTGTGTACAGAACTCCATGGTTGGTCTCATCAATATCTTGTAAATTTGTAACCTAACATCCTTGCTCCTATGCTCATTGCCCTGGCTTTTGAATGAAAGTGTGCCAAATAATTTGCTTCACCATCACCCTGTCTACCTCTGTCACCACTTTAATGGAACTATGTATATGTACCCTTAAGTCTTTGTTCTATGACACCCTCCAGAATACAACACTTGGCGCTTATCCTTGGGATACTTCAGCTGGTCAGGCATCAATACAGAGAGAGAAAGTTACATTCCATCAGAATGGGTAGAGTTAGAAAAGGAGTGTGTTCAGAGACTAATGACAGCGAACTAGCTCAGGTAGGCAATTCATTCAACCTGGACAAATTGGGCCAAAGGGCCTGATTTCATGCTGTAGAAATATAGAACATTACAGCATAGTACAGGCCCTTCAGCCCATGATGCTGTGCTGACCCATATATACCTACCAAAACAAAACTAAGCCCTCTCTACTTCATAACCCTCTGTTTTTCTTCATCCATGTACCTGTCTGAGAGTCTCTTGTTCTAGCCTCCACCAACACCCCTGGCAATGTATTTCAGACACATACAGTTATCTGTGTTTTATATATACTTGCCTCTGACGTCTCCCCTAAACTTTCCTCTCTTCACCTTCTACAGATGTCCTCTGGTGTTTGCTACCCCCACCCTGGGAAAAAGGTGCTGACTGTCTACCTTATGATCTTGTAGACCTCTATTAAGTCACCTCTTCTCCTTCTTTACTCCAAAGAGAAAAGCCCTAGCTCTGGCAGCCTTGCCTCATAAGACACATTTTCCAGTCCGGGCATCATCCTGGTAAATCTTCTCTGTACCCTCTCCATAGCTTCCACATCCTTCCTATAGTGAGGCAACCAGAACTTAGCACAATATTCCAAGTGTGGTCTAACAGAGTTATATAAAGCTGCAGAATTACCTCAAGACTCTTGAACTCAATCCCCAGATTAATAAAGACCAGCATATCAGAAGCTTTCCTAACTCCCCACTCAACCTGCCTGGCAATCTTGAGATAACTATGGATTTGGTCCTCCTCCCTCTGTTCTTCCACATTGTTAAGAATCCTGCCATCGACTGTTTACTCTGCCTTCAAGCTTGACCATTCAAATACATCACTTCACACTTATCCAGATTGAACATTGAATACACAACATAAATATTTTTGTTACATATTTCTATGTTTTCTTTTTAAGTATATGTCCTTTTGGTCTGATTTCATGATTTATCACCAGTCCTCTCGACCCAAATAACTATGGCGTTTACTTCAGAGCATTCTTTGGTTGCTAACCAATTATTTTTTATTGTACACCGATGTTTGACAAAAGTAGGTGCAGGCTATTGGTTCAGAGATGATATTACACAGCCCTGCCCTATCTTATAAAGTCCCTTTATAACAATAGTAATGAGAAAGGATGCTAGATTAGCTCCTGAGTAACACTGGCTCCTGTTATGGCGTTCGTGCTATGTGGGTGTGGAGAAGAACAGCATGTATACCAAAGCCTTGAAGTTGAGGCTGGCTTATTGCACTGGCTGTCGCATTTATATGGGCCCCAGGCACTGACGTCATCGGAGCGCAGCCTGGGATTGGCTGGTGTTCCCACCACAGCTCACTGTCTTCCCACTGTGCGGGAGGTCACCTGGGACAACAGCCGGTGTTACCCCCCCAGGTTCGCGCGGTCTCCAGGTTTGTTGGCCATTTTGTGGGCCAGTCTGCGTCTCTGTGCGTGGGCCACTTCACTGTAATTGCCAAGGCCTGATCAACTACGAGGGCACTGGCTAGGGTTTAATACGCATCTCCTCAGCTCATCTCAGCTATTCATTTGGTCAGTGCAGATCAGTACAAGTCTTGGGTTCTCCAACAAGCAGATGGTCTGATTGTGCTGTTAGATACTCATTGGTAGTCTCTTGTTTCTGAACTACTGTGAGTTCTTCATTCAAACCACTTTTTTAAAAAATGTGCATATTATGAATCACAGAGAACTTGCAACATAGGAACAGTTGAATTACCACACTGAGTAATACCTATGTTTAAGATCAAATTATTTTCCTTCTTGCTGCATTTAACCCTGTCGGCAAAACTCTTAATTTACAACAATATCTCAGCTGTTCTCAATTATTCCATGAGCTCACAAATACCACATTTAAATCCATAGAGAGACTATCTCTGAATTCCTAACTGGAGTGCTTCTCCTCTTTGTTCTGAACCTTGGGAGCCCAAACAATGTTTTAATCATACATCAGCAATTAATGCATCTCATTTTGTAAGTCTAATGTAGCAAATACATTCTGTGCATACATTTTTTAAAACTTTATGTAGAATTTTAAAATGCATCAAGAAAATAAAATAAACTTAAAAAAAAAGAAAACCACCTACCCCTCCCCCCACCCTCAGCAAACCCCGCAAGGGGAGCAAAAAAAAAACCCATATGCCAATTAATTACATACATAAGCTGTGTGATATCTCAAAATTATAATTAAAAAGCTTAAAATATTTCTAAACCCATACATTCCAAATAAGGTGACCATATCTGAACACAAAAAATCATGCAAATTGTTATTTTCTCCATATAAATGCGAGATCTCAATTCATTATGCCAACGAGCTATATTTACTCTACATTATCTTTCCAAATAATCACGATACATTTCTGCGCTACCGCCAATACTAAATGAACAAACGCTATCTGAAACTTGTCCAACCCAAACCAGTCAAAGATACAGTATAACCCAGCAAAAAAATGTCTGGGTCTAATGGTAATTTAATCTTAAACAATTTTTTCCTAAAATGGTTGGATCTTTCCATAAAACCAAACTGCATGTACAAATGTTCCAATATGTAATCCACATCTGAAACATAAATCCAAATTACTAAATACATATCTTTTCAATTTCTCTGGAGTCAAATACAACTGATGTAAAAAAAAAATTATAATTGACTAAACTATATCTTACATTCAGTAATTTAGTCACCCCATCTTGATGCATAACCTCCCAATCCTCTTGAGGTATATCATAAGATAAATCTTCTTCCCATTTCTAGATTTATTTAAATTTAATTTATTCATACTATCTTGTAACAAAGCATACATATCAGAAATAAAACTCTTTTTAGATTTATGTGAAATCAAAAATTCAAACTTAGTTAATTCAGGTAGCTTCATTTCTCTTCCAAAATTATTACCAAAGCTCAGACTTGATAATACACAAATAAAGAATTAAATGGTGTTCCAAATTTTTTCCTAAGTCGATTAAAAGAAAGAAACTGTCCTTCTTCAAAACAATCCTCAATCATCTTTGTACTTTCAGAGTCCCAAATCTTTAAATACTTATTATTCATTGAAAAAAAAATGACCCTATTTTGATATAATGGAGTTTGGGCCAATATCTTACCCCTCGAACCTATAATAGAATTCCTTTTAGTCCAAATCCCTAATAAATTTGTTAAAACAGGTATATTATATCCCTGTAATAAACAAGAATTCCACCTAAATATAAATTGATGGACCTGAAACTCAGAAATACAAGCCAACTCAACTTTAGCCCAGCTAGGGGGCTGTGTAGTATCTAACATCCTATTAACAAATTTTAATTTTGGAGCCTCTAAAAATGAAGTAATTGGAGTCCTCCTAAGGCATATTTCCAAGTCAGTTTCTGCAATGCTACCCTAGCTAATTTTCCTTTCCACAAAAATTTCTTTACCACCATATTCAAATCCTGAAAAAATACTTTTGGAAGTGAACATGGAATCATTTGAAAAATATATTGAATACATGGAAAGATATTCATCTTAATACAATTTACCTTGCCTATTAATGTTAACAGAAGATCTTTCCACTTGTTCAAATCCATTTTAATCTTTGTTTTATATTCTCCAAAATTGGTAATTAGAGTTAAAATGGCTAAACAGCTAATGGTGTTAATGAAAGATACGAATTTGGTAGATATATGGAGAAAGCTAAATCCTAAGGAGAAGATACTTCATTTTATTCATTCTGTCATGATTCTTATTCTAAAATAGATTTATTTATAGTATCAACATAATTACAAGGTCAAGTTTTGAAAGCTGAATATAAGAGTAGGATTTTGTCTGATCATCCTTTGTTATTAATTATGTGTATAGGTTTGGAGAGAGTGGAGAATGTTTATCGTTGGAGATTTAATTCTTTATTGTAGAAAAATCCTGAATTTTGTAAATTTATAAAGGATCATTGGAACTAGGAAGGTGGGAATTTGTTACGGCATGGACTAGTAGGGCCGAACTGGCCTGTTCTGTGCTGTAAGTGGTTATATGGTTATATTTATCCAAGCACTCTTTCTTGGTCAACATGAAATTTAAACATGAAGGGAATGATTAGTAAAAAAAAGTTGTAATGGGAAATATTTCTATTCTAGCATAACTGTTTCAGTAAAGGAACCCTGCCATTTTTTTCCTGAAGTTGAGCCTTTATGACTCCAAACCCCTAAATGTGTTTGTCCCAACAATTTATTGGAGACAATAAATGCCAATGTTGCCTTTGTCTCACCATGTCTAAGGCAAGAATGGTGCCAAATTTAAAGTGCGCAGCTGCTGTATCCCTCCCTTCATGACTTTCAAAATGCTTCTCAAATATTACTATCATCTACTTCCTTCACCTCTCTTCATGGAGCATTCCACATTTCTCTTCACATCTAACTCTTTGGCTTTTAAACTTGCATCTCTCACCTTAAGTATTATCCCCTTTAGTATTTGGCATTTGGGGGACAAAGTTCCCCCAAAGTTCCTCAACATGATTATCCAACTGCACGAAAACCAACAAGGTCGGGTCAGATACAGCAATGAGCTCTCTGAACCCTTCTCCATTAACAATGGCGTGAAGCAAGGCTGTGTTCTCGCACCAACCCTCTTTTCAATCTTCTTCAGCATGATGCTGAACCAAGCCATGAAAGACCCCAACAATGAAGACGCAGTTTACATCCGGTACCGCACGGATGGCAGTCTCTTCAATCTGAGGCGCCTGCAAGCTCACACCAAGACACAAGAGAAACTTGTCCGTGAACTACTCTTTGCAGATGATGCCGCTTTAGTTGCCCATTCAGAGCCAGCTCTTCAGCGCTTGACGTCCTGCTTTGCGGAAACTGCCAAAATGTTTGGCCTGGAAGTCAGCCTGAAGAAAACTGAGGTCCTCCATCAGCCAGCTCCCCACCATGACTACCAGCCCCCCCACATCTCCATCGGGCACACAAAACTCAAAACGGTCAACCAGTTTACCTATCTCGGCTGCACCATTTCATCAGATGCAAGGATCGACAATGAGATAGACAACAGACTCGCCAAGGCAAATAGCGCCTTTCGAATACTACACAAAAGAGTCTGGAAAAACAACCAAATGAAAAACCTCACAAAGATAAGCGTATACAGAGCCGTTGTCATACCCACACTCCTGTTCGGCTCCGAATCATGGGTCCTCTACCGGCACCACCTACGGCTCCTAGAACGCTTCCACCAGCGTTGTCTCCACTCCATCCTCAACATCCATTGGAGCGCTTACACCCCTAACGTCGAAGTACTCGAAATGGCAGAGGTCGACAGCATCGAGTCCACGCTGCTGAAGATCCAGCTGCGCTGGATGGGTCACGTCTCCAGAATGGAGGACCATCGCCTTCCCAAGATCGTGTTGTATGGCGAGCTCTCCACTGGCCACCGTGACAGAGGTGCACCAAAGAAAAGGTACAAGGACTGCCTAAAGAAATCTCTTGGTGCCTGCCACATTGACCACCGCCAGTGGGCTGATAACGCCTCAAACCGTGCATCTTGGCGCCTCACAGTTTGGCGGGCAGCAACCTCCTTTGAAGAAGACCGCAGAGCCCACCTCACTGACAAAAGGCAAAGGAGGAAACACCCAACACCCAACCCCAACCAACCAATTTTCCCTTGCAACCGCTGCAATCGTGTCTGCCTGTCCCGCATCGGACTTGTCAGCCACAAACGAGCCTGCAGCTGACGTGGACATTTTACCCCCTCCATAAATCTTCGTCCGCGAAGCCAAGCCAAAGATTTGGCATTTCCACCATGAGGAGAAAGACCTTGATTGTCTACTCTGTTTCTACTTATAATTCTATATGGTTGCATCAGCTCACTGCTCAGCCACTTTTCCAGAGAAAACCATTCAGGTTTGTCTTGCAGCGTATATACTAATTCAACCTCTTTTGCAGTCTCTCTGACCTTAACCCTCTACATCTCTCCTGCAATGGAGCACTGGAATGGCACACAATGCACTAAACATGGCCGAACTAAAGCTTTGTACAGCTGACTCAATACCCCAACCAGTGAAGATAAGCAAATCTTCTTTATCACATTTGTTTGTGTTGCCACTTTCCGGGAGCTATGGACTTGTACCTCAAGATCAAAGGTCCTGCCATAAGCTGTAGTCTTTCCTCTTCTACTTGACCCCCTGAAGTGCATTACCTCGCACTTATCCACATTAAACTCCATCTGCCATTTCTCTGCCCATATTTCCAACTGGTCTATGAACTATTTGACAAACTTGCTCACCATCCACAACTCTGACAATGTTTGTATCACCTGTTCACCTTACATTTTTCTCCCTATCACTGATCTTTGCAGACCAGTAAAATACTGCCTTTACTAAGATGTTACAACGCCAGCGACCCAGGATCAAATCCAGTGCTGTCTGTATGTTTTCCCCATGACCTATGTGGGTTTCCTCTGTATGAGCCCAAAGGACCCCAAAACCCAGCAACAATAGATATTCACCACTACAAATGGTTACTTAAACATGAAAATAGAATCAAACTTCATCTTATCTCTATTTTTAACTTACTTAACTTAACCCAACTTAACCCCCTTCTAATTCTAAGCACACATGTATGATGTGTGTGTAAATTTAAGAAAGTTCTTTGGTTCACAGTCCAATCTCACTTCTCATTCTTCCAAGTTCTCTGCTTGCAGCCAATTCTTCTACTGTGCACAGAATTTAACATGTATAAAGTTCACCAGTCTTTGGTGCTCGAAAGGGAAATGTTTATCGCTCAGGAAGGTTCTCATAGGGTTTGCAGAGAGAGATTTGTTGCTCCAGGATTTCCACAACTGAGGTACCACCATGAGTCACATCAATGTCTTGCTGATGAAACTTGTCCCATCAGGGTTCTCCAGATGATAACCTCTTTCTTTCAGGCTGCCACAGAGCTCCTTTCTGTTTCTCTTATTCCAAGAGAAACACTAGACAGCTCATTTTCTCCTCTTGCATCCTCCACTCTGGAGCTTTCTGTTTCAGTTCCAACAAGCTTCTCCTGGCTGACACTGTTCAGTCTCCCTCTTTCTGAGACACTGAGACTCTCAAACTGCCAGAAAGCCTGTGTGACTCTCTCTCTCTCTCTCTCTCTCTCTCTCTCTCTCTCGCAAAAAGCACCTGACTTTCTTCATGTCTCCTGCTTGTTGCTTTAAAGACAATAGTTCATTCATTCCACAATTAGCACCAACTTGTAAAATCTCCATAGGCATTCTTCACAATTTCTGCAAAGTCACTGTGGATATGAATTCTTCAGTATTTCAAACAAGATCTGTTTTAAAGTGTGTGTATGTATGTAACCTACTCTACTTTTCCCAATTTATGTCCCAAATATTAATCTCCGAAATATTCTGTCACACCTCAAGATGCAGTTTCCTCCCCCTCTCCAGAAACATAAGTGTGCAGCACAGGTTTCAATGGCCAGATTTGGCTTCTATCATATTGCAAATCTTTTAAAAATGACAAAAGCACATGTAGGCACTGAGATTGCATATGTGGTGTTCTTGGTTTGTGTGGTAGCAGTGGAGATGGTACAGAGGAGTTTCACTGGAATGTGGCCTGGGATAGAGCGGTTCAGTTAGAAAGAGAAACTATAGAGACAGGCTCAGTTTTCCCTCATTAAAGCCCCCCCCCCCCCCATAAAATTGACAGAAGACTACAGGAAACTTTTTCCCCATATGAGTCAGTTAAAACCAATGGATATATCTTTCGACTTTGGCTTGGCTTAGGGGTAATGTCCACGTCAGCTGCAGGCTTGTTTGTGGCTGACAATGGATATATATATTTGGGATAAGAACACAATGCTGGAGGAACGTTATAGCAAAGATAAAGATGCATCCCCAAAGTTTTGGGCTGGAGTCCTTCATCAAGGTATTTGGGACAAGAGCTTTTGAGCTGTCTGAGGGAGACCACCCAGAGCGAGGCGATTACCTGAAATATACTGACTTGGGAGAGTGGTGGAAGCAGAGTCACTGCTTTATGTAGATTAGATAAGTTGAATCACCTTTGATATGTTGTTCCTCAAGTTTATGAACAACAGGGGCATTCTATTTCAGGACAGCCTTAAACCGAATGGCATTAAAAAAAATTCTAATTTTAGGTAATCCCACCCCCCTCTGATTCCACTGTTTTCATCTTTTTTTACTTCCTTCTGAACTTGTTTTAATTTTCTCTGACTTTTCTTCTCCCTTTCTTAATGGTTTCTTCCTCTACCTGTCTCCTCACCTTGCGGAGCTTCTCTACCATACTCTGCCACCTCCAGGCGCTTCTCCATCTTGTTTTCCCCTTTATCTATGTAATTTCACCCCCTTCTGGCCTTGGCAAAGAGTCCTGAACCAAAATGTTGACTGGTGATTTCTGCACATGAACCACAACCACTTTGTCGATCTAATGGCACCATCTCGTGGCCAGTTCATTTGTCTGCAAGAGGTGGGATTGTCTGTTGGAACCCTGAGAATTTGAAGGTCTTGTCAATCTGCAGATCCAGAGAACAAACAGCAAGAGGGGTACGTAAAATTCAGAGACCAAATTTAAATTGCTTTTTTTTTGGCATCTTGTCTGTGAACTTATTTAGACAGATCAAGGTAATAGGGTTCTGTGATTTCAAAAACTGACTTGTGAAATCTCAGCAGGTAACTGCGGAAGAACTTAACATTTCTGATCTGGGACCTTTTCATTAGAATTGGAAAAGGGACAGAACATTAGTTTTCAATTGCAGAGCAGGCGGAGGAGGGATGATTAAAATGAAAGGAATATCTCTGATGGGGTGAGACGCAAGATAGAAGTAGGAAAGCTGTTGGGATCAGATTGGGCTTCTTTGTCAATGTAATATGTTGCTAAGTATTTGTGGGGGGGGACCTGAGCCAAAATCAAGATGCAGCAAATCACCACTTCCGCCACTCCAGAAAGTACGAGTCTGTTCACCCTGGCAACGCTGACGTGAACCAGGTTTGATTGTTCATTAAAATACGAGACTTACTGCTCCAATTCTGGTCTCCTTCAACTTGTAGCTCATTCCTGTCGTCTCTGTGGTTGATATCTTTTCTCTCTTCGCCTGTTCAAAATGTCACTCAACTCTTTATGACTTTATTTAAAATCTTGAGCATTTTCACCAAATGTTGCTTATTAAACCACATTAGCTGCCTGATGGACCCAAGAATGAATGATATCCAGTAACTGTTGTATTTCCCTTTGGGTCCACCACAATGTTTAAGGTTAATTGGTTGAAGCCTCTGTTTAAGGCTTTGTGGAAGTTAATTTTGCAGTTAATGGCAATTCTAGTGTCTTTTTGATCCTGGATAAAAATGTATTCTGTCAAAAACATGACTGAACAGTCCAAATATATGAAGACAAAATGATAGTTGTTTGGGATTGAACATGGCCACTTAGTTGAGGAAATTGACAAACCGAGATGGTAAGCTTCTATTTTTCTTGCTCCTGTACATTTGTAATCGATTGACATAGTTAATTAGCAACCAAGGAACCAGTCTGCTTCCTTTACTCCTTTCCATTGGGTTTTCCTTTCGATAACTTGTATGAAATTTACCAGTTGAAATTGGTTTTAAACGTTATATTAAACAAACTATTGAGTAGTATAATTGATGTTTTCTAATTGATACAGCCTATCATAATTATCCACGGATGAAAATGTTTCATGAAAAAATAATTCATACAGAACTTTCCCAAATCAATAATTTTCCCATCTTGTTTCATAAATATAATTTTATTTGCCTTTAGGTGTACCGAGGAGTATGGGATGAATCACAGATAGTGTTGAAGTGCAGGCTCGAAGAACCTTTTCATTTTGATTTGGAGTCTAACATGGAACCAAGGAAGGAGATGGTGTTGTTTGACAAACCAACAAAAGGCACTTCCATGGAGGAATTTCGGGAAATGGTTTACAATCTTTTGAAGGTAAGCTTTTGAATGAAAGTTCAGAATTGGCCTTCGTCCTCCACTGGGAACAAATTGTGCCATTGTCTTTTCCTCAGGCAAAGTTTGGTGATCAGGCGAATCTTCGGGAGCTGCTCAAATTGGTTGTCACTGTGGCAGATGGAAATAAAGACGGCCATGTCTCCCTCGCAGAAGCAAAATCTACATGGGCATTGCTTCAATTGAATGAATTTTTGATGACCATAATTCTTCAGGACAAGGAACATACGCCAAAGCTACTTGGATTCTGCGGAGATCTTTACGTAGCAGAGAAAGTCCACTACAATTACCTGTATGGACTCACTGTCCCTTGGGTTTTGGAGTTTTTCATTCCTTCTGGTTTGAGGCGGAGTATGGATCAATGGTTTACTCCGTCATGGCCCAGAAAAGCAAAAATTGCAATAGGACTTTTAGAATTTGTTGAGGACGTTTTCCATGGAACATTTGGCAATTTCCTTATCTGTGACCTGAGTGCTAATAACATTGGCTATAATATGAAGCACGACTTAAAAATGATTGATATGAGAAAAGTTGTACCAGAGGTTACTTTTAAACAATTAATTGGTGGCCGCCACTGCGAGACTGATGTGGATTGCGTTTATGGCACAGACTGCAGGACAAAATGCCATCAAAGCAAAAAGCAGTGCACCACTGAGTTGGATCAGCCAAACCTGACCAAGGTCTGTGTATTGCTGAAAGATTATCTTTTAAATGGTGCTCCCTCTGATATGAGAGAAGAACTGGAGAAGCAGCTTTACTCCTGTATCGCCCTCCGAGGAACAGCCAATCAAATGGAAATGGAACACTCCTTGATCTTGAACAACATGAAGACACTGCTGTGGAAGAAAATTTCTCACACAAAAGATTCCTAAACACTCGAGGAAGAACAGATTGTGTGGGGGTGGGGGGGGAGAAGTTTTTTTTTAAGTGAAAAGTTTTAAGTTTGTCCATTGACCACAGGAAAGCATATTGTTCATGATGTTAAAAGGAAAACCACTAGAGATCCTTATTCAGTTAATGGTTCTAACTTTGCTGCTTTTCTCCAAGGGTGATTAAAAACATGACTGCAGCACGATTTTTGTAAGGTTTTAAACTACAATTAGAGCGTGATTATTTAATTGATGCAAGACATTGCTCAGTTGTAAAATTGATGTTAAACTGGACAAAAAAAAAAAGCCTGCAAATCTAAGGTCAACTTTTCCTTCTGTGGTCGACAGAAGTTTTAAATGTGTCAAAACTGCAACTGAATTGGAATGCAATTCATTTTTCAATTGATAATTAAGCACTTTAAATTCAACTCACTTCATTGAATCCTGTTGGATGATTGTACAGTATTTAAAAATATTCTGACATTTTGTGCCCATAAATGGCCATTAATTTTTTTTCAAAACCTAATTTTTTGCAATAAAGTAATTTTAAAACCTCTAATTACACGAGTACATTTTTATTAACCTCAAGTGAAAAAAATTGTGTTAATTTCCACTTTAATTATTGCTTCCTTTTATTTAAAATTTACATTTAAAAAAAATTAGACATACAGCACGGTAACAGGCCACTTCAGCCCACGAGTCCATGTCGCCTAATTTACCTACACTCCTGGTACGTTTTGAATGGTGGGTGGAAACCGGAGCCTGCTTTCTCCAGGCAAGCCAATTCTGAATCCACATAGCCAAGCTTCCCTGGATCCCATACCTTCTGACTTTCTGAATAAGCCTACCATGTGGAACCCTGTCAAATGCATTAAAATCCATGTAGACCACATCGACCACACTCCCCTCAACATTGGGCACTTTCATACACATCCCAGTAAACTGGCTGTTCAGTGCGACCTTTTACACATCCTGGATCAAAAAGAGGCAGGACCTATAGCGGTAAAGTCTTGGCGTTCTGAGAAGGCAGATAACCCTTTCACACAGGAGCCAATGCAAAATGCATCAGCTCTGATACTACCTATCTTGGCAGGTCAGTACCTGGATGAAAATGACCCCTCCCATGCATGGTCCTGTTCACACAGGCAGACGGTAAAAAGGCGATTAAATGTTGGCTTTCAGGGGCAGTGTGAAAACACCTAATATCTCTGGTCACCTCCTTAAAGAACTCTATCGGGCTTGTGAGACATCATCTGCCCTTCACCAAGCCATGCTGACTATCTCTGATCAGACCAAGATTATCTAAATGTCCATAGGTCCTATCTAAGAATCCTTTCCAACAGCTTGCCCACCACAGATACAAGGCTCACGGATCTATAATTTGTAATCACTCTCCCACTCCTATATCTGCCCAACCCCCCACCCACCTCGGCCTCCGAGCCATGCAAGGAGGCAACTGATTAGAACTGTCCCGGTACCTAACAGTCCAGTTCAGCCTGACCTCGTACGCGAGGCGATGCGCGGCCCCGACTGGCAAGGATGTGACTGGTCCTGTGTCGTTGGCTCCAACACAGGATACACGCCAGGTTTAACCTGTCGATGGAAACCGTGTCAGCTTTTCCACTCCTGTCGATTACAAAAGTCTTCGGGTGGCATCGTAAGACCCAAAAAGGACCATCATAAGCGTCATGCTGAAGGAACACGAGTGCAGCGTCGTTAATCATTTGTAAATCATATAAACTGCAGGTGATGCCTGCTGCGTAGAAGTAGGTTTGAGCAATCTCACGTTTTCCTGAAGGTGATCAGTGTAACTAGCCGGATCATAGAGTGTTGTGCTTGGACTCGGATTCACAAATTTGCCTGGCCAGGTTAACATAATGCCATATACTAGCTCTGCCACCGAACATCCAAGACCCACGCAGACCAAGGAGAACCACGGGCAAACGTTTGCTCCACGTAGATACATCTCCACCTACCGTCAATGCTGTCATCAGCTGCCGATGGAAACTCTCAATGAGGCTGTTGGCCCATGGATGGTAAGCCATAGTGAGAATACAGGTAGCATCCAGATCAGTGAGAGCTTGGACGATGCCGAGTTCAACTGAGACCCTTGATCTGTTGTAATATTGAGCAGAACACCAAAAGATGGAATCCAACGATCCACGAAAGCCCAAGCAACCATCTCCGCAGAGATGTCAGTAATAGGAATCACCTCCTGCCACCTGGTAGTCGGTCTTCACACGTGAGCAGATAAGTGTATCCCCGAGATGGTGGTAGTTGTATGTAAGGCATCAATGTCGCGCCTGGACAAGGCATTAGCCACAGCATTCACTTTTCCTCGGATGTGCTGTATGTCTGATGAAAATTGTAAGATGATGTCTATGGGCAAATAGAGATGTGAGCTTGGTACGTGCAAGAAGCTGGTGATCTGTATAAATGGTGAAAGGACAACCTTCCAATAAAAAGCAGAATTGTTTCACTGCGAGATAGATGGCCAAGAGTTCTTGACCAAACATACTGTACTTTGCCTGAGCCAGCTTGGCTGAAAGCTTGCTTGGTTGAAAAAAAATGCCAGAGGTTCCAATTGCCCACAAACTTGTTCTAACACTGCCCCCACAGCACTGACAGATATGGTAAGAGAGAGCAAGGGATTGGGTTTTTGAAGTAGAAGTATTGTGGCATTCGCAAATGCAGCTTTCACATTGTTGAAAGCATACACAGCATCGTCTCCCAAAGTTAATGAACTTTTGGAAATTAACTTTTAGTTGCTCAGTCAGGGGAAACAGAGATGCTGCCGCTTTCGGCAGGAATCGATGATAAAAATTCATCATGCCTAAAAAAATAATGCCATTGGCCAAACGTGACACGTGTAGGAAAATCTCAAATCTCTCGCACTTTCAATTCATCAGGCAAAATACCATGTTGCGTAACTCGATGTCCCAAGGATATAAGATCAGCACCAAAAACGCATATACTGGGATTGATACCAAATTTATCAAGCTTCTGAAACAATGAGATAAGGTGGTGCTTGTTCTCCTCTTAATTCACACATGCAACTAGAACATCGTTAATGGAAACAAACACAAAATAGAGACCGTAAGCCACTGAATGTCCGAGCTGCATTCCATAGACCAAATGGCATTCACAGGAGCTCAGACTTGCCGAAAGGGGTAATTACTGCTGTCTTCGCGACATCCGATGGCTCATCTGGAATCTGATAGTAAGCACGTTCTAAATCTATTTTCAAAAATATGTTTACCAGGGAAGTTTGCTGAAAAATCTTGTAAATTGGGAACGTTGTATCAGTCAGGCATGGTAGAATTGTTCAGGGCACAATAACCACCACAAGGCCACCAATCTCCAGATTATTTTGGAACCACATACTACGGTGAAGTCCAGCAGCTGTCAAATTTACAGACTAGGCCCAACTCTTCCATGTGGTTGAATTCCAATTTCGTGATTTTTAAGATGGTCCGGGGATAATCTACAAGACCACGCTGCAACCGGAGGACCCAGAGTCTGTATATCGTGCGTTACTGCATTTTAATGGCTGTATGATAATACGATGGGGTCACTAGGCAGAGGAAACTCTTGAAAGGGCAGGATCCAGGTTGAAGGCTTGTGAGGTAGCTGACAATATTTGAGGGACGACAAATGCAGCTCACTTGCAATCAAGAGCGGTGGTTCACAGCATAGCGATTTTTCAAATCCACCAACAAGGAAAAATGTGACAAGAAATCCTCTCCAAAAATGGAATTTGCCACATTTCCAACTGTGAAAACCCACCCAAAAAGATTTTTTTTTTGGAAAATCTTATTTATAACATAATAAATCATACAAACAGAATGCAAACCAATACATAATATTTTATCCCATATAATCTCCCAACCCTGACCCTATCACACCCGCCCTCCCAACCCCAAAAGAAAGAAATAAGTTAAAAAAAAAAGCATATCAATTAATATAATGCAATTATTTGCCATGGATTGGGTCAACACCATCAATGTACGGGAAAGATTATATTAATAATTAAATTGCATATATTTCATATACAGGCTCCAAGTTTTAACAAAAAATGATAATTATTTCGTAAATTCTGTTATTTTTTACAGCGGAATACAAAATCTCATTTCCACATGCCATCTTTGAATACTCAAATTAGTCTTATTTTTCCAAGTAATTGCGAGACATTTTCTAGCCACAGCTAGAGCCAATCTCAAAAAGGCAATTTGGAATTTATCTAATTTTAACGTCAAACTCAATTTTTAAAAAAATATCATAGGATCAAGTGAAAATTTAAATTTAAACATAACTTCCAAAAATTCCTTAATTTTGCTCCAAAAAAGTTTAACCGTCTCACATAACCAAACCGAATGTAAAAAAGAACCCACTTCCTTATGATATCTAAAGCATAAATCAGAAGAAATATATTTACACTTCCTTAATTTCTCCAGAGTCTAATATAATTGATGGATGAAATTATAACGAATCAATCAATACCTTACATTTACAATTTTAGTCATCCTGTCCTCACAAATAGTAATCCAATCATCCTGAGAAATGGATATCACCAAATTTTTTTCCCACTTCAAACTCAATTTATAAACATTTGGTTTAAGCATATAAACTGTAATAAAGCATACATCTCGGATATAAATCCTTTCTTACCAATATCAGTAAGCAAAATCTCAAGTTTAGACCATCTATGTAACCTTAAAGTACGCTCAAAATTGTCGAATAATAAGAAAAAGAAGTACTCGAAGGTATTTCATACTTCTCCTTCATTCTTTGAAAGAGAGATAAAGTAACCAGATTCATAACAATCTTCTACCAATTTAATTCCTTTCTGTTCCCACAACTTCAAAAGTTGATTATCAACTGTGAAGGGAAAAAACTTATTTTGAGTTTTATCTGAAATTTTACCCTGAGTACCTACAATTTCATTCCTTTTATTCCATTATTCCATTAAATGTTTTAACACAGGTTAATTATAATTACTTAATAACTGAGAATTCCATTGACAGATAAATTGATCCATCCTCTTTACACCAATCTGAGATATCAGATCTCAAAGGATTATCCACTTAAAACATCCTATTGATAAATTTCAACTGAGCTGATTCATAATCATTTTGAAAATTAGGAAGTTGTAAAGCTCCTAATGCATATTTCCAAGTTAGCTTCTGTAATGATACCCTCGCCATTTTATCTTTCCACAAAAATTTTCTCACCAAAGTATTCAAATCTTTTTAAAAATTTTTGAGGAATCCTACAAGGATAACCCTAACCCTAAAAAGATATTGGATTCGGGGAAAGATATTCATTTTAATACAATTAACCCGTCCTATCAACGTTTTAGGTAAATCCACCGATTCAAATCATACTTAATTTTAGACAATAAAGGTAGATAATTTAATTTGAATAAATGATTATAATTACTATCAATTATAATACCTGAATATTTAATCTGATCAGACCATTTAAACCACAACATGTCTACAAAGCGAATAATCCATTTCGGCTAAGGGCATAATTTCACTTTTTTCCCAATTAATTTTGTATCCCGACACCTCACCATACTGGTCCAATTGCTTATTCAAGTTCCCCAAGGACTGCAAAGGTTGAATTAAATATATCAAAATATCATCAGCTAACAAATTTATTTTATATTCATCAGTTTTCACCTTAATACCTTTAATAGAACTGGCCTGTCTAATCATCTGAGCCAAAGGTTCAATAACCAAAGCAAATACAGCAGGTGACAAAGGGCAGCCCCGTCTAGTCGATCTAGATAACACAAGGGGTAAAGACACCTGTCCATTTGTCACCACCCTAGCAGTAAGATTTTTATGTAAAGCCTTAATCCAACCAATAAAAAGAGGCCCAAAATTAAACTTTTCCAAAACTTTAAACAAAAAACTCCATTCTACTCTGTCAAAGGCCTTTTTGGCATCAAGAGAAATTACCAAAGGTTGGTTGGATCGCTCTCGAGAAATATTAACTAAAGGAATCAACTTGACAACATTATCTGCTGAATACTGATTTTTAATAAAAACCTGCTTGATCCACATGAATCAAATCGGGTAAGTATTTAGCTAATCTATTAGGCAGAACCTTGGCAACAATTTTACAATTCACATTTAACAAACAAATAGGTCTATAATATCCTGCCTTTAAGAGATCCCTGTCCTTCTTAAGAATAACGGCAATAATTGCTTTAGAAAAAGAATCTGGGAAGGACCCAGTCTTCACCGCTTGCTCTCGAACCTCCATCAATAACGGAATTAATAAATCCTGAAACTCCTTATAAAATTCAGAAGTAAACCCATCGACCCCTGGAGACTTGCCACTCAACATGGACCTAAGTGGTCTTTAGTAGTCAGGGAAGCATCCAAATCCTTAATATCCATATCCTTCAAAGAAGATAAAGTTAAACCTGAGAAAAAAATTTCAATTTTGACTCAATCTTCCAATACTTCAGAGGTATACAGTTTCTCATAGAATGTACGAAACTCATCATTCATTTCTTGAGGTTTATGTGTAATCGTCGAGCCACGTCTAATAGCATTTATTGTTCTAGAAGCTTGTGCCATTTTTAACTGCCATGCTGAAACTTTATGAGCCCTTTCTCCCAATTCATAATATCTGTTTAGTTCTCTGTAATGATTTCTCAAACTTAAATGTTTGTAATGAATTATACTGTAATTTCAAATGAACTAAACACATTTTCTTAACTTCCGTAGAATTCTGTTGTAAATCTTTTTCCAAAATCTCTATCTCCTTTTCCAATTTGCTAATCTCAACCAATTGTCATTTCTTAATTTTAACAGTATAACTAAGAATTTGTCCTTGTAAATAAGATTTCAAAGCATCCCATAAAACAAATTTACTGTCAACTGATCCTGTACTGATTTTCAAAAAAAGTTGCATTTAGTCCCTTATAAATTTACAAAATTCAGGATCTTTCAACAAAAAAAGAATTAAATTTCCAATGATAAACATTCTCTCTCTGAAGCACTACAGGTAATTAATAACAAGGAATGATTAGACAAAATCCTAGACTTATATTCAGCTTTAATAACTCGATCTTGTAATTGTGTCGATGCTAAAAACAAATCTATTCTAGAATAAGAAATGTGGCAAAACGAATAAAATGAAAAATCTTTCTCTTTAGGATTTAATTTCCTCCATTAACTGTTTAGCCATTTTAGTTCTAATTACTGATTTAGGTGATTTATCTAATAATGGGTCTAAACAGCAATTAGAGTCATCTCCTACCATAATCGTATCATAAGACTGACATAAATTAAACAAGGAATCCACCAAGAATTGTTCATAATCAATATTAGAAACATAAACATTCATTAAGGTCCAACATTCAGAAAAAACCTTTACAATTAACAATCAAAAGTCTTCCAGCTGCCTCAAAAACTGAATCCAACTTAAAAGCTAACTTCTTATTGTTCAAAATAGCGACACCTCTTGCTTTGAAATTAAGAAATGCTAGAATTTGTCCAACCCAATCTCTTTTTAATTTTTGATGTTCCTTCTCAGTCAAATGCGTCTCCTGTAAGAAGACAACATCAACCCTCAGTTTTTAAATATATGCTAATACTCTCTCTTAATCGGATTGTTGAGCCCATTAACATTAAAAGTATCAACATTTAAATTACCCATAAAACATCACTACAACCATCCCACCATAAATGGCGAAGCACCTCCCCATGATATCAACACAAAGCTAAATATCTCCTTCAAGAAAGAAAAAAAAACAGTAAGACCCATTAAAAAAAAACTGAATAATATTACCTCCCCCAATTATGTGGGAGTGACAAATTCCACAAGGTGGCCCAATGACGGGAGTAGTGACCGGACGGTGAACTCCAGCCCTCTCCAGAAAAGTCGGGAAAAACAAAGGAAAACACAAAGGCACAGAAATAAAAGTTACAGAAAAGTGAGTATAAAGGTGGAAAGAAGATGGCGACAAAAAAAGAAAAATCAAAAGCAACGGTAAGAAGAGAGGAAGAGAAGACAAAGGAGGAAAAAGGTGAAGGCCTTACCTGTCCGAAGAGGCCCGCTGCGGAGAGAGAAACCCGCTCCCTCAGGTCGGTAAATAATGGACTACAAAAATGGCTCGCTGAGCCGAGTAAAAGTGCGCAACCGCGCATGCGCGATGCGAATGAAAAAAAACACACCGACGGGAGGGGGGACCAGCTGGGGAGTCGATCTCCACAGCCGGCAACGACAGCTGCAGAACACCTGCAGCAAGAAGAGACCACAGAAGACAATAGAAACAAGAAAGAAGAGAAGGAAAGGGCAATAAAGAAACAACAGATGGTCAACCCAGAGGAAGAAGAAGAGGAAGAGGAAGAGTACAGTGAAATAGAAGAAGAAAAGAAAGGCAAGGTAAAGGATATACTTGCTCTTATTAAAGAATACATGGAGTCATTTAAAGAATTAATTTAAGGATTTAAGAAAAAGAATAAACAACACAGAAGAGAAAATAAATAAAATGGAGATGACCTTAACAGAAATGGGAAAGAAAATGGACAAGATGGAAGAGCGGGCAGTAGCAGCAGAAATGGAGGTAGAAGACTTAAAAAAGAAATTGGAGAAATCTAATAAAAAAACTAAAGAGACACAAGAACTACTAGCTCAAAAAATAGATACAATGGAAAACCATAACAGAAGAAATAACATAAAGATAGTGGGCCTTAAGGAAGATGAAGAAGGCAAGAATATGAGGGAGTTTATAAAAGAGTGGATCCCTAAGACCCTAGGATGTCCAGAACTACAGCAAGAAATGGAAATAGAAAGGGCACATAGAGCATTGGCCTCTAAACCACAACCACAACAAAAACCAAGATCTATTTTAGTAAAATTCCTAAGATATACTACAAGAGAAAAGGTACTGGAGAAGACAATGGAAAAAGTAAGAGAGGGCAACAAACCACTGGAGTATAAATGGCAAAAAATCTTCATTTATCCAGATATAAGTTTTGAACTCCTAAAGAAGAGAAAAGAGTTCAATACAGCAAAGGTGATTTTATGGAAGAAAGGGTATAAATTTATACTAAAGCATCCAGCGGTATTGAAAATATTTATTCCAGGACAACAAAACAGACTATTCTCGGATCCAGAAGAAGCACGAAAATTTGCAGAACAATTACAAAAATAGACTGAGGGATGAAGACGGGTAATGAGAGTAAAAATGATCACGATTGATATGTATGCGGGTAAAGAGGTATAAGAGTGAATAGAGACAATGTGCATACGTGAATGTATCTGTACTTAGAGGAAAATATAGATAGTATAGACAAGAATTAATAAGGGAAGGTAATGGAATAGAGAGAATAAGGAGGGAACTAAAAGAGTGACCTTTGTGACATTTGAAAAGTGAAATCTTTTCTGGGGGGGGCTGGGTGGGGGAAAAGAGCGGTCAATGCAAAATCAGTTGACGCTTGCGAGTGGATTCGCAAATCCAAATGGAGAGGGGAGATGTGGTTGTCCGACAAGGGATAAAGGACAACTCAGGAGGGGAAGGGGAGATTGGGGATAAATAAGATAGAAATAGGAGAATAAGGAAAATGTTGGATGTTGTAGGAATGTTGTCTTATAAAGAGTTGAAAATAAGAAAACAGAAATGGAAAAGGAGGAAAGGTAATGATGGAAAAACGGAAAGAGAAGATAAACAAAATATAAAAGGGCTACGCTGAACTATATGACTTTAAATATTAATGGAATACATAACCAAATTAAAAGGAAGAAACTACTAAATTTAAATGAATAAATGTATTCCATTAGAAAAAATAACATATAGGTTAAGAAATAATATTGAAATATTCGAACAAGTATAGGAGCCTTACATTAAATACAATAGCGAAAACCTACCGGGGACAAACATTACCTAAGTTGATGGAAGGAGAAGGAAAGAAAAGAATGGACTCAGTAGAATTTCTGGTGTATTTTTGTTGAATGACAACATTGTCTGACTGGCTTAATGCAACCTAGATTGTATACCTAAAATGGATGAGAGGGGGGGGTGGGGGGGTGGCTTGGGAGGAGGGGGGGGAGAAAAAGTCACTGTATATGTGTGAAAAAGAAATAGTGTATATCATGGCTAATGTGATTTATGGTGTGAAAAATAAAAAAATTTTAAAAAAAAGGTGGCCCAATGACTTTGGAAGGATCAGCAATTGAACCCCCTGTAATGGAAGATTCTAACCTATTTTTTAACACCCATTTTTTAACCTATTTTTTCTTAATTCCCAGCTCTTGGTTCTGTAGAGCTGAGAACCTTTTTTAAAAACTTGCAGCTTTGGGTTCTGCAAGGCTGAGAACCTGCTTGTGTTTTAGAATCAGCAGACATAAGCTAAATTCCACCAAGGGGCCAGAGCTGCAGTTAACTGATGAAAGGACATCTGTGTACCAAAAACATTTAATCTTCCTGGTTGTTTTGGTCACAGACTGTCAGAGGCCTAGCCTTGATGCAAAATAAACCATTGTATTCAAAGTGATAAGCTGAAAATTACGTTATTCATTAGAAGCCTAGCATGCTAGCTTGCTCGCTTATCTTTCTTGCTATGCTGGGAATAGGTGCTTGGGTAAGCAGTTTTTGGGTAATATAAGTCATGGTCCCGCTGCTGAAGTTAGGAGACTCTCCGAGAGGTGGCAACATCTCTCAGCAAGAAGAAGAACTTCTGAAGTCCAGCCAACGTCCCGGTCAGGAGAGGTGGAGAAGCTGCTACCGGCGCCCTGACAACCTACTACAAGTGTGCAGTCGTTGCCTCACTTCGGCAGTTGGGACCAGTCCAAGCATTGATAAGTATAGTTGGGAAGGGCTTGCATATTGTAGTGTGAAATCAGCTTTTGAATTTGTAATAAACATTTGTATAATCTGAACTGCTCTCGGCGTGTGTGTCTATTTTCTTTCGGTAGCTCAAACACTGTGACCAATCTAAAACGAACAAAGTGAGAGGTACAAGTTTACCCAAGACACCCCCCCCCCCCCCCCCAAACAGAACAATCAAAAATAAAACACAGAATCATCTCAAGTATGAAGCGCTTCTTCCAAATCTCGGTTAACTTGGTCATCATCAATACCAATATCAATCAACTGTTGAGATTCCATCTCTCATTTACTTCCCTTTCTGACTAACAACCAGTTGCTGAGGGAACTTGTCTGAATTTTGACCCTGCTTATTGTCGGGTAAAGAATTAGCAAAGACAAGAGCTTCAGCATCATCAGAAAGAAATGAGATTGATAATCTCCATAAAAAACTTTAAGTACAGCAGGATAACGAAAAGCAAATTTATATCCCCTTTTCCCCACAGAACAGCTTTAGCTGAATTGAATTATTTACGTCATTTAATCACAGCTTGACTCAAATCAGCATTTTTAAAAATACTGTTATTTTTAACAAGCAATGGCCCCTGATTACTTCTTGCATTCTGTACCTCAAGTCTCAAAATCAATTCTCTGTCCTGGTAATGCAAGCAATGAATTAAGATTGCATGTGGCGATTGGCCAGGAAGTGGCTTCCTTCGTACTGCTTGATGAGCCCTGTCCAACTCCAAACCGTTCAGAAAATACAATATTCCCAAAACGGAAATCCACTTCTGAAAAAACTGGACCGGGTCCAGACCTTCAAAATCTTACAGAAGACCAACTACCTTAAACATTTTTCTTCTGACTTTGGTTCTCCAAAGCGTCATTCTTCTGCAACAAGTCATTTTTCTGAATTTCCCAGCCGGTAAACAAATCCTCCATCTGTCCCACCTTTTCTTTGCACTGATCAACATCTTTACAGTCAATAAATTCTTCTTCAGTCTTCTTAAATTTATCCTGAACCTTATCCACAGCCTTCAAATATTTTGCCACATCCATTTTAACAGAAGCAATTTCTCCCTTCATTTCAGCAAACTAATCCTTCATAATTGAGAATCCTTGACTTATTTGTACAGCCAAATTTTCCACTTGCTTATATATAGCAGCAATTGAAGGTAAATCTGAGTGGTGAGGATCAGACTTAAACCTAGAAGTCTGCCTCACCATAGGCCTACCCTTCTTCCTCCGTCGATATTTAGGCCACCTCAGCCCGACTGCGGGTACAGATGCCTTCCCCCATCAGCCCAGAGTCACTGGGCCAAGGGAGACCGGGTCCCCCCCGCAGCCTGGGCCGTTTCGCGCATGTGCAGTTGATCTTCATGGTTGGGAGTGAGTTGATGTAGAGTACTGGTTCCATCTTGCATGACCGCACGCAAAGTCGGCACCAGTGTTGTATACACCTTACCGCTGGATTGGCGCTGTGGTCGGGATTGAAGGGAAATTGAATCCGAAGGCTCAGTTTGCGAGGTAGGCTGAGATTCCTCCATAGGTGTTAACCGTTTAGTGGCAGTTTTCTTTGCACTTTGAACCTTAGTTTTTCTCATAGTTGCTTATAGAATACTCCAACGACACAATCGAGTTTTTAAAAATATTTTAAAAACTTTTATACAGGGGTGCATGGTGTAGGGAGAAGACGTGGAAAAACACCCCCTCCTAGCAGAACTTTTAAAAACCAAAAAAATTTGAGACCAAAATCCAATGTGAGTGACCTCTGATCATATGTTTGCATATGAGAGTCATTTTTGGCTTAAAGAACACGACAAATTAGGGGTAAAACGCAGGATTCTGTTGACACTCTGGTTAAATGAAAAACACACACAAATGCTGGAGAAACTCAGCAGGTCAAACAGTGCCTTTAAGTTGAAGATACAGAACCAACATTTGGGCTTGAGCCCTTCATCAATGTGTGGGAGAACATGACAGATGTCTGGACAAGAGGGGGAAATGGGGGTGATGAGGGTGGGAGATGTTGGGTGGAGGGGGGGAACATTGTGGGGGGAAGAGTCTCGGCTAGGTGGAGAAAGGAAGTAGGAAATGGAATGACTAGTTAAGGGGGGGTAAGGGAAAAGTAAACTGATTAGTGGAATGAGGCAAGTAGAGAGGAAGGCAACATGGCTGTGGAAGTGAGTGTCTGCATTCTTGAGGGGTCAGAGGGACCTGCTGAAATCTCTGTGGCAGAATCAACAAGAAATTGAACACTTGTGAGATAGTCTCTGAGGAAAAGACGATGGCTGTTGTCTCAACTGGCAGGTCGTTTCCCGGCTGCCATTTGTAGAACACCGTGATTCCAACTGGGTCGAAGGAAGTTTGTTGAGTTGCCAAAGCCTGGACCTGCATCGTCAGTGCTCCCACTCGCTGCTCCGACACAGTTGAGAAGGTGCAGTCATTCCAGTTGCATTTGCTCTTATCTTCAATGTGCATGCAGGTCATGGACACAAAGTCGGTCTGATCCACCACTGATCGACGGAGGACATTTGAAATACGCTCATCGTGATGAAGTAAACATCGAAGGAATCAGTTTTTTTTTTAAATCGCCTTTGACAGGGTCTGTTCCAGCTAGCCTGCACCATCTCAACATCTGTGATGGTTGCCTATCACCTTGGCCGTTATCAGCTAGTAATTGGGAATTACGAGTCTTCTAGATGGTTGAGTGCACTGCAGAATAGCTACCTTAAAGCATGGCGTATGGGAGATTACCATCTGAATCCACTAAGATATCTTCCACTTTACAGACAATCTGCTCTCGAAGACACTCCACAAGTAAACTGTACTTCGTCTTCTGACAACTTACACCAAGGGTAGAGAAGCACGCTTCAAGAAACATGAACCATGCTGCTGCATTATTAATTTTAAAAATGGAGGGTGGGGGGTGTGGAATCTTCAGTTTGACCTTCCCAACTTCTCCTGTATGAGGCTTATCCAAAGTACTGTGAACTCACATTGGTGATCCAATAAGGTCAGAGGGGGTGGGTGGGTGGATCAGGTTTGGGGAGTTGAAGAATTCAGTTGTGTCTAGTGGAATAAAATAAAATTGATTTCATGAGGTGCTGGAAAAAAATGAGTACATTGTTTGTAAGCTGTTATAAAACAGTGCAACTCCTACTCCTGCAACCTCATGTATGCAGCTTTTTTCCACCTGACGAGATTTTCCAACTCTTGTCAACAATGGTTCCTTCACCCGATTCTTTCTCTGCCTCACCAGGACAAATTTATCCCTAATATCCTGCAAGATATCCATAAACATTGACCAACATCTCCAAAGTACATTTCCCTGCAAAAATCCCAATTTATTCCAAGTTCAAGCCTTATAGACTCAAAGTTTGCCCTTTCCCAATTAAATATTTTCCTGTCCTCTCTGACACTATCTTTTGTCCATGACAATCCTAAAGGCCAGGGAGCAAGGGTTACTGTCCCCCAAATGTTCACCGAGATATCAGTGACCTGACCCCATTCATTACCTCCCCCACAATTGGCCTGTCAACATACTGCGACAGGAATCAGACCTGGATACACTTAAACATTTCCCATTTACACCCTTGGCACTAAGCAGATGTAATTTAATATGAGGGAAGTTGAAGTCACCCATGTTATTTTTGGATTTTACCAAAATGTGCCTCCCAATCTGCACCTCCGTATCCCTCCTGCTAACAGGAGCCTATAGAATACACCCAGTAGTGACTGCTCCCTTCCTGTTCCTAACTTACACCCACACTGACTCAACAGAGGATCCTGCTACATGACCCACCCTTTCTGCAGCTATAATAGTGTCCCTGACCAGTGATGCCACCCCCCTCCTCCTCCCCACTTTCCGACTTACAATTAAGTGGTTCATGTTTCCTTTTTAAGTAGTGAAGTATATCCCTCAAGGTCACCACACAGGTTGATAGGATAGTTAAGAAGGCCTAAGGGATGCTGCGCTTCATTAGTCGGGGGATCGAGTTCAAGAGCAGACCGGTCATGTTGCAACTCTGCCAATCTCTGGTGAGACCACACCAGAGAATTGTGTCCAGTTCTGGTCACCTCATTATAGGACGGATGTGGAAGCTTTGGAGAGGGTACAGAGATTCACCAGATGTTTCCTAGATTGGAAAAGAAGTCTTATGAGGCAAGGTTAGCAAAGGTGGGACTTTTTTCTTCAGAGTGCAGAAAGATGAGAGGAGACTCAAGAGTCTTGTCTACCAGATTATGAGATGCATATATAAGGTGAACAGCCAGCACCTTTTTCCAGGGCAGGAATAGCAAACACATGTACAAAGTGAAGGGAGGGAAATCTAGGGGAGACATCAAAGAGACTCAGCCAGGCACATGGATGGAAAAAAGAGGGTTACGGGGTAAGGAGGGCTTAGTATTTTTTAAGGAATATATGGTTCACCACAACCAAGGGCTGAAGGGGCTGTACTATGCTGCAGTGTTTTGTAATCGCTAATTTCATTTTTGCAGATCAGCACAATGTGGCTAACCATGAATTAAGAACATGTACATATTGCTGTTTTGGTATTTTTCTGTACTTTGCAAATAACTATTTTGGTTTGTACTTTTTAAAAATGGCAGTGGATTTAGTTGCATTGTTAGTCAGTAGCTTCTTCTCTCCCTCCATGAACTCTAGCAATCTCTTTCACTGCCTGGAAAGGGAGCTAACATACCGAAAGGCCCATTGCACCCTGGATAGTCTCCTTCCTCCTCCCATCAGTGAGAAGGCTCAAGTGTGAAAACAGGTTTAAAGACAGTTTCTTCCCTGCAGGCATAAGGTTCTTGAATGTACCCCCTAACTGTGTTCTCCTGCTGCACATGCTTGGTACTGATTTATCTTCATTTTCATTATAATCCTACACTAAAATATAATGGTTCTATTATTGTCACATAATACTACATTTAGTATGTATTCTTTATAACTTTGTCTACCGTAAGAAAGACAGAGTCGCCTCTTAATCAAGCGCCCAGTGTACTTAGAAATGTAGCATTCCAGATCCCATAGACCAATAGGACAGGGTTCTTAGCTTTTTAGGTATTTAGTCAATTATTCTATATTCCCCCACAAAAAAAAAGTTCTTTTCCATCTCTTTTCAAAACATTTCACCTTCAAATCTCTTTCAATGCCAAGCAGTTCTTCAAGTTTTCAACTGAACACTCATAACTAAAGCTCTTGTGTGCATCTTTCCAAAATTCCTTTGAGTACTGCTCAGAATACAAATTTCAAGTGTGCTCTTTTCATAGACTTTTTAAAAAGTTGGTATCTTCTCTTTTAAGGACTTAATTTTATAGTCTCATAATATCTACTTTTCAAAAATCTTACTGTTCATCAGGTAATATGAATCAATGAATTTAAATTTCACTCCTTCATTCAATGTGATTGATCACCTCACTTCCAGTCCCACCAATCCACAATAACCTTTAAACTCTTGCTTTAAAAATTATTCAAGGTGAGTTAACACAGCCAGTTGAGAAAAGCTCTAAAGACCTCAGGCCGATATCAAATAAAATGCTCACATCTTAAATGGGCAACTTATTTTTAGTTACCTTGCCAATACGGGCAATTTCATTTTCGGACTTGTACTGCACTTAGCCAATCTCCGTCCACTCACTTAAATCCATTTGTCACCTTTATCCTCTTCACAACTTACTTTCAGTCCCATCACCAGAAAATTGTATCAGCAGGCCTCCAGCTGTCAAACCTGTCCCACCAAACAATTCTAATGTAATCACACTCAAACGTTTTAACTTTGCTGTACCTGTTCTTAAACTTCAATTCCTTGAACTTTCAATTATCTCAAAGAAATCTCAATTTTGCCTCCACTTCCATCAGGAGCATAGAATTCCAGATTCACGACCCTCGGAACCATTTCTAACACCCCCAGCTTAAATGTGTCCCTGATTTTACATCTCCTTGTGCATCCCCAACTGTGAAAATCTCAACATCTACCCTGGAGTCAAACAGGACATGATGCAATCTGGAGCAACAATTTGCGGCTCACCGGGGTGTGCAGCTCGTCTAGACGAAGGGTTCCAGCCCAAAACTACAATTATTTGTCTTCCAATGACGCTGTTCAACCTGCCAAGTTCCTCCAGTACATTACTTGTGGCTCAGCATCTACTTTGTCAAGCCCCTTGACCATGTGCATTTGAAAAAGCCTCTTCTTGTAAATCCCAGGGAATAGAGTCAAACTATTTAGACTGTCTTGATAGGACAATATTCGCATCCCATTTCTGCCTATTTTCTACTCAGCTTTTAATTTCTCTGCAGTAACCATCAAATGCTGCAATTTCAGGAAAACTCAGGTTGACCCATAAGTTTCCCTTTAACCTAAACCAGTGGATCTCAACCTCTTTCTTTCCATTCACATCCCACTTTAAGTATTCCCTATGCATAGGTGCTGTGATTAGTAAGGGATTGCTAAAGGTGGTATATGGGTGGAAAGAAGTTTGAAAACCACTGTGTTAATCGTTAATAACTCCAAAGGAAATGGCCCAATAACAATTTTTCTCAAGCAAAATCTTAACAGTGAGAAAAACAAAAATAATTAAGGTAAAGTTGCTGATTTTTGAAGGTATGTTTAAGTCAGTGATTCTCAACCTTCCCTTCCCACTCACAGACCACCTTAAGCAATCCCTTATTAATCAGAGCACTGAAGGCATGGAGATTACCTAAAGTGGTCTGTGAGTGGAAAGAAAATGGTTGAGAACCACTGACTTAAACATACCTTCAAAAATCAGCAACTTTACCTTAATTATTTTTGTTTCCTATTATGCCTTTCATTTCGCCCAACATTTTCTCACTGTTAAGATTTTTAATTTACTGGCTGACATTTTCTACTTTGCCTCCCTCCACTTTTGAAAGAATTACATTTATTTTCTGATTTAGAACCTTTTCTAAATTCAGGAAAATTAAATCTTTCATCATCTCGACCAGTGGTTTACAAACTTTTCCTATCTACTCACATATTTCCTTAAGCAATCCCTTACTCATCAGAGAGCACTGATGGCATAATATGCTACATCTTTCGAAAACTCTGTTGGTAATTAAATGGCATGGGGACAGGAATGGTAGACCACACAGGCTCTCAAACCTCCTCTGCCATTCAAATGATAACTAATCTAATCGTAGCCAATTTCCTGTCTGGTCCTGATGAAGTCTACAAATATCAGTCTTCTGTACATGAAATGACAAGAGCCAGATCTCTCTGGGTATAGAATCTTGAAATTCACTAATTCCGAAGAGAAACTTCTCATCTTCTCAAAACAAGTTATGCCAAGTTAGGCTTGGTCACTGTGCTTAATCATGTGGTTGTGATAGACTTAAAGAATGGGTAGGGATTGGGTTCTATTCCTTAGAGCAGAGCAAGGTGAATGGGTGATCAGACAGAGGTACAGATATACAAAATTATGAGAGAGTCAGAATGCAGACAGGTTGAGATGGAGTTATGAAGGTATTTAGATACTTATATCAACATGGTCCTAATGTGGTCAAATATGATTAATGAAGATGGGTTAAAAAAAGCACCATGGATGAGGTGGCATTTTATGGCTTTTATCACTCAAAGGAGAAACCTGCCACACTCCCTCAGAACTTTGTTTCATTCAGATCTCCTGCAGAGTACTAATCCCATGATGGTGGCGCTGCCACTGGTGCAAGCCCACAGAACAAGGAGCAGAGATGCAGCGCTCTCGTGGGATCCAACTGCCCAGTCAACTGCTGTCAGCTCTGCAGTCTTTGAATGGCCTGTTGTACATTTTGGCAGTGGAAATAAACAGGCAGAATACTATTTGGATGGGGTGAAAATTCAGACCTCAGATGTGCAAAGGGACCTGGGTGCCCACCTGCAGTGAAACCTAAACTTTAACGACCAGGTGGGATTGGTAGTTAATGGGCTTCATTTCAAGAGGAATAGTGTACAAGAGTAGAGGTGTTGATGAGGCTCCTTGGGGCACTGGTGAGGCCTCATTTGGAGTATTGTGTGCAGTTTTGGGCCCCCTATCTTAGAAAGAATGTGATGTTGTTGGAGAGGGTGCAGAGATTTACTAGGATGATTCCCAGAAAGCAAGGGCTAATGTATGAGGAACGTTTGGCAGCTCTTGGGTTGTATTAATTGGAGTATAGGAGAATGAAAGGAGATCTCAGAGGCTTTTCGTATTTTGAAAGGCTTAGATAGGGTGGGTGCGGGTAAGATATTTCCCTTGGTGGGTGAATCGAGGACAAGGGTCATAGTCTGAAAATTAGAGGTTATCCATATAAAACAGAGATTAGGAAGAACTTCTTTAGCCAGAGGGTCGTGGATCTGTGGAACTCGCTGCCACCTACAGCAGTGGAAGCCAGATCACTGGGAGTATTTAAACAAGAAATAGACAAGTATCTCATTAGTGAGGGCAGCAAGGGATATGGGGAAAAGGCCAGAAATTGGAACTAGTGTAGAGTGGCTTAATGTCGATTTACTGAACAGACTCGATGGGCCTAGTGGTCTGCTTCTGTACCTTTGTCTTGTGATCTTAAAGTTTTTTTTAATTTAAAATCCCGCATTTGCATGGCAGCATCTATAAATAATCGGCATCAGCCACAAGGGGTTGCAGACTCCAGGAGAACTGGCGCAGGACACCAGAAAACAGGGAGATCACCCCTGCCTGAGAAGCAGCAGCAGAGGAGCTGACCTATGCGATTCTGACCACAGCAGCAGACCAGAGGCCGCTGGTGATTCAAGGGGAGGAACCCGTGGGCTAATGGAGATTGCCGGCAGGGTCTCATGCTGAGCAGTGGATTGCTGGAGACTGGCTCGAATCTGGGTGAAGGGGTTCCGGGAACCAGGACGCGAGGGGATATTGAAGGGTTCCTGATCGTGTCAAAGGTTTGGATCTGGAGCTTGGGTTGCCAATGGCTTGGACTGGACTGCGTGGCTACGGAAGCACTTGAGACAAATCTATGGGCACTCAGTGACTCTGGGGCGGGGGGGGGGGGGGTGAAACGATGACTCTTTTTTACTTCTTCTCTGACTAAGAAGCACTTCAGGCAATTTCTGCTGATGGTGGATCTGTCTGCTTTATAGCAGTCAAAAGTTATTTCATATGACACCGTTATAGTACAATGACAATAAATTGAAACTTGAATCACACGTTCAAAATAAAAAGTGCAATCTTTCATGAAGCTAAACAATTTCCTCTCATCCACCACCTTTTGATGGTGTTTGCCTCACCTGCAGAGGCGAAAACAAATACAAATACAAATACAAGGTTTCATTCATTCAGGCTGATTTTTTTTTTCAAATTTATTTGAGCAGTAAATAGGAATTCCGATGATTTTTTTTTTAAACATTTCTTGAAGGCACCTTTCAACTGGCTCCAGCCCGTGCCTGTGCCCTTAGGAAGCTGCCCTTCTTCTGAGCAACACGATCCTTCCTCTGTTTCAATGACATCTTGGAACGGTTCCACCTACAAGATGAGCACAGAAAAAAAAGAATTAAAATGGTACACGGTCACTTTTTAAAAATGTATTTGGCATGTTCATTTCAATGCACATATCTGCAATTTATCACGTTTTGTTCATGAGCAAAATGATAACCGTTTCTATCATAGAAGCAATCTCAGCAGGTCAAATATAATAGAAAGGCACAAGCAAAATTGAAACATTTGGATTTTCTAGATAAAGAAGTTATTGAAAACACAGGCATCGCAAAGGCTGAAAAACAGTACAACTTCGTACAACATGAAAAACACCGAATGGGAATGCCTTGGATAAAAAGAATGGCTTAGAAAATGAGAAAGTGTTTTGAATAACCAAATTTATAGAGAATGGCACTTCAACCAGGAAACAAATTGAGTTTGTGTTAAAAGGTCAAGGGTTAAAGACAGACAGGCATCATTACAGAAATAGCAGGTTCAGTTTCAGTTACACAGCATGGAAACAGGCCCCTGTGCCCCACTTCCAAGATGACTTTGATGCCCATCTTAAATTATCCTATTTGCCTGCATTAGGCCCATATCTCTCCAAACCTTTCCTATTTAGATACCTGTCCAATTGTCTTATAAATATTGTAAATTGAACCCTCTATCATCTCTCCTGACAGTTAGTTTCATTATGCCACCACGCTGTCCATGGAAAATCTAATCCTTTCTCACCTTAATCCTATGCCCTCTAACTTTTGACTACACTCCCTGGGGGGGGGGGGGGTGAAAGAATCACTTCACATCTACAGTATCTATACCCCCAATTAATTTTTAAAAATCTACACGGTCACACTCCTTAGCTCCAGGGACAATAGTCCATGCCCATCTAATTTCCCCTAATGACTCAAGGCCTCTGATCCTACCAAAATCTTTTGAGTCTTTACTGCATCCCCTCCATCACATTCGAAAGCATAGAGACTAGAACTGAGTACAATGAATCTAGATGACCTGGCAAAGTGGGCCAAGGAATGGAGATGGAAGTTAACTTGACAGATGTGAAATGTTGCACATTGGTGCATTAAAGCCAGTGCAAGTCATCCCTGGTGATTTTTAAAAAAACACATACATCCTGCACGATAACAGGTCATTTTGGCCCACAAGTCTGGCTGCCAAAATGACCTACAACCCACCTGGTATGTTTTGAAGAGCGGAGGAAACTGGAGCCCTTGGGGGAAAACCCACGCAGACACGGGAAGAACAAACAAATTCCTTACAGACAGTGCGGGATTCAAATCCCAGTTCCAAACACTGGTGGTGTTGCGCTAACCACCAAACCAAACTTGCTGCCCTACTGCCTGCAGTGTGTTGTTGAACAGACTTGGGCACACAGCTCCATTGTTCCAGGAAATTTAACAAAGTAGGTAAAAAGGTAAAAGCGGCATTTGACACACTCTACTTCAATCGGGGCAGAGTACAGAGACACCATTTTATAATGGTACAACATGTTTCTGAGATCACTCTCGGGAGGATTGAGCAAGTTCTGATCACTCAGTTACAATAAAGATATCATCCAGCTGCAAAGGGTGCAGAAAAGATTCCTAAGAATACAAGTAAGATAGAATTACAAGGAGAGGCTCAATGCCTGTGAGTGCAGAAGGCTGAGTGGGGACCTTACAGAGGTTTACAAAATTATGAGGGGTACAGCTATAGTAAATAGCCTGTCTTTTTCCAAGCACAAGAGAACTTAAAAACAGACATAGATTTTGGATGACAGAGAAACAAAAAAAAGGGACAAGAGGGTACCTTTTTCAGAGGTTGGTAGGTATATGGAACAAACTCATGCAAGTTCAATTGTATCATTAAGATACACAGGTGGGAAAGATTTAAAGGGTTCAAACTGCCCTCCCCACAATTCACATTCCACCTTAAGCAATCCCCATGCCATAACTGCTCTGTGATTGCTTAAGGTACCAGTGAATGGGAAGAAAAAGGTTTGAAAACCACTATTTTAATCGAACCCAATTGGCTTGTAATGTGTATGGTTTCATAACTCCAAAGGAAATGGGCCAATAACAATTTTTCTCAAGCAAAATATTTCACTTTGGGTGTAGAGCAGTGGCTCTCAACCTTCCCTTCCCACTTCCATACCACCTTAAGCAATCTCTTACTAATCACAGAGCTCTTATGGCATAGGGAATGTGATAGAATGCGAGTTTGGGGGGGGGGGGTGGACAGTTTCAAAACCACTAGTCTAAAAGAATATGGGCTGAATGCAGGTAAATAAGACCAGCATGGATAAGTTGGATCACACAGACAGTTTCCATGCTGGAGAACCAGAGGACCAGAGAACGCCATGTGGTGAAATCAATTTTTTGTACAACTATATCAGAGCGTCCATGAAATATAGAGAAGGATAATTATAAATATTATCAAGCTGGAAAAATGGAATACACAAAAGTGCTGAAGCAACTCAGCAGGTCATGCAGCATCTATATGAAAGGTAACCAATGTTCTGAGCCAGAGCAAAAAGCAGGCAGAGGAGCAGGGGAATGGCAGCAACTTTCACCCCTCCCCTTAATTTTCCCTCAAAGCCACTATCAACTCTTTATTGGTTTTCTCCCTCCCATGTGATTGGTTCTGAATTTATTTTCAATCTGGAATTGCCAATTTGGTTCTTTCACCGTTCATACCCGTTTTCTCTGCCATGAAAAGGGCATTCTCCAGTGGCTTTCAGATCTTTCCCTCTCCCACTGAAGGCCATGGTATTAACCAGTGTTTCTGGCATCTGGGATTGAACTTTAACCTCACTGCTTTTAATCCCATTATAGTATTTTGCTTCCGTGCTGAAAATGTTGAATCTGAAAAATATTAATCCTCTCTCCAGCATTTTAGTACCTTCTGTGAAATTTCAGTTGTCTTTTTTTAAAAAAAAGTGCCAATTCACTCATGGTTCTTTGAGAAAATGGTTTTTAAATGTGCAAACAGCCATTACTTTAGGCTTGGGTACAGCAACTGCCGAGGGCCACTGATTTGTGCAGTAAAAATAACATTTTAAATGGAAAGTTTAACTCAAGTAAAAATGTTACTTTCTCCAAAATACCAGGGCAGGGTTTTTCTACTTCGCAGCTGGAAGAAAACTGAGATCACCTCAATTTCAAATACCAGAGGAGATCCGGTTAAGATGAATGGAAGCGATGTTGGAGGTGTTCTTTTATAGGAGTGGTGATGGAGGCTGGTACAAAAAGGATATTTAGAACTCTTTCAAAGGTACATGGATGCAAGAAACAGTAAGGGTTATGGGTGTAAGGTATGGAAAAATTAGACGGCTGTGCAGTAGATTTATATAGGTCGGCACAACATCGTGGACTGAAGTTCAGGTGTGCTGCAATGTTCGATGTTCATCCAACAATAGCTTTCTTCATTTCACTGAAGGCTAACTAATACATTTTACATCTTGAAAACATTATCAATGAATGTGGTACCTCTTTTTCTTGACTTCTCTCTTGGGCTTCTTCTCATGGACAGGATTTTCTCGAATAGCAGCATGGGCTTTCTTGTACAAATCCTCTATCTATAAAACAATTAATGTTTAGAACTTAGCCTACTTTCAGACATTATCTTATGAGCATCGTTATACATTATAGCTTATATCCCAAATCTTACCAGGCTTAAAGATTGGCTCAGAGCAGAGGCATTTTGTCAGCTTTTAAAATTTTTTTTTTAGACATACAGCATGGTAACAGGCTATTTCAGCCCACGAGGACGCGCCGCCCAATTCACCTTCAACTATCTTTCTTCTTCTTTGGCTTGGCTTCGCGGACGAAGATTTATGGAGGGGGTAAAAGTCCACGTCAGCTGCAGGCTCGATTGTGGCTGACAAGTCCGATGCGGGACAGGCAGACTCGGTTGCAGGGGAAAATTGGTTGGTTGGGGTTGGGTGTTGGGTTTTTCCTCCTTTGTCTTTTGTCAGTGAGGTGGGCTCTGCGGTCTTCTTCAAAGGAGGTTGCTGCCCGCCGAACTGTGAGGCGCCAAGATGCACGGTTTGAGGCGATATCAGCCCACTGGCGGTGGTCAATGTGGCAGGCACCAAGAGATTTCTTTAGGCAGTCCTTGTACCTCTTCTTTAGTGCACCTCTGTCACGGTGGCCAGTGGAGAGCTCGCCATATAACACGACCTTGGGAAGGGGATGGTCCTCCATTCTGGAGACGTGACCCACCCAGCGCAGCTGGATCTTCAGCAGCGTGGACTCGATGCTGTCGGCCTCTGCCATCTCGAGTACTTCGATGTTAGGGATGAAGTCGCTCCAATGAATGTTGAGGATGGAGCGTGCTTCAAATGGTGGGAGGAAGATTCAAATGAAGCCCCAATCGCTGGCGCTGTAACAACGTTGCACTAACCCCATTGCTAACTGCGCTGCCCAAATCATAAAAAAACTGAAGGACCAAAAGAAGTTTGTGATGGCAAACATTTTGCAGACTGAGAATGGTACTGGAACCACATCCTTTTTGAGATTTGCACAACATGGATAGTCAAACAGCATCGAAAGAGACCCATCAGAACACACTGTCCATCCATTTTAATTCCAGCTACACACAGCTGTGGCTAATCGAGATGCAAAAAGTCTGTAGGGGGAGGGGTTGAACCCTATCAATCCCCTCAATTTTATACGAATCTATATCAGGTCTTCAGTCAGCCTCTTCAGCACCAGGGAAAACAAATACACCCTGTTCAGCCTCTCCTTACCATTCCAATCCATGTAACATACTGGCAAATCTTCTCTACACCCTCTACAGTACAATCCCATCCTTCCCAGAAGTGCACACAAAATTCTGCGTATCTAACCAACATTTTGTAAAGATGTCACAAGACATCCAACTATTACATTACAAGGAACATGAAAGAAAGGCCGTGGATGTTATCCACATGCACTTTACTAAGGCCTCTGACAAGGTCCCACAGGCAAGGTTAGTCAGGAAGGTGCAGTCGCACAGTATTCATGTTGAGGAAGTAAAATGAATTCTACATTGGCTTTGAGAGAGAAGCCAGACAGAAGTAGTAGTAGTAGATGATTGCCTCTCTGAGTGGAGGCCTGTGACAAGAAGTGCACCTCAAGGATCAGTGCTGGGGTCCTTGGTTTGTCATCCATATCAATGATCTGGATGATAATTGGTAAATTGGATCAGATGATACAAAGATTGGAGGTGTAGTGACAACAAGGAAGGTTTTCAAAGCTTGCAAAGGTATCTTGATGAGATGGAAAAATAGGGTTCAAATTGGCATAAGGAATCAAATGCAGACAAGCACGAGGTGATAGATTTTGGAAGGACAAACCAAGGTAGGACATACACGGTAAATAGAAGGGCACTAAGGCGTGCATAAAAACAAAGGGAACTTAGAATTCAGAAACACAATTCCCCAAAAGTAGGGCCAGAGGTAGATAGGTTTGTAAACTTTCATGAATCAAAATATTGAGTAAATTTGGGATGTTAAAGTTGTACAAGACATTGGTGATGCCAAATTTTTGGAGCATTGTGTGCAGTTTTGGTTACAGTGGACAGAAGTTAAAGAATTTCATGTATGTTACATTCTAAATGTAGTATTATGTGACAATAATGGAACCTTTACCCAACTATATGAAAGATATCAATAAAATTGAAAGCGTGCAGAGATTTACTGGAATGTTGCAAGGATTCCAGGAACTGAGTTACAGGGAAAGATTCAACAGGGAGATCTGATAGAGGTATACAGAATTATGATGGGTTATAGATCAGGGGTGCGCAACTTTTCAATTTTTAATTTAGGTACGGTAACAGGCCATTTCAGCCCACCAGTACGCACGGAGGTGGGGGGATAGGTTAATTGGATGGTGTGGACCCGTGGGCCAAAATGGCCTATTACAGTGTAGTCTGTCTAAATTAAAAAGTAGAAGGTTGCCCACGCCTGGTATAAATAGAGCAAATGTAAGTAGGGTTCTTCCAGAGGTTAGGTGAGATACAAACCAGAGGATATGGATGAGGGTGAAAGGGGAGGTTTAGAGTACACATTAAGGGGAACTTTTTCACGCAGTGTGTGGTGGGAATACTATACTTGTGTAATAGTAGAGGGGATTAGAGGGCTATGGACTAGGTGCAGGTCAGTGGGATGAGGCAGAATAATAGTTTTGCTGAGTAGATGGACCGAAGGGCCTGGTTTCTGTGCTGTAATGTTCTATTCTATGCCCCATCCAATGAAGGAAAGCGCAAGCAATATGCATTCTTCATCACGTCCACCTGTGCAGGGATCTATAGATGTACCCAAAGGTTCCTCTGTTCAACATCACTCCCTAGGGTCCTCCCACGTACTGTGTACATCCTATGTTCTTTGCCCTCTTAAAATGTGTCATTTCATTCATCAGGATTAAATTTGATGTTGCCATTACTTTGCTCAACTTTCCAGCTGATCTCCTTGCCGTAACCTTAGACAATCTTCCTCACAACACAAAGTTTCAAAATTCACCAGATACTCAGCTGGGAAGCAAAGCAAATATATCAACCTACTACTACATATAGCAGGACAATACTCATTTACTGCCTTCACAATGCATGGAATTTAATCCAGAGACGTAGAGGTGATGCAATATGGCCAAAGGGCAGCAAGACCACAGAAACTCAATTGTAGTTTGGAAATGTGCCAGTGAAGAGGGACCTGGAAACTCAAGACATGGATTGTTGAGAGCACAAGACTTGTTCAGAAAACACAACAAGGAAATCAGACCACGACTAAACCACCTGGACAGTCAAGACTGCCCTGCCATTCAATATGATCATAACCATCCATTCCTTGTCTACGCCTGGTCTGTGAAAATTAATCTACCTTACCTCAAATATTTTTAATTATCTGGTCTCCACAGCTTTATGGGTTAGTGCATTCCAGAGATTGCAGAAAAAAAGACCATTCAACAATTTGAGAGAAACAAACCTTCTGTTCAAGCAACAGCACCTCCAAACCAACCGAACAACTCCGGTTCATCATTCAATTCTTCAATCAGTCAGCAATGAAGCCTCCTCAAGCCACTGTAACCCCTCAACCACTAACTCAAAATTTCCAGATCAAGTGGATACCGTCATAAATATTTAAGTCAGTGGTTCTCAACTGACTGAATAAAATAGTTCGGTAACAATTGGGTCTAAAGCAGTGATTCTTAACCTTCCCTTCCCACTCACATCCCACTTTAAGCAATCCCTTACTAATCTCAGAGCACCAATGGCATAGGGATTACTTACTGGCATGCGAGTGGGAAGGGAAGGTTGAGAATCACTTCTTTCGACCCAATTGTTACAGAAATATTTTACTTGAGAAAAATTGTCATTTGACCCATTTCCTTTGGAGTTATGAAACTGTGCACATAACGAACGGTCAATTAGGTACGATTAAAACAGAGGTTTTCAAACTTTTTCTTTCTACCCACACACCACCTTAAGTAATCCCTCACAGAGCACCTATGGCATGTGAGTGGAAAGATAAAGGTTGAGAACTACTGATTTAAGTAGACCGTTAATGCCCTTAGTTATAATTAGGGATAAAACTCAAGATCACACATCTGTTTTATAAAAGACTATTTCCATACATGAAACAATCCATCCTTGCACAACTCCACTACCAAACTCCCTTCCCTGACTCTCAGATAAGGATACCACTGGAAATGCCAGCATTTATTGATATTCATAATCCCCCTACAACCAAGGCAACGTACTCATCTGCACTAGGTGACTTGCAACCCTCCAAATCTCTACTCCCCAGTTGCTCATTCTCACCAAATTCAATTCATACCTCATCACAATATGTATCAATCTAATCAATATTGATTTAAAAATATTCAAAGATTTTTAAATAGAGTCCTAAACCACCTCATTTCTTTAACTTCAATGAGTCAAAAAAAATCTGCTGGTAAAACTCAATAGGTCAAGCAGCAACAGTGGGGAAAGAGGGCATTTTCAACATGATCAAAACTTTTCAACAAGACCACTTCCAGGCACCCCCACTGCTTGATCAAGATTGTTTTTTTGCCCAAGAACCCAAAATCTGCAGTCGCTTGTACCTCAAGATTCAATTTGTCATAGTAATAAAACAGTGCCCTATTACATGAAATTTCCTTTAGCCTGCTGCAAAGCAAACAGATTCACCACCGGCAGAAATTGCCTAAGCGTCTCTTACATTTCTTAGTCGGAGAAAGAGAAGCAAGATTCCCCCCAGGGTCACCAAGCATCTGTAGATTCGCTTCCATATAACCACTTACAGCACAGAACAGGCCAGTTCGGCCCTACTAATCCATGCCGTAACAAATTCCCACCCTCTCTGTAGCCACCCAGAGTCCAGTGCAAACCACTGACAACCCAAGCTCCAGATCCAAACCTCCGACATGGTCAGGGACACTTTGGCGTCCTCGGCACCTTCTTGCATCCCAGTTCTAATACCTTGCATCTCTCCTGCCTGTTCGAGCCAGTCTCCAGCAACCCAGCTCAAGTCTCCCAGCAGCAATCTCCAGCAGCCCACAACTATTGTGGGTTCCTTGCCTCGAATCACCTGCAGACCACCACAGAGCCCCCTCATTGGTCCACCCCCATGGTCACAATCCCATGGGTCATCTCTTCCAGTTCTTCCTTTCAGATGGGGGGGGTGGTCTTCCCATCCCCTGGTGCTCTACTCCAGTCCTCCGCTTCTCCAGAGTCTGCAGCCCCTCATGGCTGCTAACAATTAACAGGCACCATCATCTTGGGCAGACCCTGAGGTCGCAGAATCTCAAATAAAACCGTTGGCTCCCTCAACGGGCCATTCAAAGCCCGTGCAGAGCCGACAGAAGTCAACTGGGAGGCTGGCCCCCGCGGGAGGACTGCATTTCCACTTCCCGCAGGACTGCACCAGCACAACTGCTACAGCGGCTCTGGCAGCACCACCATCTTTTGTACCTTGTACCAAACCTGTATTTAATGAAATGATGGAAGAGCAGCATCTACAGAAGCAAAAGGGAAAGTGTAGAAGGAAATTAGCCAGTTTACAGAAGTGAGAATCAGAAGCTGGGAGGTGAGAAGTAGAATAATTTTGGGGACAGGTGGGGGAAATGATGAGCAGTGAACCAAATAAACCTAGTTAAAAATGTATGCGGGTGATGGGCAAACAGAACCAGGTTTTTGGAGGGGGTGGGAGAAAAACGCCACAGGAAAGACAGAAATTAAAAATCAATACAGGAAATGTGGATTATCCAAAATTGAGAAGATTAATGTTCATACAATTGGGCTACGTATGAGCTACCCAAGCAGAACGTGCTTGTGTTCTCATGACATTGAATACCAAGGACAAGTTGCTGTGAGAACACGAGTTAATAACATGCAATCAGCACCTGCAGTCACTTGTGCCTCCAAACGTGCACGAGTTTGATCCTCAGAATAGTTCTATAAATCATTGTATCAATATCCAACAAAGAACATGTACCCTCATTGTATCATCTAGTCCTGCAAAAATGTGACATTCAGGCAAGCAGTGCCTAACCTTTTATCCAGGATCGTTGGGACCGAACACCGAATCTTCCAGATTTCAGAATCATTTTGATTTCTGTCTCTTTAAGCTCACCCCATTTGCGCTGTTGTCTCCTCCCCATCGCCTGCGTTGCGCTACCATCTCCTCCCCACTTCACCCACCTGAGTCGTGGTGCCACTGTCTCTCCCCCCACCCCCCCACCGCTGTACCAGCACCAGGGAAATGGCCCCTTTCTTGGTTCCCCTGCTCTGGCGCTGGTACAATAGGTTCAGCTGTATGGGGGGGGGGGGGGTGGGAATTATGGGCAGCAACGACAGCCATTGACCCGCCACCACCGGGCCAACTGAAAGTGCCGCAACGCTGGATGGATGTTAGTATTTGGCCATTCAGATGCACTTATAAAGTAGCAGAATTTCACAGGATATTCCAATAGGAGTTGAGCGAGGGACATGCTTGATGGTTAGGGTACTTATAAAGTAACGATACCACCAATTAGCGACATGGAACGCGACGGGATACACAGGAATCGAGTGAGAGTTGTATCAGGTCATGTTTGATGCCAAACTCCATCTTTGATGAGCAGATGTTATCTACCAAAAACAAAGCCCATCTTTGGAGGTTGCCAGTTTTCAGAATCCCGGATAAAAGGTTAGGTGCCTGTATCACGATTTTCCTTCAACATTCTCAACACCACACCTTTCTGACAGAGACCTGATCATTATAAATCACCTGCAAACAGGAAAGTTATAGCCATTCCTTACCATGTCAGCTGTGATTCCATGTTTGATGTACTGAGAAAATTGCTTCTTGTAGATATCTTCATCCTCATCTATCAGGTAGCGCATGTATTCTGCGATATTCAACCCAAAAATATGTTTACGGTGGACTTCAGGATTGAACTCCTTGCTCTCACAGTCATAACCAGGGAATCGCTTAGTGCTGAGAAATTAAATTGCATTAGCTGTGAGCATTCCACTTTCTCTACACAAGATATAGTTATTCTGCATGCATCCCAATCCACTCTTGGAAGAATGTATGCATCAAAAGACCAAGATATTTGAAATTTATCTAACTTCGCTTCACAAATACTCGAATCACAAAATTTCACTTTATGGTAACTTTCCCCTTTAATTGCTCTTTTTGGATTATCTCGAACTCTAATTATCCAAAAATGGATTCACCATAATCTTCATTTATGAAAAAATGTTTAAATTTCAGATAAATGAGGATATCTAAAACAAATGAAAAATCCTCATTTATCCAAATTTTTTTCAGAGCCGAAATGACGTCACAAGGTGAAAAAAAACAATTCACTTGACATGAAATTAGAACAATGATTGTCCTTGTTTCTGGTAACTCTCTCTCCCCCATTTTTCATTTTTTTTAACCTTCCCCTTTTGGTTTTTCTCCCCAACTTTCCCTCTCAAACTGTGTGCCGCTGTCTCCCAGGTGCAAGCGATCGGAAGAATCCACTGTCCCAGCGTCCTTAAGGAGAACGGGCTCCCGGGCAGGTGCAGGGACCTTGGTGGGGTGGTATCAATAATCGGCGGTGGCCAACATTTGTTTGGTGAGAATTAAACATTTTAAAGCTTAAAAAGCCTTCCATTGTTGTTTAAACATTGATATAGTTTGCTATTGCTACTGGGCTGTTTTTTTTTAAAAAAGATCAGTTTTCAAAAAAAAACCATTTTGGGTAATCAGAGTTGCACTGTGTATTACTACCTTCAATTTAGAGCAAAATTTTTATCTTTCACTTCATTGATAGCCAGACATGCAATTTTGATAAAATGGAAAGTTAATACCCCACCGACACAGTGGCTAAATGATATTATGTCTTACTTAAATCTAGAAAGAAATTAGATTTGTCATTAAGGACTCAAATATTAAATGCCAAAAGACATGGGGCTCATCTATGGACTACTATCATAATCTTAGATTTACCATTGTTCAGGAATCTTGGCGCATGTTGTCCCTTTCCAAGAAGGTGTTACTTGAGTCATATGTCATTTTTCAATCTTGCTTAGAGGAAGGGGTTTTGAAATGTTTTTGATTTTTTTCTTTCTTATTTTTCTTTTGTGTTTATTTTTGTTGTTATGTTTTTATCTCATGTGTTCTGGATTCCTTAATTATCATCATATTTGAACTTTTTTTTCTAATTTTGGAGGACATTGTATAATTGTACCATTCAATTGTTTATACTTTAAATGACAATAATTTTTTTTTAAAAAAGGCCACGTTTGCCTTTATGATAGGTATTTCGCCTTTACAAAAAAGAAAAACCAGTGGCTGCAGGGCTGTCTTCCCAATTCTGTTAAGTGAAATTACACTGTACATAAATTATTTCTACTTTATACGGGCTGTGTATTTATATCATTCCTGCTTTTACTATATGTTAGTGTTATTTTAGGTTTTATGTGTTATTTGGTGGGTTACTTTTTGGGTCTGGGAACAAAAATTTTTTTCCATAGATATTTCACCATTTTGGCTTATGAAAGGTTCTGTAGGAATGCTAGTTTCGTAAAGCAGGGTATTCCTGTACAAGTATCCTGCAAGAACACCATTTGTTCTAGTTTGAATGCCCTTAAACAATATCGATGATATCCTTTCAGACTTAGCTGGGAACCTCGAATGAATCCCTGACCCTTTCACTGCTATCTGAATACCTGGCATGAACCCCTAAACTCTGTGGGAGTCACTGCAGCAAAGAATCAACTCCAATTCAGTGCAAAAAGGTTGTGCACGAAAGCTTGTGTGAACAGCGCAGCAGAGCTCTGCATGGAGATGGATGGCTCAGGACTGCACACTGGCTTGCATGCCATTGCTGAGGTTTGGTATTAACTGCTTCACATTTGAAAATACCACACAGATCCTGAAATCTGCCCCACCTGGTTCTCCCAAGACTGGAGATTTATCATTGATGGGAAGCTTTTCTGGTGGGATGAGCTGTGCAGCTAGATAAACATTTCCAAAAGGTGATGATAATCAACCAAATCTAGGCAGTTTGCAAGACACATCCAGTTCCCACCAACTCATATTAGCCAGTGCAGCCCCCACGTGCCTTTATCTCAGCACTAAGCAGCCACACTGCAGGAGTTGTTCAATTACACAAATCCCCACCATCAGCATACTGTGGACACATGTCAGGTCTGAGTACAGCACTCTCAATAATGCATCTCTCCAAATTTAAATGAAACCCATCAGCACCATCTCCACTAGCTTTAAGCTTCCAGGGCCATATCCAAGTGCAAAGATACTAATGTAAAATATTATAAAATAACTAGCACCATTCACTTCAGAAAAAAATTAGCATGTGAATTGGGTAAAGGCAACAAACTAAGCCTGTAATATCATTTTGTCACAATCTATCCATTTTTCTTCTGAGCAGGATGGCATACAAGGACACGAATTAGTGATCAGCCAATTTCACAGTTCTACAAGTATCTAGGTTTGGTCTTTTGAACAATAATTCTGTGATACTTAATAACTTTTGAACAATAATTCTGTGATACTTAATAATGAACTAGAAGCAACAAATAATGAAATGCTACTGAAACCAAAACCTAACTATTAATATTTCTCATACCTGTGTGGAATAGATAAGCCACCATCGACTGCACCCTTCAAAGCTCCGAAGACTTTATTGCCTGTGGTGGTTCTGGCAAGCCCAGCATCCAGGTAGCAAGTGAAAGCACTGGGCTGTCCATCAATACTTTCTACATTATATTCATCGCCAGTTACATCCACCTGACCCTCATAGATCTTGTCCAGCCCAAACTTGTTTAGTAGCTTTAAAAATAAACAAATAATTGTGAGAAGTAAAACATGAAAGTCAGTAGACCCAGTGGTTGAAGTAAAAACACAATGCTGGGAGAAACTCAGCAGGTCAGTGTAAATTATAGAGCTAAGATAGAAATACAAAATAAAAGTTTCAGGCTTGAGCCCTTCTTCACCTTGATGCACTGTTTGACCTGCTGAGTTTCACCAGCATTGTTTTTATTTTAAAATAATTCTGAGCCCACTTTGTTGAAAAGTCAAACCACTGGTTAGACCTTACCTTGACTGGAAAGGGCCCCAATAACTACATTTTGGATAACTATATTACAAAGTACATGTTTTGTGTGAAATAAGCAAGGATCAAAATCACGACTCTATACATTGGGTTGGACGGCTGTCCTCTATCAATTCTCATAACCTAAACTCACAGGAATTTAGATTCCTTGGCCTTTTTGCCTTGAACTATATGGAAAGTGACATATCCACCTTGCAAGAAAGTTGTACCCACGTGGCATAATGTAGCAAACCCAACAGGTGTCCTTGCACAGAAGCAGAGCCTGGAGGTGGAAGAAAACCAGTCACTGTACCTGCAGAACTCATGTTTTGCATGACCTAGAATCCAATGCTGTAAGGAGTTTGCTTCTCTCAGTGACTGTGTGGGTTTCCCTCGAGTGCTCAGGTTTCCTCCCACTCTTCAAAACGTACCAGGGTTATAGGTCAATTGAGTGTAATGTGCAGAAAGGGCCTGTTACTGTGCTGTATGCTTAAATTTATAAAATTTAAATTAGTAAAGTTGGTCAATTAGCATTGAAGCTGGCCCGCTCCTGCTCCCCCTCCTCACTGCCTAGTTGCTGTCTCCTGCTACTCATTTGCCCTTCTATGCCTCGAGACAAAACATGTCAAGTCTTCCCAGAATTTGTTGTCTCATGCCCATAATCATGCAAGTTGATCTGCCCAAATACCAACCCATTTTTGATCAACCGTGGTCTTCTCCGCAACCCCAACTCTTCACTCCACCCAAAAGCAGTGCCTTCCAGCACACCCCAAGCACAAACACATACCTGATTTCCATTAAAACTCCCTTACATGAAGTCTTTAGTCCCTGTCCCCAACAACTTTTGAGTAGATGTGAATGTTTCCTTTGGTGGGTGAATCCAGGACAAGAGGGCAGTCTTAGAATTAGAAAGCACCCATTTAAAACAAGACAAGGAGAAATTTCTTTAGTCAGAGGTTCGTGGAATTAATTTCCACATACACCTGTGGAGGCCCAATTATTGGGGGAGTTTAAGGAGATTGATAAATATCAAGGGAACTTGGATGTGAGAACGGTTTAGCTCGGGGTGAAATGCGGAGCAGACTTGATGGGCCAAATTGCCCACTTCTGTTCCTTTATCTTGAACTTTTCTGTGTCCTCATATTTGATTTAAACATTTCTGAAAATTCTTCTACATTGAAAGCACTGCACAAACCCAGGGTTACTGTTACTGGCAGCAGAGGTGTTTGGCAAGGTTTAAAAAAAGTCAATTTGATAAAAAAAAACATTTTACACATTTAAACTTTATAGCAGTTCTCAAAACCACCATAAAACCAACACCTCAAAATTTAGATGTTGCAGACTTTTGTCTTTCTGACAATCACCAAAGGTTTTGACTAGAGATAAATATATACATACAAAATAAAAGTCTTTAATGATTTCGGACACAGAATCCATCCAAAGAAAATTTTAAGACTAGATGATTTCCTGAAAAGTAATTAACGACAAAAGGACTTGAACTTTCCCAACTTAAAGAGAATCCAAGAACTTTTCAACTGAGACTGCTGAATGGCGGATGAATTGTAAGAACTCCCCAAGACTCCACTATTAATATTTGACACATACACACACCTAGGAATAATGGTTCATTGTACTTTGAAAGTGGAATCTCATGTGGTGAAGAAGGCTTTTGGTATGTTGGCCTTTATAAATCAAAGCATAGAATATAGGAGTTGGGAAGTGACGTTGAGACTATTCAAGGCATTGGTGAGGCCAAATTTGGAATAATCTGGGCAGTTCTGGTCCCCAATTTATAAGAAGGATATCAATTAGGTAGTGAGGGTGCAGAGATTTACTAAAATGTTGCCTGGATTGCAATATCTAGAATACAGAAAAAGATTGAGTAGACTGGGCCTTTATTCATTGGAGCGTAGAAGGTTGAGGGGGGGGGGGGAGGGATTTGATAGAGGTATTTAAAATTATGAGAGGGTAAAGTAGATGTGAATAGGCTCTTCCCCTTGAGGGTAGGTGAGATTGGAATGAGGGGTCATGAGTTAAGGGGCAAAAGTTTAGAAGTAACATGGGAGGGAACTTCTTCACTCAGAGTGGAGGCTGAGAGGTGGTTGAAGCAAGGTCAATTTTGTCATTTAAGGAAAAGTTGGATAGGTGCATGGATGTGAGGAAATTGGACGGTTACGTGCAGAGTAGAGTTAAGTGGGACTAAAGGAGATCACAAATCAGTACAGACTAGAGGGGCCAAGATGGCCTGTTTCCATACTGTAATTGTTATATGGATATGGTTATATACTTGACTGTATGTGTGTTTGCACTGTGGACTGAAGAGCAGTTTTGTCAGGTTGTACTCATACAATTGGATGACAAAAAATCTTGAACTTACCCTACGGGCAAGAAGTAGGCCAGTGCAATAGGATGCAGCATAGTTTGCAAGTCCAACTTTTATGCCATACTTCGGTAATTCATGGCCATATGCAGCACACACAATTATATCGCCTTCAATCTTTGCATATGCAATCTGCAAGGGAATTATTTTGTTCATCAATGCAGAATACAATAAAACTTGCCAACTTTAGTAGATTCTACTCTTCCTCCTGTATTCCAGCATCTACGATTCTTAAATGCTCACCTGGCATATGATGTCCCGGTTTGTGAATCGTACAATCATCCGATACTTGGGAGTATTGTACTTGTTCTTATCTTGTACCACCAAGCGTTTGCGTGCAAAGTAGTCAGTCTTTCCCTCTGGAGAGAGGAGAAAAAACATTTAGATATCCCTCTTATGTAGAGGTTCTCAACCTTTATCTTTCCACTCACATACCACAGGAAGCTTACTAATCCAGAGCACCTATGGCATAGGGAATACTTAAAGTGGTATGTGATTTGAAAGAAAAAAGTTAAGAATAACTGCTCAAATGGCGGACAGAACTTGGCACATTAAAGGACAATTACCTCTCCTCCTCCTAAACTTGACTTGGTAACGCTTGAAGTATGCTTTGCTCTTCACGACTTTAACAAAACCCTATGGCAGAGGAAAAAGAACATGTTAAAACAATATAAAAGAGGAACATGATTCAACATCATCGTTTACATCCTCCCAGACAAGTAGCGTCGAATGGATCTGTGCAATTCAAATGTCCCACATGTATCTGATCTATAATCCTTCAAACCCTATCTGCACCATAATTCAAAATACCTTTGTCTCAATAGATGAGCATTCCACACTTCAGCTCACCTCACACTGAAATATTTATCTACATTTTCAGTTATTTCCAATTTTAACATTTTCAAAAAGCTCGTAATCAGCCGCCTTTGTTCCATCACTCAAAAACCTACCACTTTCATTTGCACCAACTCCTCCGGTCCATTTTACCCAATTAACCAGTAACCTCATTTGTAGGTATTCTGCATACCTTCAAATGCTATCCACGGTTTGGGCCTCATTTTTCCCCTCTCGGTTCGACAACTCGCCAAAATACGCACAATTAATTAAACGTTCTCCTCTTGCATTCCAATATTTCAACATCCAGCAGGAGCTTTGATTTCTCCTGCTCACTTGCAGTGAAATTTCCCCCACTTTTTTTTTGAAGGCCAAAATTCCCCTCTTTCACCAAACTTCTCCCAAACACCCCACAGAGGTGTGGGGGGGGGGGGGGGGGGGAATCAGCGAGATTTTTTGGGGGGACGTCCTGGGTCATTCCCCAACTTAAAACCGGCTGTGTCAATAGGACCATGGATGGAGAGAAAAGGTCCAGAAATCAGACGGTAACGACACAATTGCAACCAACTTAACAGGGCCGAACATCTGACAAGGGCTTGACATCAATGGTTGAACCTGAAGCATGAACTTCTTGCCCAAGGCCTAGTCGGCGGAGCGCCTGAAGGCCGGTAGATTTGCACATGAAGTCATTAATAATGAGATGGGGAGGGGGAAGGGGATAAATAAATGAAATGCATGACCACGAAGAGCCCACCGAGCAGAAGAGCCCGGGTTCCTGGCCGGGATCCCCGCCGCCTAGAGCAGCCCCAATGGCCACGTTCGATCGGCCTCCAACCACCTCGGAAGCGACCGAGAATCTGTCGCCATCCTGCGCGCCGCCACCCGCCAGCCTCCTCCTGAAGCCCTCCCGAGACCCCCACGGCAGTCAACCGCGAGCCTCGGGGGGGATTTGGGGGGGTGCACCCACCATTTTGAGCGGATTTCACTCGCGATCACCCGGGACCCAGGCGGTTTTCACAGCCAGGCGAATTCCGCCCCGCCGGAAAAAAAGGCCGCGCATCGTGCGCATGCTCGCGACGTCGGGAGCCGGGAGTCAGCGCGGGTCGGAGGCACCTCGGCGCTGCCGAGCCTGGGGAGGGCACCGCCCCCTGCCGGCCAGGAGGACGCTGGGAGCCACACAGCCACACTGAAATTGGGGATTGGTGCAAAGAGAGTGATGGTGGTGCGCATCTTGACTTTTTTTTTGCATTATTTTTATTTATTTTGTAATGTTCATGAATAAATTCTTATTCTGAATAATAGGGAACTCTCAATAAAGGGTCCTGTTCCAAAACAATGGCCATGGATGTCACATGACCTGCCACGTTCCGCCATCATCTCATTGCTTGACACTGAAAAAGAATGCTCCTCTCTCTCCCTCTCGCCCACACGCATATTTAATATTTCAGATTTACTGTCAGAATACATACAAGGTTCCATTATTGTCACGTAACACTACGTTTAGAATGTTCTTTGGCTTGGCATCGCCGACGAAGATTTATGGAGGGGTAAATGTCCACGTCAGCTGCAGGCTCGTTTGTGGCTGACAAGTCCGATGCAGGATGTAACGTACATGAAATTCTTTAACTTTGTCTTCATGGGAACAACAATTCATGCAATCTGGACATGTGAGAAAGTAGAAAAATTTTGGGAAGATCTCAATCAGATATTAAATAAAATAACAGAAAACAATATACCAAAGAATCCAGAGATCTTCCTCCTAAGTAACATAAAAAACAAAGAATTTGGAATTGATTTGGAGGATGCTCAAAAAAGATTTGTTAAGATAGCCCTAGCCGTAGCAAAAAAATGTATTATGTCAACCTGGAAATTGGAAGATAATTTGAAAATACAACAATGGTATATAGAAATGAATAAATGTATTCCATTAGAAAAAATAACATATAGTTTAAGAAATAATATTGAAATATTCGAACAAATTTGGGAGCCTTACATTAAACACAATAGCGAAAACCTACCGGGGACAATCACTACCTAAGTTAACGGAAGGAAAAGGAAATGAAAAGAATGGACTCAGTGGAATTTCTGGTGTATTTTTATTGAATGACAACATTGTCTGACTGGTTTAATGTATCCTAGATTTATATCTTAAATGGACGGGAGGGGGGAGGTGGGGAGGGTGGGAGGGGAGGAGGGAGGGGGGGTGGAGAAAATGACATTGTATATGTGTGAAAAGGAAAAAATGTGTATCATGGTTAATGTGATTTATGGTGTGAAAAATAAAAAATTATAAAAAAATAAAAAAAAGAGAAGGACAAAAAAAACTTTGTCTTCCAAAAGGCAGACTGAGAGTCGCCACTTTGTCCAGCGCCCCTCACAGAAACCTACAGCACCTGGTGTTCCGAGGCGGCCTCCCCTCCAGGACCTGACCAGCCCTGTGCCTGCTTCACCTCCGAGATCAGACAATCCCAGGCATATTCAGGTTATTAGGTTCTTCTGCTTCAAACCTGAGGTTCCATTTTCCTGTGGCACAGAATAAATTGTACACAGTGTAAGCGTGAATAAATCAAAGAACATTAAACAGATAATGAATGTAAACAAACTGTGGTAAAACACTGTTATAATATGATTGGCGACTGCTACTGGTCATGCTTTCCAAGACTGATCCTACCCATGACCACTTTGCATCCCCAACTTTCCTGCTATGATCAGTCAATGAGGTTGGTTGCTGCTCCAGTCAATAAAAGCCCATCAGTTTCACAACCTTAGTCTTTTGTGGCAATTGATGGTACTTCAATTTTATTGACTATAATTGTTCAAAGGAAATGGAGCAATACGTGAAACCAGACAGACTTAGTATCGACCCTCGATCCTCTGATGCCCCAAACACATTCGAACTCTGGCTACGTTGCTTTGAGGACTTCCTGATGGCGACTGTGAACATTGTTAACACGGAAGAGAACAGATTGAAACTCCTCACAAGTCTTCCCAATAATAAATGATGCCAAATTGCCATGGGTACACTGAAGGTCCAGTATCGGAGAAAGGTGAACAAGGTCCTGGTCACCACTGGCTTACATTTGGGAGTGAGGTTTGCAAACAAGAGCCCACAGGTCATTCGTAGAGGGCCGTCAGGAGGCAGCGACCCTGTGAGTTGAGCACCAAGTACCTATGGGTGTGCAACTGCAAACCTGTGATGGCCGCCCCTAATGCAGATGACCTCATCTAAGATGCCTATGTGGCTGGCATCTGGTCCAGATACATAAACAGTGACTCCTGGAGTAGAAGGTACTTGACCTGCAAAGGGCAGTTGAATTAACAGAGACTCTGGAGGTGCCCCTCCAAAACTCAGATGACTACTCGGCCACCACTTGGCCGCCGGGGGTTCTGTAATCCTGGGACAGGGGATCGTCTCACATAGTGAGAAAATGGTCGCAGTTATCATCACACTCCTCTAGCGACATGACCTTGGCAGCCATGGCGGGTGATTACCCCAAATGTTAATTCTGTGGGCAGGGCAAGCACCCAAGGAGGTGGTATGTGCTAGATGCGGGAAAATGGGACATTACACAAACATCTGCCAGTCTAACCCACCTGTGAAACCTAGCAGGGCCACATGCAGAGAGCCTCCACCTTAGACAGCGCGATCAGCACCATCCCCTCTGCGGACCAGCGACGCCATGTGCAAGTCACGGGGTCTCCCATTTTGGACGGCACGGTTGGTGCCGTCTTCTTGGGCCTACAGCACCACAGGGGAACAGTGAGGGCAGCCATCTTGGTAACTCGAGAGCTCATTGGACTTGGGATAGTGAGTCCATTTTGACCTCCATCACCTTGAATCAAGAGGGACCACATGAACTCGTCAGGTCCATGATGGATGTCCAGGTAAACGGGCATGTAACGAACTGTTTGTTTGATAGCGGGAGTACGGAAAGATTTATTCACCACAATACTGCTAAACGCCTTTCCCTTGAAGTGCAGCACCATCCTCCCCCTCACTGTTTGTTACAAACAGTTTCTAGACGTCCCTCTACGAATGACCTGTGGGCTCTTGACCCTCAAGGTCACCCTTCCACCACTGTTTACAAGCCAGTGGTAACCAGGAGCAGGCGATACTGCACTGCAGACAGAGCATACATCAAGTCAGTAGTGCAGCATTTGTTGGGCGAAAGCATCATCAAGTCTCGCATTAGTCCCTGGAGAGCCCAGGTGGTTGTAGTAAAGAACGGGGCAAAGAGCAGGATGGTCATAGACTATAATCAAACCTTCAACCCGTACATGCAGCTCAATGCATACCCCCTCCCCCACATATCCAATATGGTTAACCAGATTGCACAATATCAGATATTCTCCATGGCCTATCACCAGCTCCCGATCCACCCAGAGAACCGACAGTACACTGCATTCGAGGCGGATGGCCATCTCTAGCATTTCCTCCGGGTTCCCTTCAATGTCATCAATGGGGTCTCTGTGGGACTTGTACCAGCATCCAGATGGACAAATTGCAGACCCTCCACAACAACCTCTGCCACCCCAGAGTGACTAGGTTCTTCCATTTCATTAAAGCACAGAACCTAATATACTCCATTGAGGAAGTCAGAACAATGACCAAAAACTGCCAAGTCTGCGCTGAGTACAAACCGCACTTCTACCATCCAGACAAGGCTCACTTTTACTTGCCCCTTTGAGCACCTGAGCATCGACTACAAGGGGCTTCTCCCTTCCTCAAATCGAAACATATACTTCCTCACCGTCATCAATGAGTATTCCCGCTTCCCTTTCACCATCCCCCGCCCGGACATGACCACGGCCACAGTCATCAAGGCCCTCTGCAATATCTTCACACTCTTTAGGTACCCCTGCTTCATCCACAACGACCAGGGGACCTCATTCATGAGTGACGAGCTGCAGTAGTACCTGCTGGCTGGGGCATTAACACGAGCAGGACCACCAGCTACAATCCTAGAAGGGAATGGGCAGGTGAAAGGGAGAATGCCACAGTCTGGAAAACCATCCTCCTGGCCCTGAGGTAATGGGCCTCCCTGTCTCCCACTGGCAAGGTCTTCCCAGATGCTCTCCACTCCATACGGTTGCTTTTTTGTATGGCCACTAACAGTGTGCCACATGAACGTATGTTTGCCTTTTGTCTACATCAGGGATCACACTGCCTGCCTGGCTGAACTCCCTAAGACCAGTCCTGCTTCGGAAGCATGACAGGTAATCTAAGGCAGACCCACTGGTCGAGAGGGTCCGCCTCCTCCATACAAATCCCCAATATGCCTACGTAACCTTCCCCAATGGGCATGAGGACACAGTCTCCCTCTGGGATTTGGCACCTTTGGGCGCCCCTCTGACTGCAATCGACCACCAACAGACATTTACCCCCACCCCTGCCATCTTGGGGATCCTGGAACCTGCTGCTGACCACTCTCCACCCCTGGCAACTGTTGTCACCCATGATGCACTAGCATCACACTCCCTCCTCCCCTCACCTGTCCCTTCCTCCCCAATGAACTGTAACTGGTGATGACAGACCAGACACACAAGCTGTCCACGGCGCCACGACAGCAGCCCAACCATTGCCATATAATTTTTTGCAGCAGAAGAGACCCTCTGACAGACTTGACCTGTAAAATATGTATATGTGTATATATTTGCTTCCTTCTTCTCTTACCCCACAGGACTCTTCTTAAAGAGGAGGGGTGAATGAGGTTAACCACTGTTATACTATGATTGGCTTCTACCAGCTGGACACACCTCCCAAGACCGATCCTACCTTTGCATGCTCCCCAGTTGTCCTGCCATGATCAATCAATGAGGTTGGCTGCTAGTCAATAGTCAATAAAATCCTATCAGTTTCGCAACCTCAGTTTTTTGTGGTAATTGGTGCATCACAAACTGACTGCAATACAGAGAGAACAAAAAAAATCAATAAAGTGCACAGTAAGAGTCCTTAAATGAGTCTCTGATTATGTTTGTCGTTGAGGAGTCTGATGGTGGATGTACTCAATAGTGGGGAGGGTTTTGGCTCTGATGTCCTGGGCTGTGTGCATTACTTTTTGGAGAGTTTTATGCTCAGGATTATTGGTGTTCCCATACCAGACCGTGATGTAGCTGGTATGGGAACATATAACCATATAACCATTTACGGAGCGGAAACAGGCCATGTTGGCCTTTCGAGTCCGCACCGGTTCATTGATTTTGTGCGCCCTCTTCAGGCATTGGTACCGGTAGATCTTCATTCAATAACGATGGGCGAATTCAATGCAGGTGGAATCAGTCGTAGAAATGTTCGTGAAATGTGTAGTTCAATACTTCTGGGCACATTCAATACAGGGTCAATCTAGAAAAGGAATCTGGTAAAGTCTTTAAAATTTTATAAAGCCTAAATCACAAGACTTTGTCACAATGTAGGTATTTAACTACTTTTGGATGTACAATAAACAGGCAAACTCCTGAGGAAGTTGAGGTGCCGATGTGCTTTCTTCACAATCCTATTGGTGTGTTGGGTCCACGAAAGATTCCCTGAGATAGTGACTCCAAAGCACCTAAATGTGCTCACCCTCTCCACCTCTGATCCCCCACTGATGACTGGATTGTCTACCTCTGGCTTTTCTTCCCTGAATTCAGCAGTTAGCTCCTTCATTTTGGTGACATTGAGTGGAAGGTTGTTGTTGGTGCACACACACACACACATACACATCAAATCAAGTTTATTGTCATCTGATTGCACAAGTACAACCGATGAAACAGTGTTCTCCAGCCCTCAGTACAACAAAACTCACAGACACAAAACTAGACATAACACAGATACAAACAATACATAACAGAGTATTCATATATACAAATAAATAAATATTGCCTCGTGAATATGAAAGTCTCAGATAGTTAGTGTGAGCAGTTCCTTTGGTCGATCAGCATTCTCACTGCCAATGGGAAGAAACTGTTCCTCAGTCTGGTGGAGCTGATATTCCTGTATCTCTTTTCCCATCTCCCCTTTTCCATCTACATTTTCCTGATTGATTTAGAAAGATGTATTTCTTGAAAAGAGGCAAAATTATAGAATTTGCCCCACAGTTTGGGAGGGACAAACTAAAACCAGAGTTGTCAGTTGGACTTGTGATGAACTAACAAACCTCATTAATACTAACAAAGGAAAGCAATGTAAAATTCACCAGACAATGGTAAATTCAAAATAACATTTCTTACTTAACTCTAAATTTAACCCCACGATGCACAAATGTAAATGTGTGTGTGTATTAAAGTCCAAAACCATCAGAAGTTAAACTTGATTCTGAAAAAGTAAATTTTAAAAGTCATGTTTCAAATATCTTGTGGACTTTACGATCTTTTTAATTCGCAATTCAGAAGTAATTTTGAAGCACATTTAAACATATTTTCAGATTTCTTTCAACTCACGATTCTCTTGATGAGCTGACTTTCAAAGAGATATTCTTCAAACAGGAGTGACCATCTTCTGGGCACAAATAAGAAGTGGTTTTACTTAGTTAAAAACCACTTATGTTGTATCTCCTATGATCCTATGTCTTTCCAGGAGATCAAGTTTTTTTCTTCTTCAGTTTCCTTCCATGATGAGGCTGCACTCTTCATTTTTAAAAGAGCAGGTGGAAAGTGGTTTCCCTTTTGAAATCCACTTATTTTCTGTTCTCTCCTTATATTAAGAGTAATACATAACAGCACCTATTCTGGTTACTGTAATTCAACCCTGCCTTTTAAAAGGTTCCAACTCCTGTGTGTGTCACAGGATCTTGACTTCTGAACTGACCAAAATTGTCTGAATTTGATCATATATTTCTCCAAATCATCAATGAGGTCAGTCTCAATTCTTGGAACCCATGTGCTGGAATCCTTAACAGTTTTAGTTTCATTTCTGGAAAACTTCTTGCCTTTTACAAAACAACTTTAAATCCTTAATAACGTCTGACGTCATCTCTGTTCCAAGAGGCTAATTAATTTTAAGAACCACACCTGGTACTTGAGTTTCAATTTAGTACACTTCTGTTCCTCAAGTTGTATTTGAGAAGTCACATAATTGGATACACTAAAGCAGTCAAAAAGGAATACATGAAGAAAGTGGAAAAATTGGAACAGGAAATTACTTGTTTAGAGAAGGACTTTCAAAAATCTGGCTCTGAAGAACAATATAGGGCTCTAACAAACTAAAAAACTGAAATACAATATGTTTCAAACATATAATATAGAAAAGGCCATAATGAGGTCAATACAAAAATATTATGAATTGGGGAAGAGAGAGCCAATGAAATCATCTCTTGGTAGTTGAGGGCAGAACAGGCGATCAATGTGATACAATTGGGAATGACAGGAACTCGCATAAGCAAAGAGAAATTAATTTAGGCAATTTTACAAAAATCTATATAGGTCAGAATTGACTGGGGAGGGCAGATAAAATCAATGATTTCATCTCAAAATTGGAACTACCAAATTTAAACCTAGAAGAACAGAAAGGGTTAGATCTCCCCATCACAGAAGAAGAAATAGGAAAGGCATTGAGTTAATTACAGACTAAGAAATCTCCAGAGGAGAATGGGTTCCCACCTGAGTTCTATAAGGAATTTAAAGATTTATTGATACACCTTTTTATGGAGGTGGTAGTTGAGACCCATACCCTACCAGAAACCTTTTTGACATCAATTATAATTCCCAAAAAAAAGGGATCCATTGAAATCATCCTCTTACAGACCAATTTCATTGTTAAATATGGATCATAAGATACTTGCCAAAGCCCTGGCAAATAGATTGGCAAAACATTTACCAAAATTAATAAATAAGGATTAAGTGAGCTTTGTGCAAAAAAGGAAGGGGGTGGACTACATAGGCAGGCAGCTGACTATAATGCATCTGTCGAGGGATGAGAAAAACATAGCTGTAGCCCTGGATCCAGAGAAGGCATTTGACAGATTGGAATGGGTCTTGTTGTTCAAGGTGCTAGAAAAATTGGGGCTAAGGCCAACTTTTATAAATTGGATAAGGGCATTGTACCATGCACTTAAGGCTAAAGTTGTGACCAATGGGCAAATTTCTTCAGCCTTCCCACTATCAAGAGCCAGTAGACAAGGGTGTCCACTATTTCTAGCTCTATTCGTATTAGCTATGGAGCCATTGGCCAAGGCCATTCACCAGAATCCAGACATCAAGGGATTGAGGGTAGGCCAGGAGGAACACAAAATTAATCTATTTGTTGATGATGTGCTGATATATTTGAGAGACCCAGTAAACTCACTGGTCAGGCTGCACTCAACTTTGAAAGACTATGGAGAGGTGTCTGGGTATAAGATCAATTGGGATAAAAGTGAAGTTATCCCACTCACTAAGGGGGATTATAGTCAATATCAGGGGAATAGTCATTTGAAGTGGCCATGAAATGGGATCAAATATCTAGGAGATGGGTGTAAAATAATTTATACAAGCTAAACTACACCCCCCCTGCTCAGGAGAAATGAGGAGGACTTAAATGGGTGGATAATGCTGCCTATCACACTGGTGGTCAGGGCCAACTGTATTAAATTGAATGTGTTGCCATGCCTTCAGTGTTCTTCCAGATTCTGCCTGTGGCCCTGCCCTGTGGATTCTTTCAGAACTTACATTCACATGTAAGAAGGTTTTTGTGGAACGGCAAGGAAGCCAGGGTCTCTATGGAAAAACTATCATGGGACTTTGGTCTGGATGGCTTAAGGTTACCAGACTTTTAAGTAATATTGGGCAACCCAGTCGAGGTATATCACCTCACTATTTGAGGTGGAGGGGGGGTGTACCATCCTGGGCATAAATTGGTCTCCACGCAGTGGATGAAAAGGTAGCAGGAGACTTTATTTACAAGTGGGACACTAAATCATTATCTGGCAAAAGAGACAACCCCATATTAAAGCACATAATTTTTATATAGAACAAAATTAATCAATAAGTAGGGTCTAAAGTGGGGTTGTCCCTAAAAACACCCCTGACTCCGAATAGATTAGTCACATTGACAATAGACAAGATCCTGGACACCTGGTGCCAAAAGGGAGTCAGGTGTATTGAGGTCTGTTATGAGCGGGGGTAATTACAGTACAATTCTGATTATCCGAAATGGTCAGGACTGGGTCTATTTCAGATAAACGTTTTTTTTGAAGAATTGGTCATTTTTTAAAAACAGCCCAGTAGCAACAGCACCTGGAACAGTGTCTAAACAACAACAAGCAACAAGGTAAGGCCTTTTAAGCATTAAAATAATGTTTAATTCTCACAAAAAAAATGCTGGCCACCGCCAATCTCCGAGACTTCCCCCACCAAGGCCCGCTTGTGCCAGGAGCCCAAGAGTCCCACTCATGCCCGGGAGGACAAGGTCTGCACTTCCAGCACCAGGAGCCAGGGGCATCATCACGAGCAGGACCACCAGCTACAATCCTAGGGGTAACAGGCAAGTAGAAAGGGAGAATGCCACAGTATGGAAGACCATCTTCCTGGGATCTCCCTGTCTCCCTATGGCAGGAAGACCTCCCAGAGGCACCTCACTTCGTCAGTCACTTTTATGTACAGCCACCAACAACACTCCTCACAAACAGATGTTTGTTTTCCCTAGGAAGTCTGCATCAAAGACTATGCTGCCCACCTGGCTTACATTCCCAGGACCAGTCCTGCTACAAAAGCACATCAGGCAATCTAAGACTGACCCGCTGGTTGAGATGGTCCACCTTCTCCACGCAAACCCCCCCCCCCTTACGCCTACATTGCTTTCCCTGATGGCCGCGAAGACACGGTCTCGATCCGGGACCTTGCTTCATCGTGGGCCTCCCTGACCACCGTGACTTTCAACAGAGAACCCCTCCCATTTCAACCTTAGGGGTCCTGGAACCTGCAGCCGACCACCCCCTACCCCAGGCCACTGTTGTTGCCAACAATGTACCAGCTCCACACTCCCCCCACCACCTCACTTGTCCCCACCCCTCGACAAAATGTGAACAGGACAACCTCACAAGCTGCTCCAGATGCTATGGTAGTGCCCCAACTATTGCCACGTCACTCACTGCGGCAGAGGAGACCTGTAAAACACATATATGTATAGTTGTTTCACCTTTTTTTAAAATCACCCTGCAGGACTCTTCTTAAAAAAGAGTGGTGAATGTGGTAAACCACCGCTGTGCTATGATTGGCTGTGACTGGCTGGACACACCTCCCGCGGCTGATCCTACCCATAACCCCTTGCATGTTCCCCTTTCTCTTTGCTTTGATCAGACAATGAAGTTGATGGTAATTCCTGTTTTTAGTTAATAAAAGCCTGATAGTTTCACAATATCAGGCTTTTTGTGATTATTGATGGTTCATCACTACCTAAGGAAGAATATACATACAATGGAGGAAGAGTAGTAAACACTCACTAGATCGTTGCCTGGGCCCGTGAGTTGTTGCATGAAAAGGGATTTAATTGGACCAATACATTTTTGAATTCAGTAGAATAAGAAATGGTCTCAATATATAAAATCCTTACAGGTGGGGGAAAAAGATGATATTCACTGAAATTACAGATCACTTCTGGTTTATTGAATGGCAGAGCAGACACAAGGAGCTGAATCATCAACTTCTGCTTCTATTTCTACGTATTCAAGCTTAACTTTTCAAATGGAACTGCTAATACCAGTATGCCGGCACATAAAAACATTTTTATTAATGTGGTGGTACATCACTGGCCTACTTCAGGGGGCAACCTCTGTACCTGCAGAAGAGCATGGGGACAAGACTACACCTGGCCGGCTGTCAATCAGCCAACCTGAATAGACCAAGCCTCACTCAATCGGGTGTCAATCACCCTCTGGGATTATAAGCCTGAGCCGGCCCTTCAAGACACTCTTAGAGTTTACAGCAGCTCTCCTCACAGCTGGCTCTGTGGAAGTTTACGTCGAATAAAGCCTGTTAGACAGTCTTTTGGTTTTGTGTGCTTGCTTCTGACCGACCACGCTCCACAATTATATCGTGCAGGATTATGAATTTATATATATTTTAACAATGGCCAAAAAGCTTCCACAGAAAACCAGAAAACCAGCACTTCAAGAATGCAACATATTAAGATAAAAAAGGAAACATGGGAGAAATTATGTCCTGGAACGATGAGAAATACAATAAATACGAGGCTACGTATGATACAATATAATTGGTTACACAGACTATACATTACACCGCAAAAGTTAAATAAATGGGACCCAACAGTATCTGATAGATGTTTTTGATGTAAAAAAGAAATGGGAACAACAATTCATGCAATCTGGACATGTGAGAGAGTAGAAAAATTTTGGGAAGATCTCAATCAGATATTAAATAAAATAACAGAAAACAATATACCAAAGAATCCAGAGATCTTTCTCCTAAGTAACATAAAAAACAAAGAATTTGGAATTGATTTGGAGGATGCACAAAAAAGATTTGTTAAGATAGCCCTAGCCGTAGCAAAAAAATGTATTATGTCAACCTGGAAATTGGAAGATAATTTGAAAATACAACAATGGTATATAGAAATGAATAAATGTATTCCATTAGAAAAAATAACATATAGTTTAAGAAATAATATTGAAATATTCGAACAAATATGGGAGCCTTACATTAAATACAATAGCGAAAACCTACCGGGGACAATCATTACCTAAGTTGATGGAAGGAGAAGGAAAGAAAAGAATGGACTCAGTAGAATTTCTGGTGTATTTTTGTTGAATGACAACATTGTCTGACTGGTTTAATGCAACCTAGATTGTATACCTAAAATGGATGAGGTGGGGGTGGGGGGGTGGCCTGGGAGGAGGGAGGGGGGGGAGAAAAAGTCACTGTATATGTGTGAAAAAGAAAAAGTGTATATCATGGCTAATGTGATTTATGGTGTGAAAAATAAAAAATTTTAAAAAAAAGAATGCAACATATTAAGACTGAAATATGGTAAAAAAAACTGTTGGGTGGACACATAGGAACATAGAAAATGATCTCATGCGTATTGAGGGAATAATGTAATGCATCTGAAAATAAAATTTATTGTTGTGGACATGCCATGAAATTTATTGTTTTGCAGTGCAAAGAGTGCGATAAATTACATTTCAAAAATAAATCGTGCAAGAAAAATATGAAAAAGTGAGGTCGTGTCTGTGGTTCACTGTCCAGTCAGGAATCTGATAGCAGAGGGAAAGAAGCTGTCCTTGTGCCGCTGAATGCTCATCTTCAGGCTCCTGTACCTCCTTCCCTGATGGGAGCTGTGTGAAGGAGGGGGGGGGGGGGTCGTTGAGGATAGAGGCTGCTTTCTTAAGACATCACCTCTTGTAGATGTCCTTGATGGAGTGAAGTTAACAATTCTCTGAAGCTTTTTCCTTGGCACCTCCATACCAACAGTGATGCAACCAGATAGAATAGTCTTCACAGTACACCTGGAGAAATATTCAAGAGTGTTCCCTTCAAACTCCTCACAAAGTATAGCCACCAGTGAGCCTGCTTCATGATTGCATCAGAAATTATAACACTCTGGAATTTGAAGTTCCTGACTCTTCTCACTGCTGACCCCTTATAACCATATAACCATATAACCACTTACAGCCAGTTCGGCCCTACTAGTCCATGCCGTAGCAAATCCCCACCCTCCTAGTCCCACTGACCAGCACCCGGTCCATACCCCTCTAGTCCCCTCCTATCCATGTAACGATCCAGTCTTTCCTTAAATGTAACCAATGATCCCGCCTCGACCACGTCTGCCGGAAGCTCATTCCACATCCCCACCACCCTCTGCGTAAAGAAATTTCCCCTCATGTTCCCCTTATAATTTTCCCCCTTCAATCTTAAACCATGTCCTCTAGTTTGAATCTCCCCCTTTCTTAATTGAAAAAGCCTATCCACATTTACTCTGTCTGTCCCTTTTAAAATCTTAAACACCTCTATCAAGTCCCCTCTCAATCTTCTACGCTCCAGAGAAAAAAGCCCCAGTCTGCACAACCTTTCCCTGTAACTCAGACCCTGAAATCCTGTCAACATTCTCGTGAACCTTCTCTGCACTCTCTCTATTTTGTTTATATCTTTCCTATAATTTGGTGACCAAAACTGTACACAGTACTCCAAATTTGGCCTCACCAATGCCTTGATGAGGACTGGTTCATGTTCTCCTGATTTCCTCCTGAAGTCCTCATTAATCTCCTTGGTTTTGTTAATGTTGAGTGCAAGATTGTTGTTATGTCACCAGTTAATGAGCTGATCTAATTCCCTCCTGTATGGTACCTCATTGCTGTCTGTGATTCTGCCAACAACAGTGGTGTTATCGGCAACTTATAGATTGAAGCCATGAAAAACCTCAACAGTGAAGACGTTGTTTACATCCGGTACCGCACGGATGGCGGTCTCTTCAATCTGAGGCGCCTGCAAGCTCACACCAAGACACAAGAGAAACTTGTCCGTGAACTACTCTTTGCAGACGATGCCGCTTTAGTTGCCCATTCAGAGCCAGCTCTTCAGCGCTTGACGTCCTGCTTTGCGGAAACTGCCAAAATGTTTGGCCTGGAAGTCAGTCTGAAGAAAACTGAGGTCCTCCATCAGCCAGCTCCCCACCATGACTACCAGCCCCCCCACATCTCCATCGGGCACACAAAACTCAAATCGGTCAACCAGTTTACCTATCTCGGCTGCACCATTTCATCAGATGCAAGGATCGACAATGAGATAGACAACAGACTCGCCAAGGCAAATAGCGCCTTTGGAAGACTACACAAAAGAGTCTGGAAAAACAACCAACTGAAAAACCTCACAAAGATAAGCGTATACAGAGCCGTTGTCATACCCACACTCCTGTTCGGCTCCGAATCATGGGTCCTCTACCGGCATCACCTACGGCTCCTAGAACGCTTCCACCAGCGTTGTCTCCGCTCCATCCTCAACATCCATTGGAGCGCTTTCATCCCTAACGTCGAAGTACTCGAGATGGCAGAGGTCGACAGCATCGAGTCCAAGCTGCTGAAGATCCAGCTGCGCTGGGTGGGTCACGTCTCCAGAATGGAGGACCATCGCCTTCCCAAGATCGTGTTATATGGCGAGCTCTCCACTGGCCACCGTGACAGAGGTGCACCAAAGAAAAGGTACAAGGACTGCCTAAAGAAATCTCTTGGTGCCTGCCACATTGACCACCGCCAGTGGGCTGATATCGCCTCAAACCGTGCATCTTGGCGCCTCACAGTTTGGCGTGCAGCAACCTCCTTTGAAGAAGACCGCAGAGCCCAGCTCACTGACAAAAGGCAAAGGAGGAAAAACCCAACATCCAACCCCAACCAACCAACTTTCCCCTGCAGCCGCTGCAACCGTGTCTGCCTGTCCCGCATCGGACTTGTCAGCCACAAACGAGCCTGCAGCTGACATGGACTTTTACCCCCTCCATAAATCTTCGTCTGCGAAGCCAAGCCGAAGAAAAGAAAGAAAAGAAATAGATTGAATATGAAATGTGCCTAGCCACACAGTCTTGGGTGAAGAGTAAGTAGAGCAGTGGGATAAGCATACTTCCTTGAGGTATTAATTGTCAGTGAGGAGGAGATGTTGTTTTCAATTCATACTGACTTAAAGACCAGTCTCACATAGCATGTTAATCTCTGCAACTGCAGTTAAACAGGGTTGCAGAGGTGTCAGATACATCCATGGTTTATTCAGGTGTTCTTTGCAACACAGAGAAAGGGGGTGCCTGTCTGTTGCAAGCACAATTCAACATATTCCACTGGCACTGATTGGCAAATATTTCCATCCAACCTTAATATGCTTCCCGCTTTTTTTAAAGGAAGAAATAGAAGTCATTACATACATTGTAGTGTGACGGATTATGTTTTTTTTTTGTTTTTTTTTAAATTTTTTATTTTTCACACCATAAATCACATTAGCCATGATATACACTTTTTCTTTTTCACACATTTACAGTGACTTTTTCTCCCCCCCCCCCCTCCCTCCTCCCAAGCCACCCCCCGACCCCCCCCCATCCATTTTAGGTATACAATCTAGGTTGCATTAATTCAGTCAGACAATGTTGTCATTCAACAAAAATACACCAGAAATTCTACAGAGTCCGTCCTTTTCTTTCCTTCTCCTTCCATCAACTTAGGTAATGTTTGTCCCCGGTAGGTTTTCGCTATTGTATTTAATGTAAGGCTCCCATACTTGTTCAAATATTGCAATATTATTTCTTAAACTATATGTTATTTTTTCTAATGGAATACATTTATTCATTTCTATATACCATTGTTGTATTTTCAAATTATCTTCCAATTTCCAGGTTGACATAATACATTTTTTTGCTACAGCTAGGGCTATCTTAACAAATCTTTTTTGTGCATCCTCCAAATCAATTCCAAATTCTTTGTTTTTTATGTTACTTAGGAGAAAGATCTCTGGATTCTTTGGTATATTGTTTTCTGTTATTTTATTTAATATCTGATTGAGATCATATGTTTTAAAGGAGATAAATTGTGAGGTTTTTTTTTAGTGTAGGTCACAAACAAACACAAACACTTCACAACGTAGATCTCATTTAAAATGCCAGAGCTTGACTCAAGCCTGACAGTTCAGGCTCCAGGTTCCTTTGCACAAACTTTGAAGAATGCCTATAGAGACTTCACAAGTAGGTGTTATATGGATGTGCTGTGAAGTAATGGATCATTGTTTTGAAAGCAACAGGTAAACGGACTCAGAAGATTGGGAGTGGTGCCGCAGTCTGTCTGAGTGCAGTTGGCTGTTCCCAGAGGATCATGTGGTTTTCTCTGTGAGAGAGAGGAGAGAGAGAGGGAGAGGGAGAGAGAGAGAGAGAGAGAGAGAGAGAGAGAGAGAGAGAGAGAATTCAGTTCTACCGTTCAGCAGCAGCTGAGACTGGAACAGGACAAGCTGGCAAGTTTGTTTAAACCCCCATTTTGAAGATGGGTTGTGTAAGGTAAAACATCATGAGATGGGAATGTGTAAGGAGTTACCCTGTACAGGGCTGTAACAAGATGTGAATGCATCCTTGTACTTACAAGATAAGAGAGACATTGATGGATTGAGAGGCAGGAAGCTAGCAGGGAAAGGATAGCAACAGTTTTAGTCATTGGACAAGTAATGATATGATGATGTTCTAAGCACGTATCCAAGGGTATAAAAAATCACCATTTTGCTGATAACGGCAGAATGCATTCTCCGACTAACATGGTTAGTTGCAAGTGTTACAATCCGGTAATAAAGAACAAAGAACCCTGATTTTGACTCAGTCTGGTGTTTGTCTCACTCATTCATGAACAAAGCAGACCTAACAGTTGTGAGTTCTGAGTTCATGCTGGTCAAAGCCCTTGTGGTCCATTCAAGAGGAGTTGGCTGGCTGAAATAAGGGAAACAGAAAAGGAACTCTGTGGTGACCTGGAGGAAATAAGTTATCTTCTGGAAAACCCCGATGGGGCAAGTTTCTTCAGCAAGACACTGAAGTGACTGATTGGAAGGAATCAGTTGTGTGTGTCCAACAAACAACAAATCTCTCTCTGAAAACAAGAACATTCCTGAGTGGTAATCATTTTACCTTTCAAGCACCAAAGTCTGGTGAAGATTCATAAATGTTAAATGTTAAATTCTGGGCACAGTATAAGAATTGCCTGATACCAGTGAATTTGGAGGAATGAGAAGTGAGATTGAACTGTGAATTAAAGAACTTTTCTGAACTTACACACACATTACATACACATGCGCTTAGAATTAGAAGGGGGTTAAGTTAGGTTAGTTAAGTTAATAGTAATAAGTTAGAGTTTGATCCTATTTTCATGCTTAAAGATAATTAAAAGCAACTTTTGTCTACGTAACTATTTGTCTTGATGAATTTCTATTTTGCTGGGTTTTGGGGCTCTCTGGGACCGTCACAATAGTTTCTTTGAATTTATAAATCCAAGGCACCACTGATTTTCTCATTCATAATATTTGCAGTACCATTGGTTCTACCCTGGATACAGATTTTTTTCTCCAAAATGTATTGATTGAGCATCAGAAACAACTTTGTACACATTATACAGATGTACATTGTGCTTTTTTTCTATTTTTAACAGAAAAACCAACACACATATACACAAATGTTCACATAGACCCTCAGATACACGATCAGGGCTCCCCACTCCTTGACCACCTTGGCACCTTTGCTGATGCTATCATTTGTATATTATGAGCTCCTATTTTAGTAAAATGGGATTATCACTGAAAGGGATAGTATTGACAGGAGGGACTGAATGGTCACAGTTAACATTTAACATTTCACACAAGCACAACACAAGTCACAGCCCAGCGATAATTTGATACATTGGAAGAACAGAGGGAAGGTTTGTCACAGTTTGTTCTAGAATTCGATACACTTGCAAAAATATGGTGATTTTCAAGGGAGAACCATTCTGACAGCTAAAGAAAAAGCAGCTTTTTGAAGCAGCTCTTGTGGCCAACCATTTTTGCGGAATTCAGAGCAAAGCATGCTCTGTGAATGACTGGGCCTTTTTTGGGGGATTGACTTGTGCCAGGAGGTCTTTTGGGAAGCAAAGTGCTTTATTTGACTGTAACTAACAGTGAAGTTCACTTGGAGAGACAGTTTCATTTTAACAGTGCCAAGGTCTTGGAGGCTTCAAGTCTTGCCTACAAAAGGACCAGGTGTGTTATGATCATGGCTCGTGTGTATAGGCATTTCTTTACACACACACACACACACACACACACACACACACACACACACACACACACACACACACACACACACACACACACACACACACACACACTAGACACCTGCGCATAGCTGGGGATAGATTAGTTTTAAGGATAAGACTATAGTTTAAGAGTTTTAAATAAGGGGGGGGCGTGGCAAGATGGCGTAGGGAACAGACATGCCTTCCAGACCTCTCCTGACTCTGATTTATTGTTTTGTCTTTAAGTGCCCGTTAAAGTTCTTTTAAAAGTTTATAAATAATAATAAAATTAGTGCCTAATGGTTTATATGCAAAAAAAAGGTAAAAGAAACCATCAACAGACTGTTAAAAAACTGTATTTTCCGAAATTGTCTGAGCCTACTTGTTTACAAGAAGCCAGGTCTCAACATAGAATGGATCCAGAGGAGAACGTGCAGAGTTCGTCATTGAAGCTTCGTTTTAAGCCGGTGAGGCTCTCTGAAGGTCGCACTCAATAGCTTTCAGAACAAGGGGCTGGACGGGTGCCAGTGTTTCGCACGGTGGCCACTGCAGGTGTTGTTGTTGCTGAGGCTTTGACAGTTGAATCAGCTGGGGCGCCACCAGCTGGAGAGTTAAAGAGTTGTCATTCGACTGCTATAGTGGTGGCGCTGCAAAATGCATCTTCAATTACAACGGTTTTTCCAGACATCGATTCAGTGAAGATGATTAAAGAGATTTGGCTTAAAGATAACCCTGATCCTCAGTCTCCTGGCTATGCTGGGGGGGGACTTTGAGAGGGATCTTTATACAAAGTCAAACTGCTAGAAAAGATACTAAATTAAGGGAAGAGACAGAAGATCCCGTGGTCTCTAAGGAACAGCAAGACCCCATTATGCCTGAATCTACTTCTGTTGAAATGTCTGTTAAGGATCTTGAAGATAAGATATATTCTGTATCGAGTCACTTAGCTAATTTTGTGAACCTGTTTATTTCCAAGATTAATGCGATGGTGGAAGTCATTAATGGAGCTTTTAAGCTTGAAACCATTGAAAGATTTGAAATGTGTGATCAAGGTTTAGTCGATGTTCAGGATCAACTGCAAGATGAAAATAGAATAATTGAAACATTGCAGATCCAAAATAAAAATTTAGCAAAAAAGGTTGATTATTTGGAGAATCAATCTAGACGGAACAACGTGAAAATTGTTGGTTTGCCAGAAGGCGTAGAAGGACCAGATCCAAGAAAATTTTTTACTGAATGGATTCCACGAGTGTTAGGACAGGATAAATTCCCTGTAGGTTTAATACTGGAACGTGCTTATAGAGTTTTAAGAAGAAGATCTTTTTCAGGACAGAATCCAAGATCTGTTTTGATCCGTTGTTTAAACTATTGTGACAGAGAGACAATTTTACGTACGGCTATTAGAAATGCCCAGCAAAATAGATCTCCTTTGATGGTTCAGAATAATCCTGTTTTCTTCTATCAAGATTTGAGTCAAGAAATTATGTTTCAACGACGCAAATTTAATTCTGTGAAAGAACGGTTGTGGAAAAAAAGACATAAGGGAACATTCAGGTATTCTGCAGTATTGAAGATTTTTTAGGATGGAAATTAGCCAAAGTTCTTTGACAATCCTAAAGAGGTTATGGACTTTGCTCAGTCTCTACCAATCATGCAGTTTCAGGAACGATGTAGTCCTTCAAGGTCTCCAAAGAGAGTAGAGATGTAAGGTGGAATCCAGATTTTTAAAAGAAATGGAAGCAATGGTGACCGAAGTGGTAACGTTGATTTAAAAAATAAATCTTTTATCTTTTTTTTAGAAGAGTTTAAATAGTTTAAATAATGATGATAGTTTAATGAAATGGGAGTTGGGAGAGGGAACTGGGTGGGCACTAGTTTCCAGAAGTCATCAGCTACCTGTGAGTTATCTCACACCCAATATTTTGGGGGAGTTGCCACTTTGGGTGGTTTAAACAGGAGGAGGTAGTTGTGACCTCCAACCTGTTTTTTTTTCTTTTTAATTTTTGGGTTAAGAAGTGAATGTTTTTTTAAAATTATTATTTCTTAAATAAATATTTTTTTTTTAAACTCTTGTATTCTGATTGTAATTGAGAGGGAATTAGGAGGTTTTTTTCTCTCCTTTTTTTCTCTTTTTTTGGGGTTTTTCTTTCTCTCTCTTTTTTCTTTCTTTTTTAAGAGGATGATGTTACAGAAGATAATAAGTCAAAAATTGAGGATGTTGAATTAGATGAAGAGGAAGATGAGGGGAAAGGTGATAAGAAGAAAAGGAAGAAAATTAAGTACAAATACATTGAGGGAGAAGAGTTTAATAAAATTAAGTTAATTTCGATAGAGAATTTTGAAGATGTTATAAATGAAGAATATGGAGAATTTTATAAGAGTTTGAACTTTTTCTTTTTTTTTCTTTTTTATATAAGGGGAGGGGAAGGGAATAAAAAGTTTATCTGATTGTTTTTCTAAGGGATGCTTTTGTTCTCTCAATGAATTATAAAGGAAACTTGGTATTAATGGAAATTCTGTATTTATGTATTATTAATTATGATTTTTTGTATAACAGATATGTGGTTGATATATGATTTTAATATTTGAACTTAGTTTTAAAGTGAATTTCATTTGTTAAATACATGTATTATGTTTGATTTAAATATATGTTTAAGGGTATTATTTTAGTATTGATTTTTTTTGTTGTTAGTAATTTTTTTTGTTGTTAAGTTTTATCCTTTTTTTTGTAAGTGGGGTTTTTTTCTATTTTATTTACAACATTGTTAATTAATTCTTCACTCTTTATTTTGGGGGTGAGGGTTGGACTAATTTTAAATTAGATGATTAATGTTGTGTTATAATTATTGGGGGGGGTTAATTTGTGTAGTTTAATGATGTAGTATTCTAATTTTTATTATCTTATTTTTTATTATTTCTTTAAATGTAATTTTTAATTTTATTCATGTTATAAAATTTTAAATAAAGTTTAAAAAAAAAAGAGTTTTAAATAAAATTAATGTTTTAAAATTAAACACTGTCTGGTTCATTGTCTATAGCTGCTCGTAAGAGGTATATTACCGATTGTACTGGTACAACCGTGTCGCAGTTAGTCTTTTACTCCTTTAGCACTTGTTGTTCAGAGAAATAACACATAAAGGGTTGCCAGTTTAATAAAAGAACTAATATTCTTAATCCATTGTGTAATTGAAGGACTCCCCCATCAGACTTCCAGTGTAACAAGATCAGATGCTTGGCTAATAGGGATATAAATGCTATTGCATATTTCTGCAGGGAAAATAGGGAGTTGTTGGAGATTCCAAATATTGCAATCAATGGGCATGGTTGCAAATTGACTTTAAATATTTTGGATAGTGTGCTAAAGACTCTTGTCCAGAACCCTTGTATTTTGGGGCACTGATAAAACATGTGACTTAGGTGGCAAGGGAAGCCATTACACCAATTGTCCTCTATTTCAGGATAAATAGCTGACAGTCTGGATTTAGAAAAGTGAACCTTATGCATCACTTTGAACGGAGTAAGTCCCAAGCGAAGCAGGATGAGGTAGAATGAGTTCTCTCAATAGCCTCTGCTCCTCAGTTTCCACTTCTAACTTTTGCTCCCATTCTGTCTTTATTTTGGAAAATGAATGACTTTCAAATGACAGAATAGAGCTATAAATTTTTGAAATTGTCCCCCTCACTCTTGGATTAGCTGATACTAGATTTTCCCAGGGTTGTTTGGCAGATAACTGAGGGAAGATTGCGAAAGACTTAGAAATAAAATGTTGAATCTGAAAGTAGCAAAGTAAGTGTGATGCAGTCAGACAGAATGTGTGTAAGAGAGGTGAAGCTGCCAAACCTCTGGCCACATAAAGATCTTGAAAACTTTTGATACCTTTAATTTGCTATGTATTAAAAATGACTGAAGGTGAAAATAAGTGATTGTTATTTAAGGGACCTTGAACATATGCCGCTGTCCACTTAAAGTGATGTCTAATCTGATACCAACATTTTACTGTATTGAGCACCACTGTGTGGTTGGTATGGTTAGAGGGCCTTGTGGGCAATGAAGAATATACCATGGCAGCTAAAGACGATGATTAACAAAACAACTCTTCCAGTTTACACATTTTACACCAGGAGAGCTCAGGGGAATACATCCAGTAATTTAGCTTGTGTATATGTGCTGCCCAGTAGTAAAATTTGAAATTGGGAAGAGCGAGCCCTCCACTAACAGTTTTGCAATAATGCTTTTCGAATCCTTGGAGATTTCCTATTCCATAGAAAGGAGGAAATTAATTTATCCTGAGAGGTAAAAAAATATTTAGGAAGAAATAAAGGAATAGTTTGAAAAGAGTAAAGAAATTTTGGTAGTATATTCCATTTGACTACATTTATTCTGCCCATTAATGACAGGGGCAAATTGCTCCATCTCTGAAAATCTGATTTCACATGGTCAATAAGAGAAGAGAGAACGTGCATGTGATGTTTACATTTAGGTACTTGAAACTTGATTGACTAAATTGGAAAGGCAGGTCTGATTAGTTAAGTTACAGAGCTGCTCCATTTTTTAAAATAATTTTTTATTTAGTACTTTACCACGAACCACGTCAGTAACAATATATACAAATATTCAGTATTAAAATATACACAGTGACATTTTCATTCCCCCCTCGCCCCACCCTCCCCACCCCCTATAACTTTTTTTTTAATGACCAAATGCTTGTTTTATTTCAGCCATTCTGCAGAATTTACAACTGGAACTCTGGGAATTCATATACAACATCTTTGCCTGTTAGTTTTTTGTATACAGCAGAAAATGTATCCACTTTATATTCTAGATTGTTCTGTTGTGCCTTATTGTAGAGCTCGTCGAAAGAACCAAAGACTTGTTGATCCAAACCAAGGCTTTTATTAGGAAAAGACAGGAGCTCTTCACAGGTGGCCGACCAGCCCAGAATGATCCGACCTGGCTAGGGACACAACCCTTTAAGGCCCAGATAGTAGGCGTGGCTAAGCTCTCAGCCAATCGCTGTAAGCACAGTCTAGATACTGTAACTGTATACACTATATACATTGGTGATAGATCTGTACTATTACACTTATCCAAATGGACTTTGATGAGCCTTGTTCCATCCAATTTCACCAGAATTCTCTTGCCCACAATTTCACTCAGGAATACCAGGTCTTTAAGAATTGCATCATGTCCTGCAGTCAGCGTACGACTTCTGGGACGCCTCTGCTTATTCTTGTTTCTCCTTTTTCTGGTTGGCTTTGGTAGAATTCTCCTCTGTGCAATGAAGACAACGTGTTTACCACTAAATTTCTTTTCAAGCTCACATACGAGTCTAACTTGGATCTTCTGAAAGGACTTCAGTTGAGGTACAGGCACAAAAATGATGATTGCCTTTTTGCCACTGCCAACTTCAATTTCCATAGCAGCTGTAATGTTCAATTCCCTTAACTGCACCTTCAGATCGGAGTTCATTTCAAGCTCCAAAAGAGCCTTGGAAATGCCAGACTCGAATTCATCTGGCTTTTCGCCATTCGGCTTCACAATTTTGGCGCTACTGCTAAAGATGGCCTATTACTAGGCTGACAGCGGCCAAAGAAGAGCCCCACCCCCTATAACTTAAAGCAGGAAATGAAAGAAAGAAGGAAGAAATAAATAAATGATAGAAGAACACAAAAGAGAAGAAAAAGAAATAGTGTCGTCCAATATTTCATGTTTAATTATTTTCATACTTGTAACTTATCCTTTCAAGAGATGGAGGTCTGAAATTGGCAGTTTCTAATAAACTCTATGTATGGTTCCCAGATTTGTTCAAATAGAGCATATTTGTCTTTTAGATTGTAGGTAATTTTTAGAAAATGAAATACACTTGTTCATTTCTATGTACCACTGTTGTATTTTTGAGGTTGCTTCCATTTACCAAGTTATCGTTACGCACTTTTTTTTGCTGCTACAAGAGCATCATAATAAATCTTTTTTGAGCTTGGTCTAATTTTAGACTTATTTCTTTATCTTTTATGTTGTTTAATAGGAATATTTTTGTGTATTTTGGTATCCTATTTTTGTAATTCTATTTAATATTAGGTTTAAGTCCTCCCAAATAGTTCTCACTTCTGTACGTGTCCAAATTGCATGTAATGTGGTTCCAATTTCTTGTTTACAATGGAAGCATCTGTCCGATATTGTTGGATTCCATTCTTTTAACTTTTGAGGTGTAGAATATAATCTATGTAGCTAATTGTATCATACGAAACAGTATTTATTGTATTATTCATGGTCCCTGCGCATAGTTCCTTCCAGGTTTCATTCTCTATTCATATATTTAAACTTTTTCCCAACCTTGTTTGGGTTTATATATTGCTTCATCAGTTTCCTTGTATTGCAATTTGCTGTACATGTTTATGATCTCTTTTTTTTGCCATTGCAGTGTCTGTAATTAACTATTCACAGCAGCTACTCTCAGGTAATCTTAGACTAGTTCCCAACTTTTCTTTTAAATAAGTTTTCAACTGATAATATGAAAATATTGTACCATGTGATATTCCATATTTATTTTTTAGCTGTTCAAATGTCAATAAATTATTTCCCAAAAAGCAATCTTTTATTCTTTTAATTCCTTTTCTTGCCCATTCCTTAAAAACTAAATTATCTATTGTAAAAGGAATGAATGGGTTTTACATTAGTAACATTTTTGGTCTTTGATAATTTATCATCTTTTGCTCCTGATGTATTCTCTTCCATATTTTTAGTATATGATGTAGTATTGGTAGATTGTTATGTTACTC